>NC_135959.1:23199020-23852145 GCF_053455715.1 Rhinoraja longicauda
TTTGATAGCCAGGTTCAGGTCTTTTGGGTTGATGCAGATCCTGATCTCGCTCGCATCTTTCTTGGCAGCGACCACCATGGTGGAGACCCACTGGGTGGGGGCACTCACCTCCTTGAGGATGCCCATGTCCACCATGCCACGTAGTGTGGACTCCACGCGGCCCTTCATGGCAAAAGACACACGGTGGGCCGGTCTAACCACCGGGTTGACCCCCGGGTCAACAACGATCTTGTAGGCACAGGGCAGCTTCCCCAGGACGTCATCAAATCGGTCGGGATACTCGATCAGGGGGTCCATGGGGGCCTGCACCAGGTGGATGTCGCGGTGGAATGAAACCAAGCCAAAGTCCTGGCATGCACGGGCGCCCAGCAGGGTGACGTTGTCAGATGCTAGCAGGAGGAACGTGAGGGGCCGAGAGGTCTCCAGAACAGTACAGATAACCGTTGCCTTCCCCACGGCAACCAGAACACCTCCCCCATAGGCATGAAGGCGGGAGTCGTCAGGAGTAACCCTCTCCCCCGAGCTTATCTGCTCGAAGAGGCCAACAGACATAACATTTGCAAAAGCACCAGTATCGACCTTCGCAGGGAAGGAGTGTCCATTGACAGTAACATGCACGGAAGGATCCGTTATCAACGCAGGTGCACCCAAAAGCGAAAACACTGTATCTGGATCGGGGAGTTCCTCGTGTTGGTACTGGGAACCGGTTGCGCTATCACTGTTCGCAAGGTTGTTTAGACTCCTTCTAGGAGCAGGGACAGGTCTCCCACGAGAACGACAAGCTGCAGAAAAGTGGTTCAGTTTCCCGCAGGAATTACAAGTTTTGCCCTGCGCTGGGCAAACGTTAAACTGGTGTGACGAGAAGTTGCAGTTTGGGCATCGGCGAGGGGTGACCGTAGTGGGCGCGGAGGGGGCGACCCTGGCCGGCGGGGCATTTAGCCGCCGGCGGCCGGTGAAATTTATGTCATGGGACGCCGGCCGAGATACTGAGGCAACAGCAGAGGCCATGCGTGCGGCATGTACGGCGTCCTTTAGCGACAGGTCAGGCTTCATCAGGAGCTCGTCACGCAGCTTGGAGTTTAGGAGACCGTTGACCAGGACGTCCCTGATCATCTCGTCGGGTGTGATCGTTTCAAGGCGGCACCGCCGAGCCATATGCCTCAAAGAAGCAATGAAGGCGTCAACGTGCTCCCCTGGAGTCTGACGACGCGTGAAAAAGTTAAAACGCTCAATAATGTTATTGGTGGGTATATCACACAGGGCAGTGAACTTGGCCATGAGACATGCCGGGTCGTTGCGGTCCTCCGGAGGGACGAAATCGAACGAAGCATAGCGTTCCATTGCCTCCGGACCAGCCAGGTTGAGGAGCAGGTGAGGTCACTATGTTAAAGGAACATGCACTGATCTACAGTGCATTGAAGAAGACCCTCTCTCATTACTCTCCCTCTGTGATTCCTCCAGCACTCCTCGTTTCTCCCAGCTGCTCCCTGACCCGCTGAGTTACTCCAGCAGTTGTTTTTATTAAAGGTTCAAAGGTCTGTTTATTGTCACGTGTACCAATTAAGGTACAGTGAAACTCGATTTACCACACAGCCATACAAAAAAAAAGCAACAAGTCACACAACTACATAAAGGTTAACATAAACATACACCACTGCGGATTCCTCACATTCCTCACTGTGATGGAAGGCAATAAAGTCTAAACTTCATCCCTTTTTATTCTCCCGCTGTCGAGGGAGTCGAACCATCCACAGTTGGGGCGTTTGAAGCTCCCGGAGCCGGTGATCGAAGCTCCCGCGATCGGGGCGGTTGAAGCTCTTGCGGCCTGGAGCCCCCGAAGTCAATCCCTAACCAGGGACCGCGAGCTCCACGATGTTAAAGTCCGGAGGCTCCCGCGGTTGGAGCTCAGAGGTCGATCCCCGAAAGGGACCGCCAGCTCCACGATGTTGTCCGCAGGCTCCCGTGGTTGGAGCTCCCGAAGTCGGTCCCTAGTAAGAGGCCGCCAACTCCACTATGTTAGGCCACAGTGCGGATGGAAATACGATATGGAAAAAGTTGCATCTCTGTCGAGGTAAGAGATTTAAAAAAAGTTTCCCTCAACCCCCCCCCCACATAAAACAAACTAAAGAACACTAAAACTGACATTTAACCCATACTATAAAACAATAAAGAAGGAAGGGACAAGACAGACTGTTGGCGAGGCATTATATTCATTATTCCAGCTTCTGCAGCCTCCCGTGTCCTTATTTTAAAGACCACATGCAATGTTTGATGTGAGAAGATCATACATAAATCTAAGCTTTGTTTTATAAAATCATGTGTGCAAACGCCATTTCTTTGTCACATTACCAATGCCCAAGGTTATCAGCAGTTCTGTCACAAGTTGATGTGAAAATAGGCATGAGCTGGAGGCATGGCTTCTACATAAACGCTTGAATCATAAGAAAAATGCATTTGATCATTAACAAGTGCACAGACAAAACAAAGAACAGCTTTTTTGGTTCGGCATTTGGCTGGAGATTCACACAGACCTCAAGCCTTGTTTCACATGTTATGATGTAGTTATAATTGGAAATTGGCTTTTCATGGACATAATTTAAGCAGTAAAATGCCTTGTTTAGTTTTTCTCCCCTCAGCCAAGTGGGAAAATGCGCACAGTAAGTTAATATCACGGTACTTACTATACCGATAACAAACAGAAATACTGAAACTCCATTATTCTGAGAAAGTAGCACTTATTTTCAAGCTTCACAGGAATTATTCAAATTTCATGAGGTCCCGAGTTTTCCTCAAGTAAATGGATTTCTAACTGTAATGAGACACTGGGCAGACATTGGGGAAACAGAAGGAATTTTGCATGTGTGCCTACAGGATATTTCTTTAAAGATAGATGTGCCTATCTACGGAAGATATAGCAGCAAACTTGAAGGTATTGTAATCTGAGATTAAAATCACCAAGCAGTACAGTAAACAATATGACAATGGCTGTACATTAACATGAAGAGGAATCAAGTACAAAATCATGAGAGGAATAGATATGCATATTTCCAAATGCACAGAGTCTCTTGCCCAGAGTAGGGGGATCGAGAACCAGAGGACATAGGTTTAAGGGAAGAGGGGAAAGATTTAATAGGAACCCCAGGGTAAATGTTTTCACACAAAGGGTAGAAGGTGTATGGAACGAGCTGCTGGAAGAGGTACTTGAGGAGGTACTATCACAACGTTTAAGAAACATTTAGACAGGTACATGGATACAACGGGTTTAGAGGGATATGGCCCAAATGCAGGCACTTACGTCAGGCTGTTGTTTATAGACTACAGCTCGGCGTTCAATACCATCATCCCCTCCAAGCCGGTTACCAGGCCCCCCAGTGGGGGTCCCTCTATGCAGGGATTCTCCCCCTCTTCATCAGGGACCTGGGCTGGAGGGTACTGCACCGAGGAGTCCCCTGCAACCTGTTTCTCTTTTGGTTTACAGACTCGCCAGCCGCCTGCCACTTTTGAGGGCTGGAAGAATCTGTGTACCGCGTGGAAATGTAGTGTGTGAGATTGCAGCCCCTGTTTCAATATCTAAAGGGGCTGCTCCTTGCCTTCTGGGTGCACTTCACACCCACCATCCTCATCTTTGGACACCCTGTGCGCAGGGGAGAGGGTAGGGCCGAAGATGGCCTAGTTGGGTTGCTCCTTGGCCTGGCTAAGCTGGCCATCCGCGAGTCACGGCGCCAGGCGGAAGAGGGCTCTGCCTGAGCCAACTGCCTGACCATTTTTCGGGGTTACGTCTGTGCCCAGGTGGTTTTGGAGAGAGACTACGCGCTGTCCACGGGTACCCTGGGGGATTTCTGGGACCGCTGGGCACCGCGGGGGATTGAATGCATCCTTGACAAGGATTGTAACATAGTTGTTCAGTAGTTTGTTAAAAGAAAAGCTGGTTACCAAGCTCATGGAACTGGGTCTCTATGCATCCCTTGATAATTAGATCCTCGACTTCCTCATCCACAGACCAATGAACTGATTGTAGACTTTGGAAGAGGAAGGATGAGGACCCACAATCCTGTTTATATCAACGGGACGATGGTGGAGATAAACAAAAACTTTGAATTCCTTCATATTTCTGAAGATCTTGCCTGGACCTAGCACACTGATTCAATTATAAAGAAAGCACTTATAAAGAAAGCACATCAACGCCTCTACTTCCTGAGAAGATTACGGAGATTCGGTATGTCAGAGAGGATTCTCTTAAACTTCTACAGGTGTACAGTAGAGAGTATATTGACTGGTTGCATCACAGCCTGGTTCAGCAACTTGAACGCCCAGGTGCAAAAAAGACTTAGGGGTATTGACATGGATAGAGAATTGGTTGGAAGACAGGAAACAAAAAGTAGGAATAAGCGGGTCTCTGTCAGAATGGCAGGCAGTAGCGAGTGGAGTGCCCCAAGGCTCGGCGCTGGGACCCCAACTATTTACAATATATATTAATGATTTAGATGATAGGATTAAAAGTGTCATGAGCAAATTTGCAGATGACACAAAGCTGGGTGGCAGTGTGAACTGCGAAGAGGATGCTAAGAGGTTGCAGGGTGACTTGCATAGGTTGAGTAAGTAGGCAGATACATGGCAGATGCAGTATAATGTAGATAAATGTGAGGTTATCCACTTTGGTGCCAAGAACAAGTTGACAAATTATTATCTCAATGGTGTCAGATTTGGAAAAAGGGACGTGCAACGAGACCTGGGTGTCCTTGTACACCAGTTACTGAAAGTAAACATGCACGTACAGCAGGCAGTGAAAAAAGCTAATGGCATGTTGGCCTTCATAACGAGAGGATTTGAGTATAGGAGCAAGGAGGTCCTTCTACAGTTTTACAGGACCCTGGTGAGACCACATCTGGAGTATTGTGTGCAGTTTTGGTCTCCAAATTTGAGGAAGGACATCCTTGCTATTGAGGCAATGCAACGGAGCTTCACGAGGTTAATCCCCGGGATGGCGGGACTGTCATATGAGGAAAGATTGGAAAGACTGGAATTCACTGGAATTTAGAAGGATGAGAGGGATGAGAGGGTATCTTATAGAAACATATAAAATTATAAAAGGACTGGATCAGCTAGATGCAGGAAAAATGTTTCCAATTTTGGGGGAGTCCAGAACCAAGGGCCACAGTCTAAGAATAAAGGGGAGGCCATTTAAAACTGAGATGAGAAAAAACCTATTCACCCAGAGTCTAGCTGTGAATTAGTGAAATTCTCTGCCACAGAAGGAAAGAGAGGCCAATTCACTGGATGAATTTAAAAGTTAGATAGAGCTCTAGGGGCTATCGGAATCAAGGGATATGAGGAGAAGGCAGGCACATCATGGCTGATGTGAGATTGCCACTTACAATCCATGAGACACAGTTGACCGTTTGGACAACAGGTTCCCTGCCTAAGGGAAGGCGGTTTCCCTTAGATGTGCGACAATATAAATTCTAAGAAAATGTAAGGTTGCATGAGGTTAATTGTCAGATGGCTGGTGAAGCTCATATTTTTTTGATAAACATTTATCTTCAATAAATAATTCAAGTGGTAATATTTTCACAAGCTTCAATTATTTTATGCCATTTAATTCATAGGCATTGGAGGTGACATTTTCCACCTCACTGGTAGCCACAGTCTTCAGGTAAATTAACCACAGGACTGGGAAGTTACCCGATGTGCCCAAGGGGAAGTAATTTTCACTTGGAGTAAGCCTTTCTGTTGGGATTATAAGCTATTTCCTGTGCCCTTTCGTTCAACATCATTATTAGAGTCAGAGAGACAAAGTGTACAGCACAGAGATGGGCCCTTCAGCTAACCATGTCCATGCCAATCTTTTTTTAATCCGTCCACAGTAATACCATTTGCCCACCCTAGGACTGTATCTTCCTATGCTTTGCCTATTAAAATATCAGAAGATGAGCCAGAAGACCCACACGCTTCTGAGGACAAGATTGTGGCAATCTAAAGTCATACAATGTCCATATACGACCTCCAGCATAAAGAGCCTGAGAACCATTACATCCAATTTCAAAACCGGCGTCACAGTGGTGCAGCTGCCTTACTGCGCCAAAGACCCAGGTTCGGTCCTGACTATGGGTGCTGTCTGTCCGGAGTCTGTGTGTTACAGGTTTGTAGGTTAATTGGCTTCTGTAAAAAGCATCCTGTCCCTCGTTATTATGATAGAACTTGTATACGGGTGATCGCTGGTCAGCATGCAGTCTGTGGGCTGAGGAGCCTGTTTCTATGCTGGATCTCATAACTAAACTAAACATAAATACACATCGTATCTGACTCCACCACCTCCCCTGGCAGCATGTTCCAAATATCACTCACGCACTATGTAAAAAAAACCTCAACCTTCAATTCACTTTTAAAACTCCTGCACCTCATCTTAATCCTATGTCCTCTTGTTTTGGAAATCACTATTATAGCAAAAATGATCCTGACTATCTACTTGTATCTATTGCCTCTCATAATTTTATATACTTCTATCAGTTCACCCCTTAGCCTCCCACGATCGAAGCCCAGTCTATCCAATCTCTCCTCATTCCTAAAGTCCTCCAAGTCAGGCAACAAACTGGTGAATTTCCACTGCACACTTTCCAATGCAATCACATCCTTCCTATAGAGTGTTGAGCAGAAAACACATAATAATTCAAGTTGCAAGATATTGTCCGGTGCATGTTTCTTCTATTAAATCCTGATGGATGAAGTGGAAAATGCCTTCATATCTAAGGAGGAATCAAAGAAATCCTTGTTGGCAAACCAACTAGCAATGCAGATACTGTCTCTCACCCAGACTGGGCTTCAACCCAGCAGTTGGTCAGGGCCTGGCCCCACAGGATGCAGGTATCACTGTGAAGATCACCATCTATTGGCCTTAAACTCAGAGTCTTACTCAGTCACTTCAGAAGGGAATTGAAAATCAGCCACCTCGTGACATATCTGGATTCGGGTACATCCAGTCTGAGTGAGAGTGGCAGATTTCAGTCCCGGACGGGTATTAACAATCTGGGTGGACATTCCAATAAGGTCTGAAGAAGGGTCTCGACCCGAAACGTCACCCATTCCTTCTCTCCAGAGATGCTGACTGACCCGCTGAGTTACTCCACCATTTTGTGTCTACATTCCAATAAGGATTTGTTGTCACCAGCTGTACGATTTAAGATTTGATTAATTAAGGTAATTTAAATTCCAGCCGCATGTTGAACTTTTAATGCATGATTATCTGGCCAGCTTTCTAGTTGAGAATGTAATCAGAATATATAAGCAGACTTCATTAAATGTTCCCAGACACAAAAGGCAGCAAGGAGAAGAAAGTAACAGCATGGTATTTAGGTAGAGAGATCGCCATGATCAGCAGACCTGAATGACTGAATGGCCTACGCCTGCTCTAAATTTTCTGGTTTCTGTGCAATCAGAATCTGGGTGGAGTTGAGGACAATTTGGGGAGAATTTTTAAAAATGTGATTATTGCAGGATATGTTGATTGTTTCAAGGTTTCAAGGTCAGTTTATTGTCAAATGTACCAATTAAGGTACCGTGAGAATGCCAGCATAGACTTGATGAGCCCGAGAACCTATTTCCATGATACGTGTCTCTATAACTTTAGAACTCTATAACTATCTAATTCTAAGGGAGTGCATAAGAAGAAGGGTGATAAAATCTAAGACATAAATGCAAGTTATTTCATTGACCAATTTTTTAAAATGTTTAAGTCGGGAAAAAAAAGCACAGATCAATAAAAGGTGAAAGTGCTCACATTCATCTCAAGAGAACTGAAGTTACTCTCTGCACAACAACCTCAACACTCATCATTTCAATGGGTTGTAAATCTCAGTACCTCTCTGACAGATTGGCAATGATCTATGTTTGGTCGTTCTTTTCAGCGTAACAGTGCCATATTGATGATGAAACAAACTGCTGTGTACCTAGAAGTGTACCTTTACATCACAAACATCTACGGGATTGATGCCAGAATCACTATTTAATGCTCTTAGTATATCTATAAACAGGAATGCATGACATATCTATTTCACAAATCTCCACTTCTTTTACAAGTCTTAATAACTGCATATTTCATTCTGGGTAGAAACTTTTCTCAAGACCTGGTCTCTGCCTTTACAAAAGTGTGCCAGTCCATATAACCATATAACCATATAACAACTACAGCACGGAAACAGGCCCGTTCGGCCCTACCAGTCCACGCCGACCACTCTCTCTGACCTAGTCTCATCTACCTGCTCTCAGACCATAACCCTCTAATCCCCTCTTATCCATATACCTATCCAATTTACTCTTAAATAATAAAATCGAGCCTGCCTCCACCACTTCCACCGGAAGCCCATTCCATACAGCCACCACCCTCTGAGTAAAGAAGTTACCCCTCATGTTACCCCTAAACTTTTGTCCCTCAATTCTGAAGCTATGTCCCCTTGTTGGAATCTTCCCCACTCTCAAAGGGAAAAGCCTACCCATGTCAACTCTGTCCGTCCCTCTTAAAATTTTAAAAACCTCTATCAAGTCCCCCCTCAACCTTCTACGCTCCAAAGAATAAAGACCCAACCTATTCAACCTCTCTCTGTAGCTTAAGTGCTGAAACCCAGGCAACATTCTAGTAAATCTCTTCTGTACCCTCTCCCAATCTCTCTCTGAAGAAAGAAAATCCAAATATTCAAATTATATATTAAATTATAAAAGAAGAGATTTCCAGCTGCAGCCTTTTCAAACAAATAATATTTACATTCAACATTCAGTAATTAGTCATGCTTTGAAATTTGCAGAGATTGGAGCTGTATGTGATCCCCTTTGACTCAACTCATAAAATGCCTTGGAAATGTCAGAAACAAAACTAATGTGTCTCTTTAGTGAGTCAGATGCTGTTCAAGAAGCTGATGTATTATTTCATAATTCGTGGCTTTATAAAATGCAGGGGTGTGAGAACATGCTGTGGGTTTGATGGAAGCAGGAGAGATTGGGAGCAGGAGGGATTGGGAAAATTCAGATGGCCTCTGTTAATTATTGGCTTCTTTATGGATGAACCAAGCAGGAGGGGAAAGACCAGGCAGTTCAAATCTAAACATCCGCAGCACCGTTAAGTATTCTCTGGGATTTCTTAATAAACTTTGATGATTAGCAAGTTTGAATCATGGGGAATAGACACAAAACGCTGGAGTAACTCAACGGATCAGAGAGCGTCACTGGAGAAAATGAACAGGTGAAGCTTTGGGTCTTCAGACCGATTGTAGATTGTAGATTTTTTTGGCAGGGGGGGGGTATTGGAACCAAATAAAATACATGATTCATGGAGGGGTTTGGATGGTTAACGTATACTTTTTGACAGAGATATTGTATAATATGTGGAAGAACTAAGTCCATGGGGACTATTGTGCAGCAACCATGCTTTTGTGGGAGATAGCCTTTCCTCAGAGTCAGATGGTTATTTGTTCACGCCACCTCAGGAGACAGCCCATTGTTTTGGGTGATAATGCAGCCCCCCCTGCTAGACAAACCTACATCTTCTCGAGAAAGTGGAACAGATTAAAAATAAACAGCCAAAGGATTGTTAAATATTCTGTGGTATTGCTGAAGAAATTCAAGGAAAAAAACTTCTAAATTCACTAAGTGCTGGTGTGAAGGCAGGGTTGTCAATGGAGAGAGGAAGAAAACTGAGAATGGTTCAAATGGTCAGAACAAATGGAATGCAAATGACTTAAATGATTCTGTGGCTGGAGAAAGTTGCAGAGACATCGACACAAGAATGGGGATATTAAACTGGAGGTGCTGCAAATGAATGGAGATCAGAGAGGTACAATGTCTATATCCTGAAGCCTTGCTATGCAGTAGATGGAGAGCCAGGGTTTGTAAGTCTGCAGGGACAAATGCCAAGGGAAGCAGCTGGTGCTCCTCCAGGCACTAGCAGGCACAGGATCACAACCAACATGACAAAGTCCAAACTGGTTTGAGAGCTGGTTTTTCCTCAAATCCGGCTCAGTTCAAAAGAACTGCAAGATCCGCTTTAAAACTGGTCATCTGGCATACCTTAGTAACTAATCCAAGCAGCAATGACCAGCGGCTGTCAAGGCCTGTCTATTCTCAATGGTGTTTTATAAAAGAAGCTCCAGCTTGCATTACACAGTCACTTCCCCACACTCTGCATACACTTAGCGGCTGATTTCCGCTGTGAAACTGTCCTTCCAGCTGATCACGTTTTGACTGCTCGCTTCCCACCACCAGCCTGTCAAAATGTTTTCATCGTGCAGCTATTTTGTTTCATTCTTCCCCTTACAACAGAACTAAACTGGTCCTTGTGACCTTTCCTGGGTATCTGATCATCTTTGGCAAGATACTAACAACATAATTTAAAGATGGCATTGAAGATGATTGACTGACATGGGCTCATTCTACATTTCTGTCTTTTTCGAAAACTTAACGCTCTGAAATTGATTATTGAAAACCAATCTTGTACTTCATCTTTATTTTGCATGGAGATGAATCTTTCAGTATACTTTCAGAACATTATGTGACCTGACTTTATCAAAGGCAAAGGATTTGTACGTAGGTGGAGGGGAAAAATACGGATTATTGAGAACAATATTCATGGGAAGAGACACTCAATAGTCCAACAAATATGGAAAGCAAACTTGGTTCCTCAAGAGATACGTTTGTACAATTATATTATTGTACAACCAAAATCGTATTTGAAGATGAAATTGCATTTGAACAAGGTTCCAGCCTGAACCGGGAGAATTCATTGAATTAAATATGAATGAATTTCTTGCAAGGGGCCATAGAAAATCCTATCCCAACCTATCTCAGACTTGTAAAAACGAGGAACTGCAATAAAAGGGGTTTACATGAATGGGGAGGAGAGAAATTGGCACGTCCAGCTAGGACACAAGGGATTGAGAGGTGGAGGGGGAGAAAGGGGGAGGGGTGGCATGGGGAGAAATGGGAGGGGGGAATTGTTACTTAAAATTGGAGAATTCAATGTTCATGGTTGTAAATGTTTGTTTGAATTCTCTGCTGCATCTGCTCCGCGTCAATATGAGGTTTTCCATTCGAGGGCATCCAAGATGTCCTCTTTCTTTAGTAAATACCCCATTGGGCCCATTCCTTGTATAGGGGGGCAGGGAAGGGGAGAGGATGCCACTCACCTTGGCCCTGTGGGACCAGCACTGCAGCCAGAGCAAGCCGTGGACCCAAAGCTTCTCCTGTATTGGTCTAGCACCCTCATCCCCTCCCACACCCACTCAATCCTCCTTGTCTCCCCCTCCTCCCCCCCCACTCACCCACTCCATCCTCCATACCCCACCCTCACTCCCCCCCCACACCCCTACTCCCCCTCCACTCCCCCTCCCCTCCCCATCCCCACTCCCCTCCCCATCCCCACTCCCCGTCCCCTCCCCCAAGCCCCACTCCCTCCTACCCTCCCCCCACTCCCCCTTCCCCCACCCTTCCCCTACTCCCCCCACCCCTCCCCTACTCCCCCCACTCCCCGTCCTCTCCCCACCCCTCCCCCCCACTGCCCCCTCCCTTCCCCAGTGCTACCCCCTCCCCCATTGCCCCTCTCCCACCACCCCCACTTGTCCCCCCACTCCCCTTCCCCACCCTCCACTCCCCCTCCCCCCCACGCCCACTCTCCCCTCACTCCCCTTCTCTCCCCACTCCCACTCCCTCCCCACACCCCCCACTGCCCCCCCCCACCCCCACTCCCCTTCCCCCCTACCCCCACTCCCCGGTGTCAAGCCTTGATCATATCAACGGGTCGCAACTGCGCAGGCGCAGGCGTTCTGGAGCTGAGCGACAAACGCAACCCTCCCCCTACTGCACACACGCCAAAGCTGAGCACAAAATCGCAACCCTCCCCCAGCTGCGCAGGCACCGGAGCTGAACTGGCAAGCCCTGATCATATCAGCAGGTCCCAACTGCGCAGGCGCGGGCGTGGCCGTTGGGTTCCCATTGTGACGTCATACGCGGGTGACAGCGACTGGTCCCAACTGCGCAGGCCCGGACCTAGACTTCCCATTGTGACGTCGTATGCGGGTAAGGCCAAAGGGGGAGCAAAGTGATTTTTTAAACTTTAAAAAGTGATTTTGAAAGATTTAAAAGTGATTTAAAATATATATATATAAGATTCATTCCAACCCCAGGACAATGGTGAGTAAGGTGGGCCTAAATTTGTCGTGCTATCGTGTGCCGTTTTGGCTGTGTCCATTTACAAATATATTAATATACACACAAACAGAGAGTTTTATATAGATGGTTTCCCCATCTGTCACAGATGGATCCCCCACACACGTCTCCGTGGTTCTACTCTCACTCCCCCCCTCCCTCCAGATGGAACAAGGACAGAGTACAAGGTCCTCAACTTACATCCCACCACCAAGCAACGCATCGTCCATCCAACGGCATTCCCAATGTGGCCACCTGTACATTGGTGAGCCAAGCACAGACTCGACGACTGTTCCGCTGAACACTTGCGCTTGATCCACCAAGGCTTACTGGATTTTGTGGTTGCTATCCATTTTAACTCCCTTTCCTATTGCCAGACTGATCTTTCCGCCCTGGGTCTCATCCTTTGCCAGAGTGAGGCTACACATAAACTGGATGAACAGCACCTCACCCGCAAGATCGCAATGGCCTGCCACGCCCCAACGTGATCTGATCGACCTGGTGAGGCAGAGGTTCACTTGCACCTCCTCTCCTCCAACCTCATCTACAGCATCCGCTGTCTTTACTTGCCCTTGGACTGAATGGACCCTACATAATTTCATAGAGAAGACACAAAGTGCTGGAGTAACTCAACGGGTCCGGCAAAATCTCTGGAGAAAAAGGATGGGTGACGTTTTGGGTTGGGGCTCTTTTTCAGGCTGAAAGTAGAGGGAAAAGAACTGGAGGTTGGAGAACTGGAGTAAAGGCTAGAACAAAGCAGGGCCATCAACAGATGACCAAGGAACGGTGATGCCCAATGGTATTAACATTGAATAGTACGATTTTCAGGTAACCTCAAACAACAACCCTGCCCTCTCCTCTATTCCTCTCCCCTTTCACTTTAAACACCCCTTTCTCTCCCTGCTCCCCTGTGCCCCAGCTGAACTTGCACCCATTTCTCTCCTCCCCCTCCAACCCCTCCAACTTTCATTCCTCCTCTTCACAATTTGCAACTCTTCTATCTGTCAGTCTCACGCCTCCTGCTTTTATCGCTAGCCTTTGTTCCAACCAAACCTACCCCCTCCCCTCACCCGTGCCTACCTATTCCCTGTCACACTTTGCCTTGCTTTTCCTCTCTTTCAACTCTCCCTCCTTCCCCACAATCAGTCTGAAGAAGGGACCCAACCCAAAACGTCACCCTTCCATGTTCTCCAAAGATGCTGCATGACCCGCTGAGTTACTCCTGCACTTTGTATCCTTTTATATCAGAGATGCCCTTGGTTTCCATCTCCTCACAATATGTACCCCTCCCATAGACAGCCTGTTGTTGCCAGCTTTTCCTAGCCTTCATTAGACCAACCAAACCCATGCAGTCAGTCAGCCTGTTAACATTTGCTGACCCTTCCAACCAAATAACCCTGCTGGAAAATTGAAAACCAAAAATCTGCAGGTGTTGAAAACCTAAAATTTATATATTTTAAATGCTGGAAATACTCAACAGGCGAGGGAGTATGTTCTTGGGGAGGTAAATTCTTGTGTAGGAAGGAACTGAAGATGCTGGTTTACATCGAAGATAGACACAAAATGCTGGAGTAACTCAGCCGGACAGGCATCATCTCTGGAGAGAAGGAAAGGATGGCGGACGTTTCGGGTTGAGACCCTTCTTTAGACTCTTGATCGGTTGATAGACCATCAATCAAAAACCTTGACATTGTTTCCCTCTCTAAAGACGCCGCCTGATCTACTAAGTTTCGTCTGCCATTTTCTGTTTTTAACCTCTGGAAAAATTATCTGTGTCTCTCAATGGGAAATATGAATAACTTAATTAGTGTAAGATTCTGACACTTCATGAGGTGGTCTATTCAATGGTTACTTTGAGGCAGATCCATGCTCTGGAAATGGACACAAAATGCTGGTGTAACTCAGTGGGACGAGCAGCATTTCTGGATAGAAGGAATGGGTGAAGTTTCCGGTCGAGACTCTTCTTCAGACTGCCATGTTCTGGGAAACTGACTGCTACAAACTGGAAGCATCTCTGGAATTCTGATAATCAAAGATAGGGCACTTCCGCGCCAGGTAGATGCCTTAATTATCTCATCTCTCTGAAGGTACTAGACCAAGTGGACCCGTTGGGCCCAAACCTCTCCTGCATTGGTGCAGCACCCACTCCTCCCCCCCTCCCCCTCCCCTCCCCTCCCTCCTCCCCCTCCCTCCTCCCCCTCCACCTCCCCTTCCCCTCCCCCTATTCCATCCCCTTCAACCCCCCTTATCCTCCCTACTCCTCCCTCCCTCCCTCCTCCCATCCCTCCATCCCCCTCCCTCCCACCCTCCCCCCTTAGGAGATAGATTTAAACTTTAAAATGTGAATAACTTTAAAAATATTACACCGATTTCAATGAAACTTCTTCCATTAGCACCAAAGGGACGACGGTGAGTAAGGTGGGCCTAAAATTGTGCTATTATGTGCCATTTTGGCTGTAGTTCAGGAACAAACAAACAAACAAATGAGAGTTTTAGTATATAGATTGTTCATGTTATTACCTAAAAGCAATTTCATTGTTTATAATTAAACAGATTATCTTTAACAGTTGGCAGTTGTAATTTTACGAAAATAAGGTTGGATTCCTTTGAGAATGGTAACATGTCATAATACCAGAACTTTTAGTAACAGTTTTAAGGAAACAAAAACTTGTGGTATTATTTAGCTTTGATTGACAAATGGTTAGGTGAAGCACATTTTGGCATTCAATTAATCTAATGATGGCATAAGTTACTGCCATGGGAATATTTTCTGAAATGTATCTAAATGCTTGCTGAAAGATTATTAATGAATAATAATAATTATTATTATTATATTAAATTAATATAATAATGATTATAGATTAATCATTATTTTAGAGGCGAGAGAGTGCAGACAAAACAGTTAGTAGAGTCAGAAAGATCATCCTTACTGTGGAAAAATTTAGAAACCAAAGAGTTAACCTTGGTCAATAATATTCTTGGTTGAGAAATAACAACAGATTTGCTGTGTGCACATGTGTGTGTGCGGGAGGAAGGGGAGCAAGTGAGAGAGTGAATGAATGTGTGAGTGCGCTGTATGTATGTGCATTTGGAGTTCATAGTGTAAGCACATGAAGAGGCACCAGATGGTTTGGAATCATATAAATAAATTATTGATCTACACAAGTAGATACACATAGGAAATGAAGTATTCCAATTATAACTAATTGATGCTGGGTCATTGCTAAACAGGAAACTAACATAATTTTAATAGTCAAAAGCTACTTAAATTCTGCTGCACTTGATTTATTTTAACTGCGCTGAAATTCAACACATGTCATATCACTCAAAACCTGTCAGTAAGACAGAATTACTTCATTTCTATGATAAAATATGCAGTAATCTCTTTATTCTTTTATTAAAAGTCTTCAGTAAAAGACTGCCTTTAAATTTCTTTCCTGTGATGCATGCCCATTATTCTCTGGAGCAATCCCATTAAATTTTCCTGCCAAAGTCCTCGATTAGTATTGTTTCAGCTACGCTTACAGTTGGCATGTGTGTTAGGCTTCTGTTCCACAGATGACACTGTATATTTTGCTTACGTTACTTTAAGTGCTCATGAACAAATACTAACCCTGCAGTTCTGGTTGCCCAGTTTTCGGACAGATCTCATCATTAAACTGGAAAGGGTGCAGAAAAAGTCTCACAATAATGTTGCTAGCACTGGAGTCCTTGAGTTATAAGGAGAGAATGGATAGGCTGGGGCTTTTTCCCCTTGAACCGTAGGAGGCCGATGGGTGACCTTAGAGAGCTATAAAAAAATTACGAGAGATATAGATAAGGTAGATGGCCAGAATCATTCACCCAGGCGAGGATCTGGAAATAGAGCGCATGAATTTAAGATGAGAAGGGAAACATTTAAAGGGGAATTAAATGGCAACCTTTTTACTTAGAGGGAGTGGATTTGTGGAATGAGCTGCCAGAGGAGGTGTCAGAGGTGGGTACAATTACGACATTTAAAAGACATTTAGGCAGGTGTACGGATAAGAAAGGTTTAGAGTGATGTGGACTGAACACGGGAAATGGGATTTGCTCAGATAGGCAGTTTGAACGGTATGGACAAATTGGGCCAAAGGGCTTTATTCCGTGCTGTATATTTTTTATGACATTGAAGCAGCCAGATGTCATTTGCAGCATACTAAGTACACATTTAATTCAATATTTTATGGTTTAAGGCATTCTGTTTACATAAATGTAAGGATCTCCTGAAGAATTGAGTGTACTATGTGGTATGATTTATAGACAATAGACAATAGACAATAGGTGCAGGAGTAGGCCATTCAGCCCTTCGAGCCAGCACCGCCATTCAATGCGATCATGGCTGATCACTCTCAATCAGTACCCCGTTCCTGCCTTCTCCCCATACCCCCTCACTCCGCTATCCTTAAGAGCTCTATCCAGCTCTCTCTTGAAAGCATCCAACGAACTGGCCTCCACTGCCTTCTGAGGCAGAGAATTCCACACCTTCACCACCCTCTGACTGAAAAAGTTCTTCCTCATCTCCGTTCTAAATGGCCTACCCCTTATTCTTAAACTGTGGCCCCTTGTTCTGGACTCCCCCAACATTGGGAACATGTTATCTGCCTCTAATGTGTCCAATCCCCTAATTATCTTATATGTTTCAATAAGATCCCCCCTCATCCTTCTAATACAATGATACAATTTCTGATACAATGTTGTGGCAGCCATTTGTTGAGAAGTACAAGCACTCACGGCTTATGTCAAATGAAAATTATATCAACTCACGCTACATGAGCAATACTTTAAGCCCAGCGCTTTATTTCTCAGTGGCCCGTCTCAGTAGTCCTGGTAGCCGTGGGCTACTGCTGTAGCATCTGGCCATTTCCGCAAGCCTGTCAGCTGTTCTCAACATTGCACCCACGTGGTCTCCACGTCAAAGCTCCACGAGGTTTTCGCAACGGTGTCCCATGTGGTCTCCGTGTGGGAGCCCCCACTTGGTCTCCACATCGGAGCTCCCACGTGGCCTCCGCGTGGGATCTCTCATGTGGTCTCCACATGGAAGCTCCCACATGGTCGTCATGTCGGAGTTCCCCTGTGGTCTCTGTGTTGGATCTCCTATGTGGCCTCCATGTCGGAGCTCCCACATGGTCTTCACATCGGAGCTCCCACATGGTCTCCACATCGGAGCTCCCACATGGTCTTCACATCGGAGCTCCCACATGGCCCCCACTTTGGAGCTCCCACATGGTCTCCACTTCGGAGCTCCCACATGGTTTTCGCGCCAGAGCTCCCACGCGGTCTCCATGTTGAAGAGTAAATTTACGTGTGGTCTAGCATTACCAAATAGAGTTCGAGTTGTACAGCGCAGAAATAGGCCTTTCAGCCTAACTCCTCCATAAGAGAATAAGGTTTTCTAGGTGGAGTACTGATGATAGTTGGCAGTGGACTTCATTATTGATCTTGAGAGGTAAAAATTGCCATGCTATGAAGATAGAAAGATCTGCTCATGGTTGTTAAAGGATGGGTAGCAAGGATTCAAAACCATAGTATGTGAAATATGACATTAGTCCAGTTGAAGGTTTGGCTGAGCAACGAGCTAATCATCGAAACACAAACCTTCCTGGAAGGAGATGAGCCAGCAGTTTACTTGAATGTACTGATGTTCACGTTAAAGGCAATGTAGAGCCAAGGGCTACAATAATGTAAAATGACAGTGAAAGACAAAGTGATATCTCCGGTGAAATTAATTGTCCCATCACCTATATTACAATAGTGATAGCCTTTCAAAAGTACTATATTTTTTTCTAAAGTGCTTTTCTTGTGTGGGTTGTCAACCCTGGTTTTGTGACACAAATGATAGCTCTTTCTTCTTAATGCTTTTGGTATAGACAGAATCATTTGGGCTGTAGACATTATGTCTCGGCTTCTACTGCCAGTTTTCCATCAACACATTGAAGACACTGATTAGCAATGACCCTTGAAAACAATCGGCTTTAACATCCCAACTCATTCTTTCCCTGGTCCCCATATTACAAGGCCAATTATGATTCTCACAGTGAAGGCCACAGTTCACTGACGTGTTGCTGTTGGTATAATGGCCTGAAGGTATAGCATCCCTAAACTTACAAAGCACTGACCCTACTGTTCAGGAAACTGAGTGGCTTTTAACTCAACATTTGACCTGTGCGCAACATATTCATTTTGTTCCAATTAAAAAGAGCATTTGCACGCTTCACGGAATAAACTTTATGCTTCCCGCAAAAAGAAAATGAAACTATTTTGTTCTCACCGGTAACTACAAAGTCATCATATTCAGTAAACTATTAAATATTGATAGTTTTTCCATTTTTTTTAGAATTTATAGTTTTTTGGGCAGAATGCAAAGCTTTCTCAAACTTTGTTGAGCCTTGCCACTTTAAAATTTTAATATATTTCATATTTACACACTGATCTTAATTTACATACTATACCACAATACAGCACTCTTTAGAGTCATAGAGCATCAAAACAGTCCCTTCATCTTGCCATTTTGATGCCGACCATCAATTATCTATCTACGCTATTCCCACTTAGCATTTGGTGCATTGCCTTTGATGTCTTTGCGATTAAGTACTTGCATGCCCTGTCAGTGCATTAATATCTGTGTGGATTTTTGTTAAAGTATGGCAAGTTTCATAGGCAGTACATCAGAGACGCTTCAGCGGGTCAGGCAGTATCTCGGGAGAGAAGGAATGCATGGGTTTTCAGGTCGAGACCCCTCTTCAGACTGAAGAAGGGTCTGTCTGAAGAAGGGTCTCGACCCGAAACGTCACCCATTCCTTCTCTCCCGAGATGCTGCCTGGCCTGCCAATTTACTCCAGCATTTTGTGTCTACCTTCGATTTAAACCAGCATCTGCAGGGTCTTCTTTCCTACAACAGAGACGCTAATGTCTGAGCACTGTACCCGGACACAGCTTTGCTTTGTGTGTTAAATGGGTAACACTGCGTACATTAGGCATCCCTCCTAAACCAGCAAAAGGACTTATTATAAACTGTAAATGTACATTTGAAATAAGTGAGAACAGTAAAGATGAAAGCACTCAACAGAGCTCGGCCTATATTAGTCACATTATCAGAAGGTTTTTGGTTTAAGCCCCAAAACCAAACGCTTCAGCACAAATAGATACCTTGCCAGTAGATGTTGCTTTATACAGGCTGTTTGCTGTCACTTCCATTTCGTACTTTATCTGCTTGTACCATTTCCTCATTGTGGGAAGTGCACTCTGTTCTCCACTGCAATCAGAGCTCACAAAAGCTGTAAACATTGGCAGTCAATGCCAAAAGGGATTTAATCCATAGTGACTTGATTGCAAAGTGGCTCTTGTCAAAATCTTCACTATGTGTAAAGCACACTGCATTATTCACAATCTCACCTGCTTATTTAGCCAGCAAAATACAAGCGACAACAACACCAATCTATTTAATCCATCACAGAAACTACATTGCCAGTTGAGGTTTGCTTTTTCCTTGCTTTTCCTGCTGAGCAAAGATTCCAACCAGATATGTCAGAATTGGACTCAAGAGGCTGCAAATACTGGAGTCTCGAGCAAAAATCACACCTGACTGGAAGAACTCAACAGATCAGACAGTGATCTGTTGAGGGAAATGGACAGACGGCATTTTGGGATGTGTGCTTTCTTCAGCCTTATGAATTACGCTGAGTTCCTTCAGCACTTTGATTTTTGCTTTATGCTTGAAGAGGACTTCTGGTTGGTAATTGTTCAGTAAATTTGGTCTTGATGTGCCAGTTTCACGTTTACTTATGAAATCCTATACTGCTCCATCCGAGTGTATTTGATTAAGTTGATCACAACCTTGGTAAGTATTCCCTTGCACTGTGATATGGGCTCCTGGTTAAGAACATAAAGGCTGGCTAGAAGCAGCTGTTGGCCTCCCTGTCTCTACTCTGCCATTCAATAAGGTCCATTCCACCACCTGACACCCACCAGCAGAGCCTTCTAATCATTTATTCCTTGCAAATTCTTTCCCTATACATATCCACATTCCCTGCTTGGACTATTCCTTATGGAAGCTAATGTTACATTATTGGTAAAGATGGTCTTCCAGAATTCTTCAGAACATTTGGAGTTGGATTACAGTTGGATTACAGTTGGATTGATCTCATATGCCTACCTTGTAGGTTTGGTCTCCCAATAAACTTTAAGAAGTGTAAGTTAATTCTACTAAAAAATGGCCAAGGTCAGAGCAGTCTTTTCAATGATGCATCTTCCTTGAGTAAAGTAAAACTGATAAATACTTCTCAAAGCCCAGAGCGGACATAAAGTGGGGCTATTCTCACAAAGACTAAATGTGGGTCAAACTGAATTTCCACCATCACCCTATCCACCAAAACTGGTATCTATCTAATTCCCATTCAACATTTCTGGGGCAGACACTCAATGGGAATATTTAAATGGGATTTGCAGCAGGAGAATCGGACAAGAATATAGGGAAGTCCTGCTGCAATTCTATCGGGCATTGGTGTGATCGCAACTGGAATACAGCATATAATTGTGGTCTCCTTAAATAAACGGCAACAATGGAAGTTCAGACAAGGTTGACTAGGTAGATTCATGAGATTAAGTCGTTGTTTATGAGCTATGATTAACCGGAGTGTGCCTATGCTTTAGAGTTTAAAAAAACAGAGATGACCTTATTGAAATAAATAAGGTTTTAAAGGGTTTGAAAGGGTAGATACTTTGGGGAGGTTTCATTTTCATGGGGAAATCTGGAACTAGGAGAAATAAGGAGCCACCCATTTACAATGGAGATAATGAGGAATTTCTTCCTATAGAGGAAAATTTGGAGTTCTCTATCCCAGGGAATGATGGAGGCGGATTCATTGAATGTATTCAAATTTGAATTTGAACTTTGGTCTACAGTGGAGTTAAGGGCTGTTGTGAACCAAGTTATGTGGGTTATAAAACAACTCCAAAGCCTAAATCCCAAATACCTCCCTCTATGGTGCAGACTCAATGTAACTTGATGTAACAAAGATCATTGAGACCAGTACATTTTGAACTGTGAATCACCTGACTTGGTACTTATTGGCCTTGGGGTGGCACAGTGGCGCAGCGGTAGAGTTGCTGCCTTACAGCGCCAAAGAACCGGGTTCGATCCTGACTAGGGATTCTGTCTGTACAGAGTTTGTACGTTCACCCCATGACCTGTGTAGGTTTTCTCCTGGAGTTCCGGTTTCCTCGCACATTACAAAGACGAAACAGGTTTGTAGGCTAATTGGCTTGGTAAATTTGTCATTTATCCCTAGTGCGTGTGGGATAGTGTTAGTGTGCGGGGATCGCTGGTCAGCGCAGACTCGGTGAGCCGAAGGGCCTGTTTCCATGCTGTATCTCTAAACCAAACTAAACCAAACCATCCAAACCTATCCCCAACTTCTATTTCCTTCAGCTGTAAATTTGCAACTGTCATTTTTAATGTGCAGAAAAATATGGCTGAGGAGCACATGGTTTGATTTGGACACAAATATCTTTACACTTTGAAAAAATTTAGGTTTTAGTCTTTCTGCAACCTGCACTAGTTTGATCTGACTAAAGACTTCTGCATAAAGCTGCCTTCATATTAATGTCTGACATTATTACATTACATTCTGTTTTAATATATTACCTAATAAAAATTCACTTGATCATATCAAAGAGTCAGCCCATCTAATTAAGTGACAAGATAACCTGTAAGAGGCGATATATACACAGATATTGAAGTAGCAGAGTTTTCAATATTGAACAATTACATGCTAATTAAATACCATGCCAACAAATTGAGATCAGTTGAAAGCAAATATTTCAATATTACATGCTAATACTAAAACCAGGTAACGAGCCCTACCTATAATCTTTATCACCAAAAGTTGCTGCTGTGTATATTTCCACAAGTGTCCATTATCAGAAAAATTAAAAAAGCTTTTACAACAGTTACTGCCAAAAGAACAAAAACAATAAGACTACACTTCTAACCTTAAACAGATGAACACAAAATCGTTTAAAATATGTTTCAAAGATTTTAAATAAGAAGACCAAATTTGAATGAAGTACATTTCCTTCAGATGGTTGTCACATATAAAAATACAAAAGAAAACTCTGCAGATGATGCCAAACATAACGTTAGAGATTGATTGCCTGAATGGACCTAATCATCTGTTAAGGTCAAACAAATGTTTGGGTTCAGGTCAGAAATATCGACACCATATTGAGAAAATCTCACCCAGCATCGCCACATGTGAATTGCATGCCCAAGACTGTTAGACACACAGTAATGGTCAGGTCTGATCAGGCATGGAGAAAACCATGGGTTCTTGGAGCCTTGTTGGGTTTAGATTGCTGCAGTTAAGTCAGGTCTGATTGGATCTCCAATCTACGGTAGCTTATCTTTGTAAAGGATGACTTTTTAAATAGTGAATGGTGAAAGCATACAATCATCTGGCTTGGCCTTCACGGACTTTGATGTGAGGGGTGAAGAAGAAGGTTGTGAGGGTTGAGGAAGAAGGAGATGGGTGGTGCTAAACTTGGGCCTAGCTTCTCATCACAACAACATTCCCAAATCAATCAGATAACTCGGGAGGTACCAACTGTGACTTTGTTACCTTCCATATTAACATGTTGCACCAATATATCAAAAAACACAAACAGATTGAAAATAGTGAAATGATGGTCCCATCACCAAAATTGAAAAATAACTGATTCTGTTGCTAAACGTACAGCAATTTTATAAATTATGCTGCATCTATTAATAGACTATAGACAATAGACAATAGGTGCAGGAGTAGACCATTCGGCCCCTCGAGCCATTCAATGTGATCATGGCTGATCATTCTCAATCAGTACCCCGTTCCTGCTTTCTCCCCATACCCCCTGACTCCGCTATCCTTAAGAGCTCTATCTAGCTCTCTCTTGAATGTATTCAGAGAATTGGCCTCCACTGCCCTCTGAGGCAGAGAATTCCACAGATTCACAACTCTCTGACTGAAAAAGTTTTTCCTCATCTCTGTTCTAAATGGCCTACCCCTTATTCTTAAACTGTGTCCCCTGGTTCTGGTTAACATTAATCCTGCAGACAACGAGAGCCAATTCCCTTGTCCACAAGGATAGCGTATATAGGGCTGAGACCATTGAATTCAGTGTTCAAAACATAAAGTACAGGAACACAGCAGAGATTAACTGCTTTCAAAAGTTTTAACAAGAGAAATCCATTTAGTAATTTCCTCACAATGCCAAATCGTTTTGTCTGGTATTAATCATTACCAAGTGATGTTAAATATTTCACTTGGATACCCATGACATAGCAAAATACTACTTGAAAACACAATGCGGTCTCCCTCCATTGGAGAAAGCTAACTCAGACTAGGTGTTTGTGGAGGACTTGTACTCAATACTTGGGGGTGACTGCTGCCACATTCATCTTCTGTTCTGACCTATCGGTCTGTGGCCTTCTGCACAGTCACAATGGGTCCTAAAGCAAGCTTGAGGAACAACACCTCACCTTCCTGGAAAGGTGAAAAGTTCCATCTAATTTGAATTTGATAACAGGAGATTTGATAATGGAGCCATTTGGGAAACATTGTTAAACTGAATATGCAATTCACTTTTAGCAACAAGGAACTGCAGATGTTGGTTTATCAAGGAAAGACACAAAATGCTGGAGTAACTCAGCGAGTCAGGGAGTATTCCTGGATAACGTGGATAGACTATGTTTTGGGTCGGGATCCTTCTTCAGACTGAACTGAAGAAAGGTCTAAAGAAGGTCAGTCTGAAGAAGGGTCTTGTCCTGAAATGTCACATCAAACTTCTCCAGGGACGCTGCCAGACCCGCTGAGTTACGCCAGGATTTTGTGTCTTTCCTATGCAATTAACTTCTTCTGTGCATTGATAGGATGGGTTTAGAAGGATATGTGCCAAATGAGGGTAGATGGGATCAGCAAAGATGGAGCATGTTGGTCGGTGTGGGCAAGTTAGGTGTTTCTATGCTATATGGCTCCATGACTCTATGTATGGAAAGATAAAGGTACGGAGTTCCACAGGGGTCGGTGCTGGGACCCCCACTCTTCACATTGTATATTAATGATTTGGACGAGGGGATTGAAGGCTCTGTGGCCAAGTTTGTGGATGATACGAAAATAGGTGGAAGGGCAGGAAGTGTAGAGAAAGCAGGAACTCTGCAGAAGGACTTGAACAGGTTGGAGAGTGGGTAGAGAAGTGGCAGGTGGAATATAGTGTAGCAAAGTAGTTGAACTATGGAGTCATGCATTTAGGTAGTAGGAATAAAGGCATAGACTATTTTCTAAATGGGGAGAGAATCCAGAAAGCGGAGGTGCAAAGGGGCTTGGGAGTGCTGGTGCAGGATTCCCAAAAAGTTAATCTGCAAGTCGAATTGGTAGTAAAGAAAGCATACTCAATGCTCGCATTTATTTCAAGAGGGCTGGTATACAAAAAACAGAGATGTAATGCTGAGGTTCCATAAGGTATGCTGGTAAGACCGCATTTGGAGTATTGTGAGCAATTTTGGGCACCATATCTGAGGAAGGATGTGCTGGCTCTGGAAAGGGTCCAGAGGAGGTTTACAAGAATAATCCCAGGAATGAATAGGTTAACCTATGATGAGCGTTGGTCAGCACCGGGCCTGTACGCGCTGGAGTTTAGAATGAGGGGAGGACCTCATTGAAACATACAGAATAGTGAAAGGCTTGGATTGAGTGGATGTGGAGAGGATGTTTCCACAAGTGGGAGAGTCTAGGACTAGAGGTCATAACCTCAGAATTAAAGGACGTTCTTTTCGGAAATTAGATGAGGAGAAATTTCTTTAGTCAGAGGGTGGTGAATCTGTGGAATTCTTTGCCACAGAAGGCTGTAGAGGCCAAGTCAGTGGATATTTTTAAGGCAGAGATAGATAGATTCTTGATTAGTACAGGTGTCAGAGGTTATAGGGAGAAGGCAGGGGAATGGGGTTAGGAGGGAGAGATAGATCAGCCATGATTAAAGGGCAGAGTAGACTTAATGGGCCGAATGGCCTAATTCTACTCCTATCACTCATGACATAACTTTCTGTATAACATCCTTTGGATCTCTACAATAAAGACCATATAAACTATACAGTTTAACCAGCCTGAGTGAGAGGAAGGTCTATTACCAACCATTCGCATCTTTGCAAGGAAACAGGAGAACCATAAGAACTCTAAAGAAAATAAATAGAAACAGAGAATGCAGTATCTGTGGGGAGAGCAACACGGCTAATTAATTTGGAGGAGAGAAGATCAGAGCTCAGTGACAGGGAGCAAAACAGATGCGATTAAATGAGATAATAGGTGCACAAAATAATGGGATCAACAAAAATACAGCTGACAGGGCAAGGGCAGGCCAAACATTGTTCCAAATTTCTCTCACTCGCTGGATTATTTGGACATACTCATTGGCAGGGTTGTGGCTGTGTTCAAGGTCTTGAGATGGAGGACGCAGGGGAAGCCACTCAGGAGTACTCACCCGACTCTGGCGACGAGGATTACGCACACCACTCCCGAGTATATTCCTTGCAGATCTACCTTCTCTCAACAACAAAGTGGACAAACTACAACCCCTGTGCCAAACAAACAAGGACTTCTCTCGAGCCGCTGCCCTGTGCTTCACCGAGACCTGGCTGTGTGAGTCGACCCCGGACAATGCGCTGCAACTGGCTGGCTTTCAACAACACAGAGCGGACTGCAAAGCGGAGGCAGTGGGAATATCAAGAGGAGGTGGAATATGCTTCTATACTAACCAGGACTGGTGCAGTGACATCACGGTATTGTCTAACTTCTGTTCTCCTAACCTGGAATCTTTTTTTATAAATTGCAAACCCTTTTATTCTCTGAGGGAATTTACCTCTTCTATTCTCGCTGGAGTTTACATTAACACCACCCCCCCCCCACAAAGCCTGCGTACGTGAGGCACAAACCCAACTCGCTGACCAGGTTAGCGAGAGTAGATAATGACTTCCCGGACTCCATGGCCATTGTTTTGGGGGATTTTAACAAGGCTAAACGCAGTCGAGAGCTTCCAAAATACAGACCTCACGTTACCTGCCCCACCAGAGGGGAGAGAACACTCGATCATTGTTATACTACCATCAGGAATGCATATCGCTCTGTTCCTTGGGCGGCTCTGGGACTCTCCGATCATTGTTTAGTTCACTTTATTCCGACCTACAGGCAGAAAATAAAATCTGCTAAGCCTGTGGTCAGAACAATGAAAAAGTGGACAAGCGAGGGCATTGAAAACCTAAAGTCCTGCTTTGACTGCACTGATTTGAATGTGTTCAGGGAAGCAACCACAAGCTGCGAAGAATATACTGACACTGTGGCAATATATGTCAGCTTTTGTGAGGACAGTTGCATTCCTACTAGGACCCAGATCAGGTCCAACAATGACAAGCCCTGGTTTACAGCAGAACTCGTACAGCTCCGCCAGCCTAAAATTGAGGCCTACAGGAGCGGGGATGCAGACCTCTACAGGCAAGCCAAGTAAAGCTGAAAAGAGGAATCAAAGCTGTCAAGGAAAGGTACTCTGAGAAGTTGAGGAGCAAGTTCTCAGCTAATGACTCTTCCAGTGTGGAAGGGCAAGCTTGTATACGCTGGAATTTAGAAGGATGAGAGGGGATCTTATTGAAACATATAAGATTATTAAGGGATTGGACACATTAGAGGCAGGAAACATGTTCCCAATGTTGGGGGAGTCCAGAACCAGGGGCCACAGTTTAAGAATAAGGGGTAGGCCATTTAGTACGGAGATGAGGAAAAACCTTTTCAGTCACAGTTGTAAATCAGTGGAATTCTCTGCCTCAGAAGGCAGTGGTGGCCAATTCTCTGGATGCTTTCAAGAGAGAGCTGGATAGAGCTCTTAAAGATAGTGGAGTCAGGAGGTATGGGGGGAAGGCAGGAACGGGGTGCTGATTGTGAATGATCAGCCATGATCACATTGAATGGCGGTGCTGGCTCAAAGGGCCGAATGGCCTACTCCTGCACCTATTGTCTATTTAAATCACCAGCTACAAGAGGAAACCCCCTCGCTCCTTGGACAATCGTCAGCTGATCAACGACATGAACGAGTTCTACTGCAGGTTCGATAGATAGAAACATGTACCTGGTACCCCCTCCCACTCCTCCCCAATCACCACTTCACACCCACTTACAGCCTAACTCCAGTCTGCAAAGAATGGACCTTTCCCCACACACTTCTCCCCAATCACCACTTCACACCCACTTACAGCCTGACTCCAGTCTGCAAAGACTGGACCCTCGACCACTACCCACCCCCTCCTTGCTGCCCAACATCAGTCTGGCCACTTCTCCATCACTAACAATAGCAATTGAGGAGGTTGAAAAGCTATTCAGGAGACAGAAAAGCCGGAAATCTCCAGGACCGGACAATGTTTCTCCCTCTACCATCAAGCTCTGTGCCGAACAACTGGCACCAGTCTACACAGACATTTTCAATCGGTCCCTGCAAACCTGCACTGTCCCTGCCTGCTTCAAAGTCTCCACCGTTGTTCCCGTACCCAAAAAGCCAAGGATTACTGCCCTTAATAACTACAGGCCTGTCACACTGACGTCTGTAATCATGAAGACCTTTGAAAGACTTGTGCTGGCCCACCTGAAAAATATTACAAACTGCTGGACCCCCTGCAGTTTGCATACCGGGCAAATATATCAGTGGATGACACAGTCAGTCTAGTCCTGCACTTCATCCTCCAGCACCTAGACCGCCAGGGGACCAATGTAAAGATTTTGTTTGTGGATTCTAGCTCTGCATTCAACACCATTGTGCCAGAGCTACTACACTCCAAACTCTCCCAGCAGACTGTGCCTGAACCCCTCTGTCAGTGGATCACCAACTTCCTGACAGACAGGAAGCAGCATGTGAGGCTGGGAAAGTACATCTCGGACCCGCAGATGCTCAGCATAGGAGCACCGCAAGGCTGCAAACTCTCTCCTCTCTTTTACTCTCCACCAGCGACTGCACCTTCACAGACTCCTCTGTCAAGCTTCTCAAGTTTGTGGACGACACAACTCTGATTGGACTGATCCAGGATGGGGAGGAATCTGCCTAAGGACAGGAAGTGACACTGCTGGCGTCCTGGTGCCATCGCAACAACCTGGAGCTCAATGCTCTTAAGACGGTGGAACTAATTGCAAACTTTAGGAGAGCTCCCCCTGCCCCCCACTCACCATCAACAACACCACAGTCACGTCTGTGGAGTCATTTAAATTCCTTGGAACCATCATCTCCAGGGACCTTAAATGGGGGGCCACCATCGACTCCACAGTCAAAAAGGCCCAACAGAAGATGTACTTCCTGCGGCAGCTGAGAAAACACAATCTGCCACAGGCAATGATGGTCCAGTTTTACACTGCTATCATAGAGTCTGTCCTCGCCTTCTCCATCATGGTCTGGTTTGGCTCAGCCACCAAGCACGACATCCGGAGGCTGCAGCGCATCATTCGATCAGCCGAGAAGGTTGTTGGCTGTAACCTTCCCCCCTTTGACGAACTGTATACTGCAAGGGCCAGGAAGAGAGTGGGTAAGATCATCTCTGACCCCTCTCACCCTGGCCACAAACACTTTGAAACACTTCCCCCGGAAGGCAACTCCAGACTATCTAAGCCGCCACTGCCAGACATAAAAACAGCTTTTTTCCGCAGTAGCTCAACTCAACGGCCAAAGGTGTGTTGCCTCCTTGTGCTCTGGTATTATATTTCATTCTTCACATGCTTAAATTATAATGTTTTATTTTTAATTGTCTACTGTATATCGTGTTGTTACTTGCAAATTCCTTGTATGTATACATATTTGGCTAATAAAATGTATTCAATTCAATTGAATTCAATCCTACTCTCCTGTCCCCTGCCTCAGCACAGACCTTTCCTTTGATATTGTCTGTCCTTCTGACCTTTTTCTGTAAGTTTTACCATGTTTAATTTTCACTTTTCCTAGTTCAGATAAACATCAACACAATTCCTCTCCCCACAGATGCTGCCTGACCTGCTGAGTGATTTTCTGTTTAAATGTCAGATTTCCATCAGTTGCAGTATTTTGGTCTCTGAACCAATTCATGTGAGTCTGATTACCCCATAACCACTCCAGTCCTCAATACTCACCAAAGTTTCATGAATAGAGCAAGTTTAAAATAATGCTCTAATGAATAAAAACAAATCATCTTTTGTAATTGATAACTGGACTATATCAAATGCAATCACCAATAGTTAATCCACAAAAGATGTCAATGCAATTTGAATATTTATTTCAAAACTCTTGACAAGCTGCATGGGAGTTTCCTACGTAATCGTTCAAAGTATTGGTCTGAGTTCAACTGAGTCTGGCTTATCATCCAGAGTAAATAGCTGGCAGAGCCTAACGGCATAGCCAACGGCTAAATCTAGCACACACAGCAAGATACAAGAAAGGCTGTCAATTATCGCATTCCATTTATTAAGCAGCATTTGAACTGCAAAGTCAGTGGAGAAATTAAAATATGAGAGAAAAGAAACAATCACTAAGAAATATTTGTCTTAATTAATTTCCTCTTACAATTTTAGCATCAATGGCAAAGCCAACATTTTTTTTTGCTCATCCCTAATTGCCCTTAGAAGACAGTGCTGAGCCATCTTCTTGAAGTGAGGGATGTGCAACATTTTATTCCAGAAGTGAGGGGAAGGATTCTATTTCAGGGATAGTAACATTGGACTCTTAACTGCATAAGACACTATCCATCTTTTGTCCATACATTGGAAAATTGGACTGGCTGGCTGTGCTTCTTCTTCCTATGTATAGGCAGCGACTGAAGAGTGCTTGTACAGCATTGGTCAGGGGAAGCTGAGGAGCGACTCTGCGACTGCTTGGACTCAAATAGACTGGGTGATGTTCAGGGACTCGGCAATGGACCTGAACAAATATGCCGCGGTTGTTACGGACTTCGTAAGGAAATATATAGAAGGATGGATGGATGGATGAATCCATCCCAGTATTCCACAACCAGAAACCTTGCATGAACCAGAAGACCCACAGGCTACTGATGACCAGATTGTGGCATCCAAGTCAGGCGATCCAAAGTCATAAGTCCAGATATGATCTCCAGATATAGAACCCTAAGAACCATTAACTCCAAGTTCAAAAACAGCTTCTTTCTATCAAACACAAGATTGTTGAACCACTCTGCACAACCCTAACCACAACCTCACCTCAGCACAGAACTACCACATGGTTACTCCACTTACTTTTTTGTTTGCACTATCATGTTCTAGTTTACTTGGAATTTATTGTCAAATGTTGCTGTATATAAATGGATAATTTATTGTACATTTATTTGCTGTCGTTGTTGCATCTAATGTGCCTGTAAAGCTGCAGCAGGTTAAACTTTCATCATTCCGCTTCACAACCGATGCACATGACAAATAAACATTCTTGAAACTCTAAGAAAACTGATGCGGTCTTTAGCAGTTCAAATGAATAACACGGTTTCGACATACAGTATGTTCTTATCATCTGAAAATGGGTTTAATCTGTGGATATTACTTGCTTTGTTCAGTAAATATCCAAAGAAAGGGGTTCTGAAATATCCACTCAGTCAAGCCTTTGATTGGAAGTAATTCAAAGCTCCATAATTGCTCACTGAATTGAAAATATAAAGCTTACCACAAGACTAGTGGGATGATCAGTAAAGAGTTGTGTGTGAACTGAATGTTTTCCTTGGCTGTGATGAGTATTTTATTTTGAAACAAGTATATCCTTTTTTTTACTGCACCTCCTGCTCACTAGAAAATCAAAGCATGCAAGATTAGATAAGGCAAATGTAGGTCCCTTGCAGTCGGAAACAGGTGAATTGATCATAGGGAACAAGGAGATGGCAGACCAATTGAACAAATACTTTGGTTCTGTCTTCACTAAGGAAGACATAAACCGTCTGCCGGAAATAGCGGGGGACCGGGGGTCTAAAGAGATGGAGGAACTGAGGGAAATCCAGGTTAGTCGGGAAGTGGTGTTAGGTAAATTAAATGGATTAAAGGCAGATAAATCCCCAGGGCCAGATAGGCTGCATCCCAGAGTGCTTAAGGAAGTAGCCTCAGAAATAGTGGATGCATTAGTGATAATTTTTCAAAACTCTTTAGATTCTGGAGTAGTTCCTGAGGACTGGAGGGTAGCTAATGTAATCCCACTTTTTAAAAAGGGAGGGAGAGAGAAAACGGGGAATTATAGACCAGTTAGCCTAACATCGGTAGTGGGGAAAATGCTAGAGTCAGTTATTAAAGATGTGATAGCATTACATTTGGAAAGTGGTGAAATCATCGGACAAAGTCAGCATGGATTTACCAAAGGCAAATCATGTCTGACGAATCTTATAGAATTTTTCGAGGATGTAACTAGTAGAGTGGATAAGGGAGAACCAGTCGATGTGTTATATCTGGACTTTCAGAAGGCCTTCGACAAGGTCCCATATAGGAGATTGGTGTACAAACTTAAAGCACACGGTATTGAGGGTTCAGTGTTGAGGTGGATAGAAAATTGGTTGGCGGACAGGAAGCAAAGAGTAGGAATAAATGGGTCCTTTTCGGAATGGCAGGCAGTGACTAGTGGGGTACTGCAAGGCACAGTGCTGGGACCCCAGTTATTTACAGTGTATATTAATGATTTGGACGAGGGAATTGAATGCAACATCTCTAAGTTTGCGGATGACACAAAGCTGGGTGGCAGTGTTAGCTGCGAGGAGGATGCTAGGAGGCTGCAGAGTGACTTGGATAGATTAGGCGAGTGGGCAAATGCATGGCAGATGCAATATAATGTGGATAAATGTGAGGTTATCCACTTTGGCGGCAAGAACAGGAAAGCAGAGTATTACCTGAATGGTGACCGATTGGGAGAAGGGGAGATGCAACGTGACCTGGGTGTCATGGTGCACCAGTCATTGAAAGCAAGCATGCAGGTGCAGCAGGCAGTGAAGAAAGCGAATGGTATGTTGGCATTCATAGCAAGAGGATTTGAGTTTAGGAGCAGGGAGGTTCTGCTGCAGTTGTACAGGGCCTTGGTGAGACCGCACCTGGAGTATTGTGTGCAGTTTTGGTCTCCTAACCTGAGGAAATACGTTCTTGCCTTAGAGGGAGTACAGAGAAGGTTCACCAGATTGATCCCTGGGATGGCGGGACTTACATATGAGGAAAGACTAGATAGACTGGGCTTGTACTCGCTGGAATTTAGAAGACTGAGGGGGGATCTTATAGAAACATATAAAATTCTTAAGGGGTTGGAGAGGCTAGATGCGGGAAGATTGTTCCCGATGTTGGGGGAGTCCAGAACCAGAGGTCACAGCTTAAGGATAAGGGGGAAGTCTTTTAGGACCGAGATGAGAAAACATTTCTTCACACAGAGAGTGGTGAGTCTGTGGAATTCTCTGCCACAGAAGGTAGTTGAGGCCAGTTCATTGGCTATATTTAAGAGGGAGTTAGATGTGGCCCTTTTTGCTAAAGGGATCAGGGGGTATGGAGAGAAGGCAGGTACAGGCTACTGAGCTGAATGATCAGCCATGATCATATTGAATGGCGGTGCAGGCTCGAAGGGCCGAATGGCCTACTCCTGCACCTATTTTCTATGTCTATGTTTCTATCTATGTTTTGATAATCAAAATCAATAATTTCCACTTTAGGACAAACCTGGTCAAAGACGTTGAACATAGAACATAGAGCTGCACAGCATAGGAACACGCCCTTTGGCTCATAATGTCTGTGCTGAACACAATACCAAGATAAACTAATCTGCCTGAAGGATGAAAATAATAGTGAGAGGTATTTCTAGGGAGAACCTTTTAGAACTGAATTTTTCATCAGAGATGCTGCCTGACCCGTTGAGTTGCTCCAGTACATTGTGATTTTTTTTCGTAAACCTGCGTCTGCAGTTCCTTGTTTCTACACTTTATTTATCCAAGTGGGGCACAAGGGAGAGAGGGGAGGAAAAGAATGCGGGGTGTGGGAAGAAGGATTACCTAAAATTGGAGAATTCAATCTTCATTCTATTGGGTTGTAAGCCAGGCAAGTGGAATATGATGTGCGGTATTTCCAGTTTGCATGGCAATGGAGGGAGGTCAGGAAAGAAAGGTCAGTATAGGAATGGCAATGGGTGTTAAAGTTGTTCGCAACCAGGAGATCCAGATGGCCTTGGAGGATCGAGCGCAAGGGTTCGGCGAAACAGTCGTCGAACTATGCTTGGTCTTGCCAATGCACAGAAGGCCATATCAGGAACGCTGCATGTAGAAGTGAGGTTAGAGGAGGTGCATGTGAACCTTTATCTAAGCTGGAATGACTGCTGGGGTCTCTGGAAGGAGGCGGCATGGGACCCATTGAGTTATGGGTGTAGGGGAAGAAAGGTAAGGCCTCTGTTGAGGACTGACCATTCTGCATCAGAAAGAGGGAAGTCTGCGGGGATGGTGAACCCCAACAGGAGCTGGGGTCAGACCAAGGCTTAGAGGGCAGAAAGGATGGAGGATGGCACTGTGGGAGGATGATGGGTGTATAGAGGGGTTCTTTAGGGGTGGGGGTTAAGAGACGTGTCATGGTTGGAATAGGGGGAAGGGCAGCAGGACCCAGTGGTGTCATTACTGAGGTTCCCTGTTTGAAAAAGAGATGGGGGGGCTGTTCCCTGTTAAAATGGTGAAAAAAATACACGAAGAGCTGGAGTAAGTCAGCGGGTCGGGCAGCATCTTTGGAAAACATGGATAGTTGATGTTTTAGGTCAGGACTTCTTCAGACTGGTAGCAGTAGGGGGGGGGAATGCTGGAAGAGAGGTGGGGTGGCACAAAGTCTGGCAAGTGATAGGCGGATACTGGTGATTCCATAAGAAGGAATGTAGGTGGAATGGATGGGGGGGGGGGGAAGGGAAAGGTATAAATGGATGAACATCCAGGTGGGGCACAGGGAAGAGAGGGAGGAAAAAGGGGAGAGTGTGAATAGGTTGGTCACCTAAAACTGAAGAATTCAATGTTTATACTACTGGGTTGTAAGCTACACAAGCAGAATATGAGGTGCTGTTCCTCCAATTTGCACCTGGCCTCACTCTGGCAGTGGAGGAAGCCCAGGACAAAGAGTTTAGTTTGGGAATGGGAAGGGGAGTTAGAATAGTTAATAGCCGGGTGATCCAGCAGGCCTTGGCAGACTGAATACAAGTGTTCGTTGAAAACCTCGCCTAGTCTACAATTGGTCACAAGGATTGAACACCCCAGTTTTAGGTAACTAATCTAACACTCTTTCCTCTTTTCTCCCTCTCTTCCCTGTGCCCCACCACCTCCTTTCACTTGTATCCACCTATCACTTGTCAGACTTTGTCCCGTGCCCACCTCTTTTCCAGCTTTCAGCCATGATTGATGGAGTAGACTTGATGGGCCGAATAGCCTAATTCTGCTCCTATCACTTACCAAAATGTTGCTTATTCTATTCTCCAGAGTTACTCCAGTACATTGTGTCTTTTTCTGTAAACCAGCATCTATAGTTCCTTAAAATGGAGAATGAAGGATAAGGACAGTGGGGAATGGTTAAAGGCTTACTGAAGTTCAATGAGATGGGGAAAGGCCAGCAGTTTGGCAAAAAATATAGTAAGAATTACAGTACATTTTTTTTGAGAAACACAAAAAGGTTGCAACATAATTACCTATTCACTTTTACTGATCTTTTTTCATATAATGGGAAAGATTTTCAAACGAGGCAACGGAAATTATATTGCGTGTTGAGATTTCTTAACCCAATCTGGATGACTATTTCAATGTGGGAGAATGAAACCCAGACAAAATCTTAACACAAACCTTGCCTTGTCTGTATTTCTTTTTTTTTAAAAATGGGACAACTGCTTAAAATCTAAAGTGTTCCAAAATGTTGTGACTCAATACCGAGCCACGTTTGGAATGCTTCCAGCTTTTGATTTGGTTTGGTGCTTAGTTTACAAAAGGGATAAAAGTTGTGGTCCTGTTGGCAGAGCTCACCGAAATGTTAAACAAAGGCCACATCTGCTCTCAGAGGTGGCTATGAAAGATCGCCTGGGTCACCATGCTGAAAAGGAGCAAGTGAGTTCTCTGCAGAGTCCTGGTGAATTTTAATCTTCCAGTAAACATCACTGATATAGACTGAATGGCCATTTTCATACTGCTGTCTGTGCGGATTTGGTGGATGCCAAATGATCATAGTGACAGTGATTATGCTTCCGTGGCTGCTGGTAAGTTGACCCAAGTGAGGGGAAGGATCTTTATAAATGCTAGCATTTCTTTTCTAATTATCTGAAGAGACAAAACAAAGCAGAATTACTCCCAAACAGACACCATACTAATGCTGCCGTTTTAAAACATCCAGGCTAATGTCACAAGGATTGCAAGCCAAATATCAACAGGAATTACTTTTACCTTAATATGTTCTGCTGCAATCTCAAATGCTGTAACTTGCAGCAGATTTCACTGAGTAATGAATTTCAATTAATATCAGCGGGACCTCAGATCATTTTTCACTGTTGTATGAATGGAGTAAGAGTCTGGCTCTGACATAGGTTGTAATGTAATTAGGGGCATCTTTTGTCCTTAATATGCATATGGTGTGAATCTAGCTCATTTGGCAGAGAAAATAAGTATCGATGTTCAGTGATTCTACTTTTCTTGTGGAACAGAAAGATCTAGGAATGCAGGTACATCATTCTTTGAAAGTGTCATCACAAATAGATAGGGTGGTTAGGACTAGTTTTGGCACATTGCACTATGACTATGACTTTTTTCCCTGCAGTGCAAGAGGATGAGGCGTGATCTTATAGAGATGTACAAGATCATGAGAGGGATAGAGTAAATGCAGAGTTTTTCACCCACAGTAGGGGAATCGCAAATCAGAGGACATAGGTTTAAGGTGAGAGGGTAAAAATGTAATAGGAACCTGAGGAGCAACAAATGTAATAGGAACCTGAGGAGCAACTTTTCTTACACAAAAGGTGATACGTGTATGGAACAAGCTGACATTAGAAGGGAGTTGAGGAAGGTGCTATCGCAACGTTTAAGAAACATTTAGACTGGTACATGGATAGGATAGGTTTAAGAGGGATATGGGCCTGGTGGGACTAGTGTCGATGGTGCATGCTGGTTGGCGTGGGCAAGTTTGGCTGAAGGGCCTGTTTCCACACTCTATGACTATTTTAGAACGACGAAGTTGCATCCCAATTTTCCATCTCTTCAGCCAACTCAGCTACCACGAAAACCGTGTCATATCTAGTGGTTCTTACAAATACAGATCCTCCCCTGGTTATAAATGCCTGACTTATGTACAACTTGTACATACAAGCAAGCATTCGGAAGAGTAAAGAGATGGAAACGTTGGCTTCTGCAGGGCTGCAGGCATCTCCTGCTGTGCGAGAGATTAGTTTTTTGGCAATATCTGAAGGGTTGTGTTAAATGCCCTGATTCAACTGTCTTGCCCTTGGTGGACCTATGTTTTTAGTTAAGTTTAGTTAAACAGACCTCCCAGTTCGAAATAAAAAAAAGTCTGAAGAAGGGTCTCGACCTGAAACGTCACCCATTCCTTCTCTCCAGAGATGCTGCCTGACCCGCTGAGTTACTCCAGCATTTTGTGTCTACCTTCAATTTAAACCAGCATCTGCAGTTCTTTCCCACACATTTTTAGTTAAGCATATTGCCAAGTGGCCACATTTCCAACTTGCAAAATGTTTGGGTTGAAAACAATTCACAGGAATGGATCCCTGTTGTAATGTAGGGACCTACAACAAGCAGCTTAGGTACTGACATTCCATGTTCCTGATTTACAAAATGGTGAGTTTAAGAACCGTAGATTGCTTCTTACTCAAGTCAAAAAAAAAATCCTGAGCATCCTCAGCTGCAGAAAAGTTGCACTACTTCCAGGATTCCCCTGGGATACCCTGTTTGATGAAGGCATGGACCTGAAATGCTAACTTGTTTCTCTTTCCACAGATGTTGCCCGAGTCTTTCCAGCATTTTTTTGTTGTTTTTTCCCCCTAAAGGAACTATCAGCGCATTACAGTGCTGTTTGTGTTTGCTTTAAACAAATAAGCCACCGCCTATCCTATACGACAACCATGACAACAATTCAAAAAGGACTTCATTGCATGTTAATTGCTCTGCAGGATCTGTAAACTTTGCCAAGCCTGCCTTCTGCACTGTGAATGGAGCAAATGAATTGTCCTGCTCAAGAAGTGCTTGCTTATCGGGATTATTTCTTCACACAACCTTTCCTCTACTGCAAACTGTAGCGTTCATTGTCACAAAATCCTATTTCGAGGGAGGATCTGCGACAGTCTAATTACATCTGTGTGATAGTGACGCATGACAAATATAACATGTGTGAAATGCATAAATTCAGAAGTGAAGTGCATTAATAAGCAAAGGAATAAGGAAATCACATCAAAACAAACATATGAAAACTGAAGGTGCTGGACACATTCAAGTTGCAAGAACACTAATACTCCTCACTTTGTCCTACGATTCAATGGCACCATGGTTTATCTACCCAGGCCTCAATTCCACTTCGTTGCCAGTTCCACATAGATCTTAATTCCCTGATCTTTCAAAAATGTATCTGTTTCCTCTTCAAATAACCCCAAAGATTTGAACTGCACAGCCCTTCGAGAGCAGAGAATTCCCGGATCAGGCAGCATTTGTGTAGACAGAGACGGGATTTGAGCTGATGACTTTTTATCAAACCAGAAGTGTTTGGGTCGGGATGCATACAAAGGTGAGAGAACAAAACCAAAATTGATTAGTAGGACTAGATGTTACAATCCTTAAGGTTTGCACTACAATTGACTGGTGTTGTTCTTGGGGGTGACCATCAGGTAATGTTGCTACCATTGCGACACATCTTCAGTTGTGATAATAATGGTAACTCAGAATCATGGGACAAGTAAAGACATAGAGATGGGTCTAGAAGAGGCGTAAACGTATTCTGGAGGCTAATATTGGACCAGGATCTAGCTGACCCCATCTGTCCTCTTCACAGCCCACAGACCTTTCCCATTGCTGTTCACAGCTTGGTAACTTTAAACTTGTTTCATTTTTAAATTGGACCAAAGGTTGTCAATCTAAAACATGAACTTTATTTCTCCCTCCACAGATGCTGCCTGACCTCCCGTGCATTTCCACTATTTTCTGTTTTGATTTCTGTTTTGTTCTGCAGTCTAGATGTGGAATTGTTGAGTACAGGTGGCTGTTAAATGTTTCATCTAAAACAAGATTCTATTCCGCGAGTTTACACTAAGTTTCATTGGTGCAGTTCAGGAGGATGGAGGGGAAAGAAATTGTGTCGAAACCATGTACAATTAAAAAGATAGATGACCAGACATTTTGAGTCATGTTTGAACAGCTAACAGACATATTCTACAAAAATGTCATTCCAATAGTGTTTGATCTCTGCAATAGTGTATTAAACAAAAAATAATATTTTCAGTCAGAATTTGGTGGGCACAAATGTCACCGGTTTCAATTAGACCTTCCATTAGCACAATTACATTAGGTACAGATAATTAACATTGAATGCTGTCAAAAAACTATGTATTGATTCTTCACTGGACTTAAGAAAAGCTGACTTGGTAAAGTTTTTAAAAATTGGGCATGTGACCGAATACTCTAGCAAACTGTTATAGGTACACTCTAGATAGTATCCTGACTGGTTGCATCATGACCTCATTCTGCAGTACCGAAGGACATAGGGGCTGCACAGTAACGCAACTTGTAGAGTGGCTACCTCACAGCACCAGATGTCCAGGTTCGATCTTGACCTCCGGTGCTGTCTGCGTGTGCAGTTTGCTCGTTCTCCCTGTGACTGCGTGCATTTTCTCTGGGTGCTCCAGTTTTCCCCCACATCATCAGGATGCACATGTTCGGTTAATTGGACTCTGAAAATGTTCCTCAATGTGCAGAGTGGCTGAGAAAGTGGAATCACATAGAACTAGAGTGAAATGGTGATTGATAGCCAGAGTGGACTCAGTGGGCCAAAGGGCCTGTTTGTTTGTTTGTTGTATCTAAAATACTCTCAGAATCTAAAACTCTAAAACGCAAGAGACTGTAGAAAGTAATGTACTCAGCCCAGTTCATCACAGGCACAGCACTCCCCACCATCAGAATCATCTTCCTTAGATGCTGCCTCACGAAGAACCTGCAGAAGGATCCCCATGATCCAGGTCAAGGCCTGTTCTTGCTGCCACCACTGGAGAAGAAGAGCCAAAGACTGCAGTCCCACACCGCCAGGTTTAGGAAGAACTACTTTCCTCTGACCATCAATGTCTTGAATTGACCTGCACAGCCTTAATTCTACTTCAGCAACAGAACAGATCACCTCTTGCACTACCCTACACTTGTTTCACTGATTGTATTTTTGCACCCACAGGCTGATCTTACCCCTTTTGATTTCTGTAAACCCTACAGGCTGGTGCTGGAATTCCTTGTCGGACCCATTCTGACAAAATGATGTGATCGTTGGTGTGCAACTATCATGTAACATTAAACGAAACATACGCACATGCCTGCTAAATCTTGCAATTACCTTCACCCTGACAACATCCCAAACTGCTCACCCGCCTTCATAATCAGGCCCATCTGTGGCCCATCTGTGACAGTCAGAGAAAGATTCAGATGAGAGTCAGAGGAGATTAGTTTTGCTTGGTAACGTGTCCGCGTGGACATTCAAGGGCCGAAGGACCTGTTCCTGTGCTATACTGTTCTATGTTCTATATGCAGAAGGGCAGGAGGCAATTGAGTGGAGCACAAACACCACAATGGAGTGGTTAGAGGCAAGGTCTTGGAGGGAGTTAAAACAAGGGTAAGAATTTTGAAGACGAGGGGCAGCACGGTGGTGCAGGGGTATTACAGCACTAGAGACCCAGATCCTATCCTGACCATGGGTGCTGTCTGTACGGAGTTTATATGTTCTCCCTGTTTTTTTCCGGGTGCTCCAGTTTCTCCCACATTCCGAAGATGTACTGGATTGCGGGTTGATTGACTTCAGTAAAAATTGTAAATTGTCCCTAGGGTGTGGGATAGTGCTAGTGGATCATCGGGGATCATTGGTCGGCGATGACTCGGCTGGCCGAAGGGCCAGTTTCTGCGAGGCATCTCTTTATTTTTGGGCAGTTCCTCCACCAGAGGTTGACTTTCTCTCACCCCAGATCTCTGGTGTCATCAGAGGCTCTGCCCAGGTGGGTCAGGTGATGCAGGACAGAATGGGTGAGTGAGCAGCCTCAGATGTTGCACGCTCCCTTCAGTATTTGCATGTGGCCTCTGCATGTTCCTACAATATAGATTTATAGTTCTCATTTCCATCTCAATACTCCTCCAATTTGAGCAGTCATTGATCCGGCAGAAAGCACACGTGTGGACCATCTCTCAGATTTTAGGAGTCACCTTGTTTCACGAATTGATCTCAGATTTGGAGAAGATTCTTCAAATTAAAAACTGGGTGATGGTCTCATCTCTGAGAATATTCAACAAAAAGAACAATGTAAGAAATAGGAGCAGGAGGAGGCTTTTTGGCTCCCGGTACCTGTTCTCCCAATCAATAACACCGTGGCTGGTCTTTCACCTCAGTGCCTCTTTCCTACACTAACCCCATTTCGCTTGATTCCCTGAATAACTACACATGCTGTAAAAATATCCAAAGGCTTTTGACTGAATAAACCATCAAAGACTGCCTGGGTATTCTGGGACCTAAAGCCCGAGGCCTGCTCGAAGTACGGAACCATAATGGGACGGACTGAAGTATGGAAGGTCACCAGCTAGTCTTCTGCATCCATAAGTGAGTTGAAGCAGTGGGTTAGATCCAGGATGATTGGACTCATTATGTGCAATGGGTCTAGGTGCCTACTTTATTCAGCCACTGTTATAAAAGGTCAGGCACCCTGAAGGCCTCTTTTCCCATCCTACACAAAGTTTGGTTTGAATAAGCTGAAACTTTTTTCTACAGATTGAATTACTCAAGTTATTCCCTAAGTAGATAATTCCAGGCACGTGAATATTCCCTGAACAACAAACAAAGGAAATCCTAAATGAAGATAGACGCAAAAAGCTGGAGTAACTCAGCAGGATAGGCAGCATCCCTGGAGAGAAGGAATGGTTGACGTTTCGGGTCGACACCCTTCTTCAGAGCCTTCTTCTTACAGCCCTCCGCTCACTTTGCAGCAATCCCGACTGCAACAAAGTCCTAAATGATGTGCTGGAGGACATCAAGATTAAAGAGATACGAAATGTCAAATAGAATGTGTCAGGTCACGCCAGCATTGATCTGCTTAATTGGTGCAGATGTGTTAAATTTCTGGCTTTGTAAAATCTGAAGATTTTGATATGCTTTTACACTCACGGTGTCACAGATAGGATGGTACGACAAATTCAGAATTTGGCAGTGGGACCTTGATAATATCAACAATTAATTGGGATGCTTAGTTGCTTCAGGACTTTCAGCAGAATTGTTACATATTGATTTCATATCAAAAATGGAAGGAAAAGTGATGTATACGTGCGTGATCTTCCCTGAAAACTCGGAGGGATTAAGTGTTTCCATGGAAACAGAACGGTCACTTGTGGAAAGTGCTTGTGACATTTTCATGATTGTAAGAGCACATCCTGCTTATGAACTGCAATCTGCACTTTTGAGAAAGTTCTCCAAATACCAATGTTGGGTGACGTTATCATTTCTGAGAATGCTCAATAACAGAATACCGAGTAGAATTCTACTACTATTATCTCAGTATTCCCCGATTTGGAACAATAGGCATTCAAAAATAATTGTTTTAAACTCAATCCTGACCTTGGGTGCGATCTGTGTGAAGTTTGCATGTTCTTCTCGTGACTGCATGGGGTTTTTTTTTTATCCCCAAAAAACCCATTAAGCATTGGTGCATGAATAGTCCATGATAGGATCAAGGCCTGGGTCATTCTGATGCCTCATACTATGAGCATTCTGCACTGTTTAATATTGCTGTGATTTCTCAATTGTCTATGCTTAAATATGTCACAGAGAGGATTGTTATCAAAAACATGTTATCTCCAAAGGCACCAAAAATTAGATCTTTTTGCAAAACCCTGAAGCTAAAATATCCTGCGTAGAAAGGAGCTGCAGATGCTGGTTTAACTGAAGATAGACACAAAAAGCTAGAGTAACTCAGCGGGTCAGACAGCATCTCTGGAGAAAAGGAATAGGTTATGGTGAAGAAGGGTCTCGACCAGAAACGTCACCTATTCACCTATTCACCTATTTCGCATGTAATATGCAGTGCTGGAAAACATTCCCTTTCTCAAATTTGCTTCTGGCCAAGTCTATGGAACCAATCTGAAATGGAATACAATATATGGCAGCTATTGCAATCTAGAACAAAGTTCCAAGTGAGTGTTTTTCACTTTCAATCTTAGTCTGAGCACCAAACATCCCCTAAAGACCAACCTAAGAAAGCTTTAGATATAACTAGGATTTGGGAATATATATTGTAGTCTGCTATCTGGTGAACAATTGGAATTACAATTTTGGATGGACAATAAATGTTGGCTTTGCCGCATTCTGTAAAAGGGGAAGGTAATTGATGGCTGATTTCTGAATATTCAGCATTAGGCAGAATTGTACATCCATGCTAAATATTGCAATGGTCTATAAACCTCACACATCAACCAATGATTATGAAACAACATATTCTCATTCAAAATTAGTTGAACCAAAAAAGGATGATAGTATGCTTGCCTTCATTGGTTGGGGCAATGAGTATAAGGGTCAGGAAGTGGTGTTGCAGCTTTGTACAACTTTGGTTCCATTTGGAATATTATGTACAGTCCTGGTCAACCCATTACAGGAATGATGTAGAGAGTTTGAAGAGTGTGCAGAAGTGGTTTACTAGGGTATAAGAAAATAACTGCAGATGCTGGTACAAATCGATTTATTCACAAAATGCTGGAGTAACTCAGCAGGTCAGGCAGCATCTCGGGAGAGAAGGAATGGGTGACGTTTCGGGTCGAGACCCTTCTTCAGACCAGGGTGCTGCCTGGACTAGAGGGTATTAGTTTTCTGAAAAGTTTGGGCAAACTTGGTTTGTTTTCTCTAGAGAGTTGGAGGCTGAAGGGATACCTGACAGAGGTTTATAACATTATTAATGGCATGGATAAGGTAGAGTTTCAGATCCTTTTAGTCAGGATGCAAATGTCAACAACTAGAGGGCAGAGCTTTAAGCTCAGTGGGAGAAATTTTAAAGAGGACGTGCAGGAAATTATACTTCTACATAAAAAGTAGTGAGTACCTGGAGCACACTGGCAGTGGTGGTGGAGGATGCAGGTATGATAAAGGTTTAAGAGACTTTTAGATGGACAGATCAATTTGCAGGGAATGGAGGGACATGGATCACCTGTAGACAGAGGAGATTGGTATCATGGTTGGCACAGACATCGTGGGATGAAAGGCCGGTTCCTGCACTGCACTATTCTATGTGTGATGTTCTCTTCGTTCGAGAGATCTTTTTAAAATTGTGTCCATTCATAATGCGAATAATAATGCCTGCAGTTTAGAGCCATGAAATCATTCTGCACAGAATATAGCCTCTTGAATCTGTGTTTCCATCAAGCAGCAATTTTCACTCCTCCCACCTTATTCTCCCCAAATTCTCCTCAATTCCCCCAAGAGTCTATCACCCACTTAATATGAGGGACAATATACCAAACCACATGTCTTTGGGATGTGGGAGAAACTGGAGAATTCTGGGGAAGCTCCCTTGGACACAAGAGAATGTGACCAAATTCCACACAGGCAGTACCCATGGTCTGGATTGAACCTGGATTGTTGGAGCTGCAAGGCAGTGGTTCTATTAGGTGCATCACTCTGCCTGTCCTGCATTGATACTTTGCTGGAAGATGGTGTTTTGTACTTTTATAGAATTAAAGTGAATGAAAAAGAGAGCATAGTTGCACTATCAACTAGTTCATAAAGGCCTGTAAACTGTAAGGAGAGGGATCAACTGTGGGTAAGAAGGATTCAACCAATAGTACTTTTTATGGACAACACAGGCATAATAGGCTGAATGGACTCTTCAATGTTGCAAATGCCTATGATTCAAGTCAATGTTTCTATTCCATATGAGCCAAAATCCACCTTCAAAATCTGTAATCCTATTCCGTTCATCCTCATCCAGTTATCCACATTCATCATTCTGATAGTCAGTCGTACTGTTCCTCATTTCATTGCTTCGGCATCTAATCACAATGAGTGAAGAAAGTGTCTCCAATTAACTGGAGTTATTGGCAATCAATTCTTTATTTAAACACCAAACTTTGGTAATTTCCTATATTACCTTACAGATATGAGTGTACTGACAAGTATATCCATCCTTAATTGCTCATCCCACATTACTGATCCCATCCCTTATTACCCATCCCTAATTGCTCATGGAGCAGGCAATGGGAAGATGGCGTCTAACCTTTGCAGTTCTTCTGGTGAAGGTGCTCCAAGTGTACTATATATCAGGAGTATGAGGAGCTGGATCCAGTGAAGATGAAAGAATAACAAAATGGTGTGTTATTTGGAAGGAATCCACTCCTGTTTCTTGATGCTAGACGTAATGGGTTTAGGAGCTGTCTTTGTTAGTAAAGAACTACTGTACAGTGCATTTTGTCCCTTCAACATCTTTCATTTTCTCACAAATGTCAATTAGAACTCCCTCAGTCTTTTCTTGTCCAAAGTGCGACATGCAGATTTTGTTTTCCTCTTGTGGCTCTGGAATCACCCTTGGATACCTTTACTGCCATCTCTCTGTCACGCTCGGTAATACGGAGGCACAGAAATATGTTGTCCGTTCAATAGAGCCAACATTCAGAGGCAGAGTACCTACTACCACATAGCATAAGTCGAATACATAATAGAAGGAGATTTCTATTCCAAATTCAGACACCTCTACTGAACTGATGTAAACATCTAATTGCCAAGTTTTTGGAATGGAAAGGTTAGGTACTTTACAGAATTGTTGCACTTTTATCCATAGTCTGCTGCAGCTCATGTGTGGAATCAAAAGTCTGGGCCAAATACACACAGTCAGTCTCAATTTTGAATCACATGCAAAGTCCCATTACTCAAACACAATAGCCACATTGTAACTGGGGCAATACGTCTATTTAGGGAAGCTTTAAACATCGCACCACCCGCAGTTCTGAAGAAAGACACATTTGTACTAACAAATTTAAGAGATATTTATCTCGCAAATAAACAATCATTTTGAATTGCCTTACTTGAAGCCATGCTGGCTTGTCACTGTATTATATAGAAAAAGGATAATCTTAAAACATGCTTTGTGTAAAAAAAAAAAGATGACCGTGGATAGCAACATGTCTCTATCATGGTGTGAACTGAACTTCATGCCTTGTTGACAATGTTGCGAATGAGGCATGTAGCAGAGGGTGAAACAAAACTACGTGAGATGAAGCGTTCTGGAGCACTCTGGCCGCACTGCCAGGTTGGGGCTTAGGTGAAACTTAGACAGAATGGAAACACCATGGGCATGAAAAGCAGGCACAAGACAAAGAATGATTGATACGCAATGTTTATTCCACAGCATGTGGGTAAAGATGGAAAACAAGAGAACAAAACTTCTCCCTCCCAACAGCAAAACCACAACAGCCAACACAACACAAGATGAATAACGTGTATTTTTTTTAAAATATACCAAACAACATCAATAATTATGGAAGTGGAATACATTTATGAAGAACTCCAAACAACAAAGATAAGTGAAGACAATTTTTAGATTAACTGCTTGATAAAAGGCAATGTATTCATTACTGAGAGGCTAATCCTAATTTAAAACCCATGAAAAATGCTTGCACACATCATTTTACATTAATGCATAAATCCCTGGAACTGCCAAGTTGAAAATCTGTAACCTTAAATCTAACTGTACAGTAAGAAAGATGAAGTATTTATAGTCTCAACAACATGTGTAAATTAGTTTTCACTCTGATGACTTCACCAGTCATTATCTGATGAGTTTAGCGATGATTCCTCAATGGACATACTCTCATCAGAGTCACCATTAGGATCGAGTGATATTTCAACCACTGTGTCTCCAGGTGTAGCTGTGTTATTAGCTGTCTGGACATTATCAGTGGATGTCACCACAGTCTCGGTGGAGGTTGTTAGGAGGTCATTAGACGCTGCCCCAACATTCTCCCCCTGGCACCTTTCTGTCAGTACAATGGACGTCTGAATAGCCACATCCCGCCGGGGCATGGCAGAGAAGTGGTGCAGCCTCACCAGTGTGTGCATTGCAGCCACCAAAGACATGACATTCTGGGACAGCCGGGCCCCGCGATACTGCGAGGCATTCTGCAATGCATTGATGTCCCTGTGCATATAGTTGAAGCCACGCTGCATAGTGCTCACCAGGGTGTCTAACCTGCGGCATATGGGGCACAGATCCACTTCGGGAGTGTTATTGGAATCTGGTGGGACAGCGGAAGGGGCAGCTCTCATTGCCTCTGGCCGATGTGCCCCTTGCTGCCTAGACTGCTCTGAGGAAGGCACTTTCATGTAATGGGATGCTTTCCATTGTCCACCTGCAGAGTCTTCTCTACATTCCTCACATGAACCTTGTGGAACCTCTTCAGTCTCTGTACCTTGCTTCACCATTCCATGTCCTCGTGTCTGGGCAGAAACCTTCTCTTCCAATACCACAGTGATCTGATGCTGCTCTGGTCCTCTTCGTTCTGAAGTGCAATACTCATCTGGGGAGATAAAAGAATAATGTTTTGTTTTAGCCGCAGATGGGTGATTAATAAACTGAAGAACTAGATTGCAACAGAGCTTTGGTTACAAGCAAGCTTGCAATCAATTATAGAGCAAAACCATTAATGTGTATGCCTTGAAGGTTTGCTTATGTAATCATTGCAACGCATGCTTAATGATAATAGCCAAGACTGAGGCAAGCATTGATGGGTTTGACAAAACAATGCACACTCACCAGAGTCACTGGAGTCACAGGACGCATCAGGTCCATGTTCCACAAGGTGGACTATCGGGGTCACCTTCTCTTCCTCCCATGTTAGGACCTTCTCTTTTGCCACATCTTTGTGCTGGACTGCCCCTCTCTTTTTGTTAAATGCGCTTTTCCTCCGGGCGCCAAGTCGTAAGTCACTGATACGCTTTCGACAGTCCTTGACTGCTCGGCCTAGTTTGGAAACTTTGTTGACTTTGGCAGCGGTAAGGTTGCAGCCACGGTGTTGCCCCTCACTAGCGGGCGTTTTGGATTTTGTGGCCCGAACCAATCTTTGTAATTTTGTGAACTGTTTCACAAGCATGCACGTAGCCCACATGGAGAATGCAGGCTTCTGCCGCTTGGCTACTTTGAACGCCATTTTCGTCAGCTTTCCGCCTGTGCGGAGTGGAAAGAAAAGTCATTTGCAAAGGTCAAGTTGCTTTCCTTTGGAAGTTAAGATACTAATTGTCAATTAGTACAGCTGCATTCAAAACGCATCATTGATTTGATTGCCTGCAGATACTGCTTTCATTTTCCACACCTGTCAACCTTGTGGCTTCTGAATGGCATTGTCAATTGACTTTTGTTGAACATCAGATTATGGGCAGTTTTATGAATACTGGTGACCAGTATATGCATCCATATCTTCCAAGCACATGTGAAGGAAAGAACTGCAGATGCTGGTTTAAATCGAAGGTAGACACAAAATGCTGGAGTAACTCAGCGGGTCAGGCAGCATCTCTGGAGAGAAGGAATGGGCGACGTTTCGGGTTGAGACCCTTCTTTAGTCTGATGAAGGATCTCGACCCAAAACGTCACCCATTCCTTCTCTCCAGAGATGCTGCCTGACCCGCTGAGTTTCTCCAGCATTTTGTGTCTTCCAAGCACATTATGGTTATAAGTAATTGAGAAAGGAAGTATGCATCTCTCAATTCAGACTATGTTCCAACTTAGTCTCCAGCTGAAAACAGATAATATAAAAACCCAAAGTAGTATTCATACCATTGTATTCAACAACAATTTGTCTCCTGTCCAAACAATTTCAGGTATACAACGATTCACAGTAAAATGCCAACAACTAGCGCTCACGTAACATCTTTAACTTTGTAAAACCTCACAAGGTGCTTGTTAATAAAAAAAAATTCACCGTACAAACTCTAATCTTCCTCATTTGACCATGTGCCAGGTGACAATGTACATGTGTCAGACATAATAATTGAGATGGATAGCTTATTTTGTGATAATCATTGATTAGGCATTAAATCGTGCTTAGTTTTCTCCTCCTGTGGCATGTCAGGAAGAGAGTACTTTGTTCTCTGATGTGTAAAGAAACAGATTAGACGTTATGCCACACAGCATCTTGATGAAATGAGGAGACAGCAAAAATGATCGGGATTGATTAAAATTGTTGCATTGGATCATTACCATCTGCAGAGGTAATTATATATTATTCTATACAGTAATCCAAAAAAAGGGTCAGTTAACATAATTTTGAGGAACAGCATCTCATCTCTGTTGAGGCATGTTGCAGTCTCAGGACTCAATACTAATTTCTACATTTTCAGATAACTTGCCTTTCCCATTTTTGACAGAGATTGCATTTTTCCACCTGTAACTAACTTTGCTTTTCGTTTTCCTGCCTGATCTTGCTTGGTTGGGTAATTTGGTCAGCTTGAATGATTTGGGCTATACAGCTCGCTAGCTCCTTGATTTCAGGATGGGAACATGTTAACAGTAACAGGAAGGCTTCTACACCTGAAAAGAAAACCTCAAACAAACTGTAGCTTTTCTGGAAATCCGAAAGAAAAACAGAAAATGCTGAAAAGATTCAGCAGGTCAGGCAGCAACTATGGAAAGGGAAAGAGTTAACATTTCAGTCAAAGATTCTTTGTCAGTTCTGACAAAGTGATTGGACCTGAAACGTTAATTATTTTTCTCTCTTTCCACAGATGCTTCCTGACCTGCTGAGCATTTCCAAAATGTTCTGCTTTTATTTCAGATTTCCAGCATCAACCAGCATTTTTTTTAAGGTGCGCAATCCCGTTTCTAAACTGACTTCATCACAAATTCCAAAATGTTTCCAATTTTATCATTTTCAAGGTTGGCCTATTGACTTGATAAACCATTAAAAATCACACCGATCGCAGGTACTTCGCTTCGACTTTCCGAAGATTCGAATCTTATTTGAACAGGCCTCAATTGCTATGTTGATGTTGGATTATATACTGTAATGAGGATATGTCAGTGTCGCTGGTTCCTGAGAAAGAGCTGAGAAAGAGCACAGTTCATAAAGAGCTCCTGCTCAGCCAACTCCTTCACTCAACAATTGACCAATTGAGGTAAGCTTTGTCCATATCTACACTGATCATGTGATATTTACAGAGTATCAAAACGCTCCCAAAAGCAGCCAAAAATACTGTAAGGGATACAAAGTGCTGGAGTAACTCAGGCAGCATCTCTGAAGAACAGGGATAGGTGATATTTTGGTTTTGAATCCTTCTTCAGACCTGAAGGTGTCTGAAGAAAGGTCCTGACCTGAAACATCATCTATTCATGTTCTCCAGAGATTCTGCCTGACCCGCTGAGTTAGTCCAGCACTTTGTGTCTTTTTGTGTAAACTAGCACCTGCAGTTCCTTATTTCAACATTATTGTAATTGATTTCCCTTCCACAACAAAATACTCCATTTACATTGTGCATTTTAAATAATAAAATTGTCCCAAGGTGGTTCACAGGAGCGGTATCAAACAAAAATGTACTTTGCGCCTCAGGAAAGAATATTGAGGTAGGTGCTGGAAAGCCCAACCAAAAGGGAAGAAGAAAATAAGAACAAGATAGGCCACTAAGCCCTTCAAGTCTGCCTTGCTGATCAATACGATCTACCCCAGTCCACATCTCCTCTTCTGTTCCATAGCATGCAATACTGCAGTCTAATTTCTCAGAATCAGAATCAGAATTACTTTTATTGTCACCCCAAAAAAACAAGTCTTTTGGATTGTCTCCTTAAATGCACCAACAATTCACGGTACAATCTGCTGGGATAGGGAATTCTGGAGAGTCACCAGCCTCTGTGCTCCTGTGCACTACAAATTTTTAATGGCATCTCCTTATCATGCAACTATTTCCCTGTGCTTGAGATTCTCCCACCAGTGGAAACAGGGTGATATTAACCCCATTGTGTCCCCAGGGATCGTATGTTTCAATAAGATCATTCCTCAGTTTTCTAAACTGCAGATGATACAAATCTACTTTCCCTCGCCATTAATGAAGGAGATGGGCTATATATAATAACATCAAGGGGGGAGATGGATGGCAGGTTTTGTGCAGGGAATTGTAGAGCTGCTGACTGGCTGTTGAAAACTTACCGATGGACTGAAGGAGTAACAAAATGTGAAAGGAGAGACCATGGAAGCATTTAGAAATGAGGGTGAGAATTAATGTAGTGTCATACAGTTTTTACAGCACAGGTCCTGTGTCCACCAAGTCTGCCAGGATCCTGAAGCACTTACCCATTCTTATTCAATTTTGTAATATTCATAACAATTCTCCACACACTCCGCACACCTGCGTATCAGAAGGCAACTTACGATGGCCAATTAACCTACCAAACAGTACATCTCTGGGATGTGGATCCACGTGGTCGCAGAGAGAACATGCAAACTCCACACAGACAGCACCAAAGGTTAGGGTCAAACCCAGGTCACTGGAACTGTGAGGTAGCAGATGTGCAAGCTGCAATGCTGTCTGATTTTACCTGGCTGAATCAAAGCCTCCCTGAGAATTACTGTCTATTAATTTCGAGCAGTATTGATGTGCTGGTATTTTGTCTGTGCAGACAAACACACTCACTGACATCGGTACTACCACCCACAAAATACAAAGATACATTAAAAAAGATGAAGGTCTCCTCTCCAAGGAAACTCTATTTATTAATGCGCATCCAAGGTGAAAATTCCAATGCAGGGTTACAGTGAAGGCATGTGACAAACTAATCACTTATAGGAGTAGGCATTCTGAACCAATGTCACCATCATTGCATTCACACCAGCTACATCATCTGTCAGCCACTTTATCTCCAGTAACTTAACAGAGTATTCAAACCTAAACTCGGTGATCAAACTGCCAGACTATGACAATAGGTTAAAGGTGCTGGGTGGAATGTTCTTTGCAATGTATTTAGAGAGACCAGAAAGAATTGCATAGTCCCTTTCTTATTGCGAGCAATGGTTTCCTACAACTATTATAGAAATCTAGAAAATGGCCATGAAAACAGCTTATTCGCAATTATTTACCAATAGGTTCAGACAGGAATCGAAGACGATCATCTTTTCTCAAAGAGCAGAGAATATGGAAGTCGTCCTCACAAAGAATTGTTAAGGTGAATCGTAGAGAGTTAAGTTTAATTTAGTTTTGAGATACAGCAAAGAAGCAGGCCCTTCGGCCCACTGAGTCCACACTGACCATCGATCACGCTAGTTTTATGTTAGATCCACTTTCTCATCCTCTCCCTGCATGCACAATAGGGGCTATTTACAGAGGCCAAATAACCTACAAACACACATGTCTTTGGGATAAGGCAAACTCCACTCAGACAGCACCCAAGAGCAAGCGTAAACCCGGGTCTCTGGTGCCGTGAGGCAGCAGCTCCACCAGCTGCACCATGTCGTAGAAGGGGAATGTAGATAAATATTAAAAGGGAGAAAGAAATAGAAAACATATATTGATAGGTTAAATAATAAATGATAGGAAATGACTCATATGGAATTTATTGCTGACAGAAGGATTAACCCATTGCAAATATTTAGTAATATATTCTGCCTTAACAAGGGGGACTATTATGGAGTTCTTATTAAAACATCTGTTCCATAGCATATTTATGGGTTTGACCTTTGCCAACAGGATTGATCCAAAATTGAATGATAGTACAGATCCAACTTTAATATTCTCATCCTTGTTTTCAAATTCCTCCAGGTTCCTTGTCCCCTCTATCGCTGTATTCTGCTCCAGACTAAACCTCTCTAAAACCAGGTGCAATTACTGTCTACAAGAGGCATTTAGACAGAGACCAATAATTGATGGTATGATCCTCATGCGGACAAATCAGGTTAGTGTAGTTTGGCATGGACACAATGAGCTAAAGGTCTTGTTTCTATGCTTTCTAACTTTTTGACTCTCTGACTCTATCTCCACAATATTCCACATCTAACATTTTGATTTTTTCAGAAATTTAACCGATGCACTTTTTGTGACCATGCTTTTTTGTTGTCTAGTTCCAAAGATCTAACATTCCCTTTCTGGACCCTCTACTTCTCTCGCTCCCTTGAAACCTACCTCAAAGATCAGGTTTTAACTCAAATGTCTCCTTACCAGTCTCACTGTTCATACATGATAACAAGCAAGTTCCAGCATCTTCAGTTTCAGACTTGGAGAGTCATACAGCATAGAATCAGGCCCACCAAGTCTGACCAACAGCATGTTTTGATTTGCAAAGGTGCATTTTATATAACCAGGATTGTTGGGGATAGAAAGGACAGTTCAATGGTAAAACGGACTTCAAGGATGCTGGGATTTAATGGCAGTTCTTGTAAGGAGAAAAGCACATTAGTCCTTTTTTTCCAGTTGTGACAAATGGTCTCTGACTTGAAACATTAGTGCTGTTTCTCTCTCCACAGATGCTACCCTACCATCTGAGAGTTTCAACACTTTCTGCTTTAGACTCATAGAGTCATACAACACAGAATTTGGCACATTAAGTCTGCGCCGATCAGCAAACATCCACTCACATTTTATTTCCCCCATATTCTCAACAAATTCCCTCCAGATTCTTCACTTTACTTACACACCAGTGACCAATTAATTTACTAATCAGCACGTCTTTACAATGTGTGAGGAAGCAGAAGCACCCAGAATAGTCAGGGGGAGAATGTGCAAACTCCACAGAGGTAGCACTCCAGGTAAGGATTGAACCCAGGTCTCTGGAGCTGTATAGTAGCAGTTTTACCAGCTGTGCCATTGTGTTATTCAACCTGCACATAATTTCCAACATTTGTAGATTCTTAATTTTCATTCGACTATAGACCTGATGACCTGAGGTAATCTTTGATTGTTCCACACTGAACAAAACATTCCACTGAAAAGGTTATAGCCAATGCCCAAGTAGCATTAAAACACCCTTCAGTAACAAGATTAGACAGCATACATATCAAACTGGCTTTGGGTAACCACTCATTGCAGGTTACACACTGTTTGTTCACCCATCACAACTCAAACTCCATCAAACATCTGTCAAGAGTTTATACGTCTGCAGCATTTCTCTGCATTGACTGGAAAGATGCAGTGGAACCGAGGAAGACATAACCTCAGCACTTGATCTCACGATAACTAAACTTTACAGCTGGTGAAGAAGCTCTGAAGACATGTTATGTTGGAAACAATTTTCCCAAATTGGAATCCGCAAAGATCCCACTAATAACCACTGAACAGATTATAGTGTTTTAGTACTTTATGTTTTAATTTAAATGGCTTGGCATACATTTTATGTAAAGGAAAGATGAATAATGTGTGGGCTGGGTGTCCAGATTCATGACAAAGATTTGTAAAGTTATACTGCGTGGAAACAGGTCCTTCAGCCCAACTGACCAAGATGCCTACTTAAGATAATCCCATTTCCCTGTGTTTGACCCGTATCTCTCTCAAGGGCCTGTCCCACTTAGGCGATTTTTTTGGCGACTGCCGGCGACTGTCAAAGTCGTACCAGTTCGACAAAATTTTCTTTTACCCGACGACAATGACCACGACAATGCCGAGTCAGGTCGAGATTATACCGTCTTCTGAAACATAGCGAAAATTCCCATGCTGTCAATGCTTCTCCGGCGTCCTGATTTTCGCTGAAATCACTGATAAGTCGGTAAGTACTTGAGAGTTTTGAACTATAACACCTTGTATTGGGTTACTTAAAAACCAAGCTTCACTGTAACAAGGAATAAACTGGATTTACTTCCAGTTTACTAATAGCTGTATTAAAAAATTATTTTTTTTAAAGTGGTTAAGTGGATTTTTGTGAAAAGTGTGTGGGCATTCTTTGAAAATGTACGGGACAATAGACAATAGACAATAGACAATAGGTGCAGGAGGAGGCCATTCGGCCCTTCGAGCCAGCTCCGCCATTCAATGTGATCATGGCTGATCATTCTCAATCAGTACCCCGTTCCTGCCTTCTCCCCATACCCCCTGACTCCGCTATCCTTAAGAGCTCTATCTGTCGAGTTCACGCGTTCCTCATCTCCACATATCTAGCTCTCTCTTTCCTTTACATAAAATGTATGCCGAGCCATTTAAATTAAAACATAAAGTACTAAAACACTATAATCTGTTCATTGGTTATTAGTGGGATCTTTGCAGAGGAAAGAGGAATAATGTGCGGGTTGGGCGTCCAGATTCATGACAAAGATTCGTAAAGTTATACTGCGTGGAAACAGGTCCTTCAGCCCAGGTCCTTCAGCCCCCTGATGGTAAATAAATTGGTTAAACACAAGCATTTTATGGTATTTTTAAATTACTTTACATATTTTAATATTATGTGCTTCTAAATGCATCTAAGAGAACCTATCAAACCTGGGGACAGCATGCGACAGCGCCCGCAATAAGCAACGATACCTGCCGACAAGCCAGCTGTCGCCGAGAAATGTCAAATCGGATGATTTCTCAGCGACGCGCTGAGATCCACTACGATTTTTGGAAGACGTTGTGATATCCAGGTATTGCAGGGACTTATTATCCCAGCAGCATTATCTTATCTTAAATTCCCCTTGCGGCCTCATCACTCCTCTCATCTCCACCCACTCTTCCAAATATCTGCACTCCTCTGTTCATGGTCACTGCCAGATCCGCACTGCACACGTTGCCTTCAGCCGATGAGACTGGATACTCCCTCCCATAAGTTTTTCTCACTCTCTCTTTTGCTTTAGGTTCTGGTGAAAGATCAACGACCAGAAATATTGATTTTATGCAAATGCTTCCTGACCTGTTGAGTATTTCCAGCATTTTCTGACTTTGTTCAAAAGAGATGATTTTTGAGTAAATTTTAGGTTATTCATCTTTTTTAATTTCATGCAGTGCAGTTCAAATTATGTCCAACTGAAATGCCTTGCAATCTTTTACTGCTTTAGAGGTGCATTACAAGTTATTATTGTGGTGAACCTGGTCTGAAAAGCTGCACGTTTGTTTTATAATAGACAATAGACAATAGGTGCAGGAGTAGGCCATTCAGCCCTTCGAGCCAGCACCGCCATTCAATGCGATCATGGCTGATCACTCTCAATCAGTACCCCGTTCCTGCCTTCTCCCCATACCCCCTCACTCCGCTATCCTTAAGAGCTCTATCCAGCTCTCTCTTGAAAGCATCCAACGAACTGGCCTCCACTGCCTTCTGAGGCAGAGAATTCCACACCTTCACCACTCTCTGACTGAAAAAGTTCTTCCTCATCTCCGTTCTAAATGGCCTACCCCTTATTCTTAAACTGTGGCCCCTTGTTCTGGACTCCCCCAACATTGGGAACATGTTTCCTGCCTCTAATGTGTCCAATCCCCTAATTATCTTATATGTTTCAATAAGATCCCCCCTCATCCTTCTAAATTCCAGTGTATACAAGCCCAATCGCTCCAGCCTTTCAACATACGACAGTCCCGCCATTCCGGGAATTAACCTAGTGAACCTACGCTGCACGCCCTCCATAGCAAGAATATCCTTCCTCAAATTTGGAGACCAAAACTGCACACAGTACTCCAGGTGCGGTCTCACCAGGGCCCGGTACAACTGTAGAAGGACCTCTTTGCTCCTATACTCAACTCCTCTTGTTACGAAGGCCAACATTCCATTGGCTTTCTTCACTGCCTGCTACACCTGCATGCTTCCCTTCATTGACTGATGCACTAGGACACCCAGATCTCGTTGAACTCCCCCTCCTCCTAACTTGACACCATTCAGATAATATTGTCATATTTATTGTGGCTGAATGCAGGATCTGCTATTCTTTCCCTTTTGGTAGTCTTCAGCTAAATTGGCCTTGTCAGCTTCCATTTGCAGAGGCTTGCTCCCTTGGTAAAGTTAGATTTTAGGTCATCAAATATTGCTGTGATTCTGGACTGAATCCAGTGTCATTTGTGGTACGCATTTATGTGCTTAGAATGCCATTGATCGACATTATTTTTGGCACTTTGATAAGTTGTTTATCTGCTGCTGTAACTCCACTGTCAGAAAAAGCTTTGCCTAGTGAATTGCATTTATATGCTGCTCTGTTTACAGAGTGCCTTCAAATTTGTAAAGAATTATTAACGTGCAAGATACACGTTAAATATCTGTTGTCACAAATTCAAGTTCACTTAGCTGTAAGGGTACAAACCCCCTTAGTAACGCAAATGCTTGTGCAGCCGATGGTATTATTGACCATTTGTAATTTAATGGATTTAAATTTAGTTTTAGTTTAGTTGAGAGATACAGTGCGGAAACAGGCCCTTCGGTCCACCGAGTCTGCACCAAGTGATCCTCGCACATTAGCACTACCCCACACACACTAGGGACAATTTACACTTATACCGAGCCAATTAACCTACAAACCTGTACGTCTTTGGAGTGTGGGAGGAAACCGAAGATCGCGGAGAAAACCTACGCAGTCACAGGGAGAACGTACACACTCTGTACGGACAGCACCCGTAGTCGGGATCGAACCTAGGTCTCTGCAAGAGCTGTAAGGCAGCAACTTTACAGTTACACCACCGTGCCGCCCCTATAATATAAAGTCTCTCATTTCAATGTGCTTTGCTGTTCCTGGCTGTTTAAAATTTACCAGCTTTAATGCCATTTGACAAGAAATTAAGTAGACCAGGCCCATATTCTTTTGCGTTTAGAAGAATAGGAGGTGAACATACAAAATTCTTACAGGAACTGACAGGGTAGATGAAGGGATAAGGCTTCCCTTCGCTAGGGTGTCAAGAAAATCAGTAGTTAAGTAAGTTTCTACCTCTATTAATAATGATCACCCCATCAAACATCACCCCAAGACCCCACCAAGGAGTGGACACATCCAATAATCTTTATTGCTCTCAACCTCACAAGCCCTGTCTAATTTTTACCTGGTTCCATCTCATTGTTCCATTCCCCCTTCAGTCTTTTCTCCTACCTTCTCATCACCTTCTGTACCACTCTTCACTCACCTCACCCATCGTCTGATCCCCTCCTAAACTGACATTTGTTGTATTGCATCAACCTGAAACATTGCATTTAAGAATTCTGAGAACATTAGAGACTTCAAATTAAATGTTTTCACACATATGGGTGATTCAAGATTTGAGGGTATCACTGCAAGGTCATCAATTGTAAATCCTGAAAAGAATTCTGGAGAAACTGAGAGGGTGGTGAAAATGTGGAACTCATTCCCACAAGAAAAAACTGTGGGGAGAAAAGAAGAAAGCAGCAAACTAATAAACCCATAGGTAAGCGAGAACAGTTCCACTCAAGTAGGAGACTTGAACAGAGTATAATCAGTGGCACCAAACTGCTGGACAAATGCTTTAATCCAACCATTCCTCCAATTTGACGACCTTGAAAAAATCATCCACGCATTCATTTCCTCCCGCCTAGACTACTGCAACTCCCTATACACTGGGATCAGCCAATCACCCCTGTCCCGCCTGCAATTGGTCCAAAACGCCGCAGCGAGCCTCCTGACAGGTACCCGTAAAAGGGACCACATCACCCCGATTCTGGCCTCTCTCCACTGGCTCCCAGTACGGTACAGAATCAACTTCAAGCTCCTCCTATTCGCATACAAAGCCCTAAACGGGCTTGCCCCCCCCCCCCCCCCCCCATATCAAAAAATCTTCTAACCCACCACTCAAACTCCAGGTTCCTCAGGTCGGCCGACTTGGGGCTACTGACTATCCCGCGGTCTAGGCTTAAGCTCAGGCTTTTGCAGTTGCAGCACCTAGACTGTGGAACAGCATCCTTCTCCCCATCAAAACTGCCCCCTCCATCGACTCCTTTAAGTCCAGGCTCAAAACCTATTTCTACTCCCTAGCGTTTTGAGGCCCTCTGAGGGGGCGCTGTGAATTGTTTATGTATGTGTTGTTAGGTTTGTGTACCATTGTATGTTCTTTTTTAGTACCTGCACTGATGTACAGCACTTTGGTCAATGTGGGTTGTTTATAAATGTGCCATACAAATAAAATTGACTTGACTTGACTTGACTTTAACCGCAGTAAGCTCATTCACTTTACATTTTACATTTTACATTTTTGTAAACTAGCAACTGCTTTAAAAAACTGTTGGAATCTGTGGAGAGAAAAAGGTGGATCAACATTGAAGCTTTAAATACTTGCATCTTTTGCTACCTCGGTGGTCTTCAAGCACATTCCCACCCACTGGTCTTTTCTGTTCTACATTCACAAAAACAATACGTAAGTGTTTCAGTAGCAATGCAACCGCAGCCAGTTATTTATTGCCTGGTTTTGTTTAGGTTACCAAGCATCCTTTTCAATGAATGAACACGTGGGTGTAATCTCGAGTGGATAAACCTTAGCAGCGCCATCCTTCACTTTAATGAGATTCCTGGAGCCTCACTGTGCTGCTTTTCATGGGAAACTTAATCACTCATTTGCAGGATATTGGTCAATAGACAATTTCTATAAAAGCTTCATTATTTATTTAATGAGCCGTCTAAACACCTTTAATTTTCCGTTGGGAAGTAATCAATAAATTTGGCAGCATTGTTTCATCAATTTCAGCAAGCAATCTATTTAATGCACCTATGCGTGGGGGTGGTTACAAAGACAGTAATCACCCACTCTGTGGCTACTTTGACCATTCATGTGCTCTATCCTTCCTCCAACAATCCAATGCTTTCTTTTTAAATATTGGCTGGTTGTTGATTTTCCTTCCCGACACAAGAGTACTGCATCACTTCAAGGTGTTCCAAAAGAGCACAATCTCTGTTGCAACTCCTCCTCACACAATTTCTCTGAGCTCTTGCGCCGTTTGGCCACACAATTATACGAATAGCATTGCACCAAACTGAAAAAAATGTGCACTGAAACATTGTTCAGTCAATGGAATCCTCTGCAGTCACGGGAGATGCAACACCTGTCCCTGTACCTCCTCCCTCATCTCTCTCCAGGGACTCCGAGAGTTCTTTCAGGTGAAGCAGAGGTTCACTTGCACCTCCTCCAACCTCATCTACTGCATCCGCTGTTCCAGATGCGGACTCCTCTATATCGGTGAGACCAAGTGCAGACTAGACAATTGTTTCGCTGAACACCTTTGCTCAGTCCGCCTGTGTCCACGCAATATCCCGGTTGCCAAACACTTTGACTCTCCTTCCCATTCACATACTAATCTTTCTGTCCTGGGCCTCCTCCATTGTCAGAGTGAGGCCAAACATAAATTGGAGGAACAGCACCTCATATTTTGCTTGGGCATCTTACAACCCAGTGGTATGAATATTGTTTTCTCTAACTTCAAGTATCCCTTGCATCCCCTCTCTCTCCGCCCCTCCCCCAGCCAAGTCATTGTACTAGTTTCACTGCTGTCCTACTGAGTTTCACTGTCTGTGTAACTCTTTATCACCTGCCCCTCAGCCGACAATGGACCATTGTGGGCTCCATCCTCTTTGATCATCATTGCTTTTTGCAAATCTCTCATTCATTAGTTCTATTTACCTTCTGTATCTCTTGTTTCCCTTTCCCTTGACTCTCTCTCAGTCTGAAGAAGGGTCTCAACCTATTTACTTTCTCCAGAGATGCTCCCTGACCTGCTGAGTTACGCCAGCTATCTTCCCAAACATCTTCACATATGAGCAGAGTCGAAAACATGAAGCAATAAGGTAGTCAGCTAATAAATCCAAAAAGGAATTCTAAATATGGTTCCTTCTTACAGATTTCTTTTTTAATTTGTTGATTTTCCGGGATGTAGGTACTTCAACATTTATTTCCTGTCCCTCACTGCCCTTCAGCTGATTAGCTTGCAAGGCTATTTCATGGGGCATCTTAGAGTGAACTGATGCTACGCTGGACAAGAACTGACATTCACATGCCCAAAGTCACATTACCAAAACAGATAAAACAGATTAAAGATAGGTGCAAACATTACTGAGTATCACACTATTGAATGTATAGACACTGAAAATATAGGGAGAGTTTTGCACAGTTTAATTTTGTAAACATTTTTATTCTGAATAAAGTTAATTTTTGAAATTAAAGAATGTTATTTTGCAACCCAACCTTTGAACTCTGATCAGTTCTATCTTTTAGCTTGTTTATCATTAAATTAAGATTGATGAACACTTTATTTACATAGAATATTAATAATCTACTTCCAGCAAGACCTTCAATAGGATTATTTAAATAATATTTAGAGATTATTCTCCCTTTTAAAAAAAAGATTCCCAAAAATAGCATCAGTTAATTCTGTCTAAAGACCATGCCACTCATTCCATACTCTGGAAAAATAAAACTTCTCTCTTCCTTCACTAAAAGACTGTTAGGCATGCATTCATACTCAGGGTTCCATCATCAGAGGCTAACTTAAATATCCTGCAGACATATGTTTCAATCACATCTCTCATGATTCCAATAGCTTGTATCATGTGCCTTTTAATATGTTCCTCTCGAACAAAAGCAAGTTCTGTTTTTAAAGATGTACACCATGTCTTAGATTCCAATGATTGGAACCTTTCTGGTTAAGGCTTATTCTGAATGTCAGTTGAGTTTGTGGGTGAGGAAGCATGTGATGTTATCAATGCGATCTTAGAGTGAGCTGTGCATTATCAAAATTATTTGCATCAATTTATTATCTTCTAGAATCCACAAAAAAATACTGCTCATTTGCCATATTGGCTGTAACCTCTTCACAAACAGGTACAATAGGGTGCATTTGGTTGCCATTAAATCAATGTGTCCAAATCTCTTTACATGCCTCTAAGCCCTCTCTTAAGCCGTACTCCTGAGAAGGGAGCTTAGAGACATTAATGAACATTTTGCAGTGATCTGAAGCATTCTTTCTCCCTCTCATCTCAACATGGCACAACGTGCGGAGAGCAAGAATGATCCTTACAAAACCCCACCGGTCAATGCTCTACACTCTGCCTTCCATTCAAAATCATCCTTTTTTAAATAGCCAGCGTGTTCTGCTTGCTACTTTAGTGGGAGCACAAGCTGCTAATTTCTTTGAAATTCTTGCTTGTGAAACTGGGAAGAATGTTTTCCAAGTATTCAGGTCCTATTTTATTCTCCTGATATGCTTCATTCATTGATCTCTTCAAAATATCCCAGTTGATAAGTCAGCCGTGACCTCAATGCTTTCAAGCGCATGCTGGATACTACTGTGGCCTGGGAGCCCTTCACATGAGTGTTGATAGCTGGCACTCAAATAGTAGTCATAGAGGTAATACTTGGCTAGCAAGCTTGTACTGTTGACCTTGCTATTATCAGAATAACTTTGGCCTCTTGAACTTGCCTTAAACATGTCATCTATTGCTCGGCTTACACCCAACAGATTCTAAGATTATTCTATTTGCTGACTCAGCTGATAATTATTTGGGAACATAGCATGTTTTCTAACTAAAATCAACACCAGTAACATATGGCTGAGTTAAAAGAAAGGAGAAAGGAAATGATAAAGATGTCCCATGAATATGTTCCTGCACTTCATAGTCTTCTTGGCCCACAAAGGTTCAAAGGAAGTTTACAAAAAAGACTAAAGCAGATTAAAGAAAAATAGGCACAAAATGCTGGAGTAACTCAGCAGGACAGGCAGCATGTCTAAAGAGTAGGAAAAATAGAGCTGTTCACGCCTTGAGTAGTTTGGACCATGCGCCCAAGAAAGTTGGTTTAGTCATTATTATTGGCATGTGTACCGAAGTATATATATAATGTGCCGTGGTACCGAATGAGATGAGAAGGAATTTCTTTATTGAGAAGGTAGTGAATCTGTGGAACTCTTTGCCACAGAAGGCTGTGGAGGCAAGTCATTGGATATTTTTAAAGCTGAGATAGATAGACTCTTGATTAGTATGGGTGTCAGGGTTTATGGGGAGAAGGCAGGAGAATGAGGTTAGGATAGATCAGCCATGATTAAATGGTGGAGTGAACTTGATGGGCTGAATGGCCTAATTCTGCTCCTATTACTTATGTTAAAAAGCTTTGCCCTAAGATCATCAGTAAACTCACTATTGCCATATAAAGTAGGTAGTTTACAAGCAACTGGTGCAATGGAAAATCACCCGAGGGTGTGCTTTAACAATGTTGATTGCCAGATACTGGCACAATACTAGGTACCTTCTTTGGTCTATCTGGCAGCAAATGGGGCCTTGATATGATATGTCAAGAGAAAGAAAACTTGCTCGGTGCAGATCCATCCTTAATACTGCACTCCAGGACTAGTACTGGAGACTATTGCTTTCAAGTCTCCAAAGAGCAACTTGTCTTCAGAACCAAACAACTGTGCCACACCTTACGCACTTCACGCACGCAGTCAGAGACAAAAAAGAAAAAACGTTTCCAGTCGTAAAGTATCAAAGCCAGTGGACGCAGAGTTAAAGTAATCAGGCAAAGAAATAACGACCAGAGGAAGAGAGAGTGTGATAGTTCATTCTGCATGCTGCAAATGGAACAAACAGCCTGAAGGGTCAGTGGAAACTGGTTCAATATAATTCAGAAAGAGCATGAGACTAACTGGCGAACTCCTTCAATGAGCTTGCACAGGTACAATGGGATGAATGGCCTCGCTCTGTGAAAATATTTCTCAGCCAATGTGGGAAACTCACTGAGGCCTTAGGAACAAAGCTTAATTTTTGCCTTTGGGTGGCAAATCAGCAATGGAAGACCGACTTATCATTCCTTTTATTTGAAGAAATAGAAAGAAAGGTCAGGATTTGAAAGTAGGACTTTGACTCTGAAAATATAATTTTTTGTGAAGCCCAAGGCTGGGAATCAACCTTATATCTTTTATTAACCCACCCTGCAGCACTTGCTGACTTAAGTTAAATTGACTCCCGCTGAATGTAAAGCGTATCAGGCACACAGCTATTTTTCCCAACACATGAACAACTTCTGCTTCACTCAACTGTAGATAAGCTTCATTGCTTTTGCTTCCTTTAAAACAATTCCATATAGCCTTTGGGTTCTGTTCAATCTCCTCATTCAGCCACTGTAATCTCAGCACTGATATTTTCTCTCGCTCAGAGATAAAGTAAATCATGCAGAGATGTTTATAAGTGTGTATCTAAATATAAAATCCCCTGCTTTGGTGAAGGAACACATGACAGAATCCTACAATAGTTTCCTCTGGCAGCTGGTGGTGGCGAATTCTAACTACAGTGCTACCTGTGAGTAGAAATTAGATAGATTTTGTATGATAACATGAGAGCACCTGCTCTCAAAATGTAGATGGACATCACGAGCATTATGTCTCCTCTACCTGCATATTCACGTGTTTATATAATATGCATTTAAATGCCACTATTATATCTCCTTCCACCACCAGCCCTGACAGCATGTGACGTGCACAAAACCTTGCCCACACATTTCCTGTTAAGTTTCTTCCTCTGATTTTAAACCTATGTTCTCTTTGACATTTCCACCCTGGAAAAAGGGTTCTGAATGTCATCCCTATCTATTTGCGCCATCATGGTGGCGCAGCGGTAGAGTTGCTGCCTTACAGCGCCGGAGATCTGGGTTCGATCCTGACTACAGGTGCTGCCTGTATGGAGTTTGTATGATCCCCCCGTGATAGCGTGGGCTTTCTCCGAGATCTTCGGTTTCCTCCCACATACCAAAGACGTACAGGTATGTAGGTTTATTGGCTTGGTATAAATGTAAATTGTGTGTGTTAATGTGTGGAGATCGCTGGTCGGCGCGGACTCGGTGGACTGTAAGGCCTGTTTCCGCACTGTATCTCTAAACTAAACTAATCTATGCATCTCATCAGTTTGTACACCTCTACTCTATAAGGTCTCCCATCAGTCCACCGCAGTCAAGAGAAAACAATCATAGTTTGTCCAACCTCTTCTCGTAGCTCATACCTTCTGCTCCTGTCAGTATCCTGGTAAACCTCTTCAGCATCTTCTTCAAAGCCTCTGCATCTTTTCTGTAATGGGGCGAACAGAACTGCACACAATACTCCACATGCAGCCTGACCAAAGTTTCATAAAGCTGCAATATGGTTTCCATACTCTTAGAAACATAGAAACATAGAAAATAGGTGCAGGAGTAGGCCATTCGGCCCTTTGAGCCTGCACCGCCATTCAATATGATCATGGCTGATCATTCAGCTCAGTAGCCTGTACCTGCCTTCTCTCCATACCCCCTGATCCCTTTAGCAAAAAGGGCCACATCTAACTCCCTCTTAAATATAGCCAATGAACTGGCCTCAACTACCTTCTGTGGCAGAGAATTCCACAGACTCACCACTCTCTGTGTAAAGAAATGTTTTCTCATCTCGGTCCTAAAAGACTTCCCCCTTATCCTTAAGCTGTGACTCAATACTCTTGTACTCAATACTCAAATGCTGGTAAAGGTTCTACTATTCCCTTTTCACATAATCCAGAACTAATTTGTATTCCTTGTCCAATTATTATTCCATTTGTTTTTCATTATTGTCCCCTTTGCCATTCTGCCACCACCTTATCATGAACTTATTTTGTTTTGTCCTTTCTTTTTTTCTGCTTAATGACTTCCAACACTCTCCAATTCTGATGAAGGGCCATTAACCTGAAGCATTTACTTTGATTCTCCCACCCCAGATACCACCTGACCTGCTGAATGAACATGGTCAGTCTTTTCCGTTATAAATATAATATTTTGATTTATTTTAACTCTGATTTTCAAGTTTCTATGATTTGAGGCAATTTCAGACAGTGAACATTGGTTAGGTGGATGCAGGATTGGCATATTCTTCAAAATAAACTTCAAAGGGTAATTTTTTTTACAAGCACCCATTTGGGCTCAATCCTTTGGTTTGAGCCCAAATGGGTGCTTGTAAAAAAAATTACCCTTTGAAGTTTATTTTGAAGAATATGCCAATCCTGCATCCACCTAACCAATGTTCACTGTCTGAAATTGCCTCAAATCATAGAAACTTGAAAATCAGAGTTAAAATAAATCAAAATATTATATTTTAAATCAGCGAGTTTATTTTACAAGCGGTCCTAGGGTTAAAAAAAAACATTTGCTTTTACGAACGTCCATATATTCTCAAGTCTGAAAATATATTTTAAAAATTTACCACATGTCCCCAGTTTTATAATGAAAAGCATATGAGGCTGATAAGAAAGAACAATAACTGCAAGTGGAGAGAAAAGGGAGGGAGGAGGAGGAAAGGGAAGGAGGAGGGAGGGAGGGGGAGGGAGGAGGGAGGGAGGAGGGAGGGAGGGGGAGGAGAGGGGGAGGAGAGGGTGCTGCACCAATGCAGGAGAGGTTTGGGCCCAATGGGTCCACTTGGTCAAGTATTTAATAAAGCTAGTGCAACAATACCTTCAACAACCCTTTCTATTTTTCTGACCTTGGAGCTGCTTTCAATTTTTCTTCTAAGACACAAATCCTTTAAACTCACTGTAACCTGGGGCAAAATAATTACTTGCAGACAGGCTTTCAATAACAAAATAATGACAGATGTTCTTGTCCCATTTATGAATCATATTGGCCATTGGCTTTTACTGTTATTAGCTCCTGCTTGTTCAATATATTGTTCGTTTTTAATATGGTGAGATCGTAAGTGCTTTTATCTTATCACTTTCCTTTGAAAGGCCACAGTATGATGGATGAAATTACACTATAAAACATATGCAGATGATAGTTGAGATATAATCTTCCTACAAATAAAATACAGGATGAGCACAGATGAATAACACACAAAAACTCAATACCGACCAGGTCAAAGCAGCCTACTGGATTAGCACCTTCATCTCTCCTATGGATGTTCTATATTTACTGCGGCAACTCGCTAAGTTTTCTTCGACAACACCGCTCAAAAACATGACCTCCACCACTAATGAGGACAAGGTGCGTGGGGACACTCAATACTCAAATGCTGGTCACGCCTTCAATAGACAATAGACAATAGACAATAGGTGCAGGAGTAGGCCATTCAGCCCTTCGAGCCAGCACCGCCATTCAATGCGATCATGGTTGATCACTATCAATCAGTACCCCGTTCCTGCCTTCTCCCCATACCCCCTCACTACGCTATCCTTAAGAGCTCTATCCAGCTCTCTCTTGAAAGCATCCAACGAACTGGCCTCCACTGCCTTCTGAGGCAGAGAATTCCACACCTTCACCACCCTCTGACTGAAAAAGTTCTTCCTCATCTCCGTTCTAAATGGCCTACCCCTTATTCTCAAACTGTGGCCCCTTGTTCTGGACTCCCCCAACATTGGGAACATGTTATCTGCCTCTAATGTGTCCAATCCCCTAATTATCTTATATGTTTCAATAAGATCCCCCTCATCCTTCTAAATTCCAGTGTATACAAGCCCAATCGCTCCAGCCTTTCAACATACGACAGTCCCGCCATTCCGGGAATTAATCTAGTGAACCTACGCTGCACGCCCTCCATAGCAAGAATATCCTTCCTCAAATTTGGAGACCAAAACTGCACACAGTACTCCAGGTGCGGTCTCACCAGGGCCCGGTACAACTGTAGAAGGACCTCTTTGCTCCTATAATCAACTCCTCTTGTTACGAAGGCCAACATTCCATTGGCTTTCTGCACTGCCTGCTGAACCTGCATGCTTCCTTTCATTGACTGATGCACTAGGACACCCAGATCTCGTTGAACTCCCCCTCCTCCTAACTTGACACCATTCAGATAATAATCTGCCTTTCTATTCTTACTTCCAAAGTGAATAACCTCACACTTATCTACATTAAACTGCATCTGCCATGTATCCGCCCACTCACACAACCTGTCCAGGTCACCCTGCAGCCTTATTGCATCTTCCTCACAATTCACACTACCCCCCAACTTAGTATCATCTGCAAATTTGCTAATGGTACTTTTAATCCCTTCGTCTAAGTCATTAATGTATATCGTAAATAGCTGGGGTCCCAGCACCGAACCTTGCGGTACCCCACTGGTCACTGCCTGCCATTCCGAAAGGGACCCATTTATCCCCAATCTTTGCTTTCTGTCTGTTAACCAATTTTCTATCCATGTCAGTACCCTACCCCCAATACCATGTGCCCTAATTTTGCCCACTAATCTCCTATGTGGGACCTTGTCGAAGGCTTTCTGAAAGTCGAGGTACACCACATCCACTGACTCTCCCTTGTCAATTTTCCTAGTTACATCCTCAAAAAATTCCAGTAGATTTGTCAAGCATGATTTCCCCTTCGTAAATCCATGCTGACTCGGAACGATCCCGTTACTGCTATCCAAATGCTCAGCAATTTCGTCTTTTATAATTGACTCCAGCATTTTCCCCACCACTGATGTCAGACTAACTGGTCTATAATTACCCGTTTTCTCTCTCCCTCCTTTCTTAAAAAGTGGGATAACATTTGCTATTCTCCAATCCACAGGAACTGATCCTGAATCTATAGAACATTGAAAAATGATCTCCAATGCTTCCACTATTTCTAGAGCCACCTCCTTAAGTACTCTGGGATGCAGACCATCAGGCCCTGGGGATTTATCAGCCTTCAGTCCCATCAGTCTACCCAAAACCATTTCCTGCCTAATGTGGATTTCCTTCAGTTCCTCCATCACCCTAGGTTCTCCAGCCCCTAGAACATTTGGGAGATTGTGTGTATCTTCCTCAGTGAAGACAGATCCAAAGTAACGGTTTAACTCGTCTGCCATTTCTTTGTTCCCCATAATAAATTCCCCTGCTTCTGTCTTCAAGGGACCCACATTTGCCTTGACTATTTTTTTCCTCTTCACGTACCTAAAAAAACTTTTGCTATCCTCCTTTATATTATTGGCTAGTTTACCCTCGTACCTCATCTTTTCTCCTCGTATTGCCTTTTTAGTTAACTTTTGTTGCTCTTTAAAAGAGTCCCAATCCTCTGTCTTCCCACTCTTCTTTGCTATGTTATACTTCCTCTCCTTAATTTTTATGCTGTCCCTGACTTCCCTTGTCAGCCACAGGTGTCTCTTACTCCCCTTAGAGTCTTTCCACCTCTTTGGAATAAATTGATCCTGCAACCTCTGCATTATTCCCAGGAATACCTGCCATTGCTGTTCTACCATCTTCCCTGCTAGGGCCTCCTTCCAATCAATTTTGGCCAGCTCCCGCCTCATGCCTCTGTAATCCCCTTTGCTATACTGTAATACCGACACTTCCGATTTTCCCTTCTGCCTTTCCATTTGCAGAGTAAAACTTATCATGTTGTGATCACTGCCTCCTAATGGCTCTTTTACCTCTAGTCCCCTTATCAGATCAAGAGCATTACACAACACTAAATCCAGAATTGCCTTCTCCCTGGTAGGCTCCAGTACAAGCTGTTCTAAGAATCCATCTCGAAGGCACTCTACAAACTCTCTTTCCTGGGGTCCATTTCCAACCTGATTTTCCCAGTCTACCTGCATGTTGAAATCTCCCATAACCACCGTAGCATTACATTTTTGACACGCCAATTTTATCTCCTGATTTAACTTGCACCCTAAGTCGAGGCTACTGTTTGGGGGCCTATAGATAACTCCCATTAGGGTCTTTTTACCCTTACAATTTCTCATTTCTATCCATACTGATTCAACATCTCCTGATTCTATGTCACCCCTTGCAAGGGAATGAATATCATTCCTTACCATCAGAGCAACCCCACCCCCTCTGCCCACCTGTCTGTCTTTTCTATACGTTGTGTACCCCTGAATATTCAGTTCCCAGCCCTGGTCCTCTTGTAGCCATGTCTCAGTGATCCCTACAACATCATACTTGCCCATGACTAACTGAGCCTCAAGCTCATCCACTTTATTTTTTATACTACGCGCATTTAAGTACAACACTTTAACTTCTGTATTTACCTCCCCTCTCACATCGTTCACAATTGGCCCTGCCCTTAATTTCTTTTCCGCTCTAGAACTTCTGTTCCCATTCTTCCGCGAGTCTTTTGCAATATCTCCTGTATTCCCTTTTACCTCATCTTCATATTCACAATTTGTTAACCCCTCCCCCCCACTACTTAGTTTAAAGCCACAGGTGTCACACTAGCAAACCTGCCTGCCAGAATGTTTGTCCCCCTGCTGTTAAGATGCAACCCGTCCCTTTTGTACAAGTCACCCCTAGCCCAGAAGAGATCCCAGTGGTCCAGAAATCTAAATCCCTGCTCTCTGCACCAGTCCCTCAGCCATAAATTCATACCCTCTATCTCTCTGTTCCTGGCCTCACCAGCACGAGGTACCGGTAGCAGTCCAGAGATAACTACCTTCGACGTCCTACTTCTCAGCGTTTTTCCCAACTCTCTAAACTCCCGCTGTAGCACCTCCTTCCTCTTCCGCCCGACGTCATTCGTGCCCACGTGCACAACGACTTCAGGTTGATCGCCTTCCCTCGCTAGGATTTTCTGAAGCCGGTCTGTGATGTGTTGAACCCTGGCACCAGGGAGGCAACAGACCATCCTCAAGTCCCTCCTGCTGCCACAGAATCTTCTGTCCGTCCCTCGGACTATGGAGTCACCGACCACTACGGCTCTTCCAGACTTCGGTCTCCCCTGTCGAGTATCCTTGCCAACAGGTCCGCCACTCGGACTGGAAACGTCTTCTGCCCCGACAGTTCCCAAGAGGGTATACCTATTTGCAATAGGCACAGCCACTGGGGTCTCCTGTAGTCCACGTCCACTCCCCCCGGAAACAGTCTCCCACCTTCGCTCGACCTGGACCCTTGGCGTGACAGCCTCACAATAGGTCCTGTCGAGGAAACTCTCGCATTCCCGGATGGCCCTGAGGTCATCCAACTGCCTCTCCAACTCCACCACACGTCCCTTCAGGAGCTGCACCTGGACACAGTTCTTGCAGGTGTAGCTCCCAGAAGCTCCCGCGACGTCCCTGTCTTCCCACATCCTGCAGGAAACACACCGCACCAACTTTTCCGCCATCACCTTGTGCCTATAACCAGCTCTGGCTTAAAACAATGGTATCCTCCTCACCTCAGCCTCCTCGCAGCCAAAGACTCGCACTTTTCTCACTGGGCACTTCACTTCCCTCACTGGGCACTTCCCTCACTGGGCACTTCCCTCACTGGGCACTTCCCTCACTGGGCACTTCCCTCACTGGGCACTTCCCTCACTGGGCACTTCCCTCACTGGGCTGCACCTGAACAGGGCTGCACCCTTTTGTGAGCCTTGCTTATATCACCAATTTACCTGACTTCTCACTTAAACTGCCTGTTCAACTGTGATTAGCACTTACTTTACTGCTCAGCCAACGGGCGTCCTTGCTCTGCTCCCGGACTTTTCAAATTGACTACTACTTCCTTTTGGCGCTCTTTTTAAACTGCCTGTTCAACTGTGATTAGCACTTACTTTACTGCTCAGCCAACGGGCGTCCTTGCTCTGCTCACACCTTGAAATTTCTTACCATTTCTTCATCTTGGTGAATATTAATCCTGGGACCCTCTTCCCGTCAACAGTGTGGGAACACCTTCACCAGAAGGATTGGGGGTTATCCGAAGGCAATTTATGATAGGCAATAAATGATAGCTTTTCACTCAGGCCATATCTTGTAGACAAGTAAACCAAATGTATGTGTCCTACACTGCAAGTGATCACTCATGTCAAGTTAATATTGCTCAGATAATAGTTATTGAAAAATATAATCTTTATCATTTGAACTAATTGCACCCTCGTTGAATAGTTCCCTGTGGTGTTTGAGTTGTAAGAATTCTATTGACATCTTGCTGGGCTATTGTGTATTGTTAGCATGCTGGCAACTTCAATAGAATGATCATGTCAATGCTCCACAGTGTTGAGAGTTGATTGCAGCAAATCGATTCAAATGTACATGAAGGATAGATGGTTTCAAAGGGACAATGTCTCCTGACTGCAGCTGTGCAGACCTCTACTTTTCCTAAAGGACTTTGAAGGCTTTGTGAGTGTCACTATGCCACACAGCTTGTGACTGACTACCACTGAAAGTAAAGAATACACACAGTAGGCTCCCTGCATGCAAAAACCATCACAAACACAGCGGGACGTGGTGACTTGATCACACTGGTGAATTCACAATTAAGTTTTCATTAAGTAACTTTTATCCAATGCCAGTGCCAATAAGAAATACAGAAAATCTTCTTATCACCAGATGAAGGCTGCATAGAATCCCAATAGAAATTTCTCTCTGCAGGTGCATCACTCTGAGACCAGTGTCTGTCAGACCACTGGAAGAAGTGTCAACCATGCATATTGTAAGCAAGAGTTACAGAGTAGTAAACCAAAGAAATGGTTCTGGTGCTGTCCGTTTCCCACGGCAACATCCCCATTCACAGCCATAGAAACATACAGCATGGAAACAGATTCTTCAGCCACACATCCATGCTGACAAAGATGCCCCAATTAAGCCATTTACCTGTCTTTGGCCCATATCCCACTAAATCTTTCCTATCCATGTACCTGTCCATGTGCCTTTTATAACATGTTGTTATTGTACCTGCCTCAACTAACTACTCTGGCAACTTATTCCATATACCCATCTACTTCTGAGTGAAATGTTTGGGTGTGGTAAGGTCAGCATGTAATGTTTGTACCATATCAAATGTTTAGAGATAAATACAGATAAATAGGGGCAGGAAAACTGTCATGACTCACCCACTATTCAATATAACCATGGCTTATCCTTCATCCCAATTCTGTTTACCTACCCTCACGATTCACCCTGATCCCTTTTGTGTCAATAAATCTATCTACCTCCTTCTTTAATATATTTGGTAACAACCAATCTTGTAGAGATTTCCAAAAGTTTACCACCCTCCAAGTGAAGAAATTCAAAGTTGTCTTTGTCCTAAATGTCTTAAGACCACAACAATATGTTCCAGAATTGGGTCTGGGAAACATCTTGTCTTCACCCAGTCTGCTAAACTCAGAAAAATTCTATATTGACAATTAATTAATAACAAGAAATGATAAACATTCATAGCATCATGGAGCCACATAGCACGGAAACAGGACCTTCAACCCAACTCGCCCATGCCAACCAAGATATCTAACTGAGATGGTCCCAGTTGCCTGTGTTTGGCCCATATCCCTCTAATCCTTAAGTAATGAAAAAGAACTGCAGATGCTGGTTTATACCAAAGATAGACACAAAGTGCTGGAGTCACTCAGCGGGTCAGGCAGCATCTCTGGAGAGAATAGGTAGGTGACGTTTCGGGTTGGGATCCTTCTTGAGTTTGAAATGCTCGAATTGCTGAGTTCCTCCAGCGGTTTATTTTCAGGGGGTAAGGTAAGCTTGCTGAGCACACAGCAGTAATGGAGAGAGAATGGGGAGGGAGGGCAGTGAACTGAATCGTTCAAGTATTCAATCGCACCAAACTATAACCAGTGATTGGGAAGATTTTAAGAACTGTGAACCCGGACTGAGGTAGGGTTAAACAGGAGGTGCCTATCCTGCCCTTGCCTGAGATGGTGAACATTTTTATTCAAATAAAGCTCAGTTGAACCACTGACTACATTATTAAATATGAAGAGAAATGTAATCATCGATGTTGCTTTTAGTCACTTTCATTTTCTGCATGAGCTACTCCATGTTAAAACAGTGGAGTAATAACACAGATCATAAAGATTTGGCTTTTGATTCAATTCCTGCTGCTAAACTAATAAAACATCCTATGTTTTTTTTTTATAGATTTAGAGATTTAGAGATACAGCGCGGAAACAGGCCCTTCGGCCCACCGAGTCCGCGCCGCCCAGCGATCCCCGCACATTAACACTATCCTACGCACACTAGAGACAATTTTTACATTTACCCAGTCAATTAACCTACATACCTGTACGTCTTTGGAGTGTGGGAGGAAACCGAAGATCTCGGAGAAAACCCATGCAGGTCACGGGGAGAACGTACAAACTCCGTACAGACGGCGTAGCAATTCCACCGCTACGCCACCGTGCCGCCATTAAAACTCCATGCAGAATGTGCAAAGTCTCAGTCAAATGCCATCAGTAATTTGGTAAATAGTGAAAGTAATGGGTGGGATTCCATGAAGAATTGTATGCAAACAGTGCAGCACATGGTTGAACCACATGACATGAGCTATCAACACAAAAAACCAAGGGCACAAACTGATTTTCTCCAATCCAATATCTACTCCGTGTTCTAAAAACTATAAATGAGAAATTAAAACCAACTTATTTGAACTTGCTCACAACATAAAATGCAGAAAGAAATCCACAGGCCAGGCAGCATCTGTGGATGGTCGGGACCTTCCTCCACAGATGCTGCTTGACCCACTGAGTTCCTCCAACAGCTTGTGGTTTGCTCAAGATTTCAGCATGTGCAGTTTAGTATTGTTTAAATTAAAGATACACTGCGAAAACAGGTCCTTCTGCCCACCGAGTGCATGCCAACCAGCAATCCCCGCGCACTTACACTATCCTACACACTAGGGACAATTTATAATTTTACCAAGCCAATTAGCTTCCAAACCTGTATGTCTTTGGAGTGTGCTAGGAAACTGGATCATCCGGAGAAAAGCTTTGCAAGTCATGGGGAGAACGTTCAAACATAGTACAGACAGCTCCTGCAGTCAGGATCAAACGCGGGTCTCTGATGCTGTAAGGCAGCAACTCTACTGTACCACCCTCCTGCCTGCATATGTACTTGTCAACTAACATCATAAATTGAGCCAGTCCAAGATTTTCCCATGTATTAGAAATTATTCCACAATTAAGGAAACCAGTTACTTCCCTGCTCCTCAGGTGTGGGTATTGACAGAAGTCAAATTGACTTCGCATGAAGACCGAAAAACTCGGCCAGTCAAATCTGAGGGATTTGGTTCAAAGTGGTGTCAAAATGTTGCCATGAGTCAGCTCACATGTCCGCTTGTTTTATCATATGATATACATAGCCCGAGGAGACCTAAAGGGGAAAAATGCGGAGATATAAATAGATGCATCGGCACGGCAATCATGGGACTTCTGAAGATGCAGCTTTCTGATTTAAAATTTACAAAAATGGAAAGGAAGATTTGGACTTCGATGGTGACTTTCACCAACTCAGGACATCCCAGAGTGCCAAACAACAACAAAGAACGTCGGTGAAATAAGAAGCACGCAGGCAAATTGCGGCCAGAAAGATCCCACAAACAGAAAATATATAATGAAGTAATTCTGTTTTAGAGATACTGGTTGAGCAGTTTCCCCCAGTTGAAAAGTCTGGTGCTCCTTCCTATTCTTTTAAGGGTCTTTTACTACACCTGGGAGTGTCAGTAAGACCAGTTTTTCAAGACTGAGCAGACCACATTGCTTTTTCCAGAGTTGATCCATTGATACTATTATTTATTATGGTTCTACTTGATAAAAGCAAAGCTCAATTATTCCGGCTGATTATTGAAAGTGTTGGAGGGAATTGACAACCATCAGCCATTTGTGCAGCACGGTGTTTCCTGCACATGTAGCCTAAAGCAGAAGTCATGTTAAGTCTATTGTCATATGCACAAGTACAGTGAAGTACAGGTTCATTAAAAAAAAATTTGCTTTCAGCAGCATCATAGGCAATAGACACAGACAAACACTCAAAAACAAATTATACATGACAGTTCTATAAGTAAGAAGACTGCAAAAATCAAGACATTAGTGCAAAACACAATACAAAAAAGAACTAAAGAACAAGTCCACGGTGATGCAGTGATCCGTATTGTTCCCTTTGTTGAGGTAGGATTAAGGGTGTGCAGGTTGATTCAAGAACCTGATTGTTGTAGGAAAGTAGCTGGTCCTGAACCTGGAACTTCATGCTTCTGTAACTCCTGCCTGATGGTAACAGTGGGAAGAGGACATGGGCCGCGTGGCAGGGATCCTTATGATAGATGCCAACTTTTTTCGGCAGCATTTCATGTAGATATTTTCAATGATGGCGAGGGCTGTTCCCATAATGACTGTACCCAGTTGAATCCACCACTCTTTGCAGTTTCTGCATTCTCGTGAATTGACATTGCCAAGTTAGACCATGATGCAACCAGTGTGAATACTTTTCATGACATGCTAATGATCAGACACCAACACAGCTCATTCTGGATCATGACCAGACTCACATCCAACATCAGACAGGCAAATGCATTTCACCTGACCCACAAATTAAAACTAAGGAGCTTTGGATACGATCACTGATCCTGTTCATTTAACTGGGCAATAAAGTGCAGGTTAGTAATTTTTTTAAAATTTTTAAATGTTTTTATATTTTAGTACTTCGATGTTCTTTTGACAATTTAATTTGCTACGTTAATTGTTTTAAGTTGCTATGTTATTGTTCTTTTTAATATGCCGCATTTAAAACTCATTAGATCTATTTGAGTAGTTATAAATGTCTTGAAAAATAGTGACAATTAAAACAGTTTCAAGGCCTTTGACTGATGCTGATCTGTGAGGTATTACCTGGAACATTTGTCTCATTAAAAAGCACTCCTTATTCTAAATAAAATTCTCTGATGCATCACTTTTCGGGTGATCTGAAGGACCAGTTCACTAAGTAGGATATATATTGCCATTAGAAGTGAAAGGTGCAATAACAGGAAGACCAACATGAACAAAACAAATGAGACACAAAAAAGAGCCTTTGGTCTTTGAACCTTTGCCAAGATGATGAAAATGCACTGTTGGATAATCTAATTTAATCCATGGAAGAAAGCGCTGGGCTAATCAGAAATACCGTGGGTGCCTGGATACTGGTTATTACAACGCCACAGAGAGTTCAGATTAGTTCAACACCTGTTTCTAATAAAGTACGTGGATTTCCTGGTCGCACCAGAAGCAGGTGTTTATCTGAAGCACATAGCTCTGACCTGTCTGTGTCTGCATCAAAGCATATTGAACCTTATTCACTGTTATATGAAATCAATAAAACTGACAGAGCTTTGCCATTTCCATCTGAACAGCATGAAGTTGAGTCGTGAAGTTGAGTTGATAGTCATATGCACAAGTCCAGAGAGGTACAGAGAAACATTTGCTTGCAATAGCATCACAGGCACATAGGCCCAGACAACATGAAACATAAAGTATGCATAAGTTACACACAAATTCTACAAAAAGACAAAAACAAAATGAACATGCAGAAAAAACAAAATTGGTGCAAATATACACAATTAACAAACAAGCTCATGTTAAAGCAAATGGTTGTCCCTAGTCTTTTTTTTTTGCCAAAATAGGTTTAGGGGGTTAGATTTAGAGATACAGCACGGAAACAGGCCCTTCGGCCCACCGAGTCCGCGCTGCCCAGCGATCCCCGCACATTAACACTATCCTACACACACTAGGGACATTTTTTTTTAACATATTACCCAGTCAATTAACCTACGTACCTGTACGTCTTTGGAGTGTGGGAGGAAACCGAAGATCTCGGAGAAAACCCACGCAGGTCACGGGGAGAACGTACAAACTCCGTACAGACGGCGCCCGTAGTCAGGATCGAACCTGAGTCTCCGGCGCTGCATTCGCTGTAAGGCAGCAACTCTACCATTGCGCCACCGTGCTAGCACACTCATGAACATATTAGTGGAAATTAGTCATAATCTGGGATCAAGGAAAAAGCGTTCACATCGCGGCCCTGTTTCTACCAACATTTCCACCACTGTGCACAAGAAGTACAAGAAGCACAAGACGCCATTATATACAGATGCCGAGAAATGTGTTCAGCTCTGGCTGAACAGTTTCTAATCTTGTGATGTGGGCTCCATAAGAAGTCATAAGCAGGAACATAAAATGGAAGATATATAGTATGTTGCTCTGTTGGGAGTGTAGAAGATGTTCCAACTGAACAGATCAATATTGGCTGAGTTGCTCTTTTGCCAGATACAAACTACTTCCCAAGTTTCTTCTGTTATTCAGCCAAAAAAGTGGGAGTGTGGCTTGAATGGTCAAAGCACCTTCACAGAGGGCTCGATGGGGTGAGAGTGAGTGTCTGTCTGTCAGTCTGTCTGTGCGTGCGTCCTTTTGTGTGATGGCGTGAGGGGGGTGGTTATGGGTTGGAGAATGTGGCTGGTGCTAGATATGCCCGAAGGAATATGTTACACTTTAATGAGGTTAAAGTTAAAGACCGTTTGAAAAATGGATTAATAATGAGATGTTAATTGAAGTGCTTCCAGTCCTGGTCTCTTCAGGTCGAACATAGCAAATACTTGAGATGACAACCAGGACAGCACAGTGGTGCAGTTAGTAGTTAGCAGTAGCTCCAGTAACCTGGGTTCAATATTGACCTTGAGTGCTGCCTGTGTGGAGTTTGCACGTTCTCCCCGTGACTGTGCGAGTCTCCCTCAGATTCTCCTGTTTCCTCCCACATCCTAAAGATATGTATGTTGTTGGATGAATTGGTTACTGTAAATTGCCCCTCGTGTATATGTGGTGGAAGAATCTGGGGAGAGTTGGTGGGAATTTGGGAAGAATAAAAAGGTGGAATTATTGCCTATGAACTAAAGTGCTTGTCTCCATAATATACGCCTCTATGAAAAGCTATTCATGGAAACGTAGAAATAGGAGCAACAATAGGCCATTTGGCCTTTTTTCCCTGCCTTGCTCGATATCATCTCCTTCCAACACCATATTCCTGCTCTATCCTTTATTAATTTAACATTCATTTTCGAGGAGAGTCAATGCTGTTGATTGTTCTGCTATTGTCATTTCCTGAGATCCAGTTTTTATCCAGATGTCAGTTTTTCTTGTATTGACGAGGACAGGTTATCACTCAACCTTTGAAAGTGGATGGTTCCCAATGTATTACTCTCAATAAATAAACTATTATGTGTTGATTACACACAGCTCGCCACAATAATAAAGGACAAGTGTTTCAGAGCAATGGAATTGACACCTTGTATGCGAACTTGTATTATTTTATAAATTCACCAATTAATCCATATGCTCTTCCAACAACAACCAGATGGATTACTTTAGACCAAGCCTGACCCTCACTTTAAATCCTGTGCTTAACTTTTCATCTTTGCGGTCCTAAAGACCTACCACATGCTGTGGAACTAATCATGACCAACATTAAGTACAAGAAACTGCAGCTCTGATAACCTTCTAACAGTTGTCAAAGGCTTTCTCGCTGTTTCCAGATGAGTCCAATGATCAGAGACATCTAAAAACTATTAATCCTTCAAAGATATTTTTTAAATAATACATTTCTTTCAAACAGATTTCACTGATTTAAATTAATGAGGTCTACTATAATCTTATTGAATGATGGGGCAGGCTTACATCCTCTGCTTAACAAGCTTCTATGCTCTGACGTAATTAAAATGAACTAAAACAAAATTGCCTTAAGTTGCATTTGATAAAGTTTTTACAAGTAAGAGGCCCACATTAAATATATTAATCAGAATCAGAATCAGAATCAGAATAGCCTTTATTGTCATCCAAAAATGTCTTTTGGACGAGATTCCATTACCCACAGTCCAACAATAAGAGCAATAAAAATAAGCAATAACACACACAATCACAAACCAACACAAAACAAAAAAGAAACATCCATCACAGTGAGTCTCCTCCAGTCACCTCCTCACTGTGATGGAAGGCCAGAATGTCTTTTCTCTTCCCCTACCGTTTTCTCCCGCGGTCAGGCTGTAGAGGGTGCCACGTTCCAGGCCGCGCCGGACGGTGAAAGGTCCGCAGCGGGCCGACCCAAGCCCTGCGATTCGGGGCGGGTGAAGACGCTGCCGCTGCCGGAGCTCCCGATGTCGGCCCCTACTCAGGGGCCTGCGAGCTTCCGATATCCACGCGGCCCACGGCAGAAGAAGCCTTCGGAGCCTCCGAAGGCGAGTCGCAGCTGCTCTCGCAGCGTCACCACAGCCTCCGAAGGCAGCTAGCTCCGCAGATGGTAAGCCCGGTCCGCGGGCTCTGCGAACCAGAGCCCAGGTGGTCCCAGCTGGAGGCCGCCAGCTCCAGGTGTTTGGCCGATGGTAGGCCGCAGCGGGAACGGAGACACGACCCAGAAAAAAATGTTGCGTCACCGTTCGGAAGAGACAATTTTACAGTTCCCCCCCCCCCCCCCAACCACAAAAGACACTACATCACATCTAAACACTACATCGAAGACAAAAAACAACAAAAAACACAAAAGACAAACGGACTGCAGGTAAGCCGCAGCTGCTGGGCAGCGCCGCCATTCTGCTGGAATAAAATTGAGGGGCCAGGTATAAAGGGCATCGTGCACATTACGTATCTCTATGCTTCTGTATACTAGTAATAATAATAATAATAATAATAATAATATTCATTTATTGTCATTGCAACGAGTACAACGAAATTAAAAAATAGCCAATCCTGACGGTGCGTACAAACATATATGCAATAAATGCAAAAACAAATAAATACATAAATACAATTAAATACAATTATATTAAGTACAAGATTTTTTAACGGTGTTGCCTAGTGCAAAGGTAGTGTTCAGTTCTCGTATGGCCCTGGGGTAAAAACTGTTCTTAAGTCTGTTTGTTCGGGATTTGATCGACCTGAAACGTCGACCAGAGGGCAGATGAACAAACAGACGGTGGCCGGGGTGGGATGGATCTTTTATTATTTTGCCTGCTCTACTGAGGCAGCGTAGGCTGAACAGGTGCTCCAGGGAGGGCAGTGAGCAGCCGATGATCTTCTGGGCCGTCGTGATGACCCTCTGAAGGGCCTTCCTGTCCTTTTCAGAGCAGCTGGCATACCATGTGGTTATACAGTATGCCAGCACACTCTCGATGGAGCAGCGATAGAAGGACAACATGAGCTTCTCCTGCAGGTTGGTTTTCCTGAGGATCCTCAGGAAGTGGAGTCTCTGCTGTGCCTTCTTTACTGTGGTGATGGTGTTGGTAGACCAGGTAAGATCCTCTGCGATGTGCGTACCCAGGAACCTGAAAGCTGGTACCCTTTCCACACAGACCCCATTGATGTAGAGTGGGTCGTAATCTCCACTGGTTTTTCTAAAGTCAATTATAAGTTCCTTTGTTTTGGAGGAGTTCAGGACCAGATTGTTCACTGAACACCATGCTGCCAGCCTTTGGATTTCATCCCTATAGGCTGTCTCATCTCCTTCTGAGATGAGTCCAACCACAGTCGTGTCATCCGCGAACTTGATGATGGTGTTGGTGGGATGGGTGGGGGCGCAGTCGTGAGTGTAGAGGGAGTAAAGGATGGGGCTCAACACACAGCCCTGTGGTGAGCCGGTGCTCAGTGTAATGGTGGAGGAGAGGTGAGGGCCTATTTTGACGGTCTGGGGGCGGTTGGTCAGGAAGTCCTTGATCCATTGGCAGATGGTTTGGGAAAATCCAAGGTCGGAAAGTTTGGTGACCAGTCTGCTCGGGATGACCGTGTTAAAGGCAGAGCTGAAGTCGAGGAAGAGCATCCTCACATAGCTCCCCTGGTGTTCAAGGTGGGTCAGTGCAGTGTGAAGAGCAGTGTCGATGGCATCCCCTGTAGACCTATTTGCTCTGTAGGCAAACTGGTGTGGGTCGAAGGTGGGTGGGAGGCTGGCTTTGATGTGCTGCAGGACCAGTCTCTCGAAGCACTTTGTGATGACCGGTGTGAGTGCTACCGGACGGTAGTCGTTAAGACCGCTGATGACAGACTTTTTCGGCAGTGGGATGATTATGGCGGACTTCAGGCAGGGAGGGATGGTGGATTTTAAAAGGGATAGGTTGAAGATTTTTGTGAAGACCTCAGATAATTGGTCTGCACATTCCCTCAGCACTCTGCCCGTCACACCATCGGGGCCTGCAGCTTTCCTGGGATTCACTGCTCTGAGCACGCGCTTAACATCATACTCCTGCACAGTGAAGGTGTTGCTGTCAGGTGCTGGAGAGGGTGTTATGTCTGCCACTGTAGCTTTCACCTCGAAACGAGCAAAGAAACAGTTAAGTTCCTCTGCCAGCGAGGCGTCGCCGTCGGCAGTCGTGCGGTTGCTGGTCTTGTAGTTGGTGATGTGCTGGATGCCTTGCCATACCCGCCGTGGGTCATTGTTGGAAAAGTGGTCCTCAATCTTCCTCTTGTAGGACGCTTTGGCATCCTTGATGCCTCTCTTCAGGTTGGTTCTAGCAGCACTGTATAGAGCTCTATCACTAGACCTGAAGGCGGTGTTACGGTCCTTGAGGAGAGACCTGACATCCTTTGTCATCCAGGGTTTTTGATTGGGATACAACCGGATGCGTTTGTCGACGGTGACATTGTCAACACAGTTTTGGATGTAGCAAAGTACAGTTGATGTGTACTCCTCCAAGTCCTGATCCTCAAAAATATCCCAGTTGGTCCTTTCGAAGCAATCCTGCAGCTGCGAGGAAGCTCCTTCAGGCCATGTCTTAACAGTCTTTATGGTGACTGGAGCTTTCCTCCTGAGTGGGGTGTATGCTGGAGTTAGGAATATGGACAGGTGATCTGACTGCCCCAGGTGTGGTAGTGGTGCTGACCTGAAACCCTTCTTAATATTTGAGTAAACCTTGTCTAGTGTGTTTTTCCCCCTGGTAGCACATCTTATGTGTTGTTCAAGTTTCGGGAGAACTGACTTTAGGTCTGCATGGTTGAAGTCCCCGGCTATGATGTGGGCTGCTTCTGGATATGTGCTCTGTTGTGAGTTTATTGCACCGAGCAGGTAGCCTAAAGCTGTGCTAGCGTTAGCATTCGGTGGGATGTAGACTGCTGTTACTATAACCCCTGTAAATTCGCGAGGAAGGTAAAAAGGCCTGCATTTAACTGTTAGGGACTCCAGATCAGGAGAACAGTGGCTATCTATGATTTGGATGTTAGTGCACCAGCTGTTGTGCACGTAAATGCATAACCCCCCCCCCCCTTGCTCTTACCGGAGTCGATGTTTCTGTCCCAACGAAACGCTGTACGCCCGGCTAGCTCAATGGCTCCGTCTGGGATAAGTGGATGAAGCCATGTCTCTGTTACTAAGAGAATGCAACAGTCCTCCACGAGTTTGTTTGCTGATATCTGTAGTTTTAGTTCGTCCATTTTGTTGATGATGGATCTGGCGTTGGTGAGAAACATGCTGGGTAGCGGTGGTTTGTGTGGCTGTCTCTTTAGCTTGGCAAGTATACCGGACCGGCATCCTCGCTTTTGCTTCCTGTTTCTCCTCCGCCTGCGACGCCTGTTCGCGCCGACAACTATCCACGGAGCGCCCGGTGTCCTGGCTATCTCTTCCGGTATATTTCGCGGGTGTGGAAATTCGCGCACAAGGTCCCGATTGCACTGGAATCCTATGATCAGAAGATCCTTTCGGTTGTAGGTAGGATTTGCCTGATTTTCCTGGTTTGCATGACTAAAATTGACTAACAGACATAACACAGATAACACACATAAAACGCACCGAAAGGGAGAGCTGTGAGCCGCTGCGTCCGTGCGCGCCGCCATCTTGTTGTGTCTGAAACATGCTGTTGCTTACTTTGCGACTGTCAGGAATTTTACTGCAGATCTTCAACCCCAGCATGGTCCTGTCCAACTTCCGTGTATATTCATTCCGCTTCCTACTGCCTTTTCTATCAACAGCACATAGAGTCATAGAGTCATAGAGTGATAGAGAGTGGAACCAGGCACTTCAGCCCAACTTGCCCACACTGGCCAACAATGTCCCAGCTATACTAGTCCCACTTGCCTGTGCTTGGTCCATATTCCTCCAATCTTATCCTATCCATCTATCTGTCTAACTATTTCTTAAACGATGGGATAGTCCCAGCCTCAACTACCTCCTCTGGCAGCTTGTTCCATACACCCATCACCCTTTGTATGAAAATATTACCCCTCAGATTCCTATTAAATCTTTTTCCCCTTCATCTTCTGGTCCTCGATTCCTCCACTCTGGGCAAGAGACTCTGTGCATCTACCCGATCTATTCCTCTCATGATTTTGTACATACCAGGTACAAAAGCATTTATGTTAAAGTCATTTCAGCAGGAAGCTCAGAGCTGCGCTAGAGCAGTGTGGAGCAATGCTTCCTTATAATCGTCTCAGCGAGAAAGCTCCATGAAGTCACTTGACACCTGCACAGTGCTTTGTTGATGAATGCACGACCTCTGTAAAACAAATCTCAGTCCCTTCGGAGCCAGTATGGGTGCATCAATTGCACAGGTCACTGCACTAAATTTAGCAATGAGCTCTACAACCCCTGGCTGACGGTATAAAACCTGACAGAGATTACCAGGTTCTTTTCAACAGCAGACCACATAGTAATCCAGCAACTGTCCTGAAATGGGTAGTTGTAAGACATACACCTGCTGGTACATATAACCATTCCAGCCAAACATTAAGTTCATCTGGGATCAATCCGAGTTCACAGTGAGAGCCAAATTTACCTAATGAAATGCTTCAATGAGACGTACAGTGATAAATCAAAAGATATGTAGAAGGGGATGGGGTGGATTCATCTGCAGTGTTTGCGGTGTAATGAAATGTAATGAAATAGGTTCACAAAAGTAGCTCTTAGATCAAGAAGTGGACAGGGAGAAAAGAGCATTGGACATAAAGAAGTTCTTTTCAACACAAGTTGAAAATCGTTTTTACACAATGTTTGCCGTACAATAAAATATTTGCATGTTGGATGAACAGCACTTTGTGCATTAAAGACTGGTGAGAACAGTTACACATTTATTTTTGCTGAAAACATGATCGTGTGTTATTTGGTCGATCTAGTCCGTGACCATCCATAATGAGCTGTATAGGCTGGGGAAACCTCCTATCAGCTTTGAAAAGCTTAGACTGTTTTCTCTCGAGTGTTGGAGATTGAGGGGAGACCTGATACAAGTTAACAATATTGTTAACAATGAGGCATAAATCGGGTAGACAGTCAAAACTTTTTTAAAGATTGAAGAGCAGCGTTTTAAGGGCAGAGGGGGAAGGTTTAAAGAAGATGTGCGGGGCAATTTGTTCTTTTTACACAGAGAGTGATAAACCCCTGAATGTGCTGCCAGGAGGGGGTGGTGGATGAAGATATGATAATGGTCTTTCAGAAGCATATAGGCAGATGGATGTGCATAGAATGGAGGGGTGTGGATCACATGCAGGCAGAGGAGATTAATTTAACTTGGCAACTTTATCGGCACAGATATTGTGGGCCGAAGAGCCTGTTCATGTGCTGTACTGTTCTACGTACTAACTCTGGGCACGTGAAAGGCAAGCGTTTGTAGGCCCAAGGGGAGTCTGGGGTAGTGGGACCATCTGGATGCTCTGAAATAGAGGTGATATTGCCTTGTCGGACCAAATAGCCTCTTTCCTTTCTGCAACCATTCCTGCTTCTGGGTTGTGGACTTTGCAGAGTGTGGCACATCAAGAACTGTGTCAAGAACAAAATCCAGGTGTTTCGATTAAGTGAGTTGAGTGCTTCTGCCTCAAGGAAGTAGGAAGTTTCAAACTTCCTGCTGTTTTTTCTAGATTGAATCTCCATCACTCCACGCTAATCTTTAAAATAATCACGTTAAATGCACGGACACTTTTTATCGATCCCTCTGCTTCTGAAATTGGTTACTCTTTTCATGGGCAGAACATTCCCGGATCCATTGGAGTTAAATCATTTAATTAAAATCCATTCCATTTCACAAAGTGGAGAGGAAGCTGAATGAGATCGTGGCCAGGGACTTGCATAGTTCAGCAATAATGCAGAACCTACAAGTTAATCTTGTACTGTTAAGTAAAAAGACAAGCATTCAAAGCAAACTATTTCCCCAACTGGAACAAATTCACACAGTTAGCATACCTAAAGAAGTTGAACAAACTGGAGACTGAAATTCAAAGACTTCGACTCAGCAGGTCAAAAGAATTCCATTAAAATTATTAATAAGTTAGTCCTCTGCTCCACTTACATAAAAGGGCCTTGCCAAAGCTGCAATCACAAATAACCCATCAAACAGAGTAACTCACTCTGTGCAATTTTCATAAAGAAATATGAAAGAGATTATGAGCCGTTAGGGATGAGGGCATAAATGGCATGCCAAAACATGCTGATCTCATTACAGGAGGCAAAATAACTGGAAGGGAAATGACTGTGAAATATCTCACCTAGCTGCAAGGTCTTTATGGGTTATCGTGACATTTTGATGCTTTTATTTTGCAATGAATGTGACAAGATAAAGGCGTTTGCTTGCTTAATTTGAAAGAGAGATGAAAACCCACTTGGTTTTTTCAGTATTTGTTTTTTTCAAATGTAGGTAGTTGGATTTGAAAGATTTGCTGTAGCCATATACAGTATGTGTAGGTTGTGGGTTAAAGACACTTGTCTGCAAATTTATCCTATAGAAAGTCCAAGTATTACAACCCAGCATGTTGAGCGCACCTATGCTGAATTTTCAGGCTGTGCATAAAAGCTTTCACAGAATTAAAAGATACATTTTAAGGCATAAACAAGGCATTTGGAACTTCAAATCATGGGAGAAACTGATGCCACTTGGATCATTTGGCCTTAACCTGCACTATTCATCTGCAAATCACAGAATTTAAAATGTTCCTCCTGTCATACAATGCAACTTTCCAATCTCTGCATCCACTCCTTCTCAACGTCAAACAAAACACTATTGAAATTGGATGATAATTGGAAGACATCAATGTCAAGAGTGAATTATGAAGGGCCCGAACAGAGTAAATTTTAAAAAAATCGAAGGACATAGATTGTAAGTCATTGATAGGAAGGTTAAGAGGGAAGATGAAGAAATTATTTTGACTCTAGGGTGGTGAGAGTTTGGAACTCACTGTTTGAAAGTGGAGTGGAAGCAAAAACCCTCCCCACAACTAAACAGTGCCTGGAGGTGTATGTGATACACCAACTGTAGAAGGTGGGATTCGGCTGACTAGCTCCTTATTGATGGGCCAAGTGGTCTCCTTCCCCAGCTGTAAATATTCTATGATTTCTATGAAAGGATTTTGTTGGACAAGAGTAAAAATGATTGTTTACATACAAACCAGCTTTGTTCCAATTGAATGACCGAGCGGAATTTATAAAAAATGATGAATTTCAGACAAATTATGGGCTCGGTTTAAATGATGAGTTTGACTTTGGGATCGTTATTCTATGAGCTGACATGTTTTTAATAGACTGAATATTCTCCTGTGTTACGGCATAATCACATAATCTCAGGCCAAAAAAAAACACCACTGTGACAAAGCTACAAATCATCAAAATTGGGACATGACCTAGTTTGTTCGCTTAGACTGGACATATTTGGAAAGCACAGCAGCACAGTTGGCACCTTTACTGTGTCACAACCCCCGTGACCCAGGTTCAATGACATCTGACAATCTGGTGCTGTCTGTGTGGAGTTTGCACATTCACCCTATGACCATGTGGATTTCACCCGGTTTCTTCAGTTTTCTTTCGCATTCCAAAGACATGTGAAGAGGGAGATTAAAATGCCCTTACGGTCAGGAGAATTGATGGAAAAATGGGGAGAATTAAATGAGATTAATTTAGGATTAGTACAAATGGGTAGTTGTTGGTCGGCACGCATATAGCTGACTGAAGGACCTATTTCCAGGCTGTATCCCACTGTGTTTCTATACAGTATGTTCCCACACATCCTTTAGACATCTGCTGAGATCAGAGATGTGGAATGTTTGCATGGAATAAATGTTAGACTTTGGCCATGGATCAGTTGCAACAGTTCAGCATGTTGTGCCTGCCTTCTTGATCCAGTACATGCTGACGGAGAGATCAACATGCAGCCTTGACATGGGTTTGAACCAATGCGAAAATTACATCTTGTCTTTTTGCAGCTAGTTTGTGTTTACAAACCCAGGAATCCTTCAAGTGTTTGTTCCTAGCTATGTTGGCTCATCAGTCATCACCTATTCAAGCCGCCTATTCAAACCATGAAAAGCGTGAAAGCACTGTGGCAGGGGTTGGTTCAGATTAACCCATCAAAGGCAGGAATTGCTTAACAACAGGAGTTTCCAATTCTCTGGGTAGGTTGTCAGTAATGATTTGGATATTCCTGAAGACTCATTGTGAGATACTTAGTTTCCAATTACCTGTGTTCAAAGAAACTTCCTTAATCAATATGTAGAGGGGCTTCTTAGAGAGGGCACAACACTCAAACTCCTCTTCGGGAACTAGATAGGGCAAGTGACTGGTGTCAGTGGGAGATCACCTTGGTGCCATTGACCATAATTCTGTTAATTTTAAAAGAGGTATGGAGAAGAATTGGACTGGCCCACAAGTTAGCATCCTAAGCCACAGAAATAAGCCCTTTGGTCCACCATATCCTCATCAACTATCACTTATCTACACTAATCCATTTACCCATTTGGTAAGTGGTCTGTAGTCCGCTATCTCAGGGCTTCTTAGTATCTTCTGGAGATTCCAGCATATTGTTAGAGAGTTAACCCTGTTGATTAATATTGGCCAACGTAAGTGAAATTGGCTAGTTTCAGAATCCAGGATTCAACGGTTATACTCAAATTACAGAACCAGTTAGCTTCTTAGACATCATTAAATATCTGTAACCCAACATAATAAGCTCTCAGCCATGTTGCAGATACTGGTTTAAAACAAAGATAGACACAAAATGCTTGAGCAACTCAGTGAGTCAGACTACATCTTTGGAGAAAAGGAATAGGTGATGTTTCGGGCCAGGTAATTTAACAAAAAGTGTCTCAACCCGAAACGTCACCTATTCCTTTTCTCCAGAGCTGCTGACTGTCCTGCTGAGTTACTCCAGCTTTTTGTGTCTATCTAATGCATCTGGAACATCTGCATTCCATTCTCCAGTCAAATCCACTCATCCTCATCCTTATACAACCCTCGACCTGGCCATGAATCTATCTACATTTCGCTGAGCCCCCCGTCTCCCTTGGTACAGTGCAAATTCAGCGACTGTTGCATTTGTAGATGATATTATTTGGCCAAACAGTCATGGACCAGAGCAACTCCTTAACACACCTTTGCCAGGCTGCAATGTGTGCATCAGGCTCACGAGTTAACATGACCAATCGGACACGACAACCTCTGCTGCTTTCAAGCATTAACCCTGGGAGGGTGCACTCAACCTGTATGGTCTTGATTGAAATTGCATGGATACTGCTGGTTTATGATTAAGGTGATCTCCATGGAGCTATAAACCAAATCTGAAAGTGAAGCCAAACGTGGGAATACAAGTATTACCACAGCAGCTGTACACAGTTGTCCACAGGTAATTTAACAAAAGCCTTTGGTGTGATATCAATCAATATTCAATCTGAATCTAATAGGTTGCAAGGAAGTTCACAGAATGCAAGTTAATCTTACTGTCGGAAGGAACAGCTAAATAAATTCTAAAAAACCTCACCCTCATTGGAAAGCACCAGCATAATGTACGAGATGTCACATATCAGGAGGTGCTGTTGGTTAGCATATTATCTATGACACAGAAGGTTTTTTTTCCAGTCTTAGGTGTAGGCTGCCAATCCATGTGGCCTATGCACCCAAATACACAAGAAAATCCAATTATAGGTCGCCATTTATTGACAGCAATAGGATCATCCCATTCAGAGGCCACAAGGAGAGTTGGGATGTGGGAGGGAAATGTTCAAAAAGAATAAACTATTTCTCCCAAGTATCACATCATTGCCTTGCAGGATGGCTCAAGATATTTTACAACCACTGAAGCGATAAGTGCCAGATTGGAGGATGCATTTGTGCTCGGTTTTACATGCTCGGCACAATGTTCACATTAATGCCCGATTTAAAGTCTAGGCAACCAAATTTCAGAAGCAGAGTTCAAAATTAATACAATGAACATACATCATGAGCTCGACGCATAAAACAGGGTGGTGAATTTAAATCTGTCATAATAATGTGATTGATGGGATAAATATTTGAAAGCATGCTGGGGATAATGAATCTATTCTCCTTCAAAATAGAGGATGGGGGATTAACAAAAAATCTACCTGAGGAGCTTTGAGGCAAAAATATCATCCAAAATTAAGCTACATTTTATGATTAAGCATATTAAGTGGGACTTGAACCCTCAAAGCTCAGAAGTGAACACATAACCAGCTGGACCACAACAGAGTGGTGCACTCAGGGCTTTTGCTATCAGGTTGAAGCCAGAACGCTATACTGGAATAGTTTGAATGAAGTTGCTAATGGTATTGGTATTGCTATTACTTTATTATTCTCACCTGTACCAAGATGCAGTGTAAATTTGTTTTGCCTGTTATCCAGGCAAATCATACCATACACGATTACATCAGGTAGTGCAAAAAGAGAAATGAAACAGAATGCAGAAAATAGAGTTAGAGCTACAGAGAAAGAGCAGGTAAAAACAGTAATGCATGAGTCTCAGCAAAGTAGTTAGGAAAATCAAGAAGGATCCTTAGCTTATGAGAGGGCATTTAAGAGACTGATAATAGCGGGCAATAAGCAGTTCTTGAAGCTGGTGGCAACTGCTTTCAAGCTTTTGTATCTTCTGCCCAATGGAAGAGAGGAAAGAGTGAATGTCCGGGGTAAGAATGGTCCTTGATTATACTGGCTGCTTTTCTGAGGCTTCCTGAGGTGTAGAGTCACTGGGGGGGGGGGGGCCTGGTTCGCATGCTGAACTGCACACAAAAGTTTGATGGATGTCACAAAAGATTATGGGTCACAAGTTCCATCCATAATCAATAATCTACCCCCCAAAAAATGGCAGTCTTGCTTTCCACTCCAAACAGTAATCTCTGATACAGTGGGAAGGAAGCATGCAATCACAGGTCACATAAGAGGACTCTTCACAGAAGGCATTAAGCATTTCCACAAAGTATCAGACACAAAGGCACAATATCTTGGCATTACCTGGATACAGGAAATGTAACTTATGTAAATAAGTTGGATCTTTGCAATAAATGTAATAAGTTGGATCTTTGCAATAAATTTCTACTCTAAAGCGTTCTCAAATATGGTTTTATTTTCCCAGCCAACAAGTGAAATCTCAATAAAATCTCATAGGCTTCTAAAGGTGCTTATTGAGCAGTTCAAAATCTCTAAGGTTTACTTAGTTCATATTCTGTACATCAAAACAAATCATCTTACAAATGTATTACAGGTACCTGTAGAGACTCTGTACATGATATTAGTTGATGAAGACATGTACACTGTAAGACAGAAAACAGTTTTAATACTTCAGGGTATCACCTCATGCAAGGGTCAAACAGAAACATGGCAAGAATCTATTCAATCTGTAAATTAGTGTCAATTACATTATCATGGTGTAGCTGGTGTTGAGCTCCTCCTTTCATTATATTAATGAGAAGCTCAAACAATTTAGTTCAAGTATGCTAACACTTCCATTAAAATAAGAGATAAATTCAAAAGAACCAGGTTAATTGTCGCTTAACAACATCATTAAGGGTAATTTCAAATCTCATGTGTTTAATCAATCAATAACATTCAAAGACCATACAATATCACCATAGGCAAAAGATGCATTTGAATCAGTCTCTCCATTAACATCTCCCATAGGATGCTGTCATCTGATTCTGGACCCAGTTCTCAAACCTGTTACTGCTTGCAGTATCAATTGATCTTCAGAATGTCCAACAATTTTGATTTATGCTTTTACGATATACATTAATGACTTAGACGAAGGGATTAAAAGTACCATTAGCAAATTTGCAGATGATACTAAGCTGGGGGGTAGTGTGAATTGTGAGGAAGATGCAATAAGGCTGCAGGGTGACTTGGACAGGTTGTGTGAGTGGGCTGATACATGGCAGATGCAGTTTAATGTAGATAAGTGTGAGGTTATTCACTTTAGAATAGAAAGGCAGATTATTATCTGAATGGTGTCAAGTTAGGAGGAGGGGGAGTTCAACGAGATCTGGGTGTCCTTGTGCATCAGTCAATGAAAGGAAGCATGCAGGTACAGCAGGCAGTAAAGAAAGCCAATGGAATGTTGGCCTTCATAACAAGAGGAGTTGAGTATAGGAGCAAAGAGGTCCTTCTACAGTTGTACCGGGCCCTGGTGAGACCGCACCTGGAGTACTGTGTGCAGTTTTGGTCTCCAAATTTGAGGAAGGATATTCTTGCTATGGAGGGCGTGCAGCGTAGGTTCACTAGGTTAATTCTCGGAATGGCTGGACTGTCGTATGTTGAAAGGCTGGAGCGATTGGGCTTGTATACACTGGAATTTAGAAGGATGAGGGGGGATCTTATTGAAACATATAAGATAATTAGGGGATTGGACACATTAGAGGCAGGAAACATGTTCCCAATGTTGGGGGAGTCCAGAACAAGGGGCCACAGTTTAAGAATAAGGGGTAGGCCATTTAGAACGGAGATGAGGAAGAACTTTTTCAGTCAGAGAGTGGTGAAGGTGTGGAATTCTCTGCCTCAGAAGGCTGTGGAGGCCAGTTCGTTGGATGCTTTCAAGAGAGAGCTGGATATAGCTCTTAAGGATAGCGGAGTGAGGGGGTATGGGGAGAAGGCAGGAACGGGGTACTGATTGAGAGTGATCAGCCATGATCGCATTGAATGGCGGTGCTGGCTCGAAGGGCTGAATGGCCTACTCCTGTACCTATTGTCTATTGTCTATTGTCTATTAAAAAGGTTTTTCCTCATCTCTGTTCTAAATGGCCTACCCCTTATTCTTAAACTGTGGCCCCTGGTTCTGGACTCCCCCAACATTGGGAACATGTTTCCTGCCTCTAACGTGTCCAACCCCTTAATAATCAGCAGTAAGGATGTCAGTAAGGATGGTGAATATGGATTTCGTGTTGACTTTCAAAAGGGAATTGGATATATATCCGTGACGGGGTTAAAATATTGTCAGAAAGTATCAAGAATGAAGCTGTTGGCTCCCCCAAATAGCTTGCATGAGCATGATTAGTTAAATTCCGATCTCTGCCATTACATAATATTATATTTACTTTTATTTTGTATTTGTTTTTATGGCCAAACCAGCACATTGCATGTGCACCCCTACCTCAAGCCATGAGTTGTCATTGCTTGAATCTAATGACTTGCTGCCTTATTTTGAGGGGGAGGTTAGAGGCACGCTCCATGTTGTGGGTTTGGTGCCATGTGATAGAGTCGGTATTGTTAGCAGATTTCTTGTCTTTGAAGGGCATTAATTAACCAGGTGGATTTTTACATTGCCTGATAGTGATGATCATCATTAAAGAGACAATCCGTGCAATCCAACAGATAATTTCCAGTTTCCTGTCAGTTGAGTTGGGTCTTGAATTCCTGTCTCAGAAGGGTGTATGAAGTAGAGGCAGGGTAGAGTGAGGGGGTATGGGGAGAAGGCAGGAACGGGGTACTGATTGAGAGTGATCAGCCATGATCGCATTGAATGGCGGTGCTGGCTCGAAGGGCTGAATGGCCTACTCCTGCACCTATTGTCTATTGTCTATTGTTTATTGTCTATTGCTTTGGTATTCTGTATGTTCCTCACACCCCAAAAGGTGTTATTCAGCATGTGTAAGACAGAATTGGTTGTGGGTGTGCAGGCAAATGAAGGAATAATACTGATGTGATTGCTTTGCATGTACCAGTAATCCAGCCTACAATCCAATTACATTAATGTTGAGTTTTCCATTTTCAGGTAACCCACACTGCCAGAATTCTCTTCCCATCCACACTCTCCCATCCACCTTTTTTTTCTCCCTATTGTTCACTTTTATCTTTCCCCTCCCTGCATGTGGTTCCATCTGTTCATACTTCCTCCCCATCTGGTTCCAACCCTACCCACACTGCCTGTGCAAATAATTGACAACTTTATGTGCCAACATTTGTATATCCTGTTTCATGTGGCCAAGATAGGACCATTTTAATTTGACAAATTTGCGCCGAATATGAACTATTTTAAAAAACACATGAAAAAGAATCCCTTTTTCCTTAAATTTAGGTAAACTATTTTCTTTGGACTTCCGGTTTTCGTCCAAAGTTTCATTCCCTTGTTTAATAAATCGTATGTCATTCTTGCTATCAAAGAAAAGCAATGAAACCATGAAAAAAAGGAAACTTATTTTAAAGATAAAACTTTTATTAATTAAATTCAGCATTACTCACATTTGCAGCTTACCCTCTCCCAATTTCTTGGCTTCTCTGAGCAAACAGTTTTTAGAAACATAGAAACATAGAAAATAGGTGCAGGAGGAGGCCATTTGGACCTTTGAGACAGCACCGCCATTCATTGTGATCATGGCTGATCACCCACAATCAGTAACCTGTGCCTGCCTTCTCCCCATATCCCTTCATTCCACTAGCCCCTAGAGCTCTATCTAACTCTCTTTTAAATTCATCCAGTGAATTGGCCTCCACTGCCTTCTGAGGCAGAGAATTCCACAAATTCACAACTCTCTGGGTGAAAAAGTTTCTTCTCAGTTTTAAATGGCCTCCTCTTTATTCTTAGACTGTAGCCCCTGGTTCTGGACACCCCCAACATTGGGAACATTTTTCCTGCATCTAGCTTGTCCAGTCCTTTTATAATTTTCCACGCCTCTCTTAGATCCCCTCTCATCCTTCTAAATTCCAGTGAATACAAGCCCAGTCTGTCTAATCTTTTCTCATATGACAGTCCCACCATCCCAGCGATTAACCTCATGAACCTACGCTGCACTGCCTCAATAGCAAGGATGTCCTTCCTCAAATTAGGAGACCAAAACTGCACGCAATAGTCCAGATGTGGTCTCACCAGGGCCCTATACAACTGCAGAAGGACCTCTTTGCTCCTATACTATTCTCTAACATATGCTTGCTCTACTTTCCTTGAGTATTAGGATGATACAAAGCACATACACCCGAGCTTTCTTTCAGGGATATGCCAGTCTTAAACATATTTTGACATCGCAGCTCATACACAAAAGGTTTAAAATACTAAAGTCCTCTTTGGGTCTCTTTCGGCTCGACTATCTGTGTGGAATTTTTCATGCAGCGCATATACCTTCCCATCTCAAGGCACTACTCAAACCTCATCAGCAATCAGGAGCAAGATTAACAACACAGATTATCATCTAAATGAAACAAGATTGCAAATGAATGAAGTTCATTATTCTAGTGCATGAATCACAGAAGGTTCGCAGGCAGGTCAAACAAATAGATTAAGAAGTATAAGAAAATAACTGCAGATGCTGGTACAAATCGATTTATTCACAAAATGCTGGAGTAACTCAGCAGGTCAGGCAGCATCTCGGGAGAGAAGGAATGGGTGACGTTTCGGGTCGAGACCCTTCTTCAGACGTCTGAAGAAGGGTCTGAAGAAGGGTCTAGACCCGAAACGTCACCCATTCCTTCTCTCCCGAGATGCTGCCTGACCTGCTGAGTTACTCCAGCATTTTGTGAATAAATAGATTAAGAAGGCAGGTGACATGTTGGCCCTCATTGTAAAGGGGCTGGAGTTTAGTAATAGGGAGGTTTTTGTTATAGTTGTACAGTAACAAAATAGTTTTGGCCTTTACCTTAAAAAAAGGATACAGAACATTGGAAGCAGTTCAATGGAGATTCACCAGGTTAATTGTGAAGATGAGAGGGTTGTCTTATCATGAAAGGTTAGACTGTTTAGTCTGCATTCCTTGGATTTTAGAAGAATGACAGGTGACATTATTGAAACTTAAGGTCCAAAGAGGACTTAACAGGGTAAGTGTTGAGGTGTTTTCACTAGTGGGAGAGTCAAGGACAATGGGGCGGAGCTGCAAAAAAAAAGTGCTGGTCTTTTAAAATTGAGGTGCATCGGATTTTCTCTCAAGGGAAGTAAACCTCTGGAATTCTCTGCTGTTGAAGATGGCGGAGGTGAGATCATTAGATATAATTAAGGTGGAGGGAGCTAAATAATTGAAAGATTGTGGAATTGAGGGTTATGGGGAACTGACGAGGATGAGGAGTGGAGGCCAGCAGAATCAGCCATGATCATATTGAATGATAGAGCAGGCGTGATGGGCCAAATTACCTATAGCTGCTCCTATTTTCATTTCTTATATACTGGAGTAAAGCAGATAAATGGGCCATTCTCTAATCCATCAAGATCTCAACATTGACATTTGTAACACGTTCTGCTGAGCAGGCAGCAAGCACATCTGCCAGAAGTCAGTGAGCTCCATCTCTACCCCAAAGGCAAATCAGAACCATCACAGAACTATTACTTCTGGTCAATCTAAATGCCACAACATCAATGTGCCAAATCCATTACTTCCACTCTGGTGAAATCCATTATCTTCACTGCTACTTTATCAAGCATCTCGAGGGAGAAGTTGGACAGGTTAGGACTTTATTCCTTGGAGCGCCGGAGGATGAGGGGAGATCTTATATTGGTGTATAAGATCATGAGGGGAATAGAATGGGTAAACAATTTTTTACCCAAAATAGGGGAAATCAAAAACAAGAGGACATAGGTTTAAGGTGAGAAGGGAAAGGTTTAATGGAAACCTGAAGGGCAACTCTTTCACACAGAATGCGTTGGGTATATGGAATGAGCTGGGTATATGGAATGAGCTGCCAGAGGAGGTAGTTGAGGCAGATACTATAACAACATTTTAAAAACATTTGGATAGGTACATGGATAGGAAAGGTTGGAGTGATAGGAGCCAAATGTGGGTAGGTAGGACTAGTGTAGATAGATCATCTTGTCGCCATGGGAAAGTTGGGCCAAAGGGCTTGTTTCTGTACTGTATGACTCTATGGCTCAGTGAGAATTTAGAATTATTATTTCATAAGTTAGAAAGCAAGATCAGAAGCTAATTAATCTGCACACTTTTGCAGCTTGCAATCTGTTTGTCCCACAAATGCAAATGTTGGTTCCATTAATATACCACAATGTAAAGCACTGAAGTCTGATAAAAATTCAAATTATGCAGAAATTTGTAATTAAAGAACAGCAGGCAACCAATTAGATCTTTCAAAAGTAATGACTTATATGCTACTCATAAATTAATTTAAAATGACACACAAAAAGGGTTTGTAAACATCTCATTCATGAGTATGTCTGATAAATTTTCATAAACTGTTGCAACAGACAAGATTACAGAAGATCAGGTTACAATTCACGCACAAAAAAAAACATTGCGGTGTAAGGAAACCCATTCAACAACCAATTATATCAGCATATCTCAGTGAATGGAAATTGGCATCCAAATATCAGTGATCCTTTCCAAGATAAATAGCCACAGCATCTATTTCTGCTGCTTCACCAAAGTAACATTTGCAAGGGGGATGGAATTTACAGAATATTTAAACTTGCACCACAGTTCCTAGTCTCCCGTGATATGAATAGGAGGTCATTGGAGAAAATCAACAGAGAGAAAGGCAGACAGCTTGACCATCTCCCTCATTAACCACTTCCTACCACCAGTCCCAATCCAACCCCTGCCGAATCCCAAGGGCACACATAGCTTGGAATTGAAACAAATTTGGAAAAAATGACATTGCATAGATCATATACATCCTAGTTTATACACTGTTAAAATGAGACCTCCTCAGAGGCAATGAAGCTGCAAGCTTTCCTCTGCACTGTGGAAAGAGAGGCTCAGAAACATTGCTGTAAGTAATCTGACCAGTAGTTCCACATTCACCTGGGAACCACTTCCAAAATAGAGAATGGAGACAATGACAAGTGACCTCGTAACCTCTGGCAGGGGAAGAACTGAGCACTAAGGAAAAGGTTAATGTGGCTCCTAGCTGAGTGAGGTTTCGATTGCATTGCACTAATGTCTGGAAGACGAAGAAGCGGTCACTTACTAGAATTCGGGTCAGAATTCCCATCGGCCTCGGTCCTCTTGTCTGGGGAAGCCTGCTCGTAGAACTCGTCCTGCGGCTGAACCAGAGGGAGAGGGTGTGAGATCAGCGGGCCACCATTTACCGGCTCATGGTCTCCTAGACCACTATCACTGCAGCTTTCCTGGGAGCCATCGGGGAGGTGAAATGTAACGCGCCTCTGAGACTAGAAAGAAGAGCAAAGACATGGGCGTTAATGCTCTTCTTTGCTTCATTCCCACCCCCACATTCGGACATACTATCCTGACTTACTCCTTTGCCCCACTCACCCCAGAAGAAAGGGCAACTTACTATTTATTCTCTTCTATAACAAGCAATCATTTAGGAGAAAAAAGACATTTACAAAGAAACCTACAGGTATGTTTAGATATATAATCATGGCTTCTTAATTAAAGGGAATTCCATTGGTAGAATTTTCAACTCTAAATCCATTTCTGGCCATGTAACCCTTACACATGAACCATATCTCAAAACACTGAGTGCTGGAGGAACTCAACAGGTCAGGCAGCATCTGTGGAGGGAAAGGACAGATGACGCTTCAGGTCGCAACCTTTCTAAGGGTCCGGATCGGAAAGATTGCTTGCCCATTCCCTCCACGGATGCTGCCTACCTGCTGAGTTCCTCCAGCTCTTTGTGTTTTGTTCAAGATCCCAGCATCAGCAGTTCCCTGTGTCTATAAGTGCCATAGGGTCAGTCATTCGGGCATGAAAACAGGACTTTCAGTGACACAAATCCTACACTAATTCCATTTTATGCTCCCCACATTCCCATCAACTCATTCCAGATTATTCAATTCACCCACACTCTAAGGGCAATTCACAGTGGCCAATTGATCCAACAAGTAGATTTATTCACAAAATGCTGGAGTAACTCAGCAGGTCAGGCAGTATCTCGGGAGAGAAGGAATGGGTGACGTTTCGGGTCGAGACCCTTCTTCAGACAAGTAGCATGTCTTTGAGATGCAGGGGGCGGGGGGTGGGGAGGAGAGCTCAGGGAGAACATACAAAATCCACACAGACAGCATTCGAGGCCAGAATTGAACCTGGGTCTCAGGGACTGTGAGACCGTAACACTACAACCTGTGCCACTATGCCCTCCTGAATGAGGATTAAATTTCATTCTTGTCAGCCAACAAGAACAAGACATAATGGCAGCTGCAAATCACATTGTGTCTTGGGAATCCATGTTTAGCCATTTAAAAAAACCTGCAGTTCAGTACAAATTGTGGAGATGTTGGCTAATGGGGAAATTATTGTTTGGAAACTTGACATTGTGGAAGCTTGTGGAATTCTTTGCCACAGAAGGCTGGAGATGCCAAGTCAATTGATATGTTTAAGGCAGAGATAGATAGATTATTTATTAGTACTGGTGTCAGAGGTTATGGGGAGAAGGCAGTGGAATAGGGTTAGGAGGGAGAGATAGATCAGCCATGATTGAATGGCGGAGTAGACATGATGGGCTGAAAGGCCAAATTCTGTCTCTGTCACTTATGATCTTATGACATTTGAAGTTGGTTTCACTGTGTCCCTAATTAAGCTCCCCCAGCCCCAGTTACTGGACTAAATCCTATGAGTGGATGGTATCAAGTTGATGTATCTTTTGCCTTTCGAGGGCTACATTTCCACACAAAGGTCTAGCTGACATTTCAGCACTGAGTGAGTATAGTGCCAGCTTTATTACTGCCTCTTGGATGAGGTATTTAGCAGAGGCACTGTCTGTTCACTCGAGTGAATGGTGAATGATCTTGTGGTTCTATTTCAAGGAGGAGATCTCCCTAATGTCCTAGTTAATATTTCTTTCTACCAACCAACAATCCTAAACCAGATCCCCAGGCTGAAATCATAAATAAAGAAAAAAGGTCATGCTGAAAAAACTCAGCAGGTCACGCACAATTTCTGGAAAGAACTTCAGAACTGCAACAAATCCAATTCTGAAACATTAACTCCGTTTCACTTTGCACAGAAGTGGCTGTGCACAAATTGGCTGCCTTGTTTTCTCCACAAACTATTTTTTTCCAATGCATTTATGCTGTGGTAAAGTACAATGAAATGCTCTGAGGTTACGGAGGATGTGGTGAAAATGCACCTCTTTTTTGTGACACAACATTATCTGTAGCAGCTTAAGTGCACAAAAAACATCCCATCCGGCTAAACACCCCACAGAAAGCTAGAGTTCATTTGAAGCAAGCAATGTGGAAAGCAAATGGATTGTTGTTTTCTATTCTAAAGTGGTCGTAATGTAAAAGTAGTAAAGTCTTGTTAGACTGCGCAGAGCAGTGGGAGACCACATCTAAAGTATTATGGAGACACAGTTCCTGTCGAAGTGAAGAGGAAAACTTTTCCAAAGTCCTCGTGCCTTGAAGAGACTTTGTAGTGGAGCAGTAAAATGTAGACCCAAGAGACTGCAGTCTGGAGCAAAAAATAAACTGCTTGAAGAAATCAGCAGGTTGAACAGTATCTAAGCACAGTACATTGAGAAATGTAAACATTTTAGGAAAGTCCTGATGCAGCTCCCAACCTGAAACATTGATAATTATTTTTCCTCCGCAGATGCTGATCGCCCCAATGTATTCCTCCAGCAACTTGTTTTATTTTTGCTCTGAAGTGTAATGTGCAGTTTTGATCAAATTTCGGGAGGGACATGTTTGCATAAGAGCAGTTCAGAAAAGGTTCACTGGGTTCATTGCTGGAATGAAGGGGTTTTCCTTCTTTGATGGACAATTGAGTGAATTGAGCTGCTATCCACTAACATTTCAAGGAATAAGCGGTGATCTTCTTGAAAGGTACATGATTCTGGGGAAGTTCAACAGGTTAGATGTAGAGCATGTTTCCCTTGCTGGGTGAATCTAAAATCTGGGGGCATATTCTTTGACTAAGGGTCCACCCATTTAAGACAGAGGATGAATTTCCCCTCTCAAAGGCTGTGCAACTTTGGAAATCTTCAGTTTACATCGCTGTGTAGATCAGGTCATCCAGTATATTCAAGGCTAAAGGAGACAGACTTTTAGACAGCAGCGGAGTGAAGACCTTTAGGCTCAGACATAATAGTGAAGCCAAGACAAATATTCAAATATTAAATCAGCCATGATCAATTCATTGGTTTAGCAAGCATGAGAGGACTGATGGTCTACTCCCATTCTAATTTTGGATTAATTTCAGAGCAAATGCATTTTCCTGGAACTGACCTACTGAACAAAAACCGCCTTGTCAACTCCCGTACATCCATTCACTTATGACATGAACAACAACAATAGGCACTTTTAACACAGCAGAACATTCAAATGCTCTTCACAGGAGTGGAATCAAACAACTTGAAAACGTGTCACAGGAGGAGATGTTTTAAAAAAAAAGGTGATCAGAAACTTGATCAAAGAATGACTTTTTTCAGATCACCATGGCAGAGATGGAGAAAGATGGAGAGAAAGAGAGGTGTTTGCAGATCTGACTGATCTAGCTCTTACAGCTTTGTCCATTTTTTTTGACTGGGCTCTCACTTGAGATGCTGGGCATTGTAAGCATTAGACTACAAATTTTAAAGGAGAATTAATTATGTTTAAATCAATTGTAGCACAATTGTAGAACAATTAACCACATTAACAATGAACTACATAGCCCTTTATTGTTATTATTACACTATTATTGTTTGTTTTTTGTATGTGTATGTGTGTGCATGTATATGTATATATATACATATGTGTGTGTGTGTATATATATATATATATATATATATATATATGTGTGAGTATGTGTATTTATACACACAGTGAACCTTTTTTCTCGTTTATTATTGTTTACTGTACTATGTTTACATATTCTGTTATGCTGCTGCAAGTAAGAATTTCATTGTTCTATCTGGGACATATGACAATAAAACCCTCTTGACTCATGTGTAACAGACAGTTATAATATAGAGAATGCATTTGGTTCACAAATATACTTCAGGGAAATTAAATTGGACATCGTTAACCAGATGGTATACCTATCAATTATAACTAGCACAAATCAGGAGCATGTGAATTTCATTAATTTAAAACATACCATCCAGAAGTGTGGAATTGACGACGACAATTAAAAAATTGTGATAAACTCATTTTCAGCTGCTTTATTCAAATCTCACCTAGTTACCACATTTAAATGAACTCTGTAAAATTTGTTAAAACTCCAATGGAATTCTAAAACTCTCTGTGCTTGTTGATTGCATATTGCATGTTTGGTAAAATGTAAATGATTTTGATTTGAGTGTAAAGGGTTATAGATTATCGGAGTTCTCTACCTAAGGGACATCTGAAGATTGAGTCATTGAATATATTTGTGGCTTGGACGGATTCTTAGACTGTGAAGATGTCAAAGGTGATGGGGAGAAAATAGATCCGAGACCAAGTTCAGATCAGCCGCAATTATATTGAATGGTAGGCGTATCCTGTTTTTGTTTCTTAACTTTAGCTGAAAACTTCACTTCACATTTGTAATTTGAACCCAAGAAACATGCCTCACATGCATTATTATTATTATTTATTTTCCTTCAACAGAGCTCATTTTCACCACTCTGTGTTGCATTTGCTAGTGTTCACGGGTATTCTATATTTACAATGGTAAAGACACATTTACAATGTATTGCTTCCTTTTATTTTTACTGTAGCATATATATCGCACCACTTTCTATATATTAATAACATAAAATAATTTGACGAGCAGAGAATTTCCTTTTATCTAATGTGAAAGAAATTAAAACTGCAAGGCAAATGCTGGCACTTTCTTTAACTTTCATCACTCTTTACTGCTTTCTGCAGAATGATCAGCTTCCCTCCTGTGCCTCTCTGCTAATAAGCTGCAAATCGAAAATGTGACATGATTTCACGACACCCTTTCCAACTTGGAAATCCATTACAAAGGATCAATCACTCAGGAGCAATGCTGTGACATATCCACAAATAAAGCACACCAACGTCTCTACTTTCTCAGAAGACTGAAGATGTTTGGCATGTCTCCAATGACTCTTACCTACCTCAACACAGGCGCCATAGAAAGCATCCTATCTGGATGCTCATAGCTTGGTTTGGCAACAGCTCTGTCCAAGACTGTAAGAAGTTAGAGAAACTTGTAGATGCCACCCCATTCATCAAACAAAACCAGTCTTCCCCCATCAACTCCATCTACACCACGCTACCCAGAGAAAGCAGCTAACATAATCAAGGACCATTTTCACATGGATCATTCTCCCTTCTCCCCTCTGCTGTCAAAAGAAAATACAAAAGTTTGAAAGCGCACACTTCCATATTCAGGGCCAACTTCTTCCCCATTGTTATCAGACTACTTAACAGTGTTGCTAAAGTGTAAGCCCAATCTCCCAGTCTATCTCATCGCATTTTTTGGATTTTTCTTATCTGCACTTTCTCTATAACTGTAACACTCTGGTTTAGAATCCTCTGCCTAGGGGATACGTCTGTGTTTGTTTGTTAGTTTGTTAGTTTGTTCTGGTGAAGGTGCTGTACACAAGGCAGCCAGCCAGTCGCTTGTCTTTTTCTTTTGTTTTTCACTTTTAATAGCACACCTGTGTGATGTGCATTGACATATGGTAACTAAATGAGTCTAGTTTAGTTTAGAGATACAGTCGGCCCACTGAGTCCGCACACCGGCCAGTGATCCCCGTGCACTCACACCGCCCTACACACACTAGGGACAATTTACAATTTTACCAAGCCAATTAACCTACAAACCTGTACATCAGGAAACCGAAGATCTCTGAGAAAATCCACGCAGGTGACGGGGTGAACATACAATCTCCATACAGACAGCACCCATAGTCAGGATCGAACCCGGGTCTCTGGCGTTGTATGGGCTGTAAGGCAGCAACTCTGCCACTGCACCACCGTGCTGCACTGTCAAAATCATTTTTATCCTATGGTAATCTCGTTAAGGCAGTGTCTTGAGATCAGATTCCACAACCGTGTGCATAATTCTCTACAACCTATAAATATATAAAGAATTGATATGTCTTCACTTAAGAATTTCAGTCGTTAACAATTCCTATATTCACAGCTTTAGGTATACAATGTGAGCATTCTTCCAAGTAAAGATTTCTGGTTCTAGATGGGCAATTGAATGTTTGTGGTGCTGGGATTATGGTGGATGCCCTAGTGTTTATAGAACGTCTCCCAGAAGATGTTCACTCTGCAGATGATCCTGGGATTGTGGTAACATTAGAAGGTACTCCAGGGATGTAGCAAGAATACGAACTTGACTGGCAATTGATTTATATTATCCACTGATAGTGATCTGAAGTCAAGAACAAGTAGAATTTCTACTGAGGAATATTGGCCCCCTCACTTCAATGACTGGAAATCCAGAGACGTATAAATGATTCTAAACATCTGATGAGATTATTGGTTGGATAGCTATTAATTTAATATTTCCCTCAGTGAATTGCAAAGCTGATGCTGGCAATTTGGCTCACTGCAAATTGTGAAGAGTTTGTTGGTTCCAAACTCAAAAGTTCTAGTTGGGCTAAAAAAAAAAGACATGAAGTGCCTCAGTGGTAACTTAGTGGGTCAGGCAGCATCTCTGGAGTACAAGGATAGGTGATGTTTTGGATCGTGATCCTTCTCCCTGTGTCTACATAGTACTACATACCACTCCCCTTACCCACTCCAATCTCACCTCCTCTGAATGTGCAGCCATTTGCTCTGTAGACATCAGTAAGAATCATTGGAGGCATGCTGAATTTCCTTATAGATCACATGCAAGCAGATGTGTGGTTTAAATTGGCATGCTGGTCATTAGAGACATGGTGAGCCAAAGGGCATGTTCCTGCATTGTACTGATCAATGTTTCATTAGACCACCGTGCATGTAACAGGCTGAACCTGCAGTGCATGCAAATTGCAAATAGATACATTTCCCAAGTATTTCTGGCACCAGATGGAATATAGAAGAATAAAAGTTGGATTCTTGATAGAGTGGATGTGGAGAGGATGTTTCCTTTTATGGACAATCTTGAACATGGGTCACTGTTTTAAAATAAGGGGTCACACATTTAAGAGGAGATGAAGCACATGTTGTGTCTCAGAGGATCATTAGTCTTTGGAACTCTCTCTCAAAGGGTGGTAGTAGATTATTTGAACAATTTTAAGGCAGTGGGAGATAAGTTGTTGATAAGCAGTGGCAGTGAGTGATTACAATGGATAGAAATGATTGTAGAGTTGAAGTTATAATCAGACCAACTATGATCTTATTGAAAGGCAGAACACGCTTAAGGCTGCTGCTACAACTTATTCACAAGTTCCGATATTTGAATGATTACCACATTTGTTTGCCAGAGTTTCTGTGCCATTTCCATCAGAATTACAGCAAGGCTAGAAATACTTGGAGGTTCATCCTTTATTATACCTAATAGTTAAAGTTTTGCTTTAATTCAACATAAAACTGTGCAGAATGCAGATGGGACCACATCTGGAGGACTGTATGCAGTTTCTTTCTCTAGGACAGGATATTTTTGCTTTAGAAACAGTATGGCAAAGGGAATCTGGAGATTGTAGCGACCATAGAGATTAGTCCTGGGAGTCGAACCCTCAGATTGGCCAGCAAGGTCACGTGTGAGTGCGACCGTAGGGATTGGTCCAGGGAGTTGAGCCCGCTGATTGGACAGTGTCGTCACGTGTGGTTTTGGCGCCCAAAACCAGTTAGTTAGGAGACTTCTTCGAAGTGAACAGTTAGAATTAATGGTTGTCTGTAATCTCGTTCGTTATACATTGTAATCGAATGTTGCTATCGCAATAAACTTCTTCAACAAAGAACGAGCCTCCAGACTCGCCATAAGATCAAGTTGATGCAGGATGTAAGATTGTGTGGGCTCGATCTACACTAAGGTTGGCAACTGTCCCGTATTAGCCGGGACATCCCATATTTTGGGCTAAATTGGTTTGTCCCGTACGGGACCGCCCTCGTTCCGTATTAGGCCCGCGGGCCGCTGTCGGCCAGGACAGTGTAGGCTAACAGAGTGTGTTCGGGGAGCGGGACCGAGCGTGCTCGCCTAACGGAGGTTGCTTAGCAACCCGCCTCCCGGCTCGGGCAGCCGCCGTTGGTGGAGCGGGAGCACGTGGCCGCTGGCTGGGTGAGGTCACATGGGGCGCCGGGCAGTGATGTCACCTTGTCCCGTATTTGGGAGTGAGATAGTTTGCACACCTAATCTACACTCTTTGTGGTTGAGACAAGCGAGGGCTTGTGACATGGTGGATCCTATGTAAATGTTTTCCCTGAAGGAAAATCTAGAACTAGTGGGCAAAATCGCAGGTTAGGACAATGGATATTTTCCAATTTATTACATCTATCAGAGGCCTATTGATATTTGAAATTACAGAATATATTCAGAGCTGAGGTCGAAGGATTTTGTATGTCGGGGAATTGAGTGTTATGGGGATCAGTTATGTAAATCCATTGATCAGATCAACCATCATCCCATTGAAGAGCAATGCTGACTCTGTTGTCTTGTCCTGCTTCTATTTCATATATACATCTGGAAAGAATGTGAGCTTGCAGTTGATTTTTCCCCATTAGTTTAAAGGCATTGTGGTTCTGAAATCAGACATTTTCCAAGCTGTAAGCACAAATCAATTGGTTATTTGTGCTGCAATGCCTGAATGAGTCCTATTTTGGTGAAGGAAGGGAAGTTGGCAGTCACTCAGCATATTCCTTGCTTGGAGAGGCAGTGGGAACCTGACCAGAGAGGCTGGTGGCTTAAGGAATGTGTTTTGTTTTCTGAATTCCTTCCTTAGAAAGCAATAACATTGCAGCGTGATAACGAAGCAGCAGTTGGTGAGAATTTAAAACAAAATGCTGGAGCTATTTTCCAACAAGGGAAGTCATTGTTCCATTCATTAGTGGCTGACTGCTTTGACACTAATGAATCAGTCTCATTATGGGCGCCTTCAGTTTCACTTCACAAAATTGCTAAGCCTTGCTGGAATGTTATGGAATAAATTGGAAGTAGGATTCCACCAGCAAACTTTATCGCCTTTTTTATTTCTCTTCTGCCAAAGTCAAGTTGCATGTATCAAATTATTGTCATTTGGAGATTCACACCTTCCCTTCATGTGTAATGTTTGCACTTCAACTAACTTGTTAAAAATTCCAGCCTTGTTCTAAACTGATGCAAAGTGCGGGATGAAGCAGAGATTGGGTGTGCAAACAGCAATGTGAGGGAAACAGGGCATTCAAGGCAAATCTTTACAAGCAAAGGTTTTCCTTACTTATTCCACATGCAGATAATGTCTCAATATCTGACATGTGCCATGTTTCATAACAAAGAAGGTGCTTGGTCTTTTTGGGTCATTGGTTGCCCTTACAATGCCCCCTGAAGCTTGTAAAGCAACAGGAATCTCTGCCTCAGAAGGCAGTGGAGGCCAATTCTCTGAATGCATTCAAAAGAGAGCTAGATAGAGCTCTTAAGGTTAGCGGAGTATGGGGAGAAGGCAGGAACGGGGAACTGATTGAGAATGATCAGCCATGATCACATTGAATGGCGGTGCTGGCTCGAAGGGCCGGATGGCCTCCTCCTGCACCTATTGTCTATTGTCTATTGAATCCAGGTTTGTATATCAACAAATGCTGTATTAGTTTCCCTTTAGGTCCAATATGTGATTGAGAGTCAATGTGAGTGTGATAACGGTTATACCCAGTGAACAAGGCTGTTGTCATTCCGCAGTGTGGCATAGGCTGCCTTGGATCATGATATAGTTGAGAAACAGGGCGAAAGAAGAATAAAAACAGAAGATGTTGTAAATACTCACCAGGTCAGGCAGCAGGGTGAATGGAACACAATGCTTGGGGAAGTGGTGAAAACACATACAATAACAACATTTAAGAGATATTTAGAAATTTAATTTTGAATGAGTATGCAGGTGACAGAGTGTTATAGACCCTATGCAGGCAAATGTGTATTTTAAATTGGTATCATTGGCATCAAAGACATGATGGGCTGAAGGGCCAGTTCTATGTTCCATATTTCATGGGAAACGATCTCTCCTGTTCATTGAAAGGGCAACCACATTTGGTCAGGTATTACACATCACAGTTTTCCTGACCAGAGACCTGGGCGGCCAGCAGTGGATGATATTGCCCCATCGGGCTCCATGAGAAGCCCACCAGAGACAAGTGATGCCAGGGAGAGGAGATGGAAGATACTATCACTGATCTAAAGTAATGTCAGGACTGGAAACTCGGACTGCTGTATTTATTACTTGGTTTATTATTGTCATATGTACTGGGATACAGTGAAAAATGTAGTTTGTGTGCTATCCATACATGAGTGTAATGAAGCCATATGCACGTACAACAGGCAGTGCAATGAGAAAAATACCACCATGCAGAATATACGGTACGGTACGATAAAACTTTATTCATCCCCGGAGAGAAATTGGTCTGCCCCTGATCTCCCACTATATCTTCAGCTTGGCGAATGTGCAAAGAAACAGGCGAAGGGGAGTTAACCTGTTTACATGGGACCTTTGAGTAAACACCTCACCATGCTCCACATTTCCGGCTGGATGCCAACAGAATTTTAGGAACATTATAAATCACTTGGAACAGTGCCACAGGGTGGTTGTGAATGAAATATTTAACGCCTCAATCGCAGCTCTCTGATTTCATGAGCGTGATGTTCAGCTCGTGTCACAGTTTGACTCTAATGGTTTACTGGTAACATCCCCAGTGTTATAGAACAGTGTTTTACCTCACCATAGCTTTCCCACCAGTGATCTGATAGCTTGCGTTATTGGATAGAGCTGGAAACACTACTACTTGTACAGGATAGAATTCACCGTGGACCACGATATGAGCAATGTAAACAAAACCTCCAGACTTCTGTATGTTCATTAATATAACTTGTTCAGATAGCAATAAGTGCAATGGTGAATTAAAAAAAGCAGAATGTTGCAAAGATTGTAGTGCAAACTGAAGTAGTATAAAAAGAATAAAAATGGAATAACCAAATGAGGTAAAGTTAAGAGTAAGAATATATGGCAGCACTTTGGGAAGGGGGATTGAAAGAGACAATTGGTTCAGGAGTCTCATAGCGATGGTGAAACAATAGCAATGGCAATGGAAATCTGAGATTTCAGACTACTGTATCTTCTTCCAGAAGGTAGAGGAGAGAAAATGAGATGGCCAGGATGCCCTTTTCTTTAAACCAGTATCTGCAGTTCCTGGTTTCTACATTGGTGTTGAGCATCTTGTTCAGCATGGATGAGTTGGGCCAAATGCCCCGTTTCTGTGCTGTATAACTCTGTGACTCTATGGCAGGGATTAAATTGGTTTCTGGTGAACAATAGTACAGAGAATCGAAATCATTTTTGATGGAAAGGTGCAGGACGTTGTTTACACTGAAGATAGACACAAAATGTTGGAGTAACTCAGCGGGACAGGCAGCATCTCTGGGGAGAAGGACTGTTTCAGCTGCCCTACCCACTGAGGTTACAGAAATGCTGACAACTTTATCCAGTTCACAGGGATTAGCTGATCTAATTCCAATTAATATCATTCATTCAAGGCAAGTATTGTTTCACTAAAGGTCCTGTCTTTAGTCGACAAATGGAAAAAGACTCATTAACATCTATTCACAACAAATTGCACTCATTGATGCTGACTGTTCTATATAATCAACAATGTCCTGAATCACCCAGGATATTGAATCCCAAGAATCAAACAGACTGCTCTCTAGTTTAACAGCAAAATTCAACACAGTAACTGATAAGACACACAAATATTATTGATTACATATCGAATGTGTTGATGGGGATGTGTTTTAAAAAAATTCTAAACATGTTACTAAGATGCAGAAACCACCTCATTGAGCCTCAGTGGTAGGAAACAGATGAAAATGTACTCCATTCTACTGCAAATCCAGCAAACATTCAGAAGTAGCAGGATCTTTATTTTCCAATAACTCTCACTGAGTGTAACGTCTCATTGATTTACTGCCATAATGCATTCAGAAACCTGGTTGAAACAGCAGTGGGAAAGGTCCTTTTCAAAATTCCTGATCAATCATTTCATTAAATGGTAAACCTCCACCTCTCTCACACCAAGTGTAATCATCCTAACAAGTCACCGTTACATTTTATTGAAGCATTTACCTTCCTGTTTCCTTGGTAGGATTGGCACAATACAAAACAATGTATTCTCATTCTAAATACTGAAATACCCTTCCCCATTCCCCAGATTGCTAATAAACTCTGGTATTTCTTTGTAAACCAACTTTGCCCATGTTAGCCCTGATCCCATTTTTTTCAAGTGGTTCCAAACTGCAGCTGCAGTGTTAGTACACTGTTTCATTCTTTTAAACTCACACGCAAGATCAGAATGGACAAACAATCACAAGTTAGGCTTACGTGAAGGAAGCCTTGAGACCACTGATCAAAATATTGATATACACTTCCAGCTTCAGGCCAGAGCTTCTGCTGATTACACAAAATAACAAGATTTCTCAGCCATTTCACAAATAACTACTTGCTGAATAAAAAGAAACATCACAACCACAAAGCTAAATTAAAGTTGATGGAAGCCCCTCAAATCTTGCCCAACAATCCATATTCAAGTTATAAAGTAATAGCATGGAAATAGGCTCTTCATCATATCATATCCATGCTGACCAAGCTAACTTATCTGAACTAGTCCCATTTGACTGTGTTTAGCCAATATTTCTCTCAATATTTCCTATCCGTTAACCTGTCCAAATATCCTTTAAATGTTGCAATTGTACCCACCTCTTTCACATCCTCTCACAGCTTGTTTCACATTTTCCCACCACACTCGGTGTAAAAAAGTAGCTCCTCTGATTTTATAACCTCTATAATTCACCTCACCTCCTGCGTTCAGGTAAAGTCCGATTTTATGAAGTTTCTCCAAGAGTATTGGGTCATACAGCGTGGAAACAGGCCCTTCGGCCCAACTTGCCCAAAACCAGTCAATGTGTCTCAGCTACACTAGTCCCACCTGCCCAAATTCATAAGGTCATAAGTGCTAAGAGCAGCATTAGGCCATTCCGTCCATCAAGTCTATTCCGTCATTCAATCATGGCTGATCTATCTCTCCTTCCCAATCCCACTCTCCTGCCTTCTCCCCATAACCCCTGGCACCCGAACTAATCAAGGATCTATCTGCTCTGCCTTAAAAATATCCATAGACGGCCTTCACAACATACTGTGGCAAAGAATTCCACAGATTCACCACCCTCCGAATCATGAAATTCCTCCTCATCTCCTTCCTAAAGAAACATCCTTTAATTCTGAGGCTATGACCTTAGTCCTATTCCCACTAGTGGAAACATCCCCTCCACATCCACTCTATCCATTCCTTTAGCGCATATGAGCCAAGCAGTTGGCCCACAGCCCTCCAAACCTGTCCTGTCCATGTACCTGTATCACTGTTTCTTAAATGTTGGGATAGGCCCTGCCTCAACTACCTCCTCAGGCAGCTGATTCCATACACTCACCACCCTTTGTGTGAAAAAATTAACCCTCAAATTCTTATTAAATCTTTTCCCCTTCACCTTAAATCTATGTCCTCTGGTCCTTGATTCACATACTCTGAGCAAGAGACTCTGTGCATCGACCCAATCTATTCCTCTCATGATTTTATATACACCTCTATAAGATCATCTCTCATCCTCCTGCAACCCAAGGAATAGAGTCCCAGTCTACTCAACCTCTCCCGTTAGCTCAGACCCTCGTAAATCTTCTCTGTACCCTTTCCAGCTTGACAACATCTTTCCCATAACATGGTGCCCAGAATTGAATGCAATACTCTAAATGTGGCCTCACCGACGCCTTATGCAACTGCAACCATTTCCCTATAACTATCCTGATTGATGCCGAGTGTGAATATTTTCTGCATCCATTCCAGCTTAATGACATCAGGCCTTTAAAAGGGCTAAAAGGGCTACGTAATATTCCAAGTGAGCTCTCACCATTATTCTGTACAGATGTATATGACTCATGCTCATGTCATGTATATGACATATGTATATGCTTGTGCTCAATTGGCAGATATGACACATAGGTCATGGAACAAAGTATCAGGAGGATGACTCGTGACTCAATGGGCAGATAACATGGGACTGCAATGACTTTAACCTTGTACTCTGCCGACTATTGCTGAATGTTCCATTGGGGTTGGTAATTAATCCCAAATGGTCATTCTTCTCAAGTACCTACGTAGATGATAATGTTGTTGGCATAATGTTTGGCTGTGAAGGAATTGCCTGGAAGTACATCAGCGATCGAGAGTGCTAATTGTGCAACATAGCACCAGCTGTGTTCTGAGGTTCCATTGACTTTGAATCAAATTAAAAGTTTTCGAAGAGGAATGCAATATCACTACATATCGTTTCTCAATCAAAGTATTCAAGTTCAAATCTAAGCCCGCCACCGCTTCATTCAATAACTCCACATATGTAAGGATTGCTGAATAGGGATCAAAAACAAGAATTCATGGCTGCCATCCTCACATCCTAACGAAGGGCACTGGGGCCAATTAAGAGTCTGGTGGCTTTACTCCTGGTGAGAAAAGTAACAGCACATAGCAGGAGCTGAACTGGAAACGAAGCACTAGGCGCTAATGTACCCTCAACCGCTAAACCATCCAGGGAGCTTGACGAGCAACCTGCCTTCTAAATGTACAGGGAACATAATCCACATCTATTTTTATTTTCTGTAGCAGGCACTGAGCTACATGGAAAACGTCCAATGGACTTTGTCCCTTGTGACTGATGGACCTGTTGAAAAACAGGAATTTGGCTTAATTGGTTGGTGGGGTCTGGTAAATGTACGTGCTGTGCATGTCAGCCAAAATCAACTTAAAATAGGTAGCACAATAGATTATTCCAGCATGAGCTTTGGCGCTTAATATCCTGTGTCTCACTGACCATTTGTTGTCCTGGTCAGGGTAGATGAAAAGAGGCTGCATTATAAGAAATAAATATTGTTGTAATTTAATTCTTCTTATCCCCTCAAGTGCTGATTTATTAACATTTGCCTCCATTCCTTTCTCTTTCACATCAGGATTTGTCAGCATATTGGTTAAATTACTGGATTAGTGCTGAACAAACTGAATTTATGATCCAGTGAATTCCACCAAATCGGGAATAGAAAAAGGTAGCTGCATGAACAGTGGTTCTCCAGTTGCTGAATTTGTGCTAAAAAAAACCCTGATTGGTTCACTCATGGACAATAGACAATAGACAATAGGTGCAGGAGGAGGCCATTCGGCCCTTCGAGCCAGCACCGCCATTCACTGTGATCATGGCTGATCACCCACAATCAGTACCCCATTCCTGCCCGCTCCCCATACCCCTTGATTCTGCTATCATTAAGAGCTCTATCTAACTCTCTCTTGAAAGCATCCAGAGAAATGGCCTCTACTGCCTTCTGAGGCAGAGAATTCCACAGATTTACAACTCTCTGAGTGAAAACGTTTTTCCTCATCTCCGTTCTAAATGGCCTACCCCATATTCTTAAACTGTGGGCACTGGTTCTGGACTCTCCCAACATTGGGAACATGTTTCCTGCCTCTAGAGTGTCCAATCCCTTAATAATGTTATATGTTTCAATAAGATCCCCTCTCATCCTTCTAAATTCCAGTGCATACAAGCCTAATCTCTCCTAATCTAAATTCCAGTGCATACAAGCCTAGTCTTTCAACATATGACAGTCCCGCCATTCCGGGAATTAAGCTAGTGAACCTACGCTGCACTCCCTCAATAGCAAGAATGTCCTACCTCAAATTTGGAGACCAAAACTGCACACAGGTGCGGTCTCACTAGGGCCCTGTACAACTGCAGAAGTTGTCATGCCTGACAAGGCAGGAAATCTTCCATCCTTTACTACTCTGACCCACATATCATTCCAACATCGTGATTGACTCTGAACAGTGATTTTAAATGGCCCTGCACTGGATGGATCAGGTGCAGTTTTGGACGAACACTAAATGTTAGATAACCTGAAATCTAAAAAAAAAATATTCAAAGCAATAAATCAAAATCATACCTATCCTGTTTCCCTTAAACGACTCGTGGCTTTCAACTCAACCTTTCTCTGTGGCATTGAGTGACTTGGTCTAACCAGTCTGTGGCAAAGGAAGCTTTTGATTCCCCCATTAATATTACACAGAAATAAATGAGGCTGAAGTAGCGCTTTTCCCCAAAAGCTGTTCCATTGGTGAAGTGGGCGTTGAGTTGCAATCACTATGATAAGGATGCAAGCAGATTGAGGAATAGAAGTTCCTCCAAATACCAACATGGCAATCATCAAATGAAGAGGGAAAATTAAGTAAAGGAAATGACAAAGATTTAAACAAAGAGTCAGGAAAATAAATAGAACTGCAGATGCTGGAAATCTGCAATAAAACTGGGAAATGGTCAAAATGCTCAGCAGGTTTGACGACACCTGGAATGAGAATGTGTGTTAACATTCAGGACTATGACCCTTCATCAGTTCTGAAGAAGTTCTTTGATCTGAAACGTTAACTTAGTTTCTCTTTCCACAGTTGTTGCCCGACCTGCTGAGTGATTCTCACATATCCTACTTTTATTCCTGCGATTAAAGTTTTGGCTATAAAATGCAGAGCGATTAAGGTATTTTCCCCTTCTTTCACATAACCAACGGGTTAAACATTTGAGGAGAGCTTCCTCAGCTCAGCCTTCTTTCCTTTCACTCTTCCACACCACACAACCAGGCATCCCCGAAAGCCACTATAGAGGGTCCAGGCACTAAGCCTTACTTGTGCATTCTTAGAACTTTCATACTTCCTTGCTCAATTATGAAGTTGAATAAACCACTGGCTTTCCATCAATTTGGATCAAGTTATACCCTGGCCTAAAAGCATGATTAATCCACTTGATATTAACAGATTAGCATCTGTATTGAAATAACAGAAAATGAATCTGAAGCAAGTGTTTCATGTGTTAACACCTTGGGTTCGCTTGTAGCAACTTCCAGCAGATTGCAGTCAACGTTTGGAACAGTGCTACATCTGGTTGGTGTCAACTCAACTCTAAATAAACCCTGCAAATCACTGACAGTTACGCTCCAATTCTGATGAAACTGCTGTTGTGGGCATCTGTTATATGCACAACATTCACTCACAAGAGTTGACGCTGGAACGCGATGTTGTTGCTGGTAAAGCTTCATGTGTTTGATTTGCTCCTTTATGCAAACTGTTAACAGTTAACTTGCTGCCTGGGTACAGTGGCTTCCAACTTAAGCTGGTCAAACTGCCATACTTGGATGGTCAGTCAGCCATGACTGGCAAAATCACCAGCTTTGTTCACATTCACCTCCCCTGCCTTTTGAGCTGACTTCATCTGCACTTTTGATTTAAATTCACAAATGAAACAGAGAAAAAAGAACATTTTGGTTCAATCGGGGAATCAAAGAAAATAAAACTGTGTGCCTGCTGTGTGAGTTCATTGACTTGCTTTCTTTCCATTGCCCCCTACGCCCACCCACCTTTTTTGTTAAGAAGACATTTGTAACATACGTAAAGAGGTGCTGAGCAGTGGGAGGAAGGCATCACGGGTCCACTTGGCAGATGTGAATTCAGCTGTATAGCCCGTTGGCATCTACAGGAGTTAATCATCAATAAATGATGCCGCTAGTAATGCGAGGTTTATTTAAATTGGGTCTTAATGTGCTGCATTTATGGTAGCTAACAGGAGCTGAATTACTGCTTCTTTTTGCCTACAGTGATTTAGATTCTGTTTACCACAACAAATGTCGTATTAATGATGGAAAAATGTATCCTCCAACACAAATGAAGATCTCGGCAAAGCAGTCTGTAATAGATTGAGCATCAAACTGTGACTGTTCATTAGTGGAGATGGTATCTTCTTGCTCGTAAGACCCAGGTTCAATCCTGACCTTGGATGCTGTCTGTGTGGGGTTTGCACATTCTCCCTGTGACCACGCGGGTTTCCCCTGGATGCTCCAGTTCCCTGCCACATCCTAATGGTGAGTAGGTCAGTAAGTTATTTGGCCATTGTAAATTGCCCTGAGTGTATTGATGAGCGATAGATTCTGGTAAGAATTGAGTAGAATGTGGGATTAGAGTAAATGGGTGATTGATAGTCTGTGCAGACTCAATGGGCTGAAGGATCTGTGTCCAAGCTGATCTATCTACGAATCCAAATAAATTTGGGCGGCATGGTGGTGTAGCAGTAGAGCTACTGCCTTACAGTGCCAAAGACACAGGTCGATCCTGACTATAGGTGCTTGTCTGTATGGCGTTTGTACATTCTCCCCGTGGCCTGCATGGGTTTTCTCAGAGATCTTCAGTTTCCTCTCACACTCCAAAGATGTACAGGTTTGTAGGTTAATTGGCTTGGTATAAATGTAAAAGGAAAATTGTCCCTGGTGTGTGTGGGATAGTGTTAATGTGTGGGGATCGCTGGTCGGTGCGGATTCAGTGGGCTGAAGGGCCTGTTTCCGTGCTGTATCTCTAAACTAAACTAAAGGAGCAAAACTAGATCACACAGATTCAAGTCCATCTCACCATTTCATAAGATCAAGGCTGAACATATTATAACCTCAACTCCATCTTCCTGTTGCCTGGGATAACATTTCAATATCTTGTTTGCCGAGAATCTCTCTACCTCGGTCTTAAAAAGACTCAAAGCATCTGCTTCCACTGCTCTGTCTTATGTTTTAAACAGCGATCTATAGTTTACAATTTCCCCATAAGAGGAAATCTCCTCTCTGCATTCATCCTGTCAAGACTTTCCATGATCTCATATGTTTCCATTAAATCCTCTCTTCAAATTTGTAATGGATACAAGCCAACTCTGTCCACCCTACCTGATAAGGCAACCTGCCCATTAGATATTAGCCTATTAAATATATTATGTAGTGCTTCCAAAACATTAACCTTATCCTTTAATTAAGGAGATGCACACCATACACAATACTGCAGGTAAGGTTTCAGCAAAGGCCTCTATAACTAAAGCATAACCTCACCAATTTTGAATTTAATTCCTTTCGCAATAAATTATAATCTTCTGTTAGCTTTCTTAATTACTGACTGTACTTGTTGTTCCAGTCTGAAGATGCTGATTAATGCAAAAATCCAAATTCTAATAGAAAATTCCGTATGATTTAGTCGCTCTACTAATTTACGGCAAGATAGGGAGAAACTACTTTTCAGTCAATGGAATAAACATGTAATTGTTTCAATATATTTCACATATATTCGTTGACTCGAGGGCCTGAGCTATAGGGAAAGGTTGAGCAGACAAGGATTTTATTCTTTAAAGCGCAGGAGGGTGAGGGGTGACCTTATATAGAGGTGTACAAAATCATGGGAGGTATAGATATGGTAAATGCACAGTCATTTGTCCAGAGTAGGGGAATCGAGAACCAGAGGACATAGGTTTAAGGTGAGGGGGGAATGATTTAATGGGAACCTGAGGGGTAACTTTTTTACAAAAAAGATAGTGGGTGTCTGGAAGGAGCTACCAGAGAATGTCGTTAAGCCAGGTACTATTGCAATGTTTAAGAAACATTTAGACAGCTATGTAGATAGGATAGGTTTAGAGGGATATGGACCAAACACAGGGAGATGGGACTGGTGTAGATGGGGCATGTTGATCGGTGTAGGCAAGTTGAGCTGAAGGTCTGTTTCCACAATGTATGACTCTCTAATTCCCCTGCTCTTCTTTGTTCCAGACTAATGCACCTCACCTTTAGTCCACACTAGACCTAGCCTTTCCTGCATTGGTGCAAAACCCTCTTCTCCCCCACTCCCCCCCTCCCTCCCTCCCCCTCCTCCCTACCCCCTCCCTCCCTCTCTCCCTCCCCCTCCCTCCCCCACTCCCCCCTCCCTCCCCCCCTCCCTACCCCTCCCTCGCTCCCCCGCTCCCCCCCTCCCCCTCCTCCTCCCACCCTCCACCCCCTTCCATCCCCCTTCCATCCCCCCTTCCCCTCCCCCTACCCCTCCCACTCCACCCCCCTCAAAGATATAGCACCGCATGTGATTTTGGCTGCAATTTTCTTTCATTCTAGTCCAAAACACTCATCTCATCATTTACTTATTTACATGACATGTTCTTTCCTACTTTTTATGCAGGTTAATTGAATGCAGCCATCCAGTGCAAACAGTTGTTGTGCATGCTCCCCCCTCTCCAACTTTGCATTTACAATAAGTCTGTGAATGAATTACCACTGCCTGTGTAGAACTCCTGACTAGGGATTTGTAGCAAATGACGAAAAAATATATAATTCTTTATTCCATAGAGAAATCGTTCTATTTCAGCTTGAGAGATTACAATAGTCTTAATTTAACGGTATACCCAAGGGTAGACTTCCCTTTCTCTCTGTTCTTCAATGCCATGAGCTGAACATCCATGATTATCCTGGGAGTTAATCCTCTCAGGATCCAGTGACTGAACAGGTTACTTTTCCTCGACAACAGTACCTTTGCGGCTGAAAGATCTTAATCTAAAGTAAAACTGCCACAAACAGTAGACACTAGTTTCTGCTTTGATCCAGATTTCACCATGCTGCTTCCGTTCTGGAGCATTGTAGGGGAATTTGGATCATCTTATGCTGGCGGGGAGTGCCTGGTGTTGCTCTTTCCAGTTGAGCACCATATTGGGATGCTTGGCAGGTAAGTGAATTACATGCTGTCATCCTTTGGGCCAGACCACCTCTCCCCATTCAAACCTCCTGCAATGCAATTATCAGTTTCAATTTAATTTATTGTCACGTGTACCGAGGTACAGTGCAAAGCTTTTTGTTGCATGCTAACCAGTCAGCAGAAAGAAAAAACGCAATTACAATCAATCCATTTAGAGTGTATAGATACAAGATAAGGGAATAACGTTTAGTGCAAGGTAAAGCCAGCAAAGTCCGGGCAAGGATAGTTTGAGGGACATCAGAGGTAGATAGTAGTTCACATTGCAAATTGCACATGGAAAATTTAATCCTAGTCACCTCCAGGGAAATAATCCAAATAGCTAAGTATGTATGAAGTGGAGGTTTGACATTTCAATTTCTGACCAATATCTCCCACTGCACACCCACTGAAACAATGACTTTTAGTGGCATCAAGTCCATGGGTAGTGAACAAAGAACGAGGAAACTAGGCAACGTGTGTCAGTCACTGAGTATGAGAAGAGTAAACATTTTAATGCATGTAAGCATTTTATTTGCAAGGATATCCGTTTTCTTCCAATCTGAATATCAAAATGAATACATTTAACTAAAGGGACAAATCAAGCTGGATTCCATTTCCACTTGTGATAAATCAGATAGAGTTGTTTAAGGCAGAGATAGATAGATTCTTGATCAGTACGGGTGTCAGAGTTTATAGGGAGAAGGCAGAAGAATGGCGTTAGGAGGGAAAGATAGAACAGCCATGATGTAGACTTGATGGGCCGAATGGCCTAATTCTACTCCTATTCCTTATGACCTTATAACAGAGAGAAAAAGGTAATGCAATACATAAGAACACTTAATGCTCCTTTAAAAATATAGCACTCAAATATTATCACACAAGATTTCACCTGAACGGAACAAAACAGCACAAGAACAGGCCCTTCATCCTATCATGTTGTCAATTTTAATTAATCTTATCTGCCTGAACATAGTCTAAATCCGTCCATTCCCTGACTGTTCATGTGTCTGTCTAAATGTCTTTTAAGCGTTATGCACAGAACTACAATCAAGCAAATTGTTTGTCATGTGTGGACTCAATGGGCTGAAAGGCCTCCTTCCACATTGTGAAAATCTGATACTGAGCCTCATGAGGAGAAATTATGAGGGGTAAACAAAACCTTGATTAGTGTGCTAACTTTTAAGGGAGTTATTTAAAGGTAGAAAGATTTAGAGAGATAATTCCACAGCTCAAGAGGTACTCAACTGAGGTCTTGACCATTAATAGTGGGTAGGATTAAACTGGGGAGTGGGCTAGCTGGGAGAATTTGAAGAAACACAAGGGACTGCAGATGCTGGAATCTTGAGCAAAAAAAACCTAATTGCTGAAAGAAATCAGTTTGTCAGGTGGCATCTGTGATTGGAAATGGATAGTTGATATTTCTAATTGAGACCTTTAATCTGGACATGATTGAATTGGAGAAGCACAATGTTTTGCTTCAGTTGATATTTGGGATTGGTGCAGACAACTCCAACACATCTCCCAAATTTGTTCCTGCTTCTATGCATTGAAAGCATATGTAGGAAAGAATAGTTCCTGAACTCTTCTCTGAAATAAATTATTTTTACTGCAATGGAATTTGATTTCAGAATTCGAGTCTACACGAATTATACAGAAGGATTTTCATTTAACACTTCAAATAAGGGCGGTTCCTACCGCAGAAAAATTGTGTCACTTAATTGGCTGAGTCCTTCAAAAATTATGCACAGCTAATAGATTTTCAAAAGATTGTGAAGCATTTCGCTCTTCCGCATCATAAAATCCCGGTGTTGACAATAAACCTCATGTTGGCAGCTTTGTCTCACTGCTATTCCAATGGAGATCAGCAGCAGAGATGGAACCTAGGATCTCGTATGGGTTATAGCTAACACCAGACAAGCACACAGCCACTGAGGCATGAATAGAGCCCTGAAGCACTTAGTTTTCAAGTGGATTGAAATTGTGCTGGGAGGTCTTTATAACTGAAGCATTTCTACTGTATTTTAATTGAATCAAGGTATTAACTAACCCTTTTTGGGAATAGGGCAAAGTTTCAACCTCAGATTTCAGAGTTTTTTTAATATTAAAATGAAATCTCTGAGGATCGGCCACATTGACAAAGTGGTAGAGTTGCTGCCTTACAGCGCCGGAGATCCGGGTTCGATCCCGACTACGGGTGCTGTCTGTACGGAGATTGTACGATCTTCTCATGACCGCGTGGGTTTTCTTCGAGATCTTCGGTTTCCTCCCACACTCCAAAGACGTACAGGTATGTAGGTTAATTGTCTTGGTGTAAGTGTAAATTGTCCCTAGTGTGTGTAGGATAGCGTTAATGTGCGGGGATCGCTGGTCGGTGCGGACCCGGTGGGTCGAAGGGCCTGTTTCCGCGCTGTACCTTTAAAATAAACTAAACTAATCAAACTTGGTTTCAAAATCCTGGGTGATGCAGAATAAGTCCAACCTATCCCAAGGTTATGAACAGCACAAACCCAAAAGTTAAATCAAATGACTGCCAGCAGACCAAATGCACTGCAGTCTGAGCAGCTGATTTGGTCCCTTCCCTGACATCATGTGGTGGATTACAGCTGCCAGATCTGTGAGATGCAAGAACATCGGAAAACTAATACAGCGTAAAATTGCTCTGTGGCCCACAGTTACCATCTGACAGCTCTGCTGAGTCAGCTCCAGTACACAATCCAGAGTTCCAACCTCACCCTGTGTTTTTTATGACCAGCTAAATGATTCAAGCTCCGCAATCAGGCAACCCAAATACTAGAGGACAACCTCCCATTGCTAGAGAGAGACATATTTGTTACATTATTCCCAGCTATGGGAGGAGGAGGCAGGCAATATGGTGATGCTAGTCACTTGCTTAATGATGCCTGATATGACTACTCTCAATGTGAGGCCAAACACCGGCGTTGTGGGGGCTTTGACAAGTTTCCCAATTTATGGAGACTAATGGAATGTTTTTCTGTTGAACTTTATTATTCCTTCTCCCACACTGTGCTGAAGTGATTTGGTGACTCACCACCCAGCGGACATATCCTGACTTACAAATGCCTTCACTAAAAGCCGCAAAATAGTGTGAGGCTGCTTCAGCCCAAACAATGCCAAAGAGCAATGAAGACTTGGTGCTACTCACTGGATCCCAGTGCATTCGTGTTCAGCTAATTGAGTGAGGGATGATTGTTTAGTTTAGTTTTAGAGATACACTGAGAAAACATCCTTCAGCCCACCTAGTCCGCACCGACTAACAATCACCCGTATACTAGTTCTATCCTACACACAAGGGACAATTTACAGCAGCCAATTGTAGTCCAGCGGTACGAACATTGACTTCTCCAACTTTAGATAGTTCCTCTGTCCCTCTCTTCCACTCCCCCTTCCCAGTTCTCCCTCTATCTTCCTGTCTCCACCTATATCCTTTCTTTGTCCCGCCCCCCTGACATCAGTATGAAGAAGGGTCTCGACCTGAAACGTCACCCATTCCTTCTCTCCCGAGATGCTGCCTGACCTGCTGAGTTACTCCAGCATTTTGTGAATAAATACCTTCGATTTGTACCAGCATCTGCAGTTATTTTTTTACACTTTAACCTATAAACCTGCACATCTTCGGAATGTGGGAGGAAACTGGAGCACCATGAGAGAGATTCTTGATTAGTATAATGTCAGGGGTTATGGGTAGGAGAATGGGGTTGAGAGGGAAAGATAGATCAGCCATGATTGAATGGTGGAGTAGACTTGATGGGCCGAATGGCCTAATTCGGCTCCAATAACTTATGAACTTATGAAAACCCACATGGTTACAGGGAGAACGTACAAGCTCCATACAGACAGATGGTCAGGATTGGACCTGGGTCCCTGGCTCTGTCAGGCAGCAACCCCACTGCAGTGCCACTGTGCTCTTGTTAAACCCATTGTACAACTAAAGTTCTGTTATGTGATTTTGTCTTATTGCTTCCAATGAACTAAAACGTGGAAAATTCTACTCAATGTTTACATGTTACTATATTTTAGCTATAGTTTATTAATTTGAGGAAAAATCTCCCTCCACCAAGCAGAACTTTGTACAATTCCCCACCAGCATCATTGTGGGGCAGCCTTGTGAGGATAAAGTGGCCTGTATAGTCACTGGCTCAGCCTACTATCCCTCAAAGTCCCTTCCTTTCCCTGGCCTGTGCAGGGAGGTGGATAAATGGGGACACAAGGAACTTCAGATGCTGGTTGGCAAAAAAGGCACAAAATGTAGGAGTAACTCGGTGTGTCATGCAGCATTTCTGGAAGACATAGAGAGACAATGTTTGGGTCCTGAACCAAAACATTGCCTATCCATGTTTTCCAGAGATGCTGCCTGACCCACTGAGTTACACCAGCATTTTGTGTCTTATTTTTTGATGGATAAATGGAACTAGAAAGCAAATCAGCCCTGACTGGACTGAAGGGAAAGACTAGCTCAAGGGGCTGAATGAAGGCCATTTGTTCTATGCCACACTTTGATGCTTTAAAAAAAGTATCAAAAACACATTAACTCAACCTACTACAAATTTTGTCTCATGACTTATTTCACAAGGCAGCCTTCGTCTCTTTTTATTTATTTTAAATTACATTTCTTGATCAAATTCATGCATATTCCTTTTCTATCTCTTCTTTCTCAATCATCTTTGGTCCCCATTTGAGCCTTGTTCCGTAAAAGCTTCTAGTAAAACCTCTCTAGTTGGTTCAAACATCTTTCCTTCTGGTCTAATCTAATTTTTCATTCAACCTCCATTGCCCATAACTTCAGTTAGTCATGTTTCTGAAGAAGCTTTTCATAATAAGACTGCAAATGGCTGACCTGGTGAGACAGTGTTCCATTTCAAACATTTCTAACTCTTTACAATCAATAAAAGAGAATACATAAGAAATGTGAACACATTACCTTTCCTAAACAACATTACAATTTTTCTTTTGATTTTTCCCAGGGGACTAATTTTTCATTCAAGTCGACTCATGGGCAAATAGGGGTCAAGGAAAGAGCGTTCACGTCGCGGCCCTGTTTCCACCAATATTTCCACCACCACCACGCACAAGAAAAGCAAGACGCAACTGTATGCAGATGCCGAGAAGTGTTTCTAAATCTTCACAATTTCTAATCTTGTGATGTGGACTCGATAAGAAGATGGCCAAATATGAAGATTGGTCACCTAGTTTTGTGGAGTGGAAGGCAAGAGAAGAACAGAATGCAGCTAATTATTCTGCATTGTCTCCCTTGGGGCTTGGAGGATAGATTCCACAACCTTGCCACCTTCACACAATACAAAATCACGAAGATACAAAATCAATAGTCATGCTTTTTTATTGTTTTGTTGTTTGCAGATCTATAAACAGGAAACTGGCATTGGTGTAATTTGATTTCCTGTGGAATATTATTTTATGGAGCAGAAATATTTAGATTTTTTGAACTGCATTCTAGGCAGGTAGAGCTAACTAAGTGACAAATATGGTATAGCATCCCATGCAAATAATCGCCACCACCGACCCCTCTCTTGTCCCGCATTCAGTTGTCATGGAATGTTTTAACAATTAGATAATACCTTGAAGAGCAAAGACTCCCATTGGTATTGCACTTTTAATAAATGGTCCTAGGGAGTTTCACAGGACTGTTACTAAACAAAGATTGACGCTAAACGCAATGTTAAGACTATTGATGAAAATTTTGTCAATGAGAAAGATTTTGAACATTGTTTTAAAGGGAGGTTGGTTTGGGAAGGATATCCAGAGCATAGGATCAATCCAGCTGAAGGTAAAACTGTTGTGGTGGAGAGATGAAATGGGGAAGATTCAAGAGGCCAGGGAGAAAGTGCATGGAATGTCAATAGTGACCAGGGTATGAAGCATTAAATGCAGAATAGTGGTATATCTATGCAAATTACACAATGGGTGGCAATGTCTTCACCTGTGGGCAGTGGTTAGACAACCAGTGACATCCTCCTCGTGGGTTATCTTGTCACTGACTAAATCACCTGCCTTTTGCAACACAGAGGGCAGAGACAAAGTAGATGGCTGATATGAAAACATTCCAGGGGTTGTATACAATCCAGGGGTAATACACAATCCAGAAACAGTACACAGTCCAGGGCAGTAAATAATCCGGGGACTGTACACAATCCAGGGGCTGCACAAGTCCAGGGCCTCCACACAGCCCATACTTAATTTGTCCTTCTAAAAGTAACCAGTTAGAATTCCTGTTCAAGGTCGTCAGTGCCAAAATTGGATTAACATACAGTTTGGTAGTTTGGAGCTTCGGACAGTGGTCATGGAATGGTTATTTGACACAAAGGTAACAATGTTAGAATGGAACATCTTCTGCACCAGGAGGCAGTCTGGGTTACCAGGCTGAATGGATCTTAATGCCAGTTGAGGCATGGACAGCAAAGCTTTGGATGAATTAATGTATTGATTGATTGAATGAGTGCCTGGTTTCTGCACTTCGTCACTTGCTGGAATCCATCAACCACAGATATTCTTACACTTATCATATCATATCATATCATATATATACAGCGCGGAAACAGGCCTTTTCGGCCCACCAAGTCCGCGCCGCCCAGCGATCCCCGCACTTCTGTCTTGGATTTGGCTTGAAGCTGCTGCAATTCATATTATCATTATTAAGCCAGAGACAAACAGTGCTCAAACACGTGGTGGCAAAATGCAACAGCACAAGATTTCCAGCAACCCAGGCTTTCGCATCATGAAATATTTTCCCCCATATCTGCAGAGGAATTGTAACATGCTGAACTAACGCTGCACAGTTTTTAAAAAAAAGAAGGAAAGACCCTTGATAAATCAATCTACGCAATAAAAAAGCACTCTCATAAACTGAAATGTAATTTGCTGTGTGCTTGTTTAAACAGCTGACTGGAGTGTTTATTATGCTTGAATGCTGCCCCTCAGACACACTTAATACTTTTCTTCAACTTCAAGGCTTGCAGATGAGTAAATTCAGAGCGTATAAAATCTGATATCACCAAATCTTCACTCGCCAGAACTATTTTATGTAGTGTTGGAGCTCACATTTAACACGAGCAGTGTATATCTGCACGTGTGTGCGTGTGAGTGAGTGTTTGAATGAACATGTGTGTAAATGAATGTGTGTGTGTGTGTATGTGTGTGAGTGAGCATATGTGTTTGTGAGTGTGTGTCTATGCATGTAATCTTCTGAAGACAACACAGTCTGTCCGTAAACTGCAGATGGAGCTATTGGAGTAAATTTACAATAACCGGAAACAACATTTAAAATTTCATGACAGTAATACGGCTCTGTTTCTTCATCCCTCCCACTTCCTCATGTGCTCTGGGAGGGAGGAGGGCGAGTAGAGACATCTCCAGCTTGATTAAAATTAAAATCTGTTTTTAATGTGCTATACTTGAACGTAACCTAAGCTCAGAGAAAAATAAAGAGTGCGGTAATGGGAAAATGAGAAATCATTTCATGTTTAATTTGTCAGCAGGCAAGACTGTAAGTGGCAGTTACATCAAGAATAATTTTATTGTTAGGGTAAAGCTGTTGTTATAATTAGAGCTCCCCTTTGAACGCAAAGTGAATGTTGGTTGCGTGTTCATCCATTTCATGAGCAACAAAGGCCCCACAGCAGTTATTCACACTCATTTCAGACTCTAAGGATAGGTAGAAAAACTGCTGAACATTGGGCACTAAATGGCAGTTCTGCATTGTTTCAGACACCAGCAGTAAAAAAGATAATGATTAGGTTAACACTGTCTGTCATTAAGACCTGCCTAAAAATCTGGTTAAGTGGTATCATCATTTTCTGAGGATTATTGCTGCCATTTAGTGTGACTCACAGCTCTGGACGACACACATCTGCTGTACAACTTAAATTTCAAGTGTGAAAAGAAATCAATTTACGTTGCCTACCTGAGGCAGACCTTTCACAAAGCAATTGCCTCGTGACATTGTCTGAGGAAATTATAAACCCACAGCAATTTCAAATCCTGGATCTCTGGAAATATTAGCTGTTTTACTGAGAGAGAGAGAAAGGGTTTGATAGATGTACAAGGGGGCAGAGAGAAAGAGACAAAGCAATCAGAGTGAGTGAATGAGTGACAGAGACAAGCAGAGAAATATGGAGGGATTATTTCCAAACTAATGTCTGTCAAGGAAAGATATCAGCAAACATTACATAAACTGGGCTGTATGTGACTTCAGACCTTCGAATGTGGTTGGCTTTGCCTTTGAGATGAAAGTATAATACACAGAATGCAATTAGGGTTGTAAATAAACTTTGCCCCTGTTCCACTGTGACATCCAGAGAATGAATTAAAATTAAGATTCTTGCTCACTGCCAAGATTGCAATGTGTTGAGGTAAGAGATCAAACTTCAGCAAATAACGAGCTACAAGAACAGATGCAGGCTAGCAGAGATACTGTCTCGCAGCAGTGGAGATCCAGGTTTAACCCTGATCTTGGGTGACGTCTGTGTGGAGTAGTTGTACATTCTCCGCATGACCATGTAGCTTTCCTCCCCATCTCCAAAAGGTCGGTACGTTAATTGGCCACTGTAAATTGCCATAAGTATTTAGGTGAGGGGCAAAATCTGGGGGGAGTTAATGGGACTGTGGAAAGAATTAAAGAAATGAGATTCGCGAGGGATTAGTGCAAATGGGTGGTTGATCGTTGGTGTGGGCCGTGGGACCTATCATTTTGGTGTGGGCCGTGGGACCTATTTCCGTGCTGTATCTGTCCAGAACTAGCTGACAAAGGTTGCTAAGATTTATTGTTGATGTTTTGATTCTGGGTAAGATGGGAAGAGGAAAGCAAAAGTTAAGGATCTGCACGGATGTGAATCATGACCATGTGATCCAAAGGCATAAGATTTGAAACAACTTAAGTCAGTTCATTTAGAATCAATCATGATTTTACATTTAAACATTGCACCTTGCTAACTCTTCAAGTTAGCTCACTGTCTAAATATTGAAATTCCTGCCTAACACCTTCATCAGAAAGACTGCAGTTAATCAAGAGGGGGGTGCCTCATCAACATCTGCTTAAGGTCAAATTAAGGATATAAATGCTGGCCTTGTCAGTGGTGAATTGCGGATAATACACTTTCTTTTATATTAATGTTCTTATAAAGCAAGTTAACATTTTAATATGAGTTTCTTTTTCCTAATATCATGGTTTTTTAAAAATGATTTAAATCTATTTGTAAATGTTTCTTAGCCACCAAAGCCACATAGAAAGCGTTCGAGAGGCTTGGTGGGTTCTCAAATGCTGCCGAGATATTCTGGAGGAGATTGCACCTTGTCACTCAGACCTTGCTATGGGTGGAGGTTGGATGATCTGCTAGTGCAGTCAAGAGTCAAGAGTGTTTTATTGACATATGTCCCAGATAGAACAATGAAATTCTTACTTGCAGCAGCACAACAGAATATGTAAACATGGTGCACTGTAAACAATATAATAAACGAGAGGGAAAAAAAAAGTTCCGTGTGTGTGTATATATACACATCCTCACAAATATATATATATACAGTATACAGTAGAATATATATATATATATATATATATATACACAAACACACATATATACACACAAAAACCCCCAATAAACAATAATAGTGCAATAATAGCAATAATGGTCTATGTAGTTCAGAGCTTGTTTGAGATTGTAGTATTTAATAGCCGAATGGCAGTAGAGAAGAAACTATTCCTGAACCTGGATATTAAAGTTTTCAAGCTCCTGTATCTCCTTCCCAATGGCAGGGGTGAAATAAGTGTTTGGCCAGGATGGTGTGGATCTTTGATGATGCTGGCTGCCTTGAGGCAGCGATTCCAGTAAATCCCTTTGATGGTGGGGAGGTCAAAGCTGGTGATGGACTGGGCAGTGTTCACAATTATTTACAGTCTTCTTCGCTCCTGGGTATTCAAGTTGCAGAACCAGGCCGTGATGCAACTAGTCAATATGCTCTCTATTGCATACGTACAGAAGTTTGAGAATCCTCTCTGACATACCAAATCTCCATAATTTTCCCAGGAAGTAGATGTGCTTTCTTTATAATTGCATGAGTCCTGTGTATCCATACAAAGTGAGTGGGTGTGGGTTGGACGAGGGCTGTCGGCAGGGCCCAGGGTAACACAACCCTGTAATCTATATTTTGCTTTCCTTGCCCTTTACGTTCACTCTGTGACGTATCTCAAAGACATAAGCAGGTGCATTTCTACCAATTCAGCTGAAAACCAAGTCTTATTAAGTTGTCCTCAACCTGTAATTAACCCAACTTAAAATCACTGCAAAATGTTTAAAAACTGAACCAAAGCATTTATTTTCTTTTGGTAAACCGCAATTCTGTAATAAATTAAAACTTATAGATGCAAGGTGGAAATTCGTCCTCCCTTACATCACTCCAAACAGTCAATCCCGTTGACGAAGGATTTCAAAATCAGAGCTGAATATGTATTGTACATTGTAATGGCAGTTTCTAAATTAAGCATAAATGGCTCCTACATACATAAAATCAAGCAACTGGCACCTTAATGCCTGCAGACCCATGACTGGGTTGGCAAAATAATGAGTAAACTTTGAATAGTTTCCAGGGCCAGCACGATAGATAAAAAATGTGCAGCATTAACCAACAATGAGGCACAACTTGATCCAGATCAAGTTAGACTTGAGCCAGCCTAACAGTAGTTCATGCTACCGAATTAACAGCTTGAGTTACGGAGCATTAATCCATAGAGGTGTGAGTTTGAATCCTATGCATTTAAAGTCAAGTAATTAAAAGCAAGTTTGCAATATGAAGGATGAAACAAAAAAATCTGGAAATCTGAAAATAAAATGTTGGGAAACAGCAAGTCAGGAAGTTTTGATGAAGGGTCTTTGGTAACTCTCTTTCTTTTTCCACAGATGCTGAACTTTCCAGCATGTAGGGAGGATGAGAAAGTGGGAAAACATAGTGAGAACATGCACCTAGTCCCTAGTGTTTGGGATAGGACTAGTGTATGGGTGATCACTGGTCAGCACAGACTCGGTGGGCTGAAGGGCCTAGTTTCCATGCTGTATCTCTAAACTACACTAAAAAAAGGTGGTTGACGAGGACTCAGTGGGCTGAAGGGCTGTATAACTAAACTAAACTTGCTAAAACAAACATTTGTCTCATAATGGTGACCATGAAATTACTGGACTGTTGTTAAAACCCTTCTGCTTTCTGCTGTTCTTCAGGGAAGGAAACCTTCCACCACCCACGGTCTGGTTTATATGTGATTTAAGACCCACTGATATAGTCACTGTCATGGTGTTATTTCGCACGGAAACAGACCCTTCAGCCCAAATTGCCCATGCTGACCAAGCTGCCTTCCTGAGCTAGTCTCATTTGCATGTGTTTGGCCCAAATCCTTCTAAACTTTTCCTATCCATGTACCTGATGCCTTTTAAATGCCTTTTAAGCTATGTCATTGTATCTGCCTCCACCACTTCCTCTGGGAGTTCCTTTCATATATCTACCAAACTATGCAAAGGAAAACTTACCTCTCAGGTCCCCTTTAACTCTTTCCTCTCTCACCATAAATCAATGCCCACTAGTTTTAGACCTCCACCCTGGGATAAAGGTTGTGACCAGCCAGCTTATTATATGCCCTTCATGGTTTCATAAACCTCTATAAGGTCACGCCCTCATCCCCCGTCACTCATGGGAAAACAGTCCCAGCTGATCCAGTCAAGCCCTCCAGTCCTAACAACATCTTTATGAATCTTTTCTGCACTCTGTCCTTCTTAATCACATCCTACCTATAGCATGGTAGCCAGAACTGTGCACAATATTCCAGGTGCGTTCTCACCAATGTCTTCTGTAGCTGTTGGTATTGTTATTTTTCAACTGCCTCTTGATATCAGGGGCAGATGGACTAAAATATGCCAGTGTTGACACTGACACTCGATGAACACATTTCAGTAAAAAGTAAATGCACGGCGTTTTAGGCATAATTCATACATTTAAAATCCAGCTGAGTTGTTCACTAATATAATCTACAGCAATAACTGGGGACTCTATTATCTTTACGTCAATGCAATTTGAATTAGTTCCACCCACCAACAAGTAAACCATGGTGGCTAGACAAAGAGAGCCCAAATAAACCCAGCTGAAAAATAAAACTGGCCACACACGACACAGGCAAAGTGCAGTGACTTTCAAAGTATTAAATGGCACAATGAGTTTGCACTAATGTGATGATCAATGCCAAGACTGGATTCCAAATCTTAGCTCGTTTTTCAATTGGAACAAACGGATAGCTGAACAAAGCATCATTGTGCTTTAGCTGAGGGAGAGATTGAGTGCTTGATCTTTTATTTTTCAGCACCATCAGCACCAGTCAGTACCATCACAGCGTCAGTACCCTGTGCATCATCAATGCTAAATATCATTCAGGCACTCTGGCATTTCAAAGTGGCAATTTCTCACTCACAAGCAGTATTCAGCACCTCCCGATCGAAAGATGCAAAGTGTCAGTTTAGGATTAATTGAGGGCTGAGAGTAGAATGCGACAGAGAGGTAATCAATGCACCTTGTTCTGAGACTGACCCACCCGAAGCACAGCAAACATCATAACACACAGGCAGGTTTCTTCACCTTGTCAAACAAGGCCCAAACAGCCCGCTTCCCCATTTGCATGTTGCTCGTACAGGAAAGAAATTTTAAAAAATGATTGCAAGCTACCTTCTGCTCTCCGACGTAGATTTAAAATGACAGGCTTCAGTTCGAAGCTTCCTGGAGCTGTCATTTCCAAAGTACCCATGTGTACAGCAGAACAAAGGAAGCTTTACAATTCTTCCAAATGACACTAATGTTTCTGGACACGTCTCCCCAAAAGAGATGAAATCACCCTTGCCGGGGAGCAGTGTTCACCCCCTGCAGTGGAAATAACCTCGGACTGGGAATCTTACTGAGACGAACCAATCTTTAGTGCATTTAATGTTACACATATTGAAAATAATCTCAGGGCTCTCCTGAAGGGACAACGCCCATTGCTGTTGTTGCCATGCTGCAGGGGTGGCTTCGAAAGACTGCAGCGTGCAGAATACATTGTCATCGCGATTGCAGAAGGATCTTGCACCCACTCCAGAGGTGAGAAATTGACATTGATCTTTGGTTTCTGGAGATTCCCTGAACTCCACAATTGAATCCAGGGCACGTACATAAGTGGCCATATCATGCCAGCAGGCCTGCTGCTCCCAATGGCAGCAGAGACCTGAGAATCACATTCTGACATTTCAAGAACGCAGTGCACTGCTGCTGAGATGTAACATTAGCCATGACTCAATGGAGTATGCGTGAGGAATCAAACTCCCTGCTCCTGTTGCAAGTTTCTTTCCGGTGTTTGTCTACAGACTTTTGGGAAATAGGCCTTTTTGGTAAAGAGAAGTGGATAAAATCGAATTAATGAAGACAGTCAAAGGCTTAATTTCCAAAGCAATAAGGAAAGAGCAGGGAAATGAGATTGAGACAAAGGAATTGCATAGGGCTGGAATCATGAGCTGGAGAAACTCAGCAGGTGGTGCAGCGGTAGAGTTGCTGCCTTACAGTGCTCAGAGACCCAGGTTCGATCCCGACTACGGGTGCTGTCTGTACGGAGTTTGTACATTCTCCCTGTGACCTGCGTGGGTTTTCTCTGATATCTTCGGTTTCCTCCCACACTCCAAAGACGTACAGGTTTGTCGGTTAAGGTTTGTTAGTGTGCGGGGATCACTGGTCGATGTGGACACGGTGGGCCGAAGGGCCTGTTTCCGCGCTGTATCTCTAAACTTAACTAAACTAAACTAAACTAAACTAAGGTCAGGCAGCATTTAGGGAGGGACGAGTGAAGTTACAGGTCCGGACCCTTCTTCAGTCCTGAAAGCTTGTTGGCATCTAAAGAAGGATCCCTACTCAAAATGTTGCCTGTCCATTCCCTCCAGAGGTCCGTCTCCTTCCACCCATATCCCTTTGACTGACTTCACATTTCACACTTCTTCTCCCCTGATCTGTTCATCTCACAGCCTTTGACCTTTTATCTTTGGCCTTTGTCCAACCATCTATATACTAAAACTCTTGTTTGTTTGTTTGTTTGTTCCTGAACTACAGCCAAAACAGAGAGGGAGGGGGAGGGTGGGGGAGGGAGGGAGGGAGGGAGGGAGGGAGGGAGGGAGGGGGAGGAGGATAAGAGGGAGATGAGGGGGGGGGGAGTGGGGGGAGGGGGGTGAGGGAGAGGGGGGGAGGGAGGGGGAGGGAGGGGGAGATGGGGGGAGGTGAGGGTGCTGCACCAATGCATGAGAGGTTTGGGCCCTACGGGTCCACTTGGTCTAGTCTGCCATTAAAACCCTCTCATGTATCCACATCACTTTGTCCCACAGCCACCTCTCTTTCAGCTTTTCCCCTTTACTAATTGAGGGCTGAGAGTTTGATTTAATTTGAAGAAGGGACTCAACCCAAAACCACAAATCCGAAAGGAGCCTATCCATGTTCTCCAAAGATGCTGCCTGACCCACAGAGTTAGTCCAGCTCTTTGCGTCTTCGAACAAACATCCATCAACTGCAATTCCTTGCGTCTACCTGCCAATAATTCCATGTCTCAATAAAATCAACGGCCATTCTTCCAAACTAGATAAATAACATCAGAAGTGAAACCTTCAAGTTGTATTTGGTTTTGCCCACTGTGAGTATGCGTGGACATTTGTGATTGATGGTCCTCAACGCAAATTTGTGTCCACATTATTGAAAATCCTCTGATGTGCGTTAAGATCCAAACATCAGTATCTGTTTACTCAGTGAAAGAGAGAGGAAAAATGCTTCTGGAGCAGAACATGAATGGCCTATCACAGGAGACAGACCACAGTGAAAGTGCACTTGTATAACAAGCCTTAAAACTCCCTAATGCTCAGAATTAATGAAGCTGTTTTGTGTTGCTTTGTTTTAGTGGTATGATGAAGGTAAATATGAATTCATCAAGAATGTTCTACATATTAGATGAAAGCTTCCCTGCAGGAATGCATCTCATGAAACAATCTATTAAGTGATAACTAACTTTTTATATGTTGCTATATTTTATTTTCACTGAAGTTTGTTAACTGCTGGTTTATAGCCAAAACAACCAACACTGAATTTATAGCAGCTCATTATATAATTAATGATAATCTTGCTCCTTACAGACATGATACTGTCTGCATTAAAGCTAAAGTAAAAATAACATTAAAACACAGTTAGCTATCACTCAATGGCTTCCACAAAACAATAACATAGAAATGACAAAAAAAAACAGCATTGTCCCTGCATAATACTTCTTCTTTCATTTTGTTTGTTTAAATATTTATGATAATATCTTTAAGAGTAAACAGAATTGTATCTAAAACAACAAGTTTTCCAACGATGAACAAGTTTTCTCACAGTTACCAGTTATTTTGTGTTTTGGGTCTCAATGTGCATGACATTTGTTTCTGGGTCATGAGTTTCAGACAGAAACCCTTACACAACCCAGACTTTCACTTGTGGTACTGTGAAAGTGGCTCAGAGCTGGAGATGCCATATTTTACAGGGGATGTTGAAGCAAGGTTCAATCTATCATTTGAGGTTGCAAACTATCCTGCAATGCCATTTCTAAGAATAAGCTGGGCCTTCCCAGTGTCTGGGCTAGCATTAGTCACTTAGTTGTAGAGTCATTGAATTATACAGCACAGAAACAGGCCCATCACCCAACTCATCCACATTGACATGAGCTAGTTCCATTTGCCTGTGTATGGCCCCTATTCCCATTAACCTTTGGTATCCATGTAACTATCAAATGTCTTTTAAACATTGTAATTATTCCCATCTCTACCTCCTACTCTGGCAGCTTGTTCCATATACCCACTAACCTCTGTGTGAAAAAATTAATCTTTTCAGGTCTCCTTAAAAAAAATCCCCTATTGCCTTATGCCCTCCAGTTTTAGACACTCCTACCCTGGTTTAAAAAAAGGCTACGATGATCCACTTTATCTATGCCCCATAAAACCTGTCCCTGGTTTCATGTACGAGCACCACATTGTTGAAATTGAATCTGTTTAATTTTGGCACCTGTGCCTGAAGATGATTGTCTCGCCATTGTCACATTGCTGAGTGTGAGATCTTGCTGTGTAAAATGAAGCTGCCACATACCTCAAAGATCAGAGTAAACCTGCACAGCAAAGAGGTTTGGGTTGCCCTGAGCTGGGGAAAGGTGCATCCCACACATTCAAACTCTTGGCTGCCGACTTTACTGTAAAAGCTGATCACATAACACAGGCAGCCATGTCACAGGGAGAATAAAAGCCCTGGCAATAGCCCTGGTTCCAGCTGAGTTCAAGAAAATGGCTGTATCAGTGGCCTTTCTTTCTGAATCAAATAGCTGATTTGCCTGCAAACACTGCTTCAATGACCAGGAAATGTTTGTTCAGCATTACACTTCCCTCAGTTCCCCAACAAAGCAGCAACAGCCCGATCATTCTTGGCTACCAAGAAGTCCGAAAACATTGGCCTGCCTGCGATCCAAAAAAGATCCCACTAAGGAGTAGGAGTAAGTAATCCTCAATTGTAGGTCATCTGATTTGTTCTGCCCTTTTCTCGTCTCCAGTTTCTGCTCATCCCGCCCATCTATCTTTCTGTCTGAAGAAGGATTCCGAGCTGAAACATCACCTATTCTCCAGAGATGCTGCCTGACCTGCATTTTGTGTCTATCTTAAGTAATCCTCCTGCATTACTCCTGCATTTTGTGTCTATCTTAAGTAATCCTCAATTCCGAAAGATCAAGTGAGAAGGTAAGAATCCAAATAATCAATGAAAATGTGAGATTATTTGCACACTTACTTCATATTTTTTTATTTTTGGAATCTGGGCATCACTGGCAATTCACCATATATTCCCCATCCCTAACCACCCTTGGGAAGGTGACTGTGAACCACCTATTTAAAGTACTGTAGCCCTTATGATGAAGGTAGTCCCACAATGGTGTGGGGGCTGGAAGCTCCAGGATTATGTCCAGTAACAATGAAGGGAGACCCACTATTTTCCAAGTCAGAATGGGATGTGACTTGGAGCAGATTCTTTTGAGAGACTTCCATCCTTGACTTTCTTAAAAGAGGAGGTCGTAAAACTGAGCTGTGCTCTTAGAGTAAGTGAACACACAGGTTAAGGTCATGTCATAAGGAATAGAAGTAAAATTAGGCCATTCAGACCATCAAGTCTACTCTGCCATTCAATCATGGCTGATCTATCTCTCTCTCCTAACCACATTCTCCTGCATTCTCCCCATAACCTCTGTACTAATCAAAGTTGAAAGCAGGAACGGCACAGTATCAGGCCCTTCAGCCCGCAATGACTGCGCCAAATACGATGCCAGGATAATATCTGCCTGCATGTGATCCATATCCCTCCATTCCCTGCACACCCATGTGCCTATCTAAAAGCCTCCTATGTCTCATCTAAAAACATCCCTGACAACGCATTTCAGCACCCGCAATTATCAGTGTAAAAAACTTGCCCCGTACATCTCCTTTACGGGATGTACACAAGGTGAGCAGTCATAACCCTGTACAAGATTGCAGTTTAATAGAAACATAGTAAATAGGTGCAGTAGTAGGCCATTCGGCCCTTCGAACCAGCACCGCCATTCAATATGATCATGGCTGATCATCCAAAATCAGTACCCAATTGCTGCTTTTTCCCCATATCCCCTGATTCTGTTAACCCTAAGAGCTATATTTAACTCTCTCTTGAAAACATCCAGTGAATTGGCCTCCACTGCCTTCTGTGAGTTCCACACTTCCACCCTTCAGAATTCCACAATGTAATTCTGTGACACATTCTTTTCTTTGATTCGGAAAGCTGGATTGAAATCTCATTCCAAGACTTGACCACAAAATCAGAGTTCTCCTCTCCTGCGGGGCATACGACAACTATAGGATCACTGTTATTTGTAGGTAGCTTTTCCAAAAGTAATTTTGGTTAAACACAAATTAGTATCTCTGCACAAAAAGTTCAGTTTATTCATCACTAATGAATGCTAATAAATGCCGATAGGGGGGGAAGAAGGGAATGGAGACATGCATGCACTGTGCAGTAATGAGTAGCGCAGTTCTGCAGAGATCAAATGTTTCACCAAGGGCTTATCTGGCCATTTAATTCCACTGGGAAAAAAAAGCAGAAGGACTGCACCTGACAAATATTTACCATTTATCTAGCAACAAGACAGAGGATGAGCCCAGACACAAAATGCTGGAGTAAATGGTGGAATGCTGGCCAGTTATTTAATTGCTGCTTGTGGTGCACTATTTTTTAAATTTTTTTAAAATATTTTTTAGTTTTGAAAAGCATATGTACAAATAGAAATAAAAAAACACATTTGTTACAAAGTTCTTACATAGCTTCAATTTTTAAATTTTTGGAGAGAGAAAGTAAAAATAAAATAAAAAAAACTATAAACTTGGGGAGAGAGAGTAAAAGGGTTAAAAAAAACGGATCTAACAATAAAAATTAAAGGGAGTAGATCCGGGAGACAATAACCACAGTTGTACATCCAACCCCTAACTCAATTTTCAACTTTTAATTATTTTTTTTTATTTTAGTCCTGTGCCAAACACATTTACTTTTCTAAAAATTCAATAAATGGAGACCATATTTTTAAAAATAGCTCAGGTTTGTCGATTAAGGCAAACCTTATTTTTTCCAAATGCAGGGTCTCTGTCATTTCCGTAGTCCACATTTTAATTGTGGGGGTTATTGTTTTTTTCCAAAATTTAAGTATTAATTTTTTCGCAGTTATTAGACTGTAATCAAGAAAATGTACCTGACTTACTGTAAAATTTGTAGTATGTTCTGATAATCCTAATATAATTAATTTTGGGTCCATATCTAACTTTTTATTAATAACTTTAGAAACTATTTTAAAAATCTCCAACCAGAAGTTTTGCATTTTTATACACGTTACGAAAATATGAGTTAAATTAGCTTCTTGAAATTGACATTTATCACAAATAGGAGAGATACTAGGAAAAATCCTATTTAATTTCGTCTTCGAATAATGTAATCTATGTATTATTTTAAATTGTATTAAGGAGTGTCTAGTATTCAATGAACATTGATGTATATGTTGTAAACTTTCATCCCATATATCTTGCATTATAAGTTGATTCAATTCGTCCTCCCATGCTCGTCTATAAGATTCTGATGACGGAATGTCAGTGTCAAGGAGAGTATTGTAAATAAAGGATATTAATTTATTTGAATTATAATGTCGATTCAGGCATACATCAAGTGTTTCTGGACCTCTAAACTTATATTCTTGCATGTGTGATTTTACATAATCTCTAAGTTGTAAATATCTAAAATAATTATTAACATGTAATCCGTACTTCTGCTGTAACTCCTGAAACGAAAGAAAAGTTCCCTTATGATAAAGATCTCCCACCCTTTTGATTCCATAACTTTTCCATTGAGCAAAGCCTCTATCTAAGACAGACGGTTTAAAAGAAGGATTATTCGCAATAGGAAGGAAAACAGATAATTTACTCAATTTTAACGTAAGCTTTAATTGTTTCCAGGTACGGATAACACTATGTATAATGGGATTACCTCCATATGTTTTTTTATTTAAATTTATTGGAGCTAAGAGGATCGCACCAATATCAAATGGTAAACAATCCTCTTTCTCCATCTTTAACCAATCCGGTTGTTGATCAGAATCATCCAACCAGCAGGTTATATTTTTAATATTAACCGCCCAATAATAAAATAAAAAGTTAGGTAAAGCAATTCCTCCATTAATTTTAGACTTACATAAGTGTCTTTTATTTATTCTATGAGTCTTGTAGTCCCAAATAAAATTAGTAACAATTGAATCAATTTTTTTAAAAAACTTTTTTGGAAGATAGATCGGAATTGCTTGAAATAAGTATAGTAGCTGTGGAAGAAAGATCATCTTTATAGCATTACTACGACCAACTAATGATATAGGAAGTGTTTTCCAAAATTGGATATTTCTGTGTAATTTAGCAAGTAAAGGAGGAAAATTTGGTTTAAATAAAGAAGTATATTTCCTAGTCACGTAAATTCCAAGATATTTAAACTTTTCATAGGCAATTTTAAAAGGAAATTGTTGAAGTATGGCCGGATTATGCTCCATTATTGGCATAATTTCACTTTTATACCAGTTAATTCTATAACCTGAAAATGAACCAAATTGAGTTATGAGATTTAATAAATTCGGAATGCTAATTTCTGGCTTTGTAATATATATTAATACATCATCCGCATATAAAGAAATTTTATTGGTTGTATGTTTAGTGTTGTAGCCATGAATATCTGAATTTGATCTAATACTCTCAGCAAGTGGTTCTATAATAAGGGCAAATAAAAGTGGTGATCGTGGACATCCTTGTCTACAACCCCGAGCTAAATGAAATTTAGATGACAGCATTTGATTAGTTAATATTCTAGCTGTTGGGGATGTATATAAAAGTTTCACCCATGCACAAAAATTTTCACCTAGTTGAAATTTTTCCATCACTGAGAAAAGATAGGGCCATTCTACTTGATCAAATGCTTTTTCAGCATCTAGCGAGATGATTGCTAAATCTTCATTTAATAATCTATTTGAATAAATTATATTAAACAAGCGTCTCAAGTTGAAAAATGAATATCGTTTAGCTATAAAGCCTGATTGATCGGGGTGTATCAATTTGTCTATAACTAGCTATAACTAGCTTGTGGTGCACTATAACTAACTATAACTAACTATAACTAGCTTGTGGTGCACTATAATGGTGATTGTATGGTGCAAGGTGATGCATTTGCAAATTGGTCTTGGATTTATTTTATTTATATATTCTCTCCTTTTTTAAAAATTAGTCTGCATTGTTCCTGGCAGCACAATTGGTTGAGAGATCTGGTCGATAAGTCTCCATCAATATATTATAATCAGTGACTATGAGATATAGAAAAGGAGCTCAAGTAGACAACTAAAGATCAATCATTCATCTACAGGAACAGTCCAGATTTAACCTAAGATCCGCAGCTCATGGAATAATCACATGAATGCCCCAACATCTTCTCTCTGCTCATGTTTATGGAGAGTGGGCCTTCGCACTGCGTGATTCTTCATAACACGAGAACCAAATAAAACATAAGTTGTGCTGAGGAATCGATTGATTTATGGCAAAATCACAAAAGCCGCAGATGTGGGAAGAACGGAAGCAGATACCTGGACAAAGATATTCAAAGGAAGAAAAAAAAAATCTGCATGTGAACTTCACTTCAATGCACTTTAGGCACAGCATGCATCTGCATTAACTCAACTCTCTTACTCTCAAAACGTAAATTATAGCACAAGCTGCTATTAATTAGATGACTCTTGTTCTGCACACTGGTGGTACGGTGGTTGTTATCTCTCTGCGGGAGGAAGGCTTAGGTAAAGCTCAGATGTTCCATATTAACAAAGATTCCCCATCTGACTAGGCACCTACTAAGAAGCTGGCCTTTTACTTGTTTTGCAATCTGCTGGTTCAATCCCAGTGAAAAACTGCTGACTTTTGTTACTAAATGCAAGGCAAGACTGAAATCCATGATATCGCACTGTTAATTAAAGGAAAACAAAATGTCAAACTGTTTGCACATTTGGATCCACGCTCATTTGTATGTTATCTCTCTATGCCATTAAAACGCTATGCATGAGCAAAAATAAGGTAAGATTTTGCTGAAGAGTTAAAGACAAATAAAATAATCAGTAGGCTGGAGAAAACTGTATGTACCATATTGTAGATTCTTTGCAAAGGACTATACTTCCCAATTCTAGAGACCAAATCTCAAAAGCGAAGTCAATGGATATTTTTAAGGTGTGGCACGTCGAAAAGCCCGAAATAAAGGCGAGGAGCCAGGTATTTCGGGAGGGGTTTATTTCGTGGTGTCTCTAGACCAGTCGAGTCTGCCAGAGAGAGATCGCGCCTAAAATCCCGCCCTTTATCCCCGTAGCTAAGCCCCCCCCCCCCCCCCCCGGACTGGTCCATTCCCGTGCTGAGGGGTTCGGTAGTGGTATGGCCCGACCCTTGGGAGCCGCCACAAAGGTGGAGATTGACAGATTCTTGATTAGTACGGGTGTCAGGGAAACGGGGTTGAGAAAGAAAGATCAGCCATGATTGAATTGCGGAGTTGATGTGATGGGCCAAATGGCCTGATTCTGCTCCTATAACTTATGAACTTATGAAACAAAGTACAGAGCACAATATTACAAGTTAAAACTGACTCACTGAGGTGGGGAGAGGCCAGAAGAAGGGGGCATTAACTTCAAATTAGATCTATGCCATTCAATGTTTGTTGACATTCCCATATCTTATCTATTCATTCTTTGTGCTCTTTTTTTCTTTGCAATGGCAAGGCCAGCCCATTGCCCATCCCTCTTGCTCTTTGAGTAGGTGAACTGCTGTTTTTGAACCATTACGGTCCTTCTGGTGAGGAAGCTCCCACTGTGCCATTCTGTAATAAGAGTTGTAAACTCCCAATACATAAAATATTCATAACTACCTCTTGAGGGCAGCACTGTAAATGGAGGCGACTGATATTCAAACATTCTGTGGATGAGGTTGCTGCAGAATGGTTTAATTGTGAAAATCGTGCATTGATTTGGCTACCACTGAATATAAAAGATTCAGGGTGATCAGACAGAGATGTTTAAGATGATTACAAAAATTGAAAGAAGGCGATAAAACGTTTCCCTAAAACAAGGGGAATGAACTCTAAAATTAAACCAACATTTTTCAGAAATGACATTAGGACACATTTGTTTTCTACAATGGTTAGCTGGAATTGGAAACTGTTCAAAAGGTTGTTAGATGGAGTTTAATTGGCAAAGCTATTGATGCTGTTCTGTTAATTAATTAAATGGGCGTGAGCAATCTACCTAGTTACAGCTGTAGTTTTTTTTTCCATCTGTAATTTCTCTTTCGCTCTGACACTATATCTGCACTCTGCTTCCTTTCTCTTTCTGCATTAGCTCTTGCACTAAGGTCATAAGAAATAAGAGTAGAATTGGGCCATTCAATTCTACTCTGCCATTCAATCATGGCTGATCTATCTCTCCCTCCACCCCTCCAACCCCATTCTTTTGCCTTCTCCCCATAACCTCTGACACCTGTACTAATCAAGAATCTCTCTGTCTCTGCCTTTAAAATATCCACTGACTTGGCCACCATAGTCTTCTGTGGCAAAGAATGCCACAGATTCACCACCCTCTGACTAAAGAAATTTCTCCTCATCTCCTTCCTAAAAGAAGAAGTAAGTACTCGTGGATAGTTTGATTGTAATCATATATGGTATGATTTACCAGGATAGCACACAAAGCAAAGTTTTTCATTGGATCTCAGTGCAAGTTACAATAATAACCCAATGCAATGATTACTGAGTGCCCTTAAACTGAGTGGCATTTTGGGATGCTGTTTAATTCCATTGCTCCTGGTCTTTCTTTAAAGGAGGGGGTATCTTTTGAAAGTCCCTATTCTGGAAGAGTTGTGGAGGCTCAGTTGTTGATTCCACTAACATAGTAAAAATTAAAAATTGATGAATTGGAAGTGTGTTGGTTTGTCAATGGGTGATATTCTATATCAGTGAAAACTGCTGACTTTTGCTACTGAATGCAAGGCAAGACTAAAATCCATGATGTTGAACGGTTAATTAAAGGAAAACAAAAAAAAACTGTTTGCACATTTGGATCCACACTCATTTCTTCTTCTTACAATAGGTGCAGGAGGAGGCCATTCGGCCCTTTGAGCCAGCACCGCCATTCAATGTGATCATGGCTGATCATTCTCAATCAGTACCCCGTTCCTGCCTTCTCCCCATACCCCCTGACTCCGCTATCCTTAAGAGCTCTATCTAGCTCTCTCTTGAATTTACATGTTATATCTCTCTATGCTATTAATATACAATGCGTGAGCAAAGCCAAGGCAAGATTTCACTGAAGAGTTAAAGATGAGTAAAAGTTTAAACCAGTTCAGCAACTGAAAAGTTTTGAAGGTGTTGGATTATCAGAGTTTTACTCTAGTCCCAGAGTCACTGCAGGAATGTCCACTTCATGGCCTTAGAAACTTCGCTCCTGTCAACACCATTCATCAAAAAAGTCAACCCCATCCTGTCTGCCAGTGGATGGGCCCTTAACTTTCGTAGGTGTACATAAGAAAACTAAGCCTTGATCACTATGGAATGGAACAATGGAGGACACGGCGATGGGGGACAGCTGGGAGGAGGGGGAAGGGGGAGGGGGAGAACAAAGGTGGACCTGGTGCGGGACATTTTGTAACTTTGTCGGCGCCCTTTATGTGGTGACTATTGCATACCTTGGGTACGCAAGCAAAAAGATTTCAGTGCGACTTGTCACATGTGACAATAAAGTTCATTCATTCATTCATTGATTCATTCATTCATTCATTCATTCATTCATTCATTCATTCATTCATTCATTCATTCATTCATTCAATTGTTAAAACTGGCCTCTTATTCTAGGTTTATTCAATTCACTAAATTAAAGTTCTTCTGGTGGCTGGTAGCCTTTTGAATTTATGTCTCCAACTCATTTGGCCTGCCTCTGAATGAAAAGTCAAGCAATGTGGAATTATCTGCCACAGAAGGCAGTGGAGGCCAATTCTCTGGATGTATTCAGGGGAGAGTTAGATATAGCTCTTAGGAATAATGGAATCAAGGGATATCGGGAGAAGGCAGGAATGGGGTACTGATTTTGGATGATCAGCCATGATCATATTGAATGGCAGTGCTGGCTCGAAGGGCAGAATGGCCTACTCCTGCGCCTATTTTCGATGTTTCTATGACGATTCTACCAAGTCCTTACGGGAAAAAAAAGAATGTGGAGAGAATAAAATATGAGATAAAAATAGGGTTAAGGTATAGGGGTATTTGATGGTCTGCACAGACTCAGTGCTCTAAAGGGCCTGTTTCTGCACTGCTTCACTATACATAATTGTATGATAGTTAATTGCAATGTTGATGGACAGCAGATTAAGACATAGTCATAATTTGATTGAATGTAGGAGTGGTTTGAAAGGTTGAATGGCCTTTCCTGTTCCCTAAGTTCCCAAATGCAGTTTAAAAAAAAACATGGCATTCAGAGTCCGGAAACAAAAAGCTGCCTTATTCCTCCACATTCTATTGATTTTCTTTTAACGCATTTACAAGCTTTTGGTAATGGTTTGACTGATAGTCATATCCCAACAGAAGGGTCTTCTCCATGCTTTGTTAGTGCAGACAGCGTTGCACAGCTACAGCGTCTAACAGAGTGTGTTTGACAGACTTGGCCTTTGGTGATATGAAAGCATCCATCGTCTGTATTCAAGTCACCACACTAGCTTTTCCATGTTCTGTTCAAGCTGCCGGAAAAAGCAGTCAATGCTGATCACTGCGAGTTGCTCATGTAACATAGATTCCCTTAATTCTTATTCAAGTGCGTTGCCAGTCGGAGAGAGCGCAGCTTTTCATCTCATTATGGAGATGCAAAACAATAAAATCAAATCTTGGCACCGAGAGGGAGAAGGAGATCTGACAGTTCAAATTTTACTCTGTGGTTGCCAGTCTTTCGTTCTTTTGTAAAAATAGATGGTCTTCAATAAACAGCATGACTTATGTGCATGTTATAAAAAGGAAGTCTGTATCACTGGAAAAAGTTGCAATTAATCATCAACATTCATATCTCATGCTTTTTTTGGAATTGCTTTTTTTTTTTCTTTCTATCTTCAAGCAAGTAACCAGTTATTTTTTGGAGAAAAAAAAAAGACTGGATGAGACTCTACATATTCACCTCCTGAGTTCAAATAGGATTCAAATTGTTTCTATCTATCAGTTGCAAGAGTCTTCTGTTGAAAGGAGTTGCATCAGGCTTAAGGTTTCACTGGGCAGTGAACCCTCTCCTCAACACTGGATTACTGAATGCATACAGAATAGGGAATTAGAACACAGAACAGTTCAGCACAGGAACAGGCGCTTTGGCCTATCGTATTTGCGCTGACCATGTTGCTAATTCCACTAATCCCATTTGCCTGTACGTGATCTACATCCCTCCGTTTCCTGCATGCTCGTGTGCCTGCCTAACCCCCCTCTCTAACTCCAGGTCCCTCAGGTCGGCCGACTTGGGACTACTCACTATCCCGCGGTCTAGGCTTAAGCTCAGGGGTGACCGCGCTTTTGCGGTTGCAGCTCCTAGACTGTGGAACAGCATCCCTCTCCCCATCAGAACTGCCCCCTCCATCGACTCCTTTAAGTCCAGGCTCAAAACCTATTTCTACTCCCTAGCGTTTGAGGCTCATTGAGGAGGCGCTGTGAACTGTTTGCGTGCTACTGTATGTTTCTTTTTATTTCCCCATTGGAACCTAATCAGATGTACAGCACTTTGGTCAACGTGGGTTGTTTTTAAATGTGCTATACAAATAAAATTGACTTGACTTGACTTAAATGTTGCCGCTGCAATGCTTCGACCACCTCCTCTGGCAGCATGTTCTAGCCACCTACCATCATCTGCTTAAAATATTTGCCTTGCAAATCTTCTTTAAACTTTCCCTCTTTCATCTTAAATCTATGCCCTCAAGTACTTGATAGTGTTCTGAATTAAAAAGAGCTCCTGCACGTCAGGCTCACATTTGCTTCGGAAGCTGAAGGTAATGTGTGATGCAGAGACTATTTCACAAAGCCACAGACCCAATCTTGACCTTGGGTGCCAGTTCACACATGTGATCGCACGTCATAAGGTCATAAGTGATAGGAGTATAATTAGGCCATCCGACCCATCAAGTCTACTCCACCATTCAATCATGGCTGATCTATCTCTCCCTCTTAACCCCATTCTCCTGCCTTCTCCCCATAACCTCTGACACCTATACTAATCAAAAAATCTATCTATCCCCACCTTAAATATACCCACTGAATTGGCCTATGCAGTCTTCTGTAGCAAAGAATTCCACAGATTCACCACTCTGACTAACAAAATTTCTCCTCATCTCCTTCCTAAAAGAACATCCTTTAATTCTGAGGCTATGACCTCCAGTCCTAGACTCTCCCACCGGTGGAAACATCCTCTCTGCATCGACTATATCCAAGCCTTTCAGTATTTCGTATGTTTCAATGAGGTCCCCCCTCATTCTTCTAAACTTTAGCGAGTACAGGCCCAGTGCCGACAAACGCTCATCATAGGTTAACCTACTAATTCCTGGGATCATTCTTGTAAACGTCCTCTGGACCCTCTGGAGCCAGCACATCCTTCCTCAGATATGGTGCCCATGTGTTTCCTCTGCCTATCGCGTCCCAAAGATGTTCGAGTCACTAGGTTAATTGACCACTTTTAACTACACCTGATGTGTAAGTGAGTGGTAGAAACAAGGGGGAAGGGGTAGGTGGTTGTTGGGACTGTGGGGAGGAGAAATAAATGGGATTAGTGTAGAATTAATGTGAATGGATGTTTGTGGTTGATATGGACTTTGTGGGCTGTGCTCATGTGCTGTGTGATTCTGACTCTATATTATATCATATCATCATATCATCATATCATATATATACAGCTGGAAACAGGCCTTTTCGGCCCACCAAGTCCGTGCCGCCCAGCGATCCCCGCACATTAACACTATCCTACACCCACTAGGGACAATTTTTACATTTACCCAGCCAATTAACCTACATACCTGTACGTCTTTGGATTGTGGGAGGAAACCGAAGATCTCGGAGAAAACCCACGCAGGTCACGGGGAGAACGTACAAACTCCTTACAGTGCAGCACCCGTAGTCAGGATCGAACCTGAGTCTCCGGCGCTGCATTCGCTGTAAAGCAGCAACTCTACCGCTGCGCTACCGTGCCGATAGAATCAAGTCCTAAGTAAAAAGCTTGAATGCAAAATCCAAAGTTGCGCAAAGGGGGTGCTGCACTGTCAACAATGCTTTATTTTCGATGAGACATTTACTATTAGCTTTTTTAAAGACAGAATTCAAAGATTGCACAGCTTTATTTTGAAATGAACAGTAGTGAATCTCTTCATACCTTGTCTACTGCATTCAGTGCTCCTACTGTGGTCTCCATTACATCGGCAAGGGCAAGAGTAGACTCAGCAATCGTTCTGCTGAATACTTGCACTCAGTCCGCCAAGGTATGCTGGATCTCATGGTTGCTAACTATTTTAGTTCCCATTCCCGTATCGACCTTTCTGTCCTGAGCCTCCTCCATTGCCAGAATGAGGCCACACAAACTGAAAGAACAGCGCCTTATATTCCATTTGGCCGGCTTATAACTGAACAATATAAATATTGAATTCTCCAATTTTAAGTCATACCACCTGCTTCCTTCCACCCTTCCCTCATTCTTGTGCCCCCCCCCCCCCCCCAATCCCCTTCCACCACCCTTTGGCTTTACATTTCGCTACTCTTCTCTCTTTATTTGACAACCTTTTTTCTTCTTTTCAACACTAGCCTTTGTCACTTACCCATTCATCTGCCAATCAAATCCCCCTCACCTGTATCCACCTATCACTTGCCAGGCTTTGTCCCACTTCCACCTCTTTTTCCAGCTTTCTCTCCCCTACTACAATCAATCTAAAGAAGGGTCCTGACCAGAAACGTTGCCTATCCCTTACCTCTATAAATGGTACGTGACCCACTAAGTTCCTCCAGCACTTGGTGTTTAGCTCAGCATTTCAGCATCTGTAATTCCTTGTGTCTCCGAGGTACTTTGTATAGTCTAGTTTAGAGACACAGCATGGAAACAAGCCCTTCAGCTAATAAGTCCACATTGACCATCAATTACCCATTCACACTAGTTCTGTCATCCCACTTCTTCAGCATTATGAGCAATTTTACAGAGTCCAATTGATCTACAAACCTTCACATCTTTGGGATGTGGGAGGAAAAATAAGCACCTGGAGGAAACCCACGCAGTCACAGGGAGAGTGTGCAAACTCCACACAGACAGCACCCAAAGTCAGGATCGAACCAGGGTCTCTGATGTTGAGAGGTAGCAGGTCTACCAACTGTGCTGCTGTGCAGTCCTCATTAGGATTTAGTAGGATTTGCTTTGTTACTTTTCATCATTGATTTATTATTGTTTTTATTGTTTTATTATTGATTTTATTTTGTTTGTTCATTGAACTAGGATTGTCCTTTTAATCAATATCACTGAAATTCACAACCCCACAGAGAATCCATGCAGGGTCTTGGCCTAAAATGTCAACCCTCCCTCTCCTCCACAGATGCTTCTCAACCTGTTGAGTTCGTCCAACAGTTTGCTTTTTTTTGCTCTAGGTTATTGCATCTGCACACCCTGTGTGCCTGCAGAAGGGTTTTCTGTCCACAAACACAATGCTTTTTTATTGGATACTGTAGCTTGCAGTCTGGCTGCTGAATATTCTGGTTAATGTTTGGGGCCACTTTTCTGAAGTATTTTATTGACCGTGAGGTGCTTTGGGACTTGACGAGGTCAGGAAAAATGCCACAGAAGTGCAAGGCTTTCATTCCTTTTTCAGCAACCCATTCTGCCTCCGCCTTTGTGTTTCTGCCAGAGTCAACAAAGGCAACTGCAAGGCTGCATTTGAACACTTGACCTTCCCCAAGCCTAATGAACAATGCTGGCCTATCCAGCAGGTTTCAGAGCATCATGCTTCCATCGATAAGGCTACAACAATAATCCGTAACAGAACCTTAAATGTAAGGGAATGTCAGCCAGAAACGCTTCTCTTCAGACTGAATATTGATTTTTGCTCAAATTATTTTTTTGCGATAAAGCTTAATTTGAGTTTAAGAGCCAATGAGACTGAGGCTCTAATTAAGGGCACGCTATAAATGGTCAGTATATTTTTAGCGTCGGTAGCTGCCTTTGCAATCTGTGCTGTTGCATTTCCAAAGTGTTTGCTGATGTTGATTGACGGGAGTAATTTGTGGTCTGTAGCAATTGCAAAATTTCAAAGAGGAAAGGCAGCAATTGAATGGAAACAAATGGATTTTTACAGCACCAGCTTCAGATCCTTTGTGCCAAGCTACAGACAAATGGAAATAAAGATGTGGAGATTTAGACAGGGAGCTTGCGGCAAAGGGAAGGCCTGGGTTTCCTCCTACATCCCAATGACATGCAGGATGATATATTATTTGGCCACTGTAATTTGCCCCTGGGATGCAGGAAAGTGGGAGAATCGGGGACGGGAGAGAAGACCTTATTATAATGTTAGGTGAGTTAAATTTTGGGATTACTATAGGATTAGTTTAAATGGGGGGGGGGGGGGGGGGGGGGACAATGATTAATCGGGACTTGGATGGTGGATGGATCCATTTCCATGCTATCTCTGTTTATCACTCCAGATTTTCATGTCAACATTAAGCACCCAAAAGGAAAACTGAAGGTGAGGATCGGAATAGAGGAGATGTAACCAGACACTTCCAACAGCAATGGTGGCCAACATAACAACTCCACCATGATACAGACTGAGTCAGAGAGTCACAGTTATACATTATGGAAGCAGGCACTTTGGCCCAACTTGTCTATTCCGACCTAGGTGTCTACATGAGCTGGTCCCATTTGCCTGTTTGGCCCATATTGCTCTCAAACTTTCCTATTCATATACCTACCCAAATGACTCTTAAATGTATCTTCAACTAACTCCTGTTGTCACAAAGGGGTATCACCATTAGAAACTTGAAGGTGCCCCATCACATTGTGACCTGGGAACTAAACCAACTTTATCAACGATTTCTTCCAGAAATTAACAGATAGAAATACATATTGGATTATAATAGTTTGCATTTATATATGTAATTCTTATTTGGCACACTTTTCTGATATTTAAAAAAAATCCATTTCGATGCAAAATGTCAAAATGTATTTCACATTTATTGCACAAAATTGCATATTAGACATAAAGAGCTGGAGTAACCCAGCAATCAGACAGCATCTCTGCAGAACAGGATAGGTGACATTTCAGGTTGGATCCCTTTTTCAGACCTTGTTAAACGTTCTAGCATGCAGCTCTCAATCACAAAAATGTGTCACAGAAACAAATCTGAAGTAGTGTCCTGACCCGAAACATCACTTATCCATGTTCTCCAGAGAAGCGGCCTGTCCCACTGAGTTACTCCAGCACACTTTCTGTCTTTTTTGTGTAAACCAGCATATGCAGTTCCTCGTGTCTGCAGAAGGAAATATTATGCCAGACTGTACTGGACACAGCTTATTGGCAGAATCACTCCTTGAGGCCCCATTTGCACCGGATGTCAAGGGCTGATCCTTGCTGTTTTCTGCAACCTCAAGCCCAGTGGCGAGGTTGGATCCATCCCACCCCAAAACCTTCCTCAAGGAAACCAGATCTGTGAGGTGGGTTTGGCTTCTGTCATAGCTGTTATTTATCTTAAGTGTTTAAATTGTCCTGAAATTAAAATTGAAGTGAAAAAAAGTAAGAGTTTAGCATGACATGGAGTCATAGAGTCACACAGCATGGAAAAAGCCCTTTTAGCCCAACTTTCCCATGCCGCAAGATGTCCCATCTATACTAGTCCCACCTGTCAGCATTTGGTGCAGATCTCTCTAAACCTTTCCTGTCCAATTCTTATTCGTGACTTATTCTTTCCTGTTCCACTAAATAGGCACTTCATATAATGCCTGTGCCCATTAGATGTATGTTTCTGTGATGTACGCTTGCATGTTAAGGCATTTAACAGGAACAAAAAATAAAACAAACAGCTTTCCTTCCTGATCCTCAAGCTTAGAATTCCCATTGAAATCAGTGAGATCTTGGATACCGCGCCAAGCCTGACTCTTGCATGATCTGAGCGCCAACTCCCTCAAGCAGTGTAGGAATATGAGGGAGACTGGGCCTCGCTGTTCAACCCCTTGTGGACTCAACAACAGGGCATGGTGGTTTCCTCGAGTCTGCCAGCAAGTCCTGGACTCCCAACCCAAATAATATAAAAGCATCATTAAAAAGGTATGTTTTAACATATTTAGCAAAGGAATAGAGCAGCAGTGGTTTAGGGAGATAATTTGTCAACTTAGGTCCCGACATGCAAAAAAAAATGTGATAACAGGAAAAATTACGAACAAGGGAATTTGCAAGAAGCTAACATTTGGAATAATGTAGAGATCTTATCATGTGGTAGCACGGAAGAGGGCAACTGATTATATATTTTCGCATGCACCTATTTGTCAATTTTGGTAGTTTAATCTTCCAAACCTCAGGATACCATAACGGAAGAGCAATAATTCATTAAGCCAAATAATTAAGTGCCCAGTGATAGAGCATCCTCAAGCACCTGGTTAAATCAGAATTTCTCTCATTCAGCAGTTTCCTTCACAGCACTGCCTTCCCTGCGCTGTATCCTCACACTGTTTGAGCATTACTTTTGCACTACAGCAGGGGAACCATTCAGCAATGGAAATCCTGCTGGCAGCATCTGCTGCTACAGAGAACCAGGGTTTTTCAAACACTCAACACATTTATTGCTAACCCATTGCATAGAAACCAACAAATAGAGAGACCTTCCCCATCTTTCATCATTCCCTCAGGACACCCTTGCCATGAAATTCTATTCCATTCTTCCCTGTTGCGCTAAACATGTGCTTCATATAATGCCCTTGCCCACCAGAGATTCAGGAAAATAACACAAAATTAACTGAAGATTTTTCGGCAGTCTTGCCTGCTAGAATCCTGTGTGAAAGTTGGACTGGCAAGTGCCTTGATAGGAGCTGCATTGAGAGCTTCCAAATGGTGCAGCTTTGCCAAGCTCATAGCTCGGAAGGTGTCATATCCAAAAGGAACTCTCCCCATGCAAGGATCAGAACAGCAAAGCAAATGGTTATGGAAGTGAAAAATAAATGTGGTTAAAAGGGTGGAGATCTTTCTGTGTGATCACTACCTCGATTGAGCTATGTAAATTATGAGACATCCAGCCTTTAGGAAGAAGCTATCTTCCCTCAGCAGAGGAGTTAGCAACAAAGGGGCATAGCCTGTGATCAAATGTTCAAAGGTTTCAGGGGGGAGATGATGAAAGTTATTTCTGGGTCTAGAACTCGCTGTCTGAAAGGGTGGTGGAGGCAGAAACCTGGATGTGTGTTTCAAGATCCCTGACGTGCCCAGGATTGAGAGATGGTATTATGTGGGTGCCTCTCGGTTGACTTGCAGACTGAATGGCCTCCTTCTGGTGTTGAGAAAAATGAATGGGAGAAGCTTCTTGAATAGTCTTTACTCTCACAACATTTAAGAAACATTTGGACTGGTACATGGACAGGACAGGTTTAGAGGGGCATGGGCCAAATGCAGGCAGGTGGGATTAGTGTAGATGGGACATGTTAGTCAATGTGGGCAAGTTGGACCGAAGGGCTTGTTTTCATACCGTCTGACTCTATGACTCTGTGAGTTGAATACTCTCCTTCTTATCCTGTTTTTCCTCCAGGAGGTCAAGAATTATTGCAATGGATAAGTGTTCTTGGTTCAGGAAGCATTCTATTACAACGTGTCACAGTCCAGTAGCTCGTCACTGTGGGACGGTGGTGAAGTTTGTACGGATAAGCTTCATCTGTGGAAATTTCTTTCAGCTCCATGTTCTTTCCCGTCCAATGGGGCAAACATATAAGATCTTATCGAAACCTATACGATTATTAAAGGGTTGGACACGTTAGAGGCAGGACACATGTTCCCAATGTTGGGGGAGTCCAGAACAAGGGGCCACAGTTTAAGAATAAGGGGTAGGCCATTTAGAACTGAGATGAGGAAAAACTTTTTCAGTCAGAGAGTTGTGAATCTGTGGAATTCTCTGCCTCAGAAGGCAGTGGAGGCCAATTCTCTGAATGCATTCAAGAGAGAGCTAGATAGAGCTCTTACGGATAGCGGAGTCAGGGGGTATGGGGAGAAGGCAGGAACGGGGTACTGATTGAGAATGATCAGGCATGATCACATTGAATGGCGGTGCTGGCTCGAAGGGCCTCCTCCTGCACCTATTGTCTAAACCAATAAAAACAACAATTCAGTACTGATTCAAAATGAAGCTTCATTTGCAAATGCCCAAGCAATTTCCAGTAAAGAGCTCCAGCGGAACATTACTCCACAAGATCGTTAGTGCCCCATTGAATAAGTCTCGACAACACAATTGAAAGTCCAACCTGAAACGTGCTATCCCTTCTCTCCTTCATCATAAAACATAAGATCCAGAGAGGACAACAGGGCTGATCCTGGGATGATGTTGTCCTCGGTGATGGGGTGGGCTGGTGTAACCAGAACTGGGAGACACAATGTCAGAATAATAATGAGGGGGATTCTTCTCTGAGAGGATCTTTGGAATTTTCAGCCTAAGGGACCTGTGATGGTCAAGTCATTGAATATATTCAAGGCTGCGATAGATATTAGCCTTTAGGAGATCAACTGTTGGGAACGAAAGTGCAGATAAGGCCAAGTGCAAATCAAATTGAAAGGCAGACCATAAATGAGCATCCATAGTCTCTCATGCTGCTTCAGTTCATAATGTTCTCAGAGAGTCATGAAATCAGACAGGCAGAAACAGGCCCTTCTAGCCACCCAGTCATTGCTGACCAACACCATATTCCAATTAATCCTCTCCCCCAGATTCTATCACTCACCTACACACTAGGGCCAATTTACAGTGACCTGTTAACTTACCAAACGTCGTTCTCCCAGCATAAACTTGGATACAGTCCCTTTCCTCCAATGCGCCTGTCTTGCAACCTACAGTGCCTGAGGGAATTGATTGTATTGCTGCAAATCCTATTGCTCAGACTAAACAAAGCCAAACAACAGAATATCCAGTACTGAAGGCAGTAATTTCCAACCGAATTGCAGTGTCCATTACAACAATGTATCACGATTATATCATATTGTGCACTACGTTCTTAATGGTATACTTGCATACACCATATTTTCACATAAATAAAAGTGCTATTCACCACAACATTTCCACCAGGTAGCAAATTCCATATTCTAAACTATCTTGGTATTGAGGTTTTATATAGAAACAGAAAATAGGTGCAGGAGTAGGCCATTTGGTCCTTTGGTTTTGCCTGAATATCTTAAATTTGAGCCATAATATCACTTCTTAGACACCTCAACAATTTGAGGCAGTATATCAATTTGTTTTCTCTCTTTTGCTTTCCCACGATGGCAAGATATACCATCTAGGCTCCTGAGCCCCTTACTCTAAAGTTTCACATGTTGCTCTATTCTCTTTCGCCATGTAAATGAGTGGATAATTCTATGTTCCAGTAGTAAAATGAAAGTAATGGAGACCTCACAGAGATTATCATACTATCATCTGGTTATGGGTTTAAACAAGTTCATGAGCCTCGCAGGGAATTGGAGGGCATCCTAGTCACTCATCTGAATCTCAATATATAGATACAACCTTGAACTCACAGGAGGCATCTCTTTCATTCCCACAACCTACGTGCCTGCAGTTTAAATTTATGTTTGATCCATTCTTGCCATTTTGCAGTTCATTGGTTGATGATCAGACTCATGGATTAATAATGGAAGTGGTTTAATGACTGCAGGATTTTTACGCTGATTATTCACAGTGGCAAAGAGGGAAATAGCGAGAACACATTGTTTAAGAAAAAGGAAAATAGCAGAAGAAAACTGGCAGTCAAAATATAAATCAAAACAATGAAAATACATAGCAATTAATCAGAATCTGATAAATTAGTGGTCTTGATATATGCCGAGTCTCCCCAACATTCTCTGCTTATGACCAAAAACTGGCAATAGTTTAATTGGATGAATAGTCTCTTTCAGTGTCACACTATACTTTGATTCTATGAATGGTTTACTCAAAGAGTTGTAAGCATTGAGAGAAAAGCCATGAACAGCCTTCCATGGGACAAAAGAGAAGAAATTATGAAAAACAGAATTGAAGTCTTAGATTTGTTTTGACCACGTGTACAGTCTTATAAGTAACCAACTCCCAAAGTATTTTAAACCAATAGAATACAGCCAAAGAATGATCAAATTCTAAACCCCTTTTTAGAGAGAAAATAATGGTATTCATGTAAAAACCCACACATAACTGTCTGACCACAGAACATTCAACATCAAAAACCATTTGCTATTTGCAATGAAATCCAAGAGCAGTCTTTGCTAAGATAATTTCTTTAAACTGTTAACAACTTTATGACTAACCAAATTGTGTATTTGCTTGGAGGGCAAATCCTATTCACAGTTGCACAAAAAGATTCTGAGAAATTAAATTTACAGTTCCAACCAATGTAAAGAAACAGCATCAGTTAGAATAAAAATGGCTGTTCCACAATATCAGTGTAGCTGCTGCCTGGTCTGATTCAATCCTGACCTCTAATGCTTTTTGTATGGAGTTTGTACATTCTCCCTCGTCCCACATCACAAAAACATGCTGGTTTGAAGGTTAATTGGCCGCCGTACATTTTCCCTGGAGTAGGAAGGTGGAAGACAGGTGGAGGGAGACTGGGGAGGAGTTACTGAGCAGATGAGGTATAACTGATTACCAGGAAATAATTGTTACAAATGGGATTTGATATGAATGCTCTGAGAGTCAGCATGGGCTGAGTGGTTTCCCTGTATATCATACAAAATATAAAGTACTGTTAAAAGTCTTTTTTATTCCTTGTCCTGGCCAAACTTGTAATATTTGTTCATGCCGGTTGTCTGGGAACCGAGTGCCTTTGCTCAAAGGGTTTATCTCAACATACCTTTGAGCAAATTTCCACTCCTCAGACCGCACCCACAAAACTTTATATATTTGGACTATTCTGCGATTAATGTATGATTACTGTAAATTGATGCATGATTTTCAGCAGGGACATGATGGGCCAAAGGGCCTATTTCTGTGCTATATTTCTCTATGACTATGGCTGTTATTCCTACCCTCGTCTGTATTTGATTTGTTTGTCCCCCCCCACAGAATGACATTTATCGGGGTTCATTGGAATGAGGCTCTCAATTATTATGTTAATAGCCTGCAACAATAACAAACATGCTGAGAGGTATTTTTAGCCTTCTGTTGATTGCGTGGAATTTTCCATTTGTGTTGTCTGAAGATGGCATCTGAGCGTGTTGTGACTTGCTCAGTGTGACCTCACCTCATTATCACCAAAATCCCTGAATGGGGGATTAATCCAGGAAGTGTTATAATTCTAAAGATAACAGCCTTTTCATTTTATTAATCAAACCTGCTCCGGTTCTGATCTAAAAGGTAATCCCATGTCAAAGCAAGCTCTTTGTAAATTAACAAGTCTGAGGGAGATGATTTGACTACTTTTCATTAAAACTACAAACTTCTTCAGCTTCTTTGCACTAATGCAATTACGTCTAATGCAGCCACTAAGCAGCGGGAAGGAGCTCACCAGGACTAATGATGGCATTGGAACAGCTGCTAACAGAGGAGTGCCACCCATGCACAGCTGGAACAGATAATACCAACCTCTCTAGGAGGAGCTGTTGCACTGCATTTAATTCGCCATTGCTTTAAAAAATGTTTAAATGGAAAATTTCAATCCAACTTGCTCAAGGTGTAGCCTGGTTGACAGAATTAGCAGCTCTGTGACATCAATGACCATTACTGAGGCTGGCACAACTTGTCTATTTGGGTATTTCAATGGATGAGGGTAGGTATAATATCCATAGTCATAGAGAGATAGAGCATGGAAATATGCACTTTGGCCCATCAAGTCCATGCTGACAATCATGCATCCATTTATGTGGAAATTATCCATGGAGGCCAATTCACCGGATGCATTCAAGATATATCTCAAGGGATATGGGGAGAAAAAAGCAAGAATGGTGTACTGATTTCAGATGATCAGCCATGATCATATTGAATGGTGGTGCTGGCTCGAAGGGCCAAATTGCCTACTCCTGCACCTATTTTCTATGTTTCTATTTACTGTAATCATACAATGATCCCAGAATAGTCCAAATATGGGTGGTGTCTGAGTATTGGAAAATTGCAAAGAGGCATTTTGAGATAAACCCATTTGGGTATCTCTACCCGAAACCTCCCCCTGTTCCTCCCTCCAACTGCCGAGCTTACAGCTCCTTTGTTGTCATGATGCAGAAGGAGCCCACTCAGCCAGATGAGTTCAAACCAGATCCCAACCCTATCAGTCCACCTCTACTACCCTGCATCACTGCAACTTATTTTGCCTCTCAAGCCCATCAATCCCCTTTTTTCCCCTCCTCCCTATCACCCTGTACTGAGGAGTTGTGGGCTTTTTGTTCTGTCAAGCATGCCTTATGTTTAACATATCGGAAGCTTAACCAAGTGCAATCAGCCATCGTGGCAGGTGCTCATAAATTGGTGGCTTCCCAGAAAAAGTCTCAAGGAATCAGAGAGTCAGAGAGAATCAGCACAGACGTTGGCCTTTCATCCCATCGACCTTGTGCTGATCACCATGTTTTACTCTAATGCTGCACAGATTCCATTGTATTCTATCCCCATTCCCCTCAACTGCCTGCCAAATTCTAACCTTTGGCCACACACATCAGACTATACCTTGAGCGAGCTGAATTGAATTATCCTGTTGAAACCTTTCCAAAGTGAAAGGAGAATTTAATGCAAACCTCTCCAAGAGAGTTTGGCATCATCCGTCCTATCTGTGAACAGGTGGCCCTATCATGATAGCAGCCAGTTTCAACTCCATCAGCCCCCAACCCCCCCTCCCCCCCCCCCCCCCCAGACAATGGTAAAGGTAGCTGCCTGGCCCTCTCTCTGCATCATTGACTGAACACACAGTACCAGTTCCCAGTGTCAGTCATTGAGTATCATATTATGTGAAGGCAGAGTTGACAGGCTGCAATGTACCAGATGGTTCATCAAGCCTGCCCCACACAAAGGACAGTAGAAAACCCTTACTACATGTTTCTTTCCACCCACTCACTCCACCTCCAACAGTCTGTTTCTTTTTGAATCAGAGCTTGACCAAAACAATGTTAGAAATGCAGCAACAATTAAACAGCCGAATGTGCCATTATACAGGCTGATCATGTTAAAACATTAAGGTTACAGTACAAGGTTTACTTGCTTGACCCTTCACTGAACAGTTAAGAGAATAGTCAAAGTTTAAATATTTTAACAACTGAAAACTGTAAACCTCAAGTGAGCAGGGATGGGGGAAGGAAATTCATCCTTGATTGCATACATTAAATATGCAACTTATTTAAATACATTTTTAAAACTTGACTTTGGAAATTTGTTCCCTTGAAGTCAGAAGCAGAATTCATTGTGTTACTATGTCCTCCAACTGGAGCAGACAAAGGTAAATAGAATTCCCCTTCCTGTATTCTTGCTCCAGCTTTAATTTAATGAAAATGCATTTAATGAATTTCAGTCTCCAGGTTGTGTGCCAACTTTACAGAACAACTAAAAGTCTTTTCTTCCAAAACTCATTTAAGAGAAAGCAGCAGCTATCTCAGTCTGGTCGTTCCTTTCTTTTTCTATTGCCTAAGCTTGTTATTTCCAAGTGTAACAGTGAGATTTTACTTACGCTCGTAAACAAAGCTAATCACTAGACATCGTAGAGCAGCTCCACATGGTACAACGATCCATGGCAGGATTCATGAGGGAATGACAGAAATTATTCCAATCATTGCCATACCAATGAAATAAAATCAATACATTACCAGTGAATGCTGACAAGTTCAATGGTATCAGGTTTGTAAACAATCTTCCTAGTCCGAGGAGATTCAGCATGTTGCCGAATACTTTATCTAACTTCTGCAGCTGTACAGTGAATACCATACTGATTGGATGCACAATGGCCTGGTTCAGTAACTTGAATACCCAAGAACAAAGGAGGCTGCAAATAGTAGTGGACATGAGTATTTATGTCATCACCATTGAAGGGATCTACAGTGTCGAACGCACTGCCTCAAGCAGACAACTAATATCGTCACACTGGTTGCACTCCCGTCTCTCTGCTACCTTTGGGAAGAAGGTACAGGGGCTTGAGGACTGTTATGTCCAAGTTTAAAAACAGCTTCTTCTCATCAACCATCAGGCTTTTGAACCACATGGCACAACCCTAACCACAACATTACCTCGGCGATGAGTTACTATGGACTTTTAAAAAATGGTTGTATTATGTACTTGGGGTATTATGATCTGGCTATCCCTATTACTGATAATATATTGTACTATTGTTTATTGTATATTTATTTGTTGGTTGTTGTGTTGATATGCCTGTAAAGCTGCAGCAGGTATGAATTTCATTGTTCTGTTCCTGATGCATATGATAAATAAACTTTCTTGACTCTTGGGTACGTAGAGCTTCCTTCAACCCGACAGGGGTTTTTCATTGAACAAGTATATTGTGGGTTACAAAGCCAAGGCCGTTAGTTGGAGATGTTGATCAGTTCCATTGGGCTGAATGGCTTCCTTTACCCCTGCATTTCCATTGGGTTCTGACAGTGTGAGTGAACTGGGTTCACATTAGCAAATGGAGTCAATAGACAATAGATAATAGACAATAGACAATAGGTGCAGGGATAGGCCATTCGGCCCTTTGAGCCAGCATCGCCATTCAATGTGATCATGGCTGATCATTCACAATCAGTACCCCGCCCTTGCCTTCTCCCCATACCCCCTGACTCCACTATCTTTAAGAGCTCTATCTAGCTCTCTCTTGAAAACATCCAAAGAATTGGCCTCCACTTCTGAGGCAGAAAATTCCACAGATTTACAACTTTCTGACTGAAAAAGTCATGTTTAGAGACCTGAGTAACCTGGGATTTTCAGTTGAGCATATTAATTTAATTGTTTCCCACTATGAAGCTCACTGGGGTCTCTTGAAAAACAGCAGGGAATAGGATTAAAGGAAAATAGAATAGTTTCAATAGTTGCTGAAGCCAACAACAATTGTTTTCCACCACTTGGCCATGAGTAATGGATTCTTTCCAGATTTAGCTACCAGAACACTCTGCGGCTATGCTAGATTTACTTCTGCACACTCCGGGAGATAGTTTGTCATTCTGAAATCGTCTAAAACTCTGCCTTTCATTTAGTCCTGCCTTTCATTTAGTTCACCATCAACCATGTTTTCTGATCTGCATTGCCCTGTTAAGTTAAGAACACCACCATCTGTAAAATCTGTAAACCACCATTCGTCCACCACTTAGACGGAAATATATTGCCATTCCGTCATCATCTCTCTACATTCTGGGACACTATGCCCAATATTGTTGTGGGTGTACCATCAGAAGCAATTCAAGAAAATTCCTCATCACCATCTTCTCGATGGAAATAATCAGAGGAAATACTGTTCTTCACACATGCAGGGCTCGCTGACTTCAACTTCACCACTAATTTCCATCCTGCTCTCAAATTCACTTGGACCATCTCCGACATCTCCCTACCATTTCTAGATTTCATCGTCTCCATCACAGGAAATAGTCTATTGACCGACATCTACTACAAACCCACTGACTCCCATAGCTATCTTGACTACGCATCTTCCCACCCTGTTTCCTGTAAAGACTCTATCCCCTACTCCCAATTCCTCCGCCTACGCCGCATCTGCGCCCAGGGTGAGGTGACCATACCAGGGCATCGGAGAGGTCCTCATTCTTTAGGAAACGGGGGTTCCCCTCCTCCATTATAGATGAGGCTCTCACTAGGGTCTCCTTGATATCCCGCAGCTCCGCTCTTGCTCCCCCTCCCCCCATTTGGAACAAGGAAAGAGTCCCCCTTGTCCTCACCTTCCACCCTATCAGCCGTCGTATACAGCATATAATCCTCCAACATTTTCGCCACCTCCAATGGGATCCCACTACTGGCCACATCTTCCCATCTCCACCCCTTTCTGCTTTCCGCAGACCGTTACCTCCGAGACTATCTGGTCAACTCGTCCCTTCCCACCCAAACCACCCCCTCCCCAGGTACTTTCCCCTGCAACCACAGGAGATGCAACACCTGTCCCTTTACCTCCCCCCCTCGACTCCATCCAAGGACCCAAACAGTCCTTCCAGGTGAGGCAGGGGTTCACTTGCACCTCCTCCAACCTCATCTACTGTATCCGCTGTTCCAGGTGTCAACTTCTCTACATCGGCGAGACCAAGCACAGGCTCAGCGATCATTTCACTGAACACCTCCGCTCAGTCCGTCTTAACCTACTTGATCTCCCGCTGGCTCAGCACTTCAACTACCCTTCCCATTCCCAATCTGACCTTTCTGTCCTGGGCCTCTTCCATTGTCAGAGTGAGGCCCAGCGCCAATTGGAGGAACAGCACTGCATATTTCACTTGGGTAGTGTACACCCCAGTGGTTTGAACATTGACTTCTCTAACTTTAGATGGCCCTTGCTTTCTCTCTCTATCCCCTCCCCCTTCCCAGTTCTCCCACTAGTTCTACTGGATCCGACTACATTCTATCTTTATCCTGCCCCCTCCCCTGACATCAGTCTGAGAAGGGTCAGAAAAATTACCCATTCCTTCTGTCCAGAGATGCTGCCTGACCCGCTAAGTTACTCCAGCATTTTGTGTCTACCAGAGGAAATACATGCTGTGCCAACAATATCCAGATCTCACAAACAAATTTTTAAAATGTACTCATTACGGTTATTGTCTACTGAAAACATCTGCAAAACTAACAAATGAAGTGTTAATTTATTACCAACGGTATTCTCCAGTAGTCTCCTGATTGTAAATAATTGTAATGCCACATGAAAGATGATCAGGGGATCTGAAAGAGGCTTGGTGCATCCAAATGCAATCACCAGACCCTTTGTGAGATATTCTGAATATATCTGAAATTGTGCTTTTATTGAAAAGGCAAAGATTACTTTGTTGATCTATAACTAAAAACATATCCACTCACAATTACAACCCTACAGGTTCCAGAGGAGTTAGGAATGTTGCTTCAACTTAAGGGCATTTATGATTGAGTTGAGGAGAAATTTCTTTGCTGGGAAATCTATTGCACGATTCCCAAAACGTTAATCTACAAGTCAAATTGGTAATAAAGAAAGCAAACGCAATGCTAGCATTTATTTCAAGAGGGTTAGAATACAAACACAGGGATGTAATGCTGAGGCTCTATGAGGTGCTGGTCAGGCCGCATTTGGAGTATTGTGAGCAATATTGGGCACCATATCTTAGGATGGATGTGTTGGCTCTGGAGAGGGTCCAGATGAGGTTTACAACAATAATCCCAGGATTGACTGTGTTAACATATGATGAGAGTTTGACGGCACTGGGCCTGTACTCGCTGGAGTTTAGAAATATTAAATGTACCGAAGAGTGAAAGACTTGGATAGAGTGGATGTGGAGATGATGTTTCCACTAGTGGGAGAGTCTAGGACTAGAGGTCAAAGAATTAAAGGATGTTCCTATAGGAAGGAGATGAGGAAGAATTTCTTCAGTCAGAAGGTGGGGAATCTGTGGAATTCCTTGCCACAGAAGGCTGTGGAGGCCGTCAATGGATATTTTTAAGGCAGAGATAGATAGATTCTTGATTAGTACGGGTGTCAGGGGTTATGGGGAGAAGGCAGGAGAATGGGGTTACGAATAAGAGATAGATCAGCCATGATTGAATGACGGAGTAGACTTGATAGGCTGAATGGCCTAATTCTGCTTCTGTCACTTATGACCTTACGAACCTTGGAAATTATTTTAAAATCATTGATACGTAGAAACCTGCAGCACAGGAATGGCCCCATCCAAGAATCTCATCCTTGGTGACCATGATGTTTATTTATGCTAATCCCATTTGTTCATATTTGGCCATTTCCCCACTGTACCTTTTCTGTCTAAACTTACCCTAGTGCATTTTAAACATTGTAATTATATCTGCCTCCAGTACCTCTTCTGCCAGTAACTCCACGCCCAGCTCATTCCAGGTATTCCCAAACCTCAGTGTGAAAGAATTAACTCAGGTCACCTTTACATTTCTCCCTTTTCACCTTAAAGCTGTAACATCTCATGTTGGATTACCCTGTACCAGAGAAAAAAAAATTCTGATGATCCATCCATCTGATAATCCATAATTTTATGAATCTCTAGAAGGGCACCCATCAACCTTGCTTATCCATTTTTTCCTTGTAACTACCACTTCCATTCCAGGCAACAACCTGGTGAATCTCTTCTGTACTCTATTGCTACCACGTCCTTCCTGTAGTCTGGTGACCACACAATATCCTATGTGACTGTACACGGTATCCTAATTGTGGGCTAATCAACTTTTTGTGTATCATTGGACAACACTGATTGGCTCCATCAATTTTCATGTAATCTGCAGACCTTCTATTCATACTACTTTCTTATCCAATTAAGTTATATGTATCTTACAAACAACAAAAGTTCAAGCATTGGTTACAGACTTGCAATCAGAAAAAAACCCAACCCTTGACAACTATCCTCTACCTCCTATCACCAAATTAATCGTGGATTCAATCTACCATTATGTCTTGGATCCCTTGTGCCTTAACTTTCTGGACCAGTCTACCATGTAGAACCTTGACAAAAGCCTTGCTAAAGTCCATGTAACCAATGCCTACTGCCCTGGCATCAATTTTCCTAGTCACCTCCACAAATATCTCAATCTGATTTGTGAGATTTGCAGCCCGTTACCTCTACCTGCACAAAACATGCTGACATCCTAATCAGTCCCAGGCTTTGTAAGTGAGCATAAATCCCGTCCCTCAGAGTCTTTTGCAACAATTTTCTTATCACTGCTGTTCTGTGAACAGTGGATGCTGCAGCTTTCAGGAAGTTTCAGTAAGAAAACCAAAGGCCTTCCAAACATCGAGCAAACCAATGAATGGGGAGATGAGCATGAAAGTGATCCGTTGCAACTCGGCTGAATAACCTCTTCAATAGACAATAGGTGCAGGAGGAGGCCATTCGGCCCTTCGAGCCAGCACCGCCATTCAATGTGATCATGGCTGATCATTCTCCATCAGTACCCCGTTCCTGCCTTCTCCCCATACCACCTGACTCCGCTATCCTTAAGAGCTCAATCTCTTACTTTTGTGTGTTTATTCTCAGAAACCCGGCAATTGAATAATGAAGACCACAGTCTGTCTAACTTTGTGACACTACTACTTACACCCGGTTAGTGTTTGGCCACTTGATTGAAAATCCTCTATAAATTAACCATTTAATTTATGACCCTTTCTGGTCCTCTTCAGTAACGATTCCATGTAAATTACAGTAATTGGTACTTGTCCATCAGATCAAATGACAGGGGCAATAATGTTACATGACTCGAACAATAGTATAATGTACCAAGCAGCGCAATACTTCCAATTATTCATAATTAACATTACCTTTCTGATGAACTGGAAGACACAGTAATTTAATTTTCCATTGCATTCCTGCATCCAATCCTTCCTTAATCCTGGCTAGAAATGACAAGTTTACCTCTCCGCCTGCTTTGTCAGTCTTATTTGTGAGCCCATCCCAAAATATGATAATAACTCAATACAAATAACAATGTAATTATAATTGGTTTTGCAACACATCTAATCAACATTAATAAGATGAGAAATACTTTAAGTTTGCAAATATTGTGGAGTCCATGATATTAGACAGATAGGGATATTTCCACCTTAACTATTAATTTTAATGTGAAAAGGGTTGTGCTTGGAGTGGATATAAACACATGGCTGCTCAATTGTCTACAAAGAACTAACTGAAGCATTAATTTTCACCGCAGATTGGATTGACCAGCTGAATGTTCATGGAAATTTCCGTTTTTATTTCGTTTCCAGCATCTGCAGAACTTAGGCATTCAGTTTGACTCATCACCCCAGCTCATGATTTTAGATCAGTTGCCACCTCTTTACCTCTCTCTGACCTTACTTCAACCCGAATTATCAATTGATTGAATTTCCCTTTTATTCCTTACGACTGAGTTAACAATTGCTACACTAGGTGGCAACCTGTTCCACAAATTAACATTCCTTACAAACAAAGCTTTTGTGCCCATTCCAGTTTTCATCAAAACCTTTGGGTTTTCCTCTACTGCTTTTGCACAAAGCACTAGCTGCAATGATGATTTGAAAAATATCCTATCCGTACAAAGACAAACCGTGTTGAGTTCTACTTTCACATGGCTAACAATTGTAAGTCTGGTTTAATCTCATTTAACCAATCTCATGTTGTGCTTGAATGGGAATATATCTCAGTATTTTCAAAGTCAAACTTGATTAGAGGACAGTTAGACTGAAGTTGCCACAAGTACATTCTGCAGAACTCCTAATACTAGTTGTGCATCAAGTGTCTGAGGAGCTAAATTTGGTTTGGATCGGATTTTAAAGCCTGCTATGTTATTTTTGCAAAAGTTAAAAACAAAGGAGAGTTGTTGGAGACTCGATATTTATTCCAGATGGTGGTTTCATTCCACACTTTCATCCAAGCTGTTAGGAAGGAGAAGAGCGTGCACACATGTCCACAAAGGTTTTTGGCAGATGAATGGTATGCAGGAAAATCTGTGAAATCGCCACGGAGGTGGGGTGATGTGGATTCTTGGAAATTATCACTATGTTTTCACCTGCACCTCCTCCAACCTCATCTATTGTATCCACTGTTCCAGGTGTCAACTTCTCTACATCAGTGAGACGAAACGCAGGCTCGGCGATCGTTTCGCTCAACACCTTCGCTCAGTCCGCCTCAACCAACCTGATCTCCCAGTGGCTCAGTACTTCAACTCCCCCTCTCACTCCCAGTCTGACCTTTCTGTCATGGGCCTCCTCCATTGTCATAGTGAGGCCCACCACAAATTGGAGGAACAGCATCTCATATTTCGCTTGGGCAGCCTACACCCCAGCGGTATGAACATTGATTTCTCTAACTTCAGATAGTTCCTTTGTCCCTCCCTTTCCCCTCCCCCTTCCCAGTTCTCCCACTGTCTTCCCACTACATTATTTCTTTGTCCCGCCCCCTCCCCTGACATCAGTCTGAAGAAGGGTCGCGACCCGAAATGTCACCCATTCCTTCTCCCCTGAAATGCTGTCTGACCCGCTGAGTTACTCCAGCATTTTGTGATACCTTCAATTTGAACCAGCATCTGCAGTTATTTTCCTACACTGTGTATGTAGGTTTCCTTGCAGCAAGTGTTTGGAGAGAAGATATTGAGCAGTACCCATAACCATTGCAATTGTGCAGATTTCAGTGTTCTGGCCATGGTACAACTTGTAGGATCTACCACAATAATGGCATACAGTGGCACGATTAATAGAGCAGCTTCTTCACAACATCAGCAATATACAAGTTCAATTTTGACCTCGGGTATTCTCAGTGAAGAGTTTGTCCATTCTCCCAGTGACTTTGTGAGTTTTCTATGGGTGCTTCAATTTCCCCCCACATCTTAAAGATGTGCAGGGTGGTAGGATAATCAGCCACTGTAAATTGCCCTTTGTGCGAGGGTGAGCGGGAGAAGTTAGGGGAGTCGATTGGAAAATTTAGTCCAGGATCCAAATTTCAAGAGGAAAATCTGACAATGATTTAAGAAACCCAGGAACAGAACTTATTTCTTAAAAACAGATTATTTTGCTTTAGTTTACATTTATTAATGCTCATGGGTTAGTTCACTGAATTTAATTACTTTTTGTAATTATTTTCTTTGCTGTAAATTATTTTAAAAACATTTTCAAAATATCAGGGACATTTAAAAACTTTGAAATCAATGACAGCTTTAACACAAGGCATAGTTCCACCATTGCTTTGCCTTTACCAATGTGAATCGAGCCTGGGTGTCCACAAGGTTATTCAACTACCAGTGAGACTGGCCTTCCACACCTGGACCACATATGTGAAGCCATGGATTAACCAGAGGGATGACATGACATCAATGGTAGATGCTAGAAACTGGAGCAAAAAAAAAAATATGCTGGAGGATCACAGTGGGTCAGGCAGCATTTGAGGAGGAAAAGGGATGGTCAACAGGTGATAATTCTGGGTAGGGTCCCTGATCCTGCACCTCCCAGCCCATTATATTTACCTCCTGGTCCACTTCAGTAGAACGCAAACACAAAAGCAATATGGTATGATTCATGAAAAAACAAAAATAGTTATCGGCATTTGGAAAATTCTCGGCAGATCAAACAGCATCTCTGGGGAAAGAAAGTTGTTTCATGTCGAGGACCTTGCATCACAATGATTCTGTTGTAATGGCCTGAAACTCTGAATGTTTATATCTCCATGGACGTTGTTTGACTTACTGTGAATTTACAGCATTGTCTGTTTAAACAAAAATTGCACAGATGTCATTCTTGCTTAAAAAAAAAATCCAAATTAGAATAATATTTGTAATACAGCTTGTCGATGGTCATGGTTAGACACAATAAGATATCATAATGATGTGCTTTGCAGGTCAAAGCCAGGTACAGGTAAGCAGGAATACAGGTCTGACCCCGCGCAATAATCAGCCATAGTAAAAAAAGAGATTGTAGATGCTGACATACACAATTGTTTCATCATATTAAGTATGGTATGGCCACCACTACAAACGATGATACATTTAAAATCATGCACATTTTCCCAAGTGCCCCTATGGCTTGCACATCCAAATGTAAAAATATAGTTGTTGCTCTACAACAAAATAGACTGCACAAAATAAATTGGTCACATTACTCACAGGGGATGAAATAGCTTGGAGGGACACATAAACTAGTTTTAACACCAAGGGGTTACCTACCCCTGGTGATGGAACCCACGCTCCCACACACACACCCTCCCCCACACACCTGATGTTCGGCCTTTAGAATGAAATGGAACTGCAACAGAAAGTTTTGTATGGGTGAGAAAATAAAATACCACTTGGTTTGCATCACTGTTGAAGCATCCCACACCCACTGCACTTGCAAGACAATTCTTTCTGCATTAGTTGGGTTTACATTCTACGGGCCACCCGGCACATAATAATATCTTATTGTATTTTCAGCAGGTTCTTGATTATTGTGACAAACATAATGTTTCTTTAAACATGGAACATGCTGTTTTGTTTTACAACTGTGTGAGCTTTTGTATTGTGACAACAGTGTACCTGCTTCTCAAATAATGAAACAATTTCACAGACTGTTGGACATAAAAGACAAAACGCTTCCATAATCAGTGTATTATCTTGCAAATGAACCTTTACCTCTTTGGATGCATATGCGCTGTATCTCATTGCATTTATTAATTTAGCAACACCCTTACAAACAATTTTGCTATCACCATTCTAAAAAGCATGCACAAAAAAATCATGAATTTCAGAACAGTCATGGTATGAAAAAAACCCTCCCCCTCCCAATTGCTTCTTTTAGCTTCCTAGCATGTATCACTAAATAACCATCAATACTGACTTATGTACACAATCCATTTGATTTTAATCCTTACTTGGTGGCATGTGCTGAGATACTTTCCTCCACAAATTGACCTTATAACGTGCCAGTTTGGGATGCTGAGTTAAAACGACCAACTTGCAAGTGAATAGCAGGAATTCACAGTGAGAGTTAAAAGCTATGCAAATTAAAGAGCATGCCCTGGCCTTATTTACATACCCAGCTCGTCAAGTTCTATGCAGTTGCAGCAGGCAAAGCACTTCACGCATATAAAATTCAAGGCAGTAACTCAGATCTCATTTTGTACAGTGATGCTTTGTGAGAAGACATAATTTACTGCACAGGAACAAGGCCTTCAGCCCATTTTATCTGTGCTGATGTTCATTGAGATCTTGTCATATTGGTTTATACCGATATTCTCTTTGGTCCTGAATCTGGATTGCCCATCCAGCAAATAAGGAAAGTTCAAAGAGGTGTAAAAAAAAAAGAAAATAATGTTACTGGATTTTATGCACAGGCAATTCAATCCAAGATGGTTGAATATTTATAACAACAAGAAGTTTGATTGTACTAGCATATTTCTTGGTCGATGGGAGTGGTGTGGAAACCAGAGCATATATAGACATCATTTGCCTAAATGGGGATCGAATGTCAGAGCACTGATAATTAACCCATAAATAGTCAGACAGCATGGAAATAGGCCCTTCACCCCAACTTGCCCATTGCAACCAAGATGCCCAATCTACACGTCCCACCTGCCTGTGTTTTGCCCAAATCCCTCTAAACCATGTCCTTTCATATACGTCTAAATGTTTTTTAAATGTCATGACAATACCTGTGTAAACTATCTCCTCTGCCACCTCATTCCATACACCCTCCACCATCTGTGTGAAAAGGTTGGCCCTCACGCTCCTGTTAAATCTTTCCCCTCTCACCTTAAACCTATGTTGTCTGGTTCTTGATTTCTCTACTCTCTCTGGGCTCTGTGCATTTACCTTATCTATTTCCCTCATGACATTATACATCGGTATTGTGCTCCAAGGAATAAAGTCCTAACCTGATCAACCTCTCCCTATAGCTTAGCCCCTCGAGCCCTGGCAACATCCTTGTAAATCTGAAGAAGGGTCTCGACCCGAAACGTCACCCATTCCTTCTCTCCCGAGATGCTGCCTGACCTGCTGAGTTACTCCAGCATTTTGTGAATAAATCCTTGTAAATCTTCTCTGCACCCTTCCCAGGTTGTGTTGACACTGGCAGAAGTACCTTCTGTGGATTGGAATGGATGCTTCATCAACTGATAATTTAAAAGCTGAGACCATAGGTTATTCACCAAAAAAACTTTTAGAGAAAGGAGCATGGGTCAGGAGATCACAGATCTGCTGTGATCTCACTGAAAAACAGAACACACTCAAGGGCTGAAGGTTCTCCTTTCCAACCATGCTCCTGATCATAAGGTCTAAAATCTGCCTATAAATGATGTTAGTTTAAATAATAGCCCAGACAATCAACCACAGTCTCTGCCTGATCATTATTCCTCAAGTTGGGAAAATCTAGGGCTGCGAATTTAACGTTGTTTTAGCTCAAGTTATCAAAAAGGTATAAAAAAGGAGAAACAAAATCAAGGAATCTGATTAGGATTGAAGGTGCAGATTCTGTTACTCCAGATTACAGTTTGAAACGCTGAATGTACCAAGCTGATTGAAAAGCCCTTTCCTCAATTGTAACAGGCAGGGGCAGTGTAAAATAACATCTTTAACTGTGGCTTGATTGGAGTGAACATATGCTCCAGATCCTGAAGAGCCAGACCTACCATCTCTTCTGCATCGAGCGATATGAGACCTGACACATCACCCCACAAACATCTGAGCCCAGCTGCACAGTGAGTCTCAGAGGCCCTTGGGACATCTTAAGACCGCAGCAAACAAGCATTGCCACTGAACAATGTGGGCTCTCAAGAGACTACTCAGGCCTGCTGTTAAGAGAGCTAATTCATAGGCACACCCACCAGCACCGTCGCTGGATAGATGCACAAACCAAACTCAAATCAGTATACATAATAGAAATAAAGTGTAGCATTCCAATTGTAGAGCTCAATGAAATAAGTATTAAATAATTAAATGCATTAATTGGGAGCCCACAGAGATAATTAGCTCTACAGGGTAAAATTACACCCATCATAAACCACTTACTGAAATTAGGAGATTAGTACTTAATTGGACACAGCCACTATGGCATTCGATAGGACAATAATTATAAAAAGAACCTCTCATTAAAGGAGCAGTCCCCCCCCCCCAATACCAGTTACTGCATAGAATTAGAAGGTTTGCTTTGATCAGAAAATGATCTTGATCATGTAGGATTATCAGTTAATATTTGGACTTATTTTGAGTTCAGTCCCTTATCATGAGGAATTTTAATGAATAATAAATATTTCAAGTGATGGTCCTTTCCAGACTCCAGTAATAGCTGACGTCCATGGGGTCAAATGCATTCACTGGTCATTCATGTGTGACAGAGTGAAGCATTGCCTCTTACAGATTGCAGGAGATTTCAGAGTCTTTTAAATATGTCCAATAATGGATATCAGCAGCAACAGATGAGTCAGTCACACGTTCACTTCACACATTTCCCTGCAAAGGTCAAGCAACGTTGGAAATATATTTTTGAAGCAATTAGTTTGCCGATCCTGTATTTTCTATTTTCTATTCATAAGAACATCCTCTTTAGTTTGCCTTCCAGGGTAAAATGCATGGATTTCAGGACTCTAAGATATATAGGGATTGGGCAGGATAATGGATGTGAGGTAAAGGATTGACTGTGATGCTTCTGTAAAGGGAAGCAATCTCAAGGGACTGGATGACAGAATCCTCTTCCGTGTGTTCTTAAGTTCTCTCTCCAGTGCTTAGAATTGGATGAGAGGTGTACAGTGCATGTGAGGAAGAGGTAACATGGAGGAGTAGGGTCTGATCATTGTATACCACCCACTGTGGTTGTGATAGATGTGTTGAACCTCATCAATCACCTGCCCGCCAGCAAGCCAACAACAAAATTACTGGATTGTTGTTCACCAACAACCTTCCCCAGTGTAACTCTTAAATTTCCCAGTAAGTCACTCAGTTCCAGGCCAGGTAAGGATGGGCAATACATACTGATTTTCCCAGTGCCACTCTGATCCTGAAAGCTAAGTAAACAAAATAAGCAGGCAGTTCAACTATCAGCAGAAGGCTTGGGCCGTTGGCTGAAAGTTGGGCTATTACACCTTAAAACATGGAGGAAATGGCTGATCCCAACAAAATAACATTCATACACTGAAGCTAGGAAGGATTTCAAGGGATACGGGTCAAATGCAGGCAAATTAGATGAGTGTAGATGGCCATCTTGGTCAATATTGATGAGTTGGGCCAAATGATCTATTTCCATGCTGTATGGATCTAATACATAACTAACATATAAATTAGGCTACTTGGGCATCTTCTATTCAATAAGTTATGGCTGACATCAACTTCAAATCTCTGTCAACACAAAATGATCTGTTACTTTCATGTTTATCAAATATCTCTGCCTTAACAATATTCAAAAGCTCTGCTCCCACCTTCCTTGAGGAAGGAGAATTCCAAAGACTCAGAGCCTCTGAGAGAAACAATTTTGCTTCTGCTCTGACTTCAATGGGTGACCTTTATTTTTAAACATTGACCACCTAATTTTAATGTTTTCCTTAAGAGAGGATGTTCTCTCCACATCTTCCCTGTGAACACTGATCAAGATATTTGCCCTCAATCGGACCCTTTCTCACTCTTCTAACCCTGGCTGATTCTAACCCACCCTTTAAAACCTTTTCCTCAAGCTAACAGCCCATATTTCCTTCTATAAAGAGGAGCATAATTATTTCGCTAAAATATAATATACAGCAGATGTTGGAAATCTAAAATAAAAACAGAAAGTGCAGAAATGAACAATAGGTCAGGATGCATCTATGAACACTGAAACTGAGTTTACATTTCAAGTCGACAAATTTTCATCAGAGCTGGTGAGGAGTTGTTATGCTTAAAAAAGGGAAAGGGGGTGAGAGAATTAAGAAAGATAGTGTGGAAATCAGAAGTTATTGAATGATAAGTGGTAATAGGATTGGTGGAAAAGGTGGAAATGAAGAGATATGTCTTGGGGAACTTTCAATTAGAAAACATGAATAAAATCTCAAATTTAAAATCTGTGAATGCTGGAAATGTGAAAAGATGGATTTTGAATCATCTGAAATGATTGAATTTTTAGTTGAGTCGAGATGGTGCACTTTGTTTTGTTAATCCCCAAGCTCTTGCGTTGTGCCCTGTACTTAATATATTTTCTTTAGGTAAGCCAGATGTGAGAAACCACATGTTGCAAATCTCACGAGATTGTCCAGTCGCCAGTGGTGTCTAGTAGACAATAAAGTGTGAGTCGGTTTTGGTCGCAGTTCTCCTCAAATCTCACATTTCATACTTCCACCAGTAAACGGTGTTAGAGGTTGTGAATCTATAATCTACTGCAATTAAACCGAACCACCATTCAATATACCTACCAATTTGCAACATAGCCCATTATCAGCCTGGCTTCGATTAGTGCAATTTGACTGACCACCACTCCATTATACCCCATAAGTACACTAGAATTTCTCAGCAGTTGTCTTTTAAAACTGGATCAAAATCTGAAGTGTCTCATCAGGCTCTTGGAACGATCCCAATGATACTTTGATCCTCTTTTGTGCCAAGTGTATTTTATGCAGTTGCATCTTTTGGAAATCCATCTGGATCTAAGTACCTGGTCTAATCATCACTCCGATCTCTGAGAGAGTGCATCCTATGTTTTACAAAATAAGCTTTAGAACCAGAAATCCCTTGCTGACATCCAACTCCTTCTCATCCACAAGTGACAGGTCAGGAGTGTGATGCAACAAGCACAGCTCTGACACTTCATGCACACAGCACCAGCAGTGAGTTACAGAATATCCTTGAGACAAAAAGGGTCCTTCAGTGCAAGACAATATTCTTGTCACTGTATTCTTTTTCCCAATTTATCTATCATTATCATTAAATATGTATGCAGGTGCTTGTGTTTGTACTTGGTATGTATGTATATGCATACAGAATAATATGTCATATGCTCATGAGCTGTTGTCCATGTACAAGGAATGGAATGGAATACTTTATTGTCACATGTGACAAGGCACAGTGAAATTATTTGCTTATATACCCAAGGTATGCAAATAGTCGCCACATACGGCGCTGACAAAGTTACAAAGCACCCCCGCCGGCTCCTCCATATGTTCTCCCCCCCCCCCCCCCCACTCCCACTCCCCTGCAACTGTATAATATACACACGAAGAGTGTCTAAATAAATGTGAGGTTGGGCATGTGTGCAGTGTTTGTCTGCAGTGTTTACACGTGCAATAAGCAGTTCAGTATAAATGTCTTTATCCTCGGTATTGTTAGAAAGTGAAAATTATTGTCACAAGGATGTTCATGGGAAGAGCATAAATGGGAAACTTTTTTTAAGTTCACGCTTTTCAACTGTGCAGCACCTGTTTCTCCATCATGGTTTAGATGAAGGTCTATGTCCTTTTCATTCCTTCCCACACTTCAGTAATAACTGGAGTGGATCCCATTATATAACATTAATACCATTAATAACTGAAGAAGGGTCCTGACCTGAAGAATCATCTATTAATGTTTTCTAGAGATGCTGCCTGACTTGCTGAGTTACTCCAGCATTTTGTGTTTTTTATGCTTCATAAGTTGATTTGGGTAGAAATTTCTTCAAGGGATTCCAAATTGGCCACCTGCATAGCTAATCATTCAGAACCATTTGCAAATTATAACTCTTCAGATCTAATTTCATGATCTCACCTTCTGAAACTATCAGAGACTGAACTATGCAAGAAGACATGCTGCTGAAATTAATATTTGTCACGTTAATGCACTCCTAATAAAGGGTTCAGTTGTGATAAGGAAAGCATAATAACATAGCTTGAGACACAATCGGCAATTGGATTACTGCTTTGAATAATCCAAAAATTTAAAGTAATATTGTATTCTTTTAATGTTTTGATAACCTTATTTTTTCACCACAATTTATATTTCATTATCATTAAATCTATATGTCTGCACTTGTTTATGTGGTAGGTGATTGTGTGTTAGTGTGTGGTTGAAGAATCACAGAGTTGTACATCACCGAAATAGGCCCTTCAGATCACTTCATGAAATTCATACTAATCCGAATTGCCTGCATTAATTCCATATCCCTCTATACCCTGCTTATTCAAATACCTGTCCAGTTCAAGTTCCTGCTTCTACCACCTCCTCTGGAAATTCATTCCAGAAACCATTCCTTTTGCATATATTACACATGTGGGCGCCGCCGTTTTTGGCGCCATGATTTAAAAGTTCAAAGTGCAGTTGGCCCTTTTGGCCATCTTTGTGTCTCGGGGGTTCCTCCTGCAGCCGACCATGAAGGCACTGGAAGCATTAGCCCGGTTCACCCTCCGACACGCTCCTCACATCTGACGTCTCCCGCTCCCTCCCGGTTACGCCGTCGGACGAGCCTTCAGGCGGGTTACCAGGTGGAAAGGGGTGGAGAGCAGCATCTGTGGCTGGTGGTGGGGTCTCGTTGCAGCTGTCGAAAATGATGAAGGATGTGCTGGGTACGGAGGCTACTGATATGAAGGATGCAAACTAGGGGAATGCTATCTCTTTGTTCGAGGCAGCACCTGTGGAGGGAGTGGGCAGACAACGTTTTGGATCGAGACACTTCTTCAGACATTTCTTTTCCAGGGCTCTGCACTCAACTGAAGAACCGTCCTTACTCAAAATGTTGCCTGCCCTTTCCCTCCACAGATGCCGCTTGACCCACAGTTCCCCTAGTTTTTTGTGCAAGATACCAGCATTTGCAGTTTCTTGTGTCTCTACCTCTCTGGAGGTGGGTGGGGTGCGAGCAGAAGTCCCAAAATCAAAGGAAATGCAAGAGAGGGTCACATCAACCACACTTGTGGGGAAGCCTCATTCCTTGAAAAAGGAGGACATTTCAGATGTCCTGAAATGAAAAAAAACCTCATCTTGAGAGCAGATGCGGCAGAAACAGAGAAACTGGAAGAAAGTGATAGCATCCTTACAAGAGACAGGGTCGGAAGAGTTATAAGTCAAGATAGTTTTGGGAGTCAGTGGGTTCAGAGTAAATGTAAACCCACAGTAAATGTCAGTGGGTAGTTTGTCTCCTGAGGTGAACACAGGAGAGGGAGAGAAGTGTCAAAATGGTCCACATGAATATGAGAGTGGGGTAAAAGTTGGTAGTGAACGCTATAAAATTGATTAGTTCCGTACAGGTTTCCATGTCTATTTCTGAATCTGCAGGTGCTCAGTTCAGTTCAGTTCATTTTATGATGCCTGACCAGTTGAGTGTTTCCAGTATTCTCTGGTTTTGTTAGATTTACAACATCTGAAGTCTTTTATGATTTTCATGTCCTCAGTGGATCCCCAGTTCAGGGACAATTAGGGATAGGGAATTAATGCTGGCATTGCCAAAGACATCCACAGGAATAAATAAGGAAAAAATTCTGCCATTTCCTTTTTAATGGTTTGCAACGTGTTCAGAAGTGCTACCAGACCAAAATGTAAGAATTTTGATGCAAAAAGGGAAGGGAATGATAACAACATCTGGCACATCAGGAGAAAAATATATAAACAAAGGAAAATCATTGTTCAGGAGAATTGCCAGACCTCTTCTTGCCTAATTAAGTCGAAGCCTCGAGCCTCACGTCCCAATGAAGCAAACAGAAAGGAGCATGGGATGGGATTTGCCTTGGTGTTCATGATCAAGGCTCAAGATCATGAGTGTGGACAAATGGGCCTGCAGTTATTTAGTGATGTTTCTTTGATGCTTTTAATTGTTTGGATTTTCTAACAAGCTGCAGATCAATGTCAAAAGAGTACAGCTCCCTCAAAGGTATAAACCTCAAGACACTCCCCAAGGTAATATTTATCACACCTGCACCACCCATCTCTCAAGAGATCGCTTTGCACTCAGAGAGTGACGTGGCAAACAGCACAAGGCAAATTAGCCTCTGCTGTGGAAAATATGCTGATTCTAACCACTCAAGGGAAGACTTACTTGGATATGTTGATGGCTAAAAGTATTGCATCTTTATTTCTTTTATTCATTTTCTGCTCTGCACAATGAACCATTTCATTATTACCAAAGGCCATTAGTGGAGACAAGCCCAGATAGGAATGAAACCCAGTTCACTAACTATGTTTCTTTACCTGAGAGTTCAGAACCCTGCTGGCCACTAACAAGAGGGGGAACAACAGAAATTTACAGAAAAGCTAGCAAAAGCCACATGGTAGAAAGGAATAGAGAGATTGGATCCTACGGATTAGATGCGGTAAGGAAATATTTTTTGCAAAACAATTTAAGGGCGACACAGTGGTGCAGTTGGTAGAGCTGCTTCTTTACAGCGTCAGATACTAAGGTTCAATCCTGACCTTGGTTGCTGCCTATGTGGAGTTTGTGAGTTCTACCATTGACAGCGGGGTTTTCCGGGTGCTCCGCTTTCACCCCACATCCCAAAGACTTGCTGGTTTGTAGGTTAATCAACATTTGCAAAAATTGTTTCAAGTGTGTAGGGAGTGAATGAGAAAGTAGGATAACATTTAATTCATGTGAATGGATGATTGATGGTCAGTGTGCACTTGGTGGGCCAAAGGTCCTGTTTACATACTGTATCTTAAGAGTAAAACTAAACATATACACTATTATAAACCAATTGGGTTAATTAGCCTGTTCATGTGTTTTAAACATTGCAGCAACTTACTCAAACTACTTGTTTTTTTAAAACTCAACGTGCACATTAAATTGATGTATTTACTGGTATAAAACAGAAGTGTGAGGTCAAGTCCTGAATACTTTACCTACTTTTGTGTTGTGGACTCGTGATGAGATCTCCTTTCTTAGTGAAGACACTTAAACACAGCTCACTAAATAATACCTCAGAATTTCTGAACATTTCTTTCATTCAGCACACCTAACCTTAAATCAACAGTGCAGGGTCCATCAGTGTCCCAGTTTTGTTGGTAGATAGTGTGATTTAATGAATGGTTTCAGATTCACGGAGGGAACATGGAACTAAAATGGCTTCAAAATTTGATTTGCTTTGGAGATCAGATAGACACCTCTGGAAACCAAAACCTAGGAGGACTTTGATGGTTCATTATCATAATTGCAAACAAAATTGTCCAACTCTTCCCTGTTTAACCTCAAATACTGCAGTGGTTTCTATAACTAAGAGTAACAACCAATAGTGTGATTTAAAAATAAAACACAATAATTCTTCCTGCTGATACTAATGTTTGGAACCTCAACTGTAGAACATGTGGCCTGACAGCATGAGTCCAAGAATTCTGAGTGAGGCATGGTTTAATCTGTTACATCTGTAGACTGTTGAACCTGATTTACAGGCAGAACCCTTCAAAATAACTCTTAGTGTAAAGATGAATGGATGAATGCACCCAGGTCTTATGTCCAAATAGAAGATGGTGGATCGAGCTACTGTGTGTGTGAAGAAATTCAAAATGATCCTCCATGTTGCAAACAACTGCCCAATGCTCACTTAAACACAGGAACTGCAGGAAATCACATCTCACCAGAAGCAGTAGAATGGCTCTCAGATAAGATAATTACATCTGTACAAAACTAACTAACCACACCTAAGAGAGCAATTTCCCATGGTTAACATCTGTCATTTGAAGTTGCTAACTCTGCACTTCATCGCTGATGCCAATCATTTGCCAAAACAATTTAACTGCACAATTCAACTGCATACTCTTCTAGTCATCATATTACAAAGAGAATGATATTTCACAGCACAGAAAAAAATCAGATGGATGAAATCTGAAATGTGAGGATGTTTAGTCTCAAGAAAGCACAAATAAACTGGGTCTCTGGATTGATCTAATGCAGGAATTTAAAATTATGAAGCATTTTGACAAAGTGAAGCAATGTTTCCACTTATGTGGCAGAGAATAATTACCAGAGGTCATCAATATAAAATCATCACCAAGGAGTCCAGTAAGAAATTTGTAAAAAACATTTTCATTTGGAAAAATGCTGCAAATGTGAAACTTGCTCCCAAAAGCAGTAGTTGAAGTGAACATTTTGATGCAAAGAGACTGGATATGTTCTGCAAAGAAGTGAATAGAGGATTACATTGATAGATTTAGATGAGGAAACACAGGAGGATGCTCAAGTGGAGCATAAGTGACGACATGGACTGGATGAGTTTTGTTCCTCATATCCTATGGCATTACTGATGGTTATAATAAATCTTTGGACATGAATGAATCTTTGGAATGAATCTACATGGAAAATAGAATGGAAAGTCAAGAAAACAAATCAAGTACAAGTGATTCTACTGATTTAAATGGCTTAACGTAGAGAGTAATGGTTATTAGACATTATAGGCTAACTTAGCTCCTAGCACTTTTCAATCCAGAAATTTGGAGGTTTGAGATCCAATCAGCACCGTTAGACATCCTGGACCAATGAAGTATTGACATTAAGTATTACCCCAGCATTTCTGGGCAAATAACTTCTTGACAAATCACCAATATTTCTCTACGTTCCCTGTTTATTTCCTCATAATTTATTCTCAAGTATATACCTTCATCTCTGCCCTCCAATTTTCTCCCCACCCACCAACACCTGAGACAAAATGCAGCGGCCAATTAACCCAGCAATCAGCACACCTTTAGCATGTGGGAAGAAACCAGAGCACCCAGGGAAACTCATGCGGTCACAGACGGAACATGCAAACTCCACATAGACAGCACTGGAGGTCAGGATTGAGGCAGCAGCACCAATGAATATTTCTAAAAGTTATGATCAAGAATAATATGCTTTTTAAATTACATGAACTGTAATAATAGCAATACCTTTATTGCATATAGCTAATAGAGTACGCGCACTTTACACAAAAAGAGATCTTTTGGTCCATTGAGTCGATGCCAGCTAACAATCCATCGATCTCCAAAGCACATGTCTCCTTATTGAAAGAGACAAATATCAGTACACTGCTGGATTCATTACTGGATCTGCCAAAACTTTAAATTTCAAATAGGTTCAAGCTCAATGATAAGATAAAAGCAACACTTCTTTGCAAAGTACAATCAGACTTTTTGTGAGATGTAAGCCACAGGCGTTGTGAGGATAGATTTTAGTTCCCCAGAGGCATCAGCAACACTAGCAAAAATTCTCTTCCCCGAGAGGTTTAGAAAGAATTGATGGAATTAAATAAATTAATCAGAAATCGACAAACCTGTTCGGGTTAAGGTCACAGATTTACAAACCTCTCCTGTAATATATTAATCTGAATTTATATAAAAAATAATTCAGAGATGAACAAGAAATATTATACAGAAAGGATTTCAGTAAATTAGTGTAAATTAGGGACAAGTATTTTTAAAGGTTGGTTGACTTTGTGAAACAATTGCAAGACTTCTCATTGATACTCAGTCGGTGGTTCTCAGCATGCAGATATCAAAATGAACACTGTCATTCCCTAGGGGGGAAGAATGTCATGAAATTTGATGAGCATTTCATGGTATTTTACATTATAAAGGAAATGCTTTACTTTATACCAACAGTTCAGTAAGAAATCATTGTGGGAGGAAAGACTGGTGAAAAGCTGGCAAAGTATTTTAAAATCTATTAAAATGTACATTGTGAATTGGTGGCAGAGATCATAATGTCTGCCTTTTCTTCCTATTCCAGCTAGAAATTTAATAGAATTGCTCCCTTGTTAGGGGTGACCTCCGATTCTTGTTCCATGCAGTCAGACTGATGACAATAATCTTCCCTTATCTTCAAATCCTTCCCCTGTTTCTTCCTCTGCTACTCCTTCCATGCCGTCAGCCCTTCAATTTTCCAGCTTCATCCACTGCGGAATTCCAGACTTCCTTCAGCCCAGTCCTGGGATTTGGTCCATGAGTCTCCTGCTCTGGAATTATTCCCTGAAAGTTTTCAACTCACCAATACATTGCTATATGGGTAGAGTCCACAAAATGTGAGGATACAAACGGATATAGAGGACACATATGCACAGCAAGCAATTAGACAATCTAATGTTAATGTTGCCCTCATTGTCAAGGGTATGTAATATAAAAATAACAGCGTCTTTATTGTGCCATTACAAGGTAGTGCGGAGACAATATTCAGAGTAAATGTGAAAGTGTGGCACATGGAATAAAGGTTGGAGTTGCAGCATTGCAGGGAATGTTGGAGTATGAAGTGGTTGCATTGGTGAAGTGGCTTCCTGATCGTTAAATGGACTAACTTCAAGCAGCCAGCCACTGGTGACGTCAGTCCCTTCACTGCAACAGTGGTTCAGGGGATCTCTCGGCCTCGACCACCAGGAGACCCCTCACCTTCAACAATCCAGCTCCACCATCTGGGTGAGACATCAGTCAATTCTGGGTTCTCAAACTGCTTTCTCTACGTCTTGCATCCATCCAGTTTATTGACATAAGGGCCTGTCCCACTTTAGGCGACTGCCGGCGACTGTCAAAGTCGTAGCAGACGGCTGAACTTTTCTTTTACCCGACGACAATGAACATGACAATGCTGAGTCAGGTCGAGATTACAGTGTTTTCGGAAGCATCATGAAATTCCCACGCTGTCAATGCTTCTCCGGCGTCCTAATTTTCGCTGAAATCACTGACAAGTCGGTAAGTACTTGAGAGTTTTGAACTATAACATCTTGTATGGGTTACTTAAAAACCAAGCATCACTGTAACAAGGCATAAACTGGATTTACTTCCAGTTTACTAACAGCAGTATTCAAAAAAATAATTTTAAAAGTGGTTAAGTGGATTTTTGTGAAAGGTGTGTGGGCATTCTTTGAAAATGTACGGGAGATGCATATCTGGTTTCTGGGTTGCATATCTGGGTTGGGAGCCCACTTTAAATGTAATGGCTGATGGCCATAAACATTGCAAAATTCCCACGCTTACATGACCATCAAACTGTCGCCTGTTTGACAAACTGTCGCCCTCCAATCCTGCATGTGGCGGCGCCTAACGGCAGCGGCTGACTAGCAGTCTGTCCGTCTTTTTTTTGTTGTGTGTCGGTGTTGGGATGGTTTTTATATATATTTTTTTGGTTGTGTATGTGTGGGAGGGGGTGGTGGTGTGGGTGGGTGGGGGTGGGGGGGGGGGGAACTTTTCTCTTCCTCACGGCGCGGGGTGCGGCTCGGCTGCGGGGCCTAACATCGCCCGCTGCGGCTCGGCCGCTGGACTTTACATCCCGGTGCGGCTTGGCCGCTGGACTTAACATCACCCGGTGCGGCTTGGCCGCTGGACTTTACATCCCGGTGCGGCTTGGCCGCTGGACTTTACATCCCGGTGCGGCTTGGCCGCTGGACTTTACATCACCCGGTGCGGCTTGGCCGCTGGACTTTACATCCCGGTGCGGCTTGGCCGCTGGACTTAACAGTGCCCAGTGCAGCTCGGCTGCGGGGCTTAACATCGCCCGGTGCAGCTCGACTGCGGGGCTTTTCATCGCTGGTGCGGCTCAACTGCGGACTTGACATCGCCCGGTGCGGCTCGACCACGGGACAGCTGCGCAAGGCTTGGTCGCGGGCCTTTCATCGCCCGGTTCGGCCGCGGGACGTTTCAGCGCCCGGTGCGGGGACTGTGCGGGTCGGTCGGGGACGAGCTGTCTGTCCGTGGGCGTGGGGAAGAGAGTGGAAGTTTTGTTGCCTCCATCACAGTGAGGGGGTGTTTGGAGTCACTGTGATGGACGTTTGTGTTGGGGTTATGTGTCTTGTGTTCTTTTTTTTTCTATGACTGCTATGTAGTTTCGTTCGGTACTTCGGTACCGAACGACAAATAAAGCTCTGTTATAAATGTCCTGACGGTAAATAAATTGGTTAAACACAAGCATTTTATGGTATTTTGAAATGACTTTACTTATTTTAATATAATGTACTTCTAAATGCATCTAAGAGAACCTAGCAAACCTGGGGACAGCAGGCGAGAGTGCCCGCAATAAGCAACGATACCTGGCGACATGCCAGCTGTCGCCGAGAAATTTCACTCCGGATGATTTCTCAGCGACGCGCTGAGATCCACTACGATTCTTGGAAGACTCCTCACGATCATGCCTGCGACACCCGGCGAACTGTCGGCGACAGCCTAGTCGCCAGCAGTCGCCTTAAAATCACCTAAAGTGGGACAGGCCCTGTAGAAACCTTCACTGAAATTTTGCACCAGTGTCTGGGGTTGCAGAGTGGCGCAGGGGTAGAGTGGTACCTCACAGCGCCAGAGACTAGGATTCAATCCTGACTACAGGTGATGGCGATATGGAGTTTGTACATTCTCCCTGTGACCGCGTGAGTTTTCTCCGGGTGCTGCGGTTTCCTCCCACAATGTAAAGTCTACAGGTTTGTAGGTTAATTGACTTTGGTAAGTTGTAAAATTGTCCCTAGTGTGTAGAATTGTGTTAGTGACCGGGATGATTGTTGGTGGGCCAAAAGGCCTGTTTCCACTCTGAATCTCTAAAGCGTAAAATCTTTCTTTGAGTTAGGGGCAGATGGCTCCGAAATTTTACTGGTGTTTCCACATCGATCATCCATGAAACTAAGAAAGTTTTGTCACCAGCAAGTAAGATAGTAGATCACATGATCTCTGCTGCGTCCTAATGAAACCTGTAGATTTGAGACAATTTAAAAATTACAGGTGATAGTCTTGAAAGATGACTACTTCACACCCGTTTGGCTACACAGTAAAGAACCAAAAGTCACACATGCAGGATGCAGTAATATCCTGATGATTATATTTGGAGACGACCAATCCAGAATTTAAATTCAGCTTGTTATTCAGAATATTATTAAAGTCATTAGCAATGGTAGTACAATCTGAGTTCGGAGGATAATCGGGGATGAGTGATAAATGTTCTATTGTAAAACAGCGAAACCTTCCAACATTGCCTAGGTTAGATGAATGGATAAATATGGTCAGATCTCTGACGACATTTTCAAACTACTTGGATAATTGCATGCCTGAATCACATAGATATTATTGTTGTAGTTCAAAAAACAGTAAACACTCTAAGTATTCAGCAGGTCAGGCGACACGTGGGGAAGGCACAAAGTGCTGGAGTAACTCATCAACTCAAGCAGTATCACTGGAGAAGTCTGAAGAAGGGTCCTGAGTCGAAATGTTACCCATCCTTTTTCTCCAGAGATGCTGCCTGGCCCGCTGAGTTACTCCAGCACATTGTGTATATCCCCAGAGGACATGGATAGGTGACATTTCGGGTCAAGACTCTTCTTAAGACTGACTGTAGGGAGGGAGAGAGGAAAACTCTGAGAAGTTGGTTGCACATTAACTCTGGAGGAAAGTCAACGTTTTTCTCTCTCCACAGATGGTGCTTGAACTGTTGAGTTTTTGCTGTACGTTTTGCTTTTTTTTTCAGATTTCTAACATCAGCACAATTTTGTTTTACCTCTGCAGTCTACGCCAGTGTTTAATTTTGTAGGTAAAGTCAATGCACAACCCTGTCTCCCTCCTCCACTACCATGTCCCCAAGTATGATGTTTGTTGACTCCAACTAAAGTATCTGTTTCCCTGGATCTGCAGAATTATAGATCAGTCAGCTACAAATGGAAGCCATTCCACCCATGGAGCCCATGCCTGGTCATAATAAAGTAATCTCATTAGTCCCATTCCCTCTATCTTTCCATATGGATCAGCAAATCATTCAGTTTGGACCAAGGATTGCTGAGTGTTTAAATCCCACTGCACCACTCAATTCCCTTTCTTCCCAAGTGTCAAATTCAGCTAAAAAATATTATGAGACGACACCACAGAAGACCTCGATATAACTGTTTTGTGGAAACTTGGCACCAAGCACCACAGAAATCCCAAGCCATCTCTCTTCCAATGGTGCATATCCTAAGGAATATTGGAGATTTAGAGTACTATGTTCCAGAGTTCTGAATGCCCAAACGCCGAGATTCAAGACTGAGATTGGTAGATGTTTTCGCTCCAGGGGAAACAAGGAATTAGAGATTAGGTGGGCAGGAGGACCATGTTGAGGATGAGCGGTGATCTTATTCACTGATGCAGCAGACTTGAGGGAATGAATGCCCAGGACTGCCCCTATTTCTTAGTTTTTTTCCCCTTCTAGATGCAGGACAAACTAAGCAATCTTACAGATTTACATAGTGAATCTCAAAGCAAACTGAGGTATAATTGGACTGCATCCAAACTGCAGAATAGAGTACAACAGATAGGTCTTACAGTATACTGCACAGATGGAATGATTTTTTTTTTATGAGTAAAAATAACTTGACTATTTATTAAAATCATTACAAGGTGGATAAAATTAAAAATAAATGAAGGCTCAATTTCAAATATGCTGATCTGAGTCCACGCAGAAAGATGTTAAGCAATTTGCCTTTTTTTTTACCAGCACTTAACAGATAAATGGAAGACTATTGCCCTTTTTTCCTGGAACTGATCCCTGAGTCTCAAAATTACAGCAAGCAAAATCCTCTTCCAGTGCTTTGTGAAAATAACTCAACATTTTAAGGATTTCAGAAACGCAAATAGCTTCAGATGCTCCACTTCTATTTTCATCTTATCTTGCTTGTTCTTAGTCATCATTCTATTCAAGCTTCAGTGATTGACGAATGAGTTTAATTCTACTGAGGTAAAATAACTTAGGCCTACTTCAAAGGGCAGTGCTATCCTTTTTAGATTTCAGTAGTTTACAATGCAAGAGAGAACCACTGCACTTAACAAGGGAAAATTAGAACAGACTATAAACATTAAACTCTTGGTAAATGTGGTTTGGACGTTCCAACCGTTCATTAAAATTTAGGTCCTCAGTGTTTCACAACTGCCTTTGACATTAATTATTGGGTTGTGGAAGGGAGTGAGAGGTGAGTATTTAATGGAAGTCAGCAAGCCATTGGCTTTAAACATGTCAAAGGTTACTGTCAAAATGTAGCAGGAGGGATAAGCAATTTAGCTTGTGAAGCCAGTCCTGCTATTTCATCACATTGTAATTGCAGCTGGCACCAGAGTCCCAGATTCAATCTTGACCTTGGGTGCTCTCTGTGGCGAGCTTACACATTCTCATTGTAATCACAGGGGTTCCCTCTGGGAATTCTGGTTCTCCCCAATATCCTAAGAATCATTAGGCTATTATTTATAAGATTTTGGGGGAAATTGAAAGGAATGTGCAGAGGGAAAAAATGTGCTTAATGTAAAAGGGTGTTTTGATGGTCCGTATGGACCCAATGAGCCAAAGGGCCAGTTTCTACACTGCTTGACTCAATCTCTGACTCTATCCGACCTTCATCCTCGATCCCATAGCCCTCAACATTTATCATGAACAAAGATTTAGCAATCTCAGGTTTGTAATTTACCTATCATCAGTTGCCATTTGTGGTGTAGTTTCTAAATTTCCACCACCTTGTTCTATAAATTTGCCACTGAAAGGCCTGCCTCGAACTTTTAGATTTTGTGTTTCCTTCTTCATACCAATGTCTTGGCTGGTTGTTGCCTTCTAATCACACACAGTCACCATTTTCAGTCTGCAGAGTACCACAGCCAATTGATAACAATTACAGGTAATTCTCCGATAATGCATGTTTCCATAAGGGTGGCACAGTGGCACACTGGTAGAGGTGCTACCTCAAAGCTTTAGTGACCTAGGTTCAATCCTGACCTCCTGACCTGTGGAGTCTGCACATTCTCTCTGTGACCACGTGGATTGACTCCAGGTGCTCTGTTTTCCTCCCACATTACAAAGACGTACGGGTTTGTGTTAATTGGCCTCTGTAAAATTATCCCTGGTGTGTAGGGAGCGGATGAAAAAGTGGGATGGCATAGATTTAGCATGAATGGGTGATCGATAATTGGTGTGGACCCGATGGGCCAAAGGCCCTGTTTCCATTCTGTATCACTAAACTAAACATGAATTGTACTTAACACGAGCGATGAATTGGGGAATGCTATTTATTTTACTCTGGCCAAATTGGTTATTACCCAATTTCGATTGGGAAATAGAGCACCACTTAAAAGTTACTCTGGAAATTAATAAGTCAAGTCAAGTCAAGTTTATTTGTCACATACACATACACGATGTGCAGTGAAAGCAAAGTGGCAATGTCTGCGGATTGTGCAAAAAAACTACAATTACAGCATATAAATTAAAATTAATACAGAAAAATAAATAAAAAAATTAGTCCCTGGAGTTATAATAGTTAACAGTCCTAATGGCCTGTGGGAAGAAACTCCGTCGCAACCTCTCCGTTTTCACAGCATGACAGCGGAGGCGTTTGCCTGACCGTAGCAGCTGGAACAGTCCGTTGCTGGGGTGGTAGGGGGTCCCCCATAATCTTGCTTGCTCTTGATCTGCACCTCCTGATGTATAGGTCCTGCAGGGGGGCGAGTGTAGTTCCCATGGTGCGTTCTGCCGAACGCACTACTCTCTACAGGGCCTTCCTGTCCTGGGCAGAGCTGTTCCCAAACCAGTCTCTGATGTTGCCGGACAGGATGCTTTCTACAGCCCCAGAGTAGAAGCATTGAAGGATTCTCAGAGACACTCTGAATTTCCTCAGCTGTCTGAGGTGGTAAAGGCGCTGCCTTGCCTTACCCACCAGTGCGGCAATGTGTGTTGTCCATGTCAGATCCTCTTTGATGTGGACTCCCAGATATTTAAAGCTGCTCACCCTATCCACAGTAGACCCATTTATTTCCAGTGGCGTGTACGTCCTTGGATGTTGAGCCCTTCTAAAGTCCACAATCAGCTCTTAGTTTTTTTTAACATTCAAGAGGAGGCTATTGTCCCGACACCAGAGTGCCAGATCAGCCACCTCCTCCTGGTAGGCCTTCTCATCGTTGTCGGAGATCCGGCCCACCACCACAGTGTCATCAGCAAACGTGATGATGGAGTTTGAGCTGAACCTGTCCACACAGCACCTGGAGTACTGTGTGCAGTTTTGGTCTCCAAATTTGAGGAAGGATATTCTTGCTATTGAGGGCGTGCGGCGTAGGTTTACTAGGTTAATTCCCAGAATGGCGGGACTGTCATATGTTGAAAGACTGGAGCGACTAGGCTTGTATACACTGGAATTTAGAAGGATGAGAGGAGATCTTATCGAAACGTATAGGATTATTAAGGGGTTGGACACGTTAGAGGCAGGAAACATGTTCCCAATGTTGGGGGAGTCCAGAACAAGGGGCCACAGTTTAAGAATAAGGGATAGGCCATTTGGAACTGAGAGGAGGAAAAGCTTTTTCAGTCAGAGAGTTGTGAATCTGTGGAATTCTCTGCCTCAGAAGGCAGTGGAGGCCAATTCTCTGAATGCATTCAAGAGAGAGCTAGATAGGGCTCTTAAGGATAGCGGAGTCAGGGGGTATGGGGAGAAGGCAGGAACGGGGTACTGATTGAGAATGATCAGCCATGATCGCATTGAATGGCGGTGTTGGCTCGAAGGGCCAAATGGCCTCCTCCTGCACCTATTGTCTATTGTCTATTGTGTACAGGGAGTGCAGTAGGGAGCTAAGGATGCAACCCTGAGGGGATCCTGTGTTCAGGGTGAGGGGGCTAGATGTGTGTTCCCCCATCCTGACCACTTGGGGCCTGGCGGTGAGAAAGTCCAGGACCCAGGCACACAGAGGAGTGTTAAGCCCCATTTCCAGCAGCTTCTCAGCAAGTCTGGTGGGGACTATGGTATTGAAAGCTGAACTAAAGTCAATGAACAGCATCCTCACATAGCCCCCCTTCTGGTTGTCCAGATGAGTGAGAGCGGTGTGCAGAACCTGGGAGACCGCATCATCCGTGGATATGTTCGGACGGTATGCGAACTGCAGCGGGCCATGTTGCGAGGAAGGAAGGCACAGATGTGGTTCTTGATTAGTCTCTCGAAGCATTTCATGACCACCGAGGTGAGGGCCACCGGTCGGTAGTCATTCAGACAAGCTGGAGAGGCATTCTTTGGCAACGGTACAATAATGGATTTTTTGAAGCATGCAGGGACCACGGACTTGGCCAAGGAGAGGTTGAATATTGTGGTGAGCACTGCAGCAAGATGAGTAGCACAAGACTTTAGTACTCGCCCTGCTATACCATCTGGACTTCCAGCTTTCCTCAAGCAGAGAAAAATACTACCTTGGATTTAAACAGTGTGGGGGAATAAAACCTATTATTTCAATGTAACCTCCCTGCAGTAATCAGCCACTATTCTCTCTTGACACAGCTGCCTGTTCAATTGCAGGTAGTCATTGAAATTGACAAGCAATCTGACGCTTGTGCAATGATACTCGATTAAATAATGTAACATACAATCTTTAGTATGTTTGGCTTGCAGTAACAAAAATAAATTTATTGTTATTGAAAAGATCATTAGTTTAAAAAATCCTAGGGAATAATAACCTTGCCTTTGCAAGCTGAAACTCTCTAGACGCTAAACCCCTCTTCCCCATTGATATAATTGCCTTTATAACATGATTTTCTATAACACGAAATTTCTTTGGAACACAATTATCAGCTTATAGCAGAACTACTTACTGATCAAATGTATTGCAAACATTCTGCACAGTTGTAGTTTACTTAAAGCCATCAATTTAAAATTTTGAGATACAAGACCTTTCAGTGTAAAAATGAAATCTTACAATGTCAGAAAGCTGATTTCCCTCTCATTCATTTATTGGAAAAAAACCTTGCATTTACTCTTGAATTTCATGTCACTTCCAGGAAATACCAAAGAAATTTACAGCCAATTAAATAATTCTCACAATCAATCACAATCATACTTTATTCACCAAGTATGTTTTGCAACATACGAGGAATTTCATTTGCCATACAGTCATAACAATAAAAAGCAACAGGACACACAAAATACATTTTAACATGAACATCCACCACAGTGACCCCTCCACATTCCTCACTGTGATGGAAGGCAAAAGAAAGTTCAATCTCTCCTTTTGTCCTCCAGCGGTTGGGGGCCTCTAACCTTCCGTTGACGGGACGATCTTGACTACCATTGCCGGCGATGGGCCTTCCTCATCGGGGCAATCAAGCTCCTGCATCGGGGGTGGGAGGGATCTCAGCTCCCCCATGCCGGGCGATCTACCCCGGGTCGGGACTAGTCGAACCTCGTGCAACTTGGAGCTCCCGACTTCGGTCTCTACCCAAGACTGCGAGCTCCTTGATGTTAAGGTCTGCAGGTTGCGGTTGGAGCTTCGATCCAGGCAAGGAATCGCACCTTCAGATGGTAAATCCACGTCCCGCGGGGGCTCAAAGTCAGTCCTAGGCAAGGCCTCCAGCTCCATGATGTTAGGCCGCAGGGCGACCGGAGATATGATCCGGAAAACAATCGCATCTCTGGCAAGGTAAGAGATTGAAAAAAGGTTTCCCCCGACCCCCAACCCCACTCCCCACATAAAACAAACCAGAGAACATTAATACAAACTTTAAAAATTCACCAAAAATAACAAAAAAAGGACGAAAAGGACAGACAGACAGTAGGCGAGGCTGCCATCGTGGCGCCACCCAGTGGAAGTGTAATTCTAACTGCAGTTATTTTAAAGCCAGCCGCTCCCACGAATAACAATGTGATGAGGGCGAGATAGTTATTAGTTAAGAGATGAATATTACTCCGGATTCTACGGTGAACATCCATTCATTTTTTTCAGAACAATGACATGGCATCTTTTATGGCAACTTAGCAGAGGAGACAGGGCATGATTTCACCTCTGCAAAAGGTAGCAACACTGATTATGATTCACCAGTTATGGCTTGTACCGGTAGTTGGACCTGGCTTCAGAGCAAGAGTAGACCCGATGTTCTGCATAGATAGGCCTTACATAGAGCTGTCATGGGCTTGATCGGGCCAAATGGCCACCTTTGTTTGATTCTGTGACCCATGAATATAGTGACTCATTACCAAAATATTCTACATACCTGGCATTGGTCAACAAACAAAGTTAAGCGATACAATGCCTCCACTCAATGGTGAACTTCTGGGGTTTATTGCTGCGGTTTATTTGTTCTTGAGAGAGTCTTCTGACTATTAGGAAATTATTATAGTTCACAATCGTAGTACTGACCTCTGCATATATTACAGGCTGTGCCTTGCCCTTTGCTCAGTGACTTACCTGAACGTACTAAATTGTTAAAATCATCCCCAAAACATTGCAGGTGCAAAAAAGTTTATGCAAATTGGTGACAATATTTTCCCTTCACTATAGTTTATAAAATATTGTTATGTTTTTCACTGGAAATGGAACTTGTCTCATTCTCTGGCAGAAAAAAACCCCCAGAAAAAATACTTCACATCTATTGCACATTGGTGTGCCTGTATCTCAATAAATATGCGTATCACACAGTGTCATTCACACTACAATATGCAGTAGGTCTATGGCACCACCCCTCAACAGCACTGCCAAGATCAAGAACTGCATTTTGTCAAACTTTACCAGCACATATCCAAAGTCTTTTCATTCGGAATGCAACATGCTGATGGCACGGTTGGGTGCCACAGGAAATAGGAACTTTTCCCCAAATAGTGAGATTATCCCTGGCAGTGAATCAGACTAACCTTCTGTGGCACACAATTAGAAATGCTGTTGCCGTGCCAATGTGCGATACAATACAGATTGAACATTGAAATTCCACACCCACCAACAACAGAAGATGCTGGAAATACACAATCGGTCAGGCAGTATCTGTGATGAGAGAAACAGTCACCATTTAACCATGTTAGCCTCTTCGTAGATGTTGCCCGAACTGCTGAGTGTTTCTGTTTTGATTTTGGATGGCAAGCATTTGCAATTTTTGGCTTTGTGTCTCCTCTTGTGTTCATTGAAAGTGGTCTTCATGGAAGCAATCTCCAAGGATTTACAGGTCTAAATTATTGCTTCGGAATTGGTTTAGACATTGGGCAGGCATCGATGTTGGGCAGTTTAGCTTCAGATGACTGTTTCTAATACTTCTGTGTGGAGTTTGCTGTCTGTGTGGAGTTTGCACATTCTTCCTGTAGCTACAATATACGAGTTTCCCCTGGGTGCTCTGGATTCATCCCACATCCCAAAGATGTGCTGGGAGATATGTTAATTGTCTGCAGTAAATTGCCCTAGGTGTATTGGTGAGTGGTAGAATCTGGAAGGAGATAGACAATAGACAGGATGGGAATGTGGGAAGCATAAAATGGGATTAGTGTTGGATTGATAAAAATGGCTGTTTAATGGTCAGCACTGCTTTGCTGCATGACTCTATGACATGACTATATTGATATATAAATGACAACACCTTCTGAAAATCTCCAGCATTTATCTGTAGTCAGAACACTAAATGTTATTATTTATTTTTGGCAACTACGTTTGCAATGTCCATGAACATTACATTGGGCAAAGGAAGAGTGGAACTAATACTTCTTGTACAGTATTATGTCACAGCATTGTGTAGCAGTATTGATATTGAATTCCATGGGATAGCAACGCATTCTCAGTCACACATGTTAAACATGCAACATTGGCAGTAAATAATTCTCCACTTTCGAAATTCAGTCCCAATTTTGCCAAATGAACTGCATTTTTGAAGCCAATACATACCCCCTAACAGCATTGCAAGTTGAGAAAGCGAGTGCAAATTTCTACCCTCGAAGAACAGTACACCAGAGGAACAATGTGTGCCGAACATGATGCCAAGATGAACTAATCTCATTTGCCTGCACATGATCCATTTCTCTTCATTTGCTGCATATCAATTTTCCTCAAACACCACTATTGCATCTGCCCCTCATCCATCCCTGGCAGTGCAAAACAAAATACAGTGTAAAAAATATTCCCTGCACTTCTTCTCTAAACTTTTCCCCATCACCCTAAAGATATGTTCTCTATGTCCATCCTGGGAAAAAGGTTCTGACTGTCTTGTTTTATCCTACACACTTTTCACATTCTGCTGACCATATGTGAGGTGGCACAGTGATGCAGCAGTAAGGTTGCTGCCGTAAAACGTCAGAGACCTGGGTTCCAAGTGGGTTTTCTCCGGGTGCTCCGGTTTCCTCCCACACTCCAAAGACGTAAAGGCTTGTAGGTTAATTGGCTTTGGTAAAATTGCAAATTGTCCCTCATGTGTAGGATAGTGCTAGTGTGCGGGGTGATCGCTAGTCAACACGGACTTGGTAGGTTGAAGGGCCTGTTTCCAGGCTGTATCTCCAAAGTCTAAAGTATGTCATTATTTTCTGATACCTTGTACTTTATTTGTCACCTGCATATCCTTGCTGTTTGTTGAGCTTGCTCTGCTCAAATTGGCTGCCCTGATCCTTAACATTACAACCATGACTATCCTTCAAAACTGCCTGTGCAACATTTTGTGAATGGAGTTATGGAAATGTTCGCCTTCTTCCACCCAGGTATACTGTATGTTCATTATTTCTCAATCCATTCAATTTTTTCAAAGTATTGTGCAATGTCTATCTTTGACTAAGAGATGGCGGAAAGATGTACTATTGTTGAGGGAGGGGTAGACTGGTTTATGGTGATTACATCCCATTCTGCAGTCATGCATTTTGTGGATTGAGCTGGATATTTAATTACAAAATTCAACCAACATTTTTGCCCTGCCATAGGCTGCATGGATTGTCTCACCCATATTTCTAAGTGTACTTAATTAATAACAAATTATGAATGATATAAGCCTCGAATGTTCAAGTCAACATTTTTAGAACAAATCATGTAATACTATCAATTAACATTAATGCATGTTCAGATGCCATCAATTTACCTTCATATAAATAGTTTCATATAAACAGTTCACAGTGTCCACAGTTCAGCGATCATTCTATTTCTATGTCGTTCCAAATGCAGCGCTACTAGTTATTCTGTGAATGAACGCAATTACACTGATGACTCAAACCGTATCAGAGTCAGTGACTGGGAACGAGGCAGGGGTTTTGCACTAAACACGTCGTGCTGGTCTTTGGAATGGGCCTCAATTTTTGCAGTCTCCTGCAACAGTTAGAGACATGTTTCTGTGGCACTGACATGCAATTTCTGTAAAATGCCTGGAAATTACTGCAATCACTTCCAGCTCATTCCATCTATTAATAGACCAAGAACATGAAATGGGTGTTTTGATATAGAAAACAGAGTGGAAATGAGGCAGCTGTTATAGCAAAGACAATGTGCATTTATGTAGCATACATAATGTGATAAAATGTCCCAAGGCATTTTGCTGGATTGCGATCAAACAATATTTGACACTGAGCAGCATAAGAGATGTTCGGCTAAATGATTTGATCAAAGAGATAGGATTAATGACCAGCTTGCAAGAAGTAGCTTAAACAAATCGTGATATGTTTTAAATGTACGTCTATTTTAAAGTCTTGCTGAGGTGTCTTAGTATTGCACTTTCGTTTGTTAAAGCAAACACTATGTATTAACATGGCACAAGGTCAAGAAGCAAAGTAAGATGGTTAGCTAGTTTTTTTTCAAAATTGGCAAATATAAAAAACATGGTGAAACAGGAATATGTTTAAAATGAACACTGTCAAGGTCAGAGCACTAACTTAGTGTGGAGTTATGTTGGAAATGGACAATATGCCTGGGATAGCATAAGTATATTAAATCCACCAGGAACAGGCAAACAAATTATTGTACTCGGAACTAGTAAACTCGGGCCAGAACAGTGATTGAGAGATAGAGAGAACAAAGGAGGAGTTTAAATATGTTCGACTGCAGCGACAGATATTATACATGAGAATGCGAGACAATTAGTGTGAGGATCTCACTCAAAAAGCAGCTCAGTCTCAGAGGAACCATAGACTGATGATAAGAAGAAGCAGGGCTTGTAATGAATAAAACATAAAATGTATTTTGAATGACATGGGATGAGATGGCTCAGGAGACCATTTTTTGGCATGTAAGAACAAAGAGGGAAAGCACATAAATGTACAAGGTCAGAAAGAATGAGCAAGCACATGCAGAAGGAAGAGTATTTGCATTCATCAGGGCACAGCAGGAAGAAGAGAGATATCACCACAGTCGCTCTGAGGGTAAGACTCCTAGGTTCAGAAGAACACACTATGACAAACATCTTTGTTAAGTATTTGTTAAGCTCAGACTGAAGAAGGGTCTTGACCTGAAACGTCACCCATTCCTTCTATCCAGACATGCTCCCTGTTCAGCTGAGTTACTCCAGCATTTTGTGTCTATCTTCTTTGTTAAGTATTGCTCCTTTTACACTAGATGCAACTTACTTAATAAATCTTATGACCAATATGCCTGTATCCTTGATGGTCTATTGTTGTGACACACAAGCCTTTTAAGTCAGTTGACATTAAATCTTAAAGTGAAATAAGTGACAAATTGACAACCTTATATGCGTCAAGCAGAAACAAGAGATGGAGATGGTTAGATGTAGACACAGAGAATCGCAGATGCTGGTTTACAAAAAACTACGCAAAGCGCTACACTAATGTACGAGTCAGGTAGCATCTCTGGAGGACATGGATGTTTCGGGTCAGGTCTCTATATCAGACTAAAGAACGGACCATCCTCCAGGCTAAAGTAAGTGAAGGAGGGTTCCGATTTGAAACGTCTCCTGTCCGTTCTCCAGAGGTGCTGTCTAATCCATTGAGTTACTCCAGCACTTTGGAGTTGACTGGGTTAGACAATAGACAATAGACAATAGGTGCAGGAGTAGGCCATTCAGCCCTTCGAGCCAGCACCGCCATTCAATGCGATCATGGCTGATCACTCTCAATCAGTACCCCGTTCCTGCCTTCTCCCCATACCCCCTCACTCCGCTATCCTTAAGAGCTCTATCCAGCTCTCTCTTGAAAGCATCCAACGAACTGGCCTCCACTGCCTTCTGAGGCAGAGAATTCCACACCTTCACCACTCTCTGACTGAAAAAGTTCTTCCTCATCTCCGTTCTAAATGGCCTACCCCTTATTCTTAAACTGTGGCCCCTTGTTCTGGACTCCCCCAACATTGGGAACATGTTTCCTGCCTCTAATGTGTCCAATCCCCTAATTATCTTATATGTTTCAATAAGATCCCCCCTCATCCTTCTAAATTCCAGTGTATACAAGCCTAATTGCTCCAGCCTTTCAACAGTCCCGCCATTCCGGGAATTAACCTAGTGAACCTACGCTGCACGCCCTCAATAGCAAGAATATCCTTCCTCAAATTTGGAGACCAAAACTGCACACAGTACTCCAGGTGCGGTCTCACCAGGGCCCGGTACAACTGTAGAAGGACCTCTTTGCTCCTATACTCAACTCCTCTTGTTATGAAGGCCAACATTCCATTGGCTTTCTTCACTGCCTGCTGTACCTGCATGCTTCCTTTCAGTGACTGATGCACTAGGACACCCAGATCTCGTTGAACATCCCCTCTTCCTAACTTGACACCATTCAGATAATAATCTGCCTTTCTATTCTTACTTCCTAAGTGAATAACCTCACACTTATCTACATTAAACTGCATCTGCCATGTATCCGCCCATTCACACAACCTGTCCAAGTCACCCTGCAGCCTTATTGCATCTTCCTCACAATTCACACTACCCCCCAGCTTAGTATCATCTGCAAATTTGCTAATGGTACTTTTAGGAATTCTAGAGCTTAAGCCATGTTTGCTAATAGTGGAGTAACTAAATTTAGGGATTATCAGGATGTGAGAATTGGGAGAGAGCAAAGATCTTCAAGAGTTTTAGGGATCGGAGAGGTTATAGGAAGACTGTGAGGAATTTGAATTAACTTGAGAGGGGTGTTTCAGCAGAAGGCAATGTAGGCCAGCAGCACAGAGGTGAATGAGGCATGGTGTCAGGTAGAAGTCAACAGCAGAATTTCAGTATTAGAAATAAGCCAATCCAGGAGTTGGGGTCCATACTTTATAGGATGTTGAGTGCTCAACAGAAGTGGAGGGGAGAATCAAGTAGAGCTGGGTCTCATTCATGGCAAGTACAATTTTAATGGACACTAGACGGGCGTGGACCCATTGGGTCCAAACCTCTCCTGCGGGCCTGACAAATGTGGAGTCTCCCCTGAGGCCGGGGGTGGGAGAGGAAAGTGGAGAGGGAGCCACTCACCCCAGCCCTGGGGCGGCATCCAGAGCGACCCGTTGGGTGCAAACCTCTCCTGCAGCGGCAGCTTGATAGTGACGGCCGTTGCTTTGTACGGGTGGACAACCAGCGCGTTTTCAGTGCACGTGCGGATGCGGTGGCCATCTTACGTAAGTATTAGATCAACGGGCCCCAACTGCGCAGGCGCGGACCCGTTGGGTTCCCATTGTGACGTCGAACACAGAGGTATTACTGCACAGGTGCGGCTGACAGGCAGGGCAAGTGGAAAAGAGATTAATTAAAGTTCAAAAAGTGACTTTTAAAGTTTAAAAAGTAAATAACTTTAAAAATATAACAACCATTTGAACCGCAGGCCAACGGTGAGTAAGGTGGACCTGAAATTGTTGCGCTATCGTGTACCGTTTTGGCTGTATTTCGGGTATATATTTACGAACGAACAAATGTACAAATAAACAAGATGAGAGTTTTAGTAATATATATAGGTTATCAATGGGCTGCATACAAGATGAATTTTCCTCAAATCGTTTATCCAGACCTCTGAAAAAGGAATACAGTACCTTATCCAAAATGCAGTCATATGCTACAGTCCACCATTTCACTGTAACATTTCGCATTCAGCATGTCTCTTTATATTTCCTTCCAATATTTTGACATTTAAGCTCTGTATTTTATAGTATAATCTGTTCTCAAATGTCTTCACTAATTCTTGAAGTTCAATGAGTCTAATGTTATTCCATGGTAATATTTGATATTTGAGCTCTTCATCATCTTTGTCTAATTAAAAAATTTCTATGTCATGACATATTTCATCAGTGTCCCAATTGCCACATATCATAAATTTATGCTCAAGATGGCATCCATGCCTGGGATAATAATCAGAACAAAATAATATCCAGGCCCCCTTAACACAGAAGCTGTTTCACTGAAAACACGAGTGGACAAAATTGAAGACTATAATGATGCAGATTTTTTCAGTGCCGTTACTATTCCTTAACCTTCAATTGAATTAACACAGCTGTCCCTAATATATTTTTAACAAAAACGTCAAGTGAGGTGAAATTATTTTAACAAGAGTTAATTACCAGAAGATTTATGTGACTGAGTATAATTTGTCTTAGACACAGCCTGCATTTGTCCCACTGCAACAGAGAGTGGTGAGGAATATACGCAGAGCTGTAAAACCAATAATCCTAATACCTGTCCTGCCTGAATAAGGGGAAACAAAGAACTTCAGATGCTGGTTTACACAAACGGACACAAAGTGCTGGAGTAATTCAGCAGGCCAGGCAGGATCTCTGGAGGATATAGAAAGGCGACTTTTTGGGTCTGAAGAAGGGTCCTGGCCCAAATCATCATCCATCCATGTTCTCCAGAGATACTGCCTGACCCATTGAGTTACTCCAGCACTTTGTGTCCTGTCTAGATGAATGTTGTTTTCAGTCATTCCATTGCCAACGTTAATTTAAACAGCTTCCCTTTCACTCAAGATATTCATAATTTCATCAGTGCTGTCCAGAATACATATTTGTTTGAAACACAATGGCCTTTACTGTAGTAAATTAAAATGATAGAAATAGCAGATGCAAATGATACATCTCTGTTTAATATTACCAAAAAATCATTTCAACCCTTGTTTTGAGCAATTAAATCGTATGGTTGAAATTCAGGTTTGAAAACTTGAATGAATTTCATTTCAAAGCGATGAAGACGTTTAATCAGCTCAGGGTCCATTAGATGCATGTGTAATCTAGATCTTCAGATGGGTAAACGACAGTGTAGAAGTACAGTTTGTTGTGTATCTACCTGTAAAAGCATTTGCAATGTGTTCATTGCAATGTGTTTCTTTGCTTAAAACCTATACTTAAGAGTAAACTAATGTTTATAAACAGTGACAAAATGTTTTGCTTCACTTTCAATCCATGCCGAGTAAATCCTGCTGTGCAAAATAAGGCCAGCCTGCCAAAGACTTCCATATGGTTAGTAACTAGACGACCGTGTACCAGTTGGGCCCACACCTCTCCGACGGGCCCGGCAACCCCCATTGGGTCCAAACCCCTCCTGGCAACCCTCCGTCCAAACCTGTCCTGCGGGTCTGGCAACCTTCCCCAGCTGATGACCTGTGGACCCATTGCCGGCCGGGGAGTCTCCCCCGGGGCCGGGAGTGGGCGAGGGGGGAGAGAAAAGGGGAGAGGGAACCACTCATCCCGGCAACGGGCGGCCATCACGGCGGCCAGAGCGACCCGTGGATCTGCTGGGTCCAAACCTCTCCTGCAGCGGCAGCTCGACGGCGACTGCTTTGAGCGGGAAGAGCCGGCGACCAATCAGAGCGGTGGTGGCGCTCCCCTCACGTGGGACCCGGAACAGCGACCAATTGGGCGTCGAGCTGGAGGTCGAAGCCAATCAATCGACTCCACGTGGGGTTAGCGGTAGGAGCCAATCAGGACACCAAGTGGGGTGGAGGTGGTGGAGCCAATCAAATGTCGATCTCAAAATGGCAATCTCAAAATGGCAACCCTCCCCCAACTGTGCAAGCTCGGATTCGCTGGCCATCTTACTGTTGTGACGCAAGATGAACACGTAAGTACTAGATCAACGGGCCCCAACTGCGCAGGCGCGGAGCCTTTGGGTTCCCATTGTGACGTCGAACATGGAGGTATTACTGCGCAGGCACGGCTGATGGGCAGGGCAAGTGGAAAAGGGATTTATTAAAGTTTAAAAAGTGAATAACTTAAAATATAACAACTATTTGAACCATAGGCCAATGGTGAGTAAGGTGGGCCTAAAATTGTTGCCGTATCGTGTACCGTTATGGCTGTATTTCGGGAACAAACAAACAGACAAACATACAAGATGAGAGTTTTAGTAATATATACTAATAGATAGATACTGTGCTGCTCAGTTGTTAGTTGACAGGCTTAGTGTGGATCTGAACATGGAAAGAAGGAAAGAACTGTGGAATTATTTTCCAAAGAAGGTTGTGGAGGCCAAGTCAGTGGATATTTTTAAGGCAGAGATAGATAGATTAGTACATGTGTCAGAAGTTATGGGGAGAAGGCAGGAGAATGGGGTTCGGAGGGAGTGATAGATCAGCCATGATTGAATGGCGTAGACTTGATGGGCCGAATGGCCTAATTCTACCTCTATTCCTTATCACCCTATGACCTGCAGTTATATATTACCGTTCTATTTAGGACTATTTATAATGGAATAAATAACAGAAAATGGTGGATAAACTCAGTTGCTCAGGCAGCACCTGTGGAATAAAAAAACTTGCTGTGAGTGAACTGGCTGCGACATTTTCTACCGAACAATGATTGCCATATCAAACATGTGTTATTGGATGCAAAGCGTTACTGAGCATCCTATGCAGGAAGATAACTGCAGATGCTGGTACAAATCGAAGGTATCACAAAATGCTGGAGTAACTCAGCAGGTCAGGCAGCATCTCTGGAGAGAAGGAATGGGTGACGTTTTGGGTCGAGACCCATCTTCAGACTGAACATCCTATGGTCATGAGAGGAACTACAAATGCTTTTATTATGCAAATTGTCGTCAATAGACTATAGACAATAGACAATAGGTGCAGGAGGAGGCCATTCGGCCCTTGGAGCCCTTGGACCATGGCTGATCATGGTCCATTTCCTATTCCTTTCCCTGCTGAACAGTAACTGTTTTTCTTTCCACAGATGCTGCCTGACCTGCTTATTTTTAATCAGTATTTTGCATTTTCAGTTTTTATTATGTGTTGGCCCAGTATTGTTTTTAGTCTGCCTTCTCAGCATATCCCGCAACCTTACTATTAACAACATTTTATATGTAGATCAAGACACTTAATGTATTAGCAACTGCTTTCATTTAGCTTTTTCAACTTGCCTCTTCACAGACATTCCCTTTGTTCTGCACATCTCATCCCCACTTGTCCCCCACTGAAAATCAACTTGTATCACTCTCTTTCCACAGATACTGCCTGGTCTGCTAGATTTTCTAGTATTTTTTGTTTATCTCAGATTTACAGCGTCTGCAGTTCTTTTCTTATTCAAAATGGGCAGAGTTATTGGGGTGGCACAGTGGCGCATGTGTGGAGTTACTGTCTTACAGTGCCAGAGACCCGGATTTGATCCTGACTGTGGGTGCTGTCTGTATGGAGTTTGTACGTTCTCTCTGTGACCATGTGGGTTTTCAACAGGTGCTCCAGTTCCCTCCCACACTCCAAGACATACAGGTTTGTAGGTTAATTGGCTTGGGTAAAATTATGAATTGCCCCTGGTGTGTGGGATGGTGCTAGTTTGCAGGGATATCGTTAATCGTCACAGACTCGGTGGGCCGAAGGGCCTTTTTCCGCATTGTATTCACTGGAGTTTAGAAGGATGAGAGGGGATCTCATAGAAACGTATAAAATTTATAAAAGGACTAGACAAGCTAGATGCAGGGAAAAAATTCCCAATGTTGTGGGACCCCAGAACCAGTGGACACAGTCTAAGAATAAAGGGGAGGCCATGTAAAACTGAGGTGAGAAGAAACTTTTTCACCCAGAGAGTTGTGAATTTGTGGAATTCCCTGCCACAGAAGGCAGTGGAGGCCAATTCACTGGATGAATTTGAAAGAGAGTTAGATAGAGCTCTAGGAGTTAGTGGAATCAAGGGATATGGGGAGAAGGCAGGCACTGGTTACTGATTGTAGATGATCAGCCATGATCACAATGAATGGCGGTCCTGGCTCAAAGGGTCAAATGGCCTCCTCCTGCACCTATATTCTATGTTTCTATGTATCTCTAAAGTCTAAAGTCTTATGAATTACGCTAAGCATTAAAAGGTTGTCTTGCCTTGGTTTAATGTCTTACGTAAAACACTTTGTCTCTCGTACTGCGGCACTCCCTCAGTACTGAACTGGAGTGTCAACCTATATTTCTCTGCTCAGATCTCTCAAATGGGTCTTAAGCCTTCTATCTATCTTAGAGGTTGGGGGCGTACGAAGAATAAACCAGAAGGGGGTAAAATACACCAAGTTGTTTTCTCAGCATTCAATCTAGTCAGCATGGTCAAATTCCTTGTGTGTAAATGTGTGCATATAAGTAGTTTCACGAGCCCTTCTAATAGTAGACAAACTTAAATTGGCACACAAGCTCCGCTTAATGAGTGACAGAAAGAATCAGCCCTTTTTGGTCCAGTGTCCGGCATCTGCATTCTTTTGGTCTCTACCAAACTTTTATTAATATGCAATGAGAACCATATCAGAGAGCTCAATGCCATTCTTGATCAAAGACCTATGATGGACCAACTCTGCCCAGTCTAATCTCCAACTTCAGGAATCCAACATCACACTTTACTCTTCATGAATCCATGCCCCCCAACCCTTGACTCCATATGTAGGAAGCGCATAGAGGCCCTGTATAATCAGTGGAAAGAGGACATCATCTTCCTAACCGCATCAGGCACCAGTGGGATTGTCTGTGATTCCTGTACCAGTTCTGAAGTGGCCGTTGAGATCAGAAAAACAGAGTAGAAGCAAGTTATCGGGGAATGCCTGAGACTGAAAGAGACTTTTGTGACCAAGAGTTACATAGAGGCTAATTAGATAGGAACAGCATATTTCTTCTTGTAAAGCACATTCATGAATTGGATGGGTTTTCTGCAACAATTGTCTGGTTCTTATGTCACCAAAAACTAAAACCAGCTATCTATTGCAGGTTTGTTCAATTAACTAAATGGATTGGATTTGAACTCTCGATCTCTGAATCATTAGTCAATGCTCATGGATTACGAGCTCAGTTCCATAAACATAATCCAATTGTGCACCATAATTATTTAACCATTTTGGACAATATCCCCTTGAATCAAATAATTACATTTTAATCTAATTTTATTGTAATGCCTCTGGTGTTCTTTTGGGGTATTTTTTCACTATTCTCTCGGTGATTTTTCTTTGACATAAATGAACCTGAATATTTTACTCAAGTTGTACCAAGAACAATCACATGCAAATTACCAAACTGTGATATTAATAAACTAATAATGCACATTTAAAAAACCCCAATAGTATCCTTGAGCTCCAAGCCTTTAGCATATGTGGAAGTAGATTGAACAGAGATTTTGGTTTGATTAATTGTGTGGAGAGGCTAGGGTCGTGGAACACTTGACAAAAGTTAAATACTCTGTTGCATATTGAAGTACCTCCAGCTCTTTAGCACTCACAAATTATAGTGCTAATATTTTCATGACTCCAAGGAACGTCAGGGAATCCATAACTAATTTGTTCAGAAGCAGTCCCTTCAGGCAAAAAGATAGCACTGGTTGAAAATAAATTTAAATCAGCAGATAAACTCAGCACTCAAACACAATTTTGCATGGGATGATAATGTGTCCAATTCAACTAAAGGAGCAAGACAATAAAAAGTCAAACCCTCAATAAGTAGAACTCCCACTATTCTTTCCTTCTGCCCAATTTATAATTCAAACATTCAGACACCCATGACTACTTGAACTGATGTGGCATCTTTTAACAGAGAAGATGGTGGAATCAGATACAATTACTACAGTTAAACAGGCAAACAGTTACGTAAGTAGGGAGAGCATGGAGAATTCTGTGCAAATGCAGGCTAAAATATGTACATGGGCAAACGGGTCAGCATGGCTATGGGAGGCCAAAGTACCTCTATCTTTACCTTATGACTCTATGACTCAATAACACTAAATTGATCCAGGGCACTTTGCAATCATCATTGAGTAACAGATATTATACTGAATCTGAATACTGAAAATGATAACTTAAACTAAATAGCTTTTTTCTCTCCCACTTCCCAATATTATAATATATGCATGTTGCCTCAACACTCTATTGCATGCAGTGTAAATTCTCAGTGTAATACACTAATGTATAAATGCTCTACAAGAGCTCAATGGAGTGATGCATTTATGATGAACACTCCTAAAATTCAGTTAATTGAAGTCAATGGAACTAATGTTCACAAGCATTATTACTGGATTTTGCATTTATTGCATACAACAGTAAAGTCATTTCTACCTTAGACCAGGGAGCATAACTAGATTGTAAATCATATGGACAGAGAGAGAGAGAGGGAGTGGGAGAGCAAGAGAGAGAGAGAGAGAGAGAGAGAGAGAGAGAGAGAGAGAGAGAGAGAGAGAGAGAGAGAGAGAGAGAGAGAGAGAGAGAGAGAGAGAGAGAGAGAGAGAAGGAGGGAGGGAGGGAGGGAGGGAGGGAGGGAGGGAGGGAGGGAGGGAGGGAGGGAGGGAGGGAGGGAGGGAGGGAGAGAGAGAGATTTTTATTTATATATATGAAGACCACATATAACTTGAAGAACAGTACCACATCATAGGTCTGGGAATGTTTAATTCACTTCCAATTTAAATTCCATTTGGAATATTTTGGAGGACCAAGAACCAAGAACCAAGAATGTTGCTTCCTTCCAGAATTAATATAAATTTTAATAATTTCAGACCACATTCTGAAGAAGGGTCTCGATTCAAAATGTCACCCATTCCTTCTCTCCAGAGATGCTGCCTTCCCGCTGAGTTACTCCAGCTTATTGTGTCTATCTTCGGTTTAAACCAGCATCTGCACTTCATTCCTACACACTTTCTTTATCTGTTAGTTTCTGAACTGGCCAGTTCTGCTGTAGGGTCAACTAGCCTGTTAAAACTCACTGCCCAGACTGAAATTTGAAGCCTGGCGATCTGTGTTATTTGCCCAGCTGGGTACCATTGTTGAGCCTGCTAACAGCACAAGAATCAGAAAAAAAATGGGACAAAATGAGAAGTCAAATTGTCCACTAAATTTTCATGTCCATACTTGAGCCTCAAGCAATCTAAAATGATTTCAGTACTTTTTTATTTCAACAATGGTCAGGGTTGTTTAGACAGAGACAGAATGATCTACCCATTCACCCAAAAATCCATACTTCAGTTTAATATCAAAAGGCTGGCGCTGTTTCTGACACATGACCATCAAATGGCGTTAAAGTCGCAAATAGTTCACCATTTTTAAAGCTATTCCACTAATGGAGGACAGTGTATGGCACAATTAGAGTATAATGCATTGTCCACAGTGTTCCATCAACAACCTTTTACTGAATCCTAACCATTGTTGGAGTCAGAAGGGACCAGGTATGATTTACTACAGTATTCTCAGTGTAATACAGTTACTGCTGTAATGTACCATGACTGAGGGGAGTGGAGGCACTTTTACCTCTGAACAGACCTTCGGGTGCTAATTCAGAGAGTTGAACACAACTCCGGTATCTTATTGCGGGACTAGGGGAGTTTTAAGAGATACAGCATGGAAACACACCTTTCGCCTCACCGTCCATGCCAACCATTCATCACCCATTCATACTAGTTCTATGTTGTCCCACTTTGGCATCCACACCTGCACTTTAAGGCCAATTTTACTCAGGGCAATTGAGCTACAAATCTGCATAGGCATAACAGGCCAATTGGCCATTCTAAGCAGTCTGATGCTTTTGGCGAATAAGGGAAAATAAAATCAGCCAGACATCAGCTGCAGCTCTGCAGAAAACCTCATGCAACTTATCTTTCCATTTGCCTCCTCGCTGAAACCATGTGGTCCATGGAACTTAAATTTGCACTGAACCGATTGCTTTCCTTCATCCTTCTTACACCTGCAATTCCCCAAGCCCAGAATACGAGTCACCCTCATTATGTAGCGGGTCACGGGTTAAAGCCGACAGCCATTTTCATTTTACTTATTGATAGAGTGTCCTGGTCACGCAGCGGAGATTACTTCCTTAATCCTTGCGGGCAAGTTGATCAAGAATGCAGAGAATTTCTCTCTGCACAACAAATAAATAGAAGGGTGATGTGTGCTCACTCAGGCATTGTTTGGCATACTTAAGTGCCCATTTTCACAGGGCATTTTTCTCTCATGTAACCCCGCCAGTGTGCTTTCAGCAAATAAATAAAACATTACATGCTGATTTAACAGCTCACAAAGCCAATTATTGTCTATATCTCTTGTTTCCATTTCCATTGACTTTCAGTCTGAAGAAGGGTCTCGGCCTGAAACTTTACCCATTCCTTCTCTCCAGAGATACTGCCTGTCTCGCTGAGTTACTCCAGCATTTTGTAGCTATCTTTGAACCAAACAAAGGAGGTTTACTTCAACAACAATAATGGAAATGAACTCGTCTTGACTTGACTTGAGAATAATAACAAGACTCTATATGCAAGAATTTCAAGGAGAGGTCGAACAAATCAGGATTGCATACCCTTGACTTTAGAAGGGTAACCAGCATTTTGATTGAAGCTGCTAGCCTATTACAAGGAACTGATATTCTTGCTTGCAAGAACTATTTCTGATTTGGAAGTTCAAGGATCAAATATAGTGTAAAAATTAGAGGTACATCTTTAAGTAGTGAAGCTAGCATATCCTTTGACATATTGACACAAGAGGTAAAAGTGAATTGGAACTTTATTCTGCAGACGATGATTACCTTATAAAATATTTCAGTGGCACAGTTCGTAAAGCTACTCCCTCGCTTGCCAGAGACGGTTTCAATCCTGATCTTTGGCACTGTTCATGCTTCTCTCTCTGACCGTATTGGTTTCCCCTGGGTGCTCCAGTTTCCTCCCACGTCCTAAAGATGTGCTGGTTGTTAGGTTAACTGGCCACTGTAAGTTGAGTAAGTGAGTGGCAGAATCTGGGGGTAGCTGATGGTAATGTGGGGAAAAATAATGTCTAACTACTGTAAATGGATGGTCAATAACTGTCATATGTTGAAAGACTGGAGCGACTGGGCTTGTATACACTGGAATTTAGAAGGATGAGAGGGGATCTTATCGAAACGTATAAGATTATTAAGGGCTTGGACACGTTAGAGGCAGGAAACATGTTCCCAATGTTGGAGGAGTCCAGAACAAGGGGCCACAGTTTAAGAATAAGGGGTAGGCCATTTAGAACGGAGATGAGGAAAAACTTTTTCAGTCAGAGAGTTATGAATCTGTGGAATTCTCTGCCTCAGAAGGCAGTGGAGGCCAATTCTCTGAATGCATTCAAGAGAGAGCTGGATAGAGCTCTTAAGGATAGCGGAGTCAGGGGGTATGGGGAGAAGGCAGGAACGGGGTACTGATTAAGATTGATCAGCCATGATCACATTGAATGGCGGTGCTGGCTCGAAGGGCCGAATGGCCTACTCCTGCACCTATTGTCTATTGTCTAATACAGACATGGTGGGCCGAAGGGCCTATTTCCAAATTGATTGTGTGAGAGAGTGGCAGAATCTGCGGGTTGTTGATGGTAATGTCGGGAGAATTAATGTCCAATTAGTGTTAATGGATGGTCAGTACTGATATGGTGGGTCGAAGGACCTAGTTCCAAACTGTCTGTGATTTACTGAAGGTATAAGGGGCTAAGAGGTAACATATGGATTTTAGATTACAGATCTGTCATGCCCGCACTGAGTGCCAGGTTGAACTTGACGGGCATCGCCTGTTCCTCACCTTCAACCCATCATTTAAACATTCAGAATTTTTGCCTTAATGTGACTTGAACGGAGGCTTCATATCTCACATTATGAACCTTGGCAGACAGTAAAAACAAACCATGTGAAACAAGCAGAATATGGCGGTACGGCGGTGCAGCGATAGAGTTGATGCCTTACAGCCCTTACAGCGCCGGAGATCTGTGTTCGATCCCGACTACGGGTGCTGTCTGTCCGAGTTTGTACGTTCTCCCCAGACCACGTGGGTTTTCTCCAGTTTCCCCCCACACTCCAAAGATGTACAGGTTTGTAGGTTAATTGGCATGGTATAAATGTAAATAGTCCCTAGTGTAAGTAGGATAGTGTTAATGTGCAGGGATCGCTGGTCGGCGCGGACTCGGTGGGCCGAAGGGCCTGTTTCCATGCTGTATCCCTGAACTAAACTCAGCTAAACTCAGGAATTTAAGCGGGCTCTCTGGAGAGAGTTGCAGGATCAATGGGACAAAGCAGGAGGAATGTGACAAGATCTAGGGGAGGAGAAATTACAATAGACAATAGACAATAGACAATAGGTGCAGGAGTAGGCCATTCAGCCCTTCGAGCCAGCACCGCCAATCAATGCGATCATGGCTGATCACTCTCAATCAGTACCCCGTTCCTGCCTTCTCCCCATAACCCTCACTCCGCTATCCTTAAATGAAACGACAAATGGAGGGTGGGGTGCGTTAACAAAGTTTTGGGGGAAATTGAAGCACAGAGCAGTTATCTGAAATTGCAAAAGGAATATGGAATGAATGTTGGAGATTTAAAAGAAATACGTTGATTATCTGAAATTGTTGAGCTCAATGTTGATTCCTGCAGGCCATGACATCCTGGTCAGGAGGTGAGGTGTTATTCCTGAAGCTGATGTTTAACTTTGTTCCAACAGTACAGGAACATGAGAGGATTGAGTGTGAGTGAGATGGAGATTTAAAGTGACAGGTTACTGGAATCTTGGGGTAGATTATTAGATTTATAAACAAGATTGATAAATGTTTGTTTACCAAAGATCTTACGGCTTTATGGAGCCTGGTAACAGATCAGTAATAATTACACAGGCATTTACAGCACCCGTAAAACTTAAAACACTCAGCAAACAAAGTGGCATCTTTGGAAAGAGAAACACATGATGTTTCAGGTTTAGAATGCTTCATTAAAGTTGGGAAAGAGCTAAAGCAAGTTAGTTTGAGTAGCATAGAGGATGGTGAAGGAGGGTTAGAATAAAGGGAATATCTCTGATAGGGTGGGACCAAATGGGTTGATGGGTTAGTGGCACATCGTGGTTCTTCGTCCATGTAGCACGTTGTTGATAACAAGGCCGTGGGACATGCTTAGTAGGCCAGACTGCATGGACAGAAGCAGAAAAACAGGCAAAACTATGACCAGTTCTGATGCAGTGAGAAAGAAAAGAGCCTGGTATTGAGTCTTGCAGGCTACGATAAGAGTCAGCCCATGTTTGAGGAACCAATGGCCTCTTCCTATTCTTCAAGGTTTGTGGATTGAACAGAGGTGTTCTGCAAAAACAGTCACCCAGTCTACAAGTAGATTCCTCAACGCAGAGATATAACAGTCTGTGCTAAGAATTAAGTATCTTGTTTGTAAAGCCGTCAGAGGTAACTACCCATAGATTTTGTTTCACAAATAAAAAGATGCTCATTTGTGAAAATTAAATCTCAAACAATCAAAAAGGCAGCACAGTTTATGGAGACATAAAGAGTGATCTGGGTTACTCTTGCAAACGCCTACAAACAGCAACGACAATCTCCAAAAAAAGTTCAAATTGACAAAATTGTTTCATGTTGCATTAGTGAACCACATAAAAGCATCAGGCCATATTTTCCTTTGGCAATGAAGTTGTGGAACACGTTGCTGAACTCAAGAAAATTTGCTGAAGAAGATCTAACAATCTCTGGAGTAAGCTCATCCTCAGTTTTTCAGGCAGATTACAATTCAGTTGTAGGTACTATTGCAAAGTTTAAGAACCATCTTGGCAGCTACATGGATAGGTCAGGTTTTGATGGATATGGGCCAAATGCAGGCAGGTGGAACTAGTGTAGATGGAGCAGCCAGATGGGGCCAGAGATAGATAGATTCTTGATGAGTATAGGTGTCAGAGGTTATGGGGAGAAGGCAGGAGAATGGGGTTAGGAGGGAGAAATAGATCAGTCATGATTGAATGGCGGAGTAGACTTGATGGGCCGAATGGCCTAATTCTACTCTTATTCCTTATGACATGGGGTAATGTTGGTCGGGGTGGGCAGGTTGGACCGAAAGGGCCTGTTTCCACACTGTATGACTATGATTCTATGATTGAACATTATCCCTGGAATCCAATTACATAGACTGGCCTCAGCATCCAATAGAAGAATCTTCACATGCACCACACCTGGATGTAGAATCAAAATTTACAAAACAACATTTAAAAAAATATGTTGAGTGCAAAATCAGATTTGTCCATGCACATGTGATTAATGCACAGGCGTGAGATTTGTCAGGTGCTCCAGTTTTCTCTCACATAATAAAGACATGCGGATTGTCAGGTTAATTATTCACAGTAACTAGCCCATAGTGTGTAGGTAAGTGGAGGAGTGGGAGTTTATAGGAACGCAGTGAGAACAAAATGGGTTCAATGTAGTGATAATGTCAATGTGTATTCAATGGTTGGAGCTGGCTCGGTGAGTTGAACGGCCTGCTTCCATATTGCAGGACATTATTACTCTGTGACAAACAGTACTGTCCCTATGTGTGGGAATGTGCAGATGTTGGTTTAAATCAAAGAAACACACGTCATGCGAGAGTAACTCCGTGGGACAGGCGGCATCTCTGGATAGAAAGAATGGGTAACGCTTCGGGCTGAGGCCCTTCTTCACACTATTTTGGTGACTAAATCTGTCTTGTATTTAATGTGAGTGGCCAACTGGAAGAACTGCAATAACGTACTAAATTAAGGAAATTTGTCTTTAAAGAATTGTCAGGCTGCCAAGCAGCAGTACGAAAGCTGTCATGGAAAGTACAAGGAAGAAAATCAAAATGGGAATAAAGAATATATTTGTCTTATCATATGACCCACCCAATCCGCACCACAATCGCCCACCTTGTGACGACAACGACGCTTTCATTCCAGTCCTGTAAACAGTGTCAAACCAATGTGAGGTGAGATCATAAGGCAGGTGAAGATCAGAACTCCGACCTCTCCATTGAAAACATGTGCAGTTACTCAAACACACAGGGCTGAGTTGCTCCAATAATTAGCCCGGGAGGGACCATGATACAATGAAACTTTGACGCCCAGCAGACGCACACTGATTAATGTGTGGTTCATGTTGCTGCTTGTTTGACGCCAAGTAAGAAACACAGGCAATAGGTTGCATATTTGCACAATGATTTTAATTGTTAATAAAGAAACAGCCTCTCACACATTGGGAATGTCATCAAGAGCACCAAAGATTAAGGAGAAATTACATCTGGTACATTATACCGGACTGATTTTCCAAGGGTTTCGAAAGGAACTGCAGATGCTGGTTTAAACCAAAGATAGACACAAAATGCTGGAGTAACTCAGCGGAACAAGCAAGATCTCTGGAGAGAAGGAATGGGTGACGTTTCGGGTCGATAAGGGAAAGGTTAGGGATAAGGGAAACAAGACTGGTTAGGGGTAAGGGAAACAAGAGATATGAGGGTCTCGACCCAAAATGTCAATCATTCCTTCTCTCCAGAGATGCTGTCTGTCCCGAAGAGTTACTCCAGCATTTTGTGCCTATCATTTTCCAATGGGCTGGATTTCATCCAGAATGGGAGAAATTGTGCGAAACATTTTTTATTACCATTCTACGCAATAAATTGGAACAGAGTGGGTCCAATTTCTAGGATGTCAATCTTGTTGACAAAATCTGTGCACGTAAAATCTTGCTCTCTGAGATTGTATGGTGCAACAAATATCTCAAAAATGTCAGTCAAACCCATTTCTAAAAAAAAAAATGAAGCACAATTATCTGCCTTTCACAAGACGATCTCAAAGACTTTTATTTGTATGTCTCACTAGATAATGATTGGCACATTATACGCCTCTGCACAGCATACAAGACTTGGAGCAATTTTGAGCTCCCTGCAAAGAGTTAGTATACATATGACAATGAAAAGCAAGATTGGTAGCAAAATTGGGAAAAAAATATTAATTCTGTTAACAACAATAACACCTACATTTAAGTGAAGAGAATTTAATAACAAAGACTTAGGTTTTGTCAAATGGATTCATTTTCTCTGCAGTAATCAGAGTCTTCAATTATATAATTCCTTTCTATGCTATACATTCTTACTGCTGATAGTAACAGAGTGCTTGCTTCACTCTGTGAAGCGGTACACTGTGACCAACCCACCCCCTCCGCCACCATTTCCCTCCCTTCTCTTCCCTGTGCTCCACCTGGATGTGCACCTGTTTCTCCCCCTATCTGGCCTGTCATTCCTCTCCCCCTATCCTCTTCCATCCGTATCCCTTCCTCTGGCTTCACATTTCTTCTTTTTATCTCTGGCCTTTGTCCACCCATCTGCCAATCACACCTCTCCCTCTTTCACCTGCATCCACGTATCACTAGCCTTGCCTTGTCCCACCAATACCTCACTTGAGCTTTACAGCCCCCTACCATAATCAGTCTGTAGAAGGATCCCTACCAGAAACATTGCTTCCCCACAAAATACTAGAATAACACAGCAGAACAGGTAGCATCCCTGGAGAACATGGATGGGGGAACGTTTTGGGTTGGGACCCTTCTTTAGATTGCTCTTCTGCAGAATATAGTATTGCAGGTACAGAAAAAGTATAGGTAAAAAGGTATATGAGAAGGCATTTCTTCAGTACAAATCCTGTGAATCTTTTGAATGCTCTCCCAAGCATGGCTGTACACACCTACTTATCATGTATGTTCAAAATTGAGATTAATAGATTTGAAGGCAATAAATTACATGAGGTTAAAGATTGAATGAAATAGGACTTGCCATAGAAGATCAAGGGGTACTTTAAAAAAATGATCTTGACTTTTTAATTATGCAACCTTTACTTTGTCATAGAGAGAATATTCTATATTTTGCTTTCAGTAGATTTAAAATGAAAACTGAAGACAAGGAGCCTGACTTTCTTCTGTACTCAACACTCAACATAAATTGGGCCTAGGTGTGATTTTCTTTAATCTTGGATGAAGAGCGCCTTCTGAGGCTTTGGTGCCTGAATTATTTATTACATTGAATTCATGTCCCAGGTTTCACGGGGCTTCCAGTTAAGTCCAATTTTAGATGCAATGAAACTGTTTTTCAGACATCAGGTCCGATCAGCAATTTTCTTCAAAAGTGAAATATAATGTTCGACTTCAGAAGATATTTCTGAAGTTGTTAAATATCCAACTCTGTGAAGTCAGACACAAATGGCACACTTGAACAACCCCAATATCTTCAGAATATAATTAAATAGTGCCATAAGAAATAGGAGCAGGAGTAAGCCATTTGGCCTCTCATGCCTGCTCTGCCATTACTGGACTTTAGCAGGAATTGGTTGATCTTTCTTCTCTTGTCCATTGTTCCATCCAATTCCCAAATATCATGATGTTTCTGTGTCCAAATGTCTAACTTGTTCAGCTTTGAATATAATCAGTGGTTGATTATCCATAGTTCTTTAGGCTAAAGGATTCCAAAAATGTCTCTTACTCAAAGAAGTTTCTCTTTACTTCAGTTCCAAACAGCGTCTGGGCCAACAACTTGGCTAATTATCCAGAGAAAAATGCCCTCCTGACATGAATCTTAGAAATCTTTTCAGAGATTGCAATTACCTCTCATCACCCCAAGCTTCAGGGCATATAGGTGCATCTTGTTCAATCTCTCCTCAAAACAAAATAATTTAGCTCATTTTGGAATACATTGAGTACATCGACATCACATAAACTCTAACATGAATAAGTTCTCAGTGAAAAAAGTTTCACGAAAACAGTCTGACAAATATCCCCTAACTATGCTTGACAATACTGACTCAATGGTTGACTGCGACTGCCTACCTAGTTACAGATCAGCTGCCAGGGTAATGACACTGATGTCGAAATGATATAGAACCCTATAAAATCTGTAGCTCTCCATACCTCCACTAAAACAAAACACAATAAACCCAATCAATACGTGCCATCTGATAAAGTGCCAGCAAAGTCTAGGCATCTGTCATTTTTGACTTTCACCTTTTTGCTCTTTGGTGAGATGCCACAAATCCTATGCCCGCCAAGGATCCATTTTCGCAATCGTTAGACTTTCTGGCACTAAAAATATTCAGTGATAAAATGAGCTACGCAGCAAGGATGTCAGGACTAGAATATGATTCCACGTTCAAGGTATTACCAGTCGATAACCCTTTGAAAACCCACAAATTTTAGGATATGTGCTGGAGGAGACCACATAGCCCCTCCTGATGTCCTGATGTTCAATTAGATAATGGCTAATCTTTGACCAAATTCTATGTAGCCAGTGTTTTTCTAATTCCCTCATCTTAATGGAAATCTATCAATCTTTTGGTTTAATACTAAAAATTGACTCATCATCTGGTTGGGCAGATTTTCATACTTTTGCTATTTCTTGCATGTACCTTACTTCATTCATGAAAGCCAAAGTCTAGTATTTAGCCTATGCCCTCATGACCTGGTTCCCCAACCAATGCAAATGGCCTCGCTTTCACCATCATTGTAATTACAATTCATATATATTAAACTTTAAAAAAAATTATCTCCTACATTCCAGGCTAACTTAGGTCCATCAGACCATGCAGCACCTCCTTAATATGCATACTGTACTATCCTTGTTGTGTTATTAGGTTGGCAGTCCGAGGTCTAAACTATTGATCTTTTGACTTGAGTTCAAATCCCAGCATGGCAATTGAACAATTTAAATTGAAAGGCCCAAGCATATCTGATTTTTTTTTTTTTAAAAGGTCATTTTGTTGACTGTTGCCAGGATTAGAAATATTTGGAAATATTTGGAAATAAGGAAAAGTTTGCCAAATTTGGATTGTGTTCTCTGGAGCAGAGGAGGCTCAAATTTCAATCACGTTGGACTAGTTGCAAAATGCCCAGTCCAATACCACTGTTGCTGGTGAACAATTTGTAATGAAATGTCATCAACCTGAAACATTAATGCTATTTATCTCTCTGTAGATGTTCTCTGACCTGCTGAGGACTTCAGTATTATTTCAAATTTCCAGTGTCTGCAGTATTTTGCTTCAGCACATGTACACCTGACCAATACGGAAGACACAATTCTTCCCCTTGATGAAATTAGTGAACCAGTTGTCCTTTACAATAGCACTGATGGTGAATAGGCTAGTTCAGTATTCAAGAAGTGATTTGAAATGCACATCTTCAGGGTTATTAATTCACCTCTCCGGATTATAAATCCATTAAGCCACAGGCTTCTTCAGTGTAACACCGTCAACTGAACGAAAATTGATCAGTATCCACTTTGCACCTGCATAATTGTCAAATTGATTGATTTTAAAAGCTTGCTGGCAGAATGGAACCAGGAAGTTGAGCCAGTGTAGACAACAGGGTGCTTGGGAGCAGAGCGGTTAATTTACCGAATAAACAATGTAAATGACAATAATGATAGCCCAGAGACACTCATTTAAATCTCACCATGGCAGCTGACAATTTTAATTAGGTTGATTAATAAAAAGCTAGCGTTAGTAATGATGACCAGGAAATTGCTGGATTGTTATAAAAACCCTGCTGGTTCACTGTGTCCTTTGCAGAAAGACACCTGCCTGCCTTACCCAGCCTTACCCCGGCCTGGCCCCGGCCCGGCCCCGGCCCGGCCTGGCCCGGCCTGGCCCGGCCTGGCCCGGCCTGGCCTGGCTTATATGTGACCTCATACCAGATTGCCCTATTATAGTGTCTATATTACTAAATTAATAATGCAATGTAAACGGCTCTCAACTGGTCGCTGAAATGGCTCCGTTTGACCTCCTTTTGGACAACTAGGATAGATGGATAGCTGATGGCCTTCCCTTCTTCCTGAACTGCTGCTATCTCTTGATGCAATAATTAGTTGGGCTCTTTCTGTAGATCTGAATAATAAAAGGAGATAAAAGGAACTGCAGATATTGGAATCTTGAGCAAAACACAGTGTCGGAGGAACTGAGTAGGTCAGGCAGCATCTGTGGAGGGAAGTGGACAGACAACGTTTCGGGTCGGAACCTTCTTCAGACTGATTGTAGTAGGGGAGAAAGCTGGAAAAGAGAGGTGGAGGCTGGCTGATGGTTTTGGACTGATTACATTTAAGCAACAAAGATGCCCGCATCTAGTACACCCTCCCATCAACTCTGTGTTTACTAACCTACACTACTTTGATTTGTAAATTCCCCTCCTTGTTCTCTGACGACATCTCAAATGAATTACCATCAGAATCAGTCAGTTTTATCCTAACTTTTTTAAGGTTGTGAGACTAATTCAGTGTATCTCTCCCCATAGATGCTACCTGACTTGCTGCATTTTTACAGCCTGCTATTCTATTTCGTATTTCCAGCAACTGTTCTGTGTTATCTCTCACAATTCCAGCTATTGCTTTTTGCCTCTTTCCTCTATTATCTTCTTGCATTCACGTTTTTTTGTCCCAACGGGTTAGATACAATTAACAAATCTTTGCCAGCATAACCGTGTCACTCAGTTTCTCCTCATTTCCAGTCTATCACAGCCATTCTCTTTGTTTCCCCCAACCTCCCCTCCTCTCTGCAATTTAAACCATGTTTTCTTTTCCTAACATTACCTTGTTCTGATGAAAAGTCTCAGCCGGTAACAGTATCCCTTCCTCTCCCTGCACAGACTGCCTGACTGGCTGAGTATTTCCAGCATTTTGTGTGTTTATTTTAGATCAGGGCAGTACAGTGGACAACAGGTTGGGCCTGCTGCCTCTTGGTTTTGATGTTATAGGTTCAATTCTGACCTCCGGTGCTATCTGTGTGAGCTTTATTGTTCTCTCTGCAACTACGTTGGTTTCCCATGGGTGCTCTGGTCCCACATCCCAAATCCTCCTTCTAAGCAATCCCCGATTTCAGATTAATTGCTAGGTTTTCCTTATATCTAGAATAGATATAGAGGAGTTAGTAAGGGATTAAAAAATGGTAAATAATTGAAACCTGATCCTTGCTTGATGTTTAATATTGTTCCCATTAACCCCATTTAGTTTTTTTGCTGAACCTGTTGTGACAGCGCCTCGTCCCTTGGATGCCGATTTGATCCCTATCACTGGCTGACAGGCCAGCGGAGGTCAATGCCCAGCATCATTAGTAACAGTTGGGTCCTGTTAGCTGATATTGGTTTAGTCTCCTGAACCTCGTCAGCCTACTCCCTATAAAAACAATAATTCCAACCAAAGTGAGGAGGGGAAATGATGAGAAGAATCAGAAGAGAACGAGGAAGAAAGAATAGAGAGGAAGGGAGAGAGAGTGGCTGCCTCCGGCTGCACCCTGACCCCAGGTGTGCATATATTTATCTCATCATCTCCCACCATCCCAGTCACGCTGCTCCTTTCCATTTCTCTGTACACTAATATCCCATGCTCAAATTTAATCTTTTCCTTTTACACCCCCCCCCCTTTCCTTTCCCTTATCACTCCCTCCGGCTTTATGTTTCACCACTCCTTATCTGACACCCTTTTGTCTCCATTTCACTCCCAGTCTTTGTCACGATTTCCACCCATCACTCACTCACCACCTCTAGCAGCATCAGGGGGTACGGGGAGAGGGCAGGAACGGGGTACTGATTGTGGATGATCAGCCACGATCACATTGAATGGCAGTGCTGGCTCGACGGGCCGAATGGCCTACTCCTGCACCTATTGTCTATTGTCATCTATTATTTACCACGCTTTGCCCAATCCCCAACTCTTTTTCTTCCAACTTTCTCCCCCACTACTCCACTCAGCCTGAAGATTGTTCCTAAACCAAAACATCACCTGTCCATTCCCTCCACAGATGCTATCTGAGTTCCTCTTGCACTTTGTTGTTTTTTTGATATGGAGAAACATATTTGACTCCATTCGAATACCAACCTCCAGTCATTAGCAATCAATTGTGCAGCCGAAGTATTTAAATAGCAATGGCATTTATTTTTATTTCTAATACTCTGATGTTCTACTTCCATAACTGGAATGCGGTTTGATCACTGATAAGGAATAACAATGAGCCCAGCAAGTGTCCTTAATTATTCCTAGAAGATCAGAGTTAGACAGTTAATTCTCTGAGGACAGCCGCACGTTTTCTGCAGGAAAGATTGCTTCGAAAGATTCAAGCTCCTTTATCTGATGTGTTCCTTGAAATGTAAAGAATTAAAGAAACTTTTTTTTTTGATTCCCTGCTTTAATCTCATGAGAAGTGAAAATCAATTTTGTAACTTCCACATCAACTGAAAGGAAATAACTTTCCAAGCACCAAATTGTTTGGTGCATTAGAGAGAGCAAATATTTGAAATTGCTGTAAGCCACTTCAGTGACATGCACAGTCAAAAAAAGAATGGGTTATACAGCGCCTTGAGTCTGCTCATTCATTCAGTGAGATCATGTCTGATACGAAAGTCCAAGTCAGCATGGATTTATGAAAGGGAAATCATGTTTGACTAATCTTCTAGAATTTTTTGAGGACGTGACAAGTAAAATAGTTTAAGGTGAGCGAGTGGATGTAGTGTATCTAGACTTTCAGAAAGCCTTTGATAAGGTCCCGCACAGGAGATTGGTGACTAAAATTAGAGCACATGGTATTGGGAGTAGGGTGTTGACATGGATAGAAAATTGGTTGGCAGACAGGAAGCAAAGAATAGGAGTAAACGGGTCCTTTTCAGAATGGCAGGCAGTGGCGAGTAGAGTGCCACAAGGCTCGGTGTTGGGGCCACAACTGTTTACCATATATATATTAATGATTTGGAAGAGGGAATTAGAAGCAACACTAGTAAGTTTGCGGATGACTCAAAGTTGGGTGGCAGTGTAAACTGTGAAGAGGATGTTAGGAGGTTGCAGGGTGACCAGGACAGGTTGAGTGAGTGGGCAGATGCGTGGCAGATGCAGTATAATATAGATAAATGTGAGGTTATCCACTTTGGCGGCAGAAACAAGGAGGCAGAGTAATATCTCAATGGAGTTAGGTTTGGTAAGGCAGAGGTCCAGCGAGACCTGGGTGTCCTGTACACCAGTCACTGAAAGTAGGCGTGCAGGTGCACCAGGCAGTGAAGAAAGCTAATGGAATGTTGGCCTTCATAACAAGAGGATTTCAGTATAGGAGTAAAGAGGTTCTTCTGCAGTTGTATAGGGCCCTGGTAAGACCACATCTGGAGTATTGTGTACAGTTTTGGTCTCCTAATTTGAGGAAGGACATCCTTGTAATTGAGGCAGTGCAGCGTAGGTTCACGAGATTGATCCCTGGGATGGCAGGACTGACATATGAGGAAAAATTGAAAAGACTAGGCTTGTATTCACTGGAGTTTAGAAGGATGAGAGGGGATCTTATAGAAACATATAAAATTATAAAAGGACTGGACAAGCTAGATGCAGGAAAAATATTCCCAATGTTGGGCGAGTCCAGAACCAGGGGCCACAGTCTTAGAATAAAGGGGAGGCCATTTAAAACTGAGGTGAGAAAAAACTTTTCACCCAGAGAGTTGTGAATTTGTGGAATTCTCTGCCACAGAGGGCAGTAGAGGCCACAGAGGCCAGTGGAAGCCAAATCACTGGATGGATTTAAGAGAGAGTTAGATAGAGCTCTAGGGGCTAGTGGAATCAAGGGATATGGGGAGAAGGCAGGCACGGGGTTTTGATTGGGGACGATCAGCCATGATCACAATGAATGGCAGTGGCTGGCTCGAAGGGCCGAATGGCCTCCTCCTGCTCCGATTTTCTATGTTTCTTTGTTTCTATGAAAGCAAAGTTCCATTCTCCGACTGAATCCAATAATCTGAGCTCTCCTGGGTCTCCAAGTATCCATCTATTTCAGCTTTGAATGGTTCCAGGCATGAGGGATTTCAGCTACAATGCTCAACTAGATGAGCTGGAGCTGTTCTCCTTCAAATGAAGAAGACTCTGAGGGGACTTGATGGTGAAGAAGATTCTGACAAGCGAGAGAGAGGTGACTTGTTTCCATTCACAAGTTCACAAGTTATAGGAGTAGAATTAGGCCATTCGGCCCATTGAATCAACTCCGCCATTCAATCATGGCTGATCTCTGCCACCTAATACTATTTTTCCTGCCTTCTCCCCATAACCCTTGACACCTGTTCTAATCAGGAACTTTTCTATCTCTGCCTTAAAAATATCCACTGACTTGGCATCCACAGCCTTCTGTGGCAATGAGTTCCACAGATTAACTTCCCTCTGACTAAAGAAGCTCCTCCTCACCTCCTTTTTAAAAGAGCACTCTTTAATTCTGAGGCTACGACCTCTGGTTCTAGACTCTCCCACCAGTAGAAACTCCTTTCCACATCCACTCTATCTATGCCTTTCATTCACAGATATTTAATGAATTAGAGGATCTCAACAATCCGCTCTCAAAGCAGGATAACATCAAAGCACCATTTTCTCTCGCGGATGGACGGATGCCAACAATGAGATAAGTACTTAAATCGCCACGGATCGAGTGCTGATCTGATCAATAGGATTAGTATAGATGGGTACTTGATGGTCAACATGAACATAATGGATGGGCCAAAGCAACTGTTTCTGTGCTGCATGACTCCATGACTCTAGGACAGAATTAAAATGTCCAATATTTCAAAGAGGGATGCAAGAAAAAAATAGTTTACTCAGGGAGCAGAAATTATGTGAAATCATGGTTAAAAAAAGAATTGTCATGGGTTCCCGGAGGAAATTGGATGGGCATAAGAGAGAAGAATTTGCAAGACTGCAAGGAACTGGACTGATGGGTACTTGCTATTAACATGTGGTCAATGAGATGAACTACCTTCTTTCATGTTCTATGATCCTGTGATTCCTTGGATGACCATCTACAGCCTTCTGGACTGGAGAATTACTGTGATTTGCGAAACCGAGTATGGTTCATCTACTTGGATATGAAGAGCTGGCCCAGGAGTCGTTTAATGTAGTTTTTTTCCTAGAAGCTATGCAAGCAGCGATTTGTTAAATAACATTTCAGGTTCTGAGGTATATTTTGCCTAATGGCAGCCAACTTGGAACTGAGAAAAGCGTCAGCATTCAAACTCTCCAAAACCACACTCGCTCGGAATTAAACGTCCATCTATCTTGTGAGGATATCTGATGTCTGACAAAATGCCAGACCTGTCAGATGCTACACGTGTAGCGGAAGGTCTTTTAAAGGATGAAGTAAAAGTGATGCATGAATCCTAATCGGGTCTGAAGGAAGTGTTTCACCCCCAACCATAGCAACGTAGCAAAGTGAAAAGGAGCGCAAATCTTCTGAACAATTCTGCCCTCTAACATGACAGCATATGCTCACCAATCTTCATAAAATACAAATGATTTGAGTAATAAACTGCAGAAAGATGGACAGAAGAGAATTAATAAATAAAAGAACTGGCTTGACTTTGAGCAATTTGGAAACTATCTTATTGTGCGGCTATGCTGACAGCAGATGGCTGTAGTGTGCTGGAGACTGTAGAACACAATTGTTTGACCGTTCATATTAATTGGTCCAAGGACTGGGATCACAGAGCATCAAACCAAACCAATGTGGGTCTTATAAACTTCAAGCATTGCATGACAGAGGTGGCTGCGTTGCATGCACTGCGTAGCTTTTTTCTCAGATCAAAATTTTAATTGTGTTCATGGATCAATGAGCCACTAATTATATATTCCTCTTAATGAAACTGGGCAACAAACCCATCAGTTTGTGCTTCTTTTGATATGAGCATTATTTAGTGTTGTGCTTCCAAATTCATTGTCGATTGTCAGTGACAAATATAATCAGAGGCTCCTGTAGCTGTTTGAAGGCTGCATAAGATTGTCATTGCCCTGTAAATATAACTAGTTTACAATTGGGAAAAAGTATATCATGCGCACATTTCTATTTAGGCATTTTGACTCATCATTAGTAATAACATTCTGGTATGATGATATTGTGATTCAGTTACTAAACTGACATTGAAACAAACATCCCTTCAAATCCCAACCACTTCTCAAGCTTCCGAACCTTCTGCATTGACAAAACTTGGTAAATAAACAAAATATTAATGATAGTTTACTGTCACCATTCCAAACACTCAACACCAATTAATAATGAGGAACAAATGGTCCAAACGGCTGTTTCAAAAAAACATTTGGCAAGCAAAGCTGAGTTTGAACCATTGACTGTTGTAAAATTGTGCTCAACTGAACTGAGTATGACTAGTATAATTAAGTCTAAATTAGATAGTAACTGTTAAAAGTCCTCAAAAATGAACAGAACAGAAGAAACACGTTGTAAATGCTGACAGGAAAAAAAAAAGTTGAAAAATCAGAATATCTAATTGAAACTGAAAGCTTTAAATAGATTAGGTACATTACTCTGACCTCCCAGAATTGGCGTTGTTCCACTGAAATAACTTTGGTCAGTACTGAGAGATAACATCTCTAAGGGCTTTCTGAAAATTGCTGGCTTTCCAATACAAAGAGCTAACTCCAACCAGACATTGCAAATTCTAACCTCCATGGAAGGGTTTGAACTAAATCTTAGCACAATGGTAGCAAAGACACAATGAGGAGAGGCCAAAATGTAAGGATCTCCCTCTATTGAACATTGGAACCCAAGCTAAAATCGCTTGGACTTACTTTTTTTTATTGAAGGTACGTAAACAATGAAATAATGTTGGCATGCGGATATCATGTAAATTTTGTCAGTAAATGGAATGATAAAAGTCTTGCATCTTGAATGGTGACATACGTCAGTATATACGTGCAAATATTATGAATGAAGGTAATGTTTGAAATCATTTCCATTCAAACCTGAGTAGATGATGGACAGGAAAATTCTACTGCTATACCAATATCAGTAGAGTTCCAAATACTTAAAATATCTCAAACTCCTCTCAGCCAGTAGCAGAACGATAGAGTGGTACCAAGTTATAAGCCTAGCATTCAGATACATCGACCTTTGATCGAGAAGTATGAATTCAGATCCTATTATGGCAGCTGGAATATTGGAATGCCTGGTTTCCTTTACCGAACCATAGCAATTTGCAACCATCCTACAGTTGAATTGTAAAAAATTCTGACCGTTGTTTGGCAACAAGGCGACAATCATAGAGTTTGGGTAGAGAAGGAAATGTACAACTCCAAGTAAAAAATCTATTGTACAGCAAAAACAACATCAAGCTGCTCAGAAAAAAAGAGTAAACCAATAGAGACCTTATTGACAAAAATCAATCCCCGTCACTCCGACAGTGTGCTCATTAAGCTGCGTTTTACCCAAACAATTTCACTCTGATGGGCTCCAATGGGCAAAGCAATCCAAATCAAACCAACTCTAGCTGGTAACAGAAACATAGGATGCAGTTTGCTCTGATACCATACATACACCATTTGTGGACACACTGTAGGCTGACCAGCTCAGATCACAATCGACACTTCGCTGGAGATGTTTCCTTGACATTTTAAAAAGACACTGCCCAGTTAAGTTGGCCTGGCAAAGGGGATTAATTTACCATGGACCACTATTTTTTTTCTATGTACATAGAAATGTAGAGCTGAACGCTTAGCATTCTCCCATCTCAGCTGAAGCAATAAAGAACATGAAAACATGGACGGTCACAGAGAAATTACTAATATAACAGACAGCATTCTTAACCATTATTCCAGCAAGATGAGTTTGAATCCAACCAGAACAACTGTGGAATTGAAATTCAAGCAATTGAATTTAAAAATATGGAATTAAAATAAAAATGCATTAAAGTATTGGAATGTTGCAAAAAAAACATGGGATTCATTGGTGCTCTTCAGTGCAGGAATACTGAAGTCATATCCTTTAGCCAGTCTGGATCTGACTCCAAACCCGCCAAAGTGGCTGACTCCTAATATCCTTCTCAGTTCTGGGGTGAAGATAGAAGGGTAGTTAGTATGGGCCTTGCCTGTGACATCCATATCCCATGAACAAATAAATTGAAAAATAAAATTTTACCCCATTGTTAAAACTACCAATGTTTTAAATATAAAGAACTTTATCATAAAAAATACTGTTTCAAACGTGCTTGACTCAAGTTTAACCATAAATACCTATTCGTGACCTCAAATGTATATTCCACCATACATGTCTCTTTGTCACATTCTGACAATCAAACTATTTTCCACTCAACTTAGCTTTCTAATGCTCACACCAAAATTAAAATTTGCTTTCAAATGTATCTTCAGGTGAAATATTACCTCTCAAAGTATAGGCATAAAAAAAATATTAATTTCCTTCCCTTCCACTCACTTAGTCCTTATCAATATTGAATAATTTTTTTCTCAAATTGCAAACATATTTCTTGAATTGTAACCCTAAACAGTTTCCAAAAAGGCAAGGTACCAAACATTGTTGGTATTCATAAAACATTATACATGAATAACAGATAATTACCTTCTTGTTATAGCAACATAAACAAAAACAAATGTTATGTTTGGTTTTTAACAGAACAGTTGGGTTAGAATGAGTCATTCAACACTATTGCATCTTCTTCTTAGGCAGTCCTGTGGGTTTCAGAATAATGTTGGCTGCGAGATCACATTTCAAGGATTCCACGCAACTTATGGACATCTTTTAAAGCTATTTTTATTGAATAGGCATGTTGCTGACGTGGCTGTCATTTATTGCACATTTATAGGTTACTGTGAGAAGATGCACATTTATAGGTCACCTTCTTCAACTGCTGAAATTCTTTTGATGAAAATGCTCTCACAATGCCATCAGGAACGGATATCTAGTATTCATCTTTGAAGGAATGGCAATGTATTTGAAAGTTTGGTGGTGTGTGATGGAGGAAAACATTTTTTGGCTGTGTTCCCATATGGCTGATGTTGTTGGCTTTCTGAGTGGTAGAGGTGGTAGAATTGAGGTTGCAACAATCTAGCCAAGGTGAGCCACAGTATGAGATTTTGTTGATGATTCACATCATAGGTACTGTGCACCATTAGTGTAGTAAATGACTATTCTGGATGGTGAATTGGATACCAATCAACTCGGCTACTTTATTCTGCGTGGTGTTAATTTTCTCAAATGCTTTTGGTAGTGCATCCATCTAGATAAAGCACAGTGTAAGAAGAAAAACTGCAGAGGCTGGTTTAAATCGAAGGTAGACGCAAAATGCTGGAGTAACTCAGCGGGTCGAGCAGCATCTCGGGGGAGAAGAAATGGGTGACATTTCGAGTCGAGACCCTTCTTCAGACTGATGTCAGGGGAGGGGGCGGGACAAAGATAGGATGTAGTCGGAGATAGGGAGACTAGTGGGAGAACTGGGAAGGGAGAGAGAATAAAGAGGGGAAGCAGGGACTACCTGAAGTTAGAGAAGTCAATGTTCATACCGCTGGGGTATAAACTGCCCAGGCGAAATATGAGGTGCTGTTGGAGGAATTTGCGCTGGGCCTCACTCTGACAATGGAGGAGGCCCAGGACAGAAAGGTCAGATTGGGAATGGGAGGGGGAGTTGAAGTGCTGAGCCACCAGGAGATCAGGTTGGTTGAGATGGACTGGGTGGAAGTGTTCAGTGAAACGATTGCCGAGCCTGCACTTGGTCTCGCCGATGTAGAGAAGTTGACATCTGGAACAGCGGATACAATAGATGAGGTGAAGGAGGTGCAGGTGAACCTCTGCCTCACCTGGAAAGAGTGTTTGGGTCCTTGGATGGTGTCAAAGGGGGAGGTAAAGGGACAGGTGTTGCATCTCCTGCAGTTGCAGGGGAAAGTACCTGGGGAGGGGGTGGTTTGGGTGGGAAGGAACGAGTGGACCAGGGAGTTACGGAGGGAATGGTCTCTGCGGAAAGCAGAAAGGGGTGGAGATGGGAAGATGTGGCCATTAGTGGGATCCCGTTGGAGGTGGCAGAAATGTTGGAGGATAATTTGTTGAATGCGACGGCTGGTGGGGTGGAAGGTGACGACAAGGGGGACTCTGTCCTTGTTACGAATGGGGGGAGGGGGAGCAAGAGTGGAGCTGCGAGATATTGAGGAGACCCTAGTGAGAGCCTCATCTATAATGGAAGAGGGGAACCCCCCTTTCCTAATGAATGAGGAACTGCACCTCCTCCAACCGCATCTATTGTATCCGCTGTTCCTGATGTCAACTTCTCTACATCGGCGAGGCCAAGCGCAGGCTCGTTTCGCTGAACACCTCCACCCAGTCCATCTCAACCAACCTGATCTCTCAGTGGCTCAGCACTTCAACTCCCCCTCCCATTCCCAATCTGACCTTTCTGTCCTGGGCCTCCTCCATTGTCAGAGTGAGGCCCAGCTCAAATTGGAGGAACAGCACCTTATATTTCGCTTGGGTAGTTTACACCCCAGCGGTATGAACAATGACCTCTCTAACTTCAGGTAGTTCCTCCTTCCCCTTTCTATCCCCTCCCCCTTCCCAGTTTTTCCACTGTCTTCCGGTCTCCCACTACATCCTATCTTTGTCCCGCCCCCTCCCCTGATATCAGTCTGAAGAAGGGTCTCGACTCGAAACGTCACCCATTCCTTCTCTCCCGAGATGCTCCCTGACCCGCTGAGTTACTCCAGCATTTTGTGTCTACCTTAGATAAAGCAAAGAATGGTTTCAAAGTGTGGCTGCATTCTGATGATGGTAGATCTGCTTTGGGAGATAAAGTGACACATTTGCCATAGGACACCCGTCAAATTTATATGGGCAACCCAGGTATGTTTTTGCTTTCATCAAAGCAAAGACAGGCATGTCTTGGAAGAAATGCAATGTTAGCTCATTTAGCTGGCTTCTGGGATGTTGTGATATTGAGTAGACTGGTTATTCTTTTATTATTTTGCCTGGTGTTGATGAAAAATGAGAAGTTTATTGCAGCATACAAAACTCATAACGGGCAACACAAGATGTGTTTTCTTGGAGAACGTTGAGAGACTTAACATTTGGAACCATGATATCTAAAAAGTAAATCAGCAGCTCTGAGGAGAGAGGTGAATGGGAATCTATGAATCCACAACCTCTGTATCAATTCAAAGCTAAGAATTGTTGGAACAATTAGCATTCTGAGGGAATTGAAGCAAATGGTGAGGTTGAGATAGAACAGGTTTTGATTTTGAAGTAAGCTCTAAAGGCTGTAATGCTACCCCTTCTATTTAATGCATTCTTAAAACAGCAGCATGCCAAATAATTGTACTTTCCTGAGAAATTTACAGCAATGTTTTTACAAAGAATGAGGCAAGATCTGACAATGGATCTTGAGCAATATTCCATTTTTACTTTGTTTAACATAATGGGACTGTGTCACCCAGTTTTTTTCTCCCACAATGTTGCCTCCTTCCTTAACTTCACTCTAGATCGTCTCTTAGCTCAGTGCCAATATGGTGCATAAACTAAAACACTGGAATTAATCGCACTCCTTGCACATCTCTTCTCCTCACCCCGTGGCACATTAGAGGTCAATGAATTATACTAATCGCTGTCAAACCAAATAGGAACAAAAAATATATTGAATCATTTATACCCTCAGGAGAAATGAAGGTAATAATTGAATTCTTAAACAATAATTAACCTAAAATCTATGGGTGACAACTGCTTCAGGGTTTGCGAGTGTGAAGAGCCTTGGGTACTATTCAATTATTCATATTTCAAATGTTTTCAGTTCTCTGGAGCTGTTGAGGTCATGTTACTTAAAAATAACACCAGTAAATACATCGTTTCAGGCAATTAGCCTGTTGGTTGAAATACGAGGGAGAACGAATGAAGAACACTTTGCCAATAATAAGCAGGAAACTAGTTTTGTGATTAACCTAATATCAACATAATTTGTTTACCAATTTAAAAAAAAATGTATCGAGTTAATTAGCACATGGATTACTGATAGTGTCAATTGTTCAGCAGAATATTCTTCAGGATTTACTCAGTACATGTGTGCTGTGAGAAAAACTTTTTAAAAAAACTCACTTAATCAGACCACGTTTTTCTGGTACTGCTAAGTGCTACTTGTTTTTCAGTGCCTCAGGCTTTGGCTTGTTTTATTCAGCCTGGTCCATATTGCATCTGACACAGCAGCATTTGTCACTGTTCTGCTGAGAATTGATTAAGGCTTTGGCTCAGCAAGTCTGTCATAGGACATCAGGGAATCAAGCGAGAGGGGACACGGCATAAGAAAAGCAATCACTTGCATTCAAACTGTCAGCTATGGCTTTCTAGAGTCAGCTTGACACGTGCTACATGTCCTTTTGAACTGATTACACCAACCTCCCCGAAAGATCACATCCGTAGGACCAAATAGGACCCTGCGTGGAAATGAGAGTGAGAGCATTACCTGTGAAGGCATATCTAACAAATAGAAGACATTGAAGCTTACTGGCATGCCGATGTGCATCAGGATAAATAACAATCGTCAGCCATGGTTCCACAGCAGACAATCTACAAAGGGAATGTTCTTCAATAATAAAAAAAAACCAACTTTTAAATGCCCACAAAATGAATGGCCAAATGCTGTTGTTTTTAGCCAAAATTGGGCTGAATCACATTGGTGATCATTTTTGGATGAAACTGCATCTGTTGCAAAATAGGACTGGGCTGTTAAGAATTAGGAGCAGGAGTTGGTTATTTAACCCTGCAAGCCTACCCAGTCTTTTATCAAGATCACAATCTTCTCCTTGATACTTCTGTCCCTGCCAATGCACATATCCCTTGATTTTGTTAACATGTGGAGATCTGTCAATCTTGTTTTGAATCGTCAAAGACTTAGCTGCTATGAATCTTCGAGCGTAGCAAATTCCAGAGATTCACACCCTCGAAGTGAAGATATTTCTCCTCAGCTCAGTCCTAAACAGGGTACCTTCTTGTCAGACTGTGACCGCTGCTGCGACACTCATAAACCAGGAGAAATGTCCTCCCTTCAACCATTCTGTAGAGCCCTGATTGAATTTTATTTGTTTCAAAGAGATTATCACTCATTCATCTAAACTTTAGGCAACACAGTAAAATAATCCTGCTCTCCTTCTCCACCTGGTTCCATCTACCCTTCATCTCTCCCTTAATGGTTCGCATTATCACCTTCCTCATGTTGTACTTTGTGGTCCGGTATCTGTTGTACCTTTGTTATGACTCTGGACGGACCTCAAGTACACGTGTTTAAAAGGTTATAATGCTGGAGCTTAAATCCAGGCTGTTTATTCCATGGCCACCTGGAACCAGAGTGACCACCAAATCACCTAATTCTCTTATATACACGTTACTACACAGGCAAACATAGTAGTCCTTGTGATACAACAAAGTAGTCCTTGCAATATCACAACACCTCACTCAACAGACTCCAGCCTTGTGACCCTGCTTCTCAATGTCCAGTAGTTGCCTCCACCTTTACCTGCCTTCTTTCTCCATTGTCCGCTTCCATCCATCACCGACCTGCCTCTGTCTCCCAATTCCATCCCACCTTTCTTCCACTTGACACCATCTTCCTATCATCCTTCATCCACTTATCACTTCCCGGTGCTCAGCAATCCCCCTCTCCTTTTTATACTAGCTACCTCCCTCGCCACGCTCAATCCTGATGCAGGAATTCAATCCGAAATGTTGACAATTTCTTTCCCCCCACAGACTCAGTTTGACTAGATGAGTTCTCCAGTAGGTTGTTTTGTGCTCCAGTAGAATAATCTGCTTAAACCTCTCCTCAAATAACAAAATAATTGTCATCACAGGAAACAGGTGAATCCTCAATCAGTTACATCCTTTGTTAGGAAAGGAGCCCAAAACTGTGCACAATACTTCATTTGTGATCTCACTAGACCATTGTACAACTAGTAGTGAAACATCTTTACATGTGTACTCAAATGCTATGCTGGGGTTTCACAATAATACATCCACTTATTTTTTCCCAGGCATTGCACAGACGGCAATAGATATTGTTCAAGTCACAAAACTAAAGGGAGAGTGCCACATTAAATTGTGAATTTAGATGGCATTTTGAGAGCGACATCTCACAATCGGGCATGTCGCAATGCAGTTCCAAAAACCTACTGGTGCACACACCTCCCAAAACACTGAGACTATGCTCAAAACAGTAAAGCGTGCTATATGGCGGATTTATTAAACAGTATACTCACTATTCCCTTCTGCCTATGAGAATTATCCATTGTGGTGTTTGGCTCGAAGGGCCGAATGGACTACTCCTGCACCTATTGTCTATTGTGGTGGAGCTCAAGAGGTTTTGGCCAGCTGTCTAAGTCGTAAATCACCGCACCAGGTTCTGATTTAGTGAAGGAACTATTATATGTTTGTCATCAATCTTGGGTTATCATCATATATATACAGCCGGAAACAGGCCTTTTCGGCCCTCCAAGTCCGTGCCGCCCAGTGATCCCCGTACATTAACACTATCCTACACCCACTAGGGACAATTTTTACATTTACCCAGCCAATTAACCTACATACCTGTACGTCTTTGGAGTGTGGGAGGAAACCGAAGATCTCGGAGAAAACCCACGCAGGTCACGGGGAGAACGTACAAACTCCTTACAGTGCAGCACCCGTAGTCAGGATCGAACCTGAGTCTCCGGCGCTGCATTCGCTGTAAAGCAGCAACTCTACCGCTGCGCTACCGTGCCACCCAGTTAGTGGGGGTAGTGGGGTAACTATTCTGCAGATGTTTGTGTGTGCACGTGTGTGTAAGCATTTGTACATGTTTGCATGTGGGTGTGTGTCCCCATTCATTTATACATGCTTGCACAGGGTGAGTGTGCATATGCATGTGTGAAACCTTGCGTGTGTTTATGCACATTCATGAGTGAATGCTTGCACATGGATGTGCGTATGCCCATGTGTGTGTGCACGCTTGTGTGGGGGTGTGTGCACACATGTGCGTGTGTGCATGTGTGCATACTTCCATTTTGGTGTGCATGTTTTACTTAACTATCCGCATTGAAGAGCAATATTTCAATACCTGAAGTGTCAAAGTCCTTGATGATGTCATTACACTTTTTCCAACATTGCTCCATTGGACTCTCCCTCCCTATCTCCGTCCACCCTGTCTGCAACCACGGTTGCCAGCTCTAAAATATATTTCACTCTAACATTTCAATATATCTCTGACAATCCCTGGTGTTCCTTTCTCTCCTTTCTCTCCTACCTTTCTCTCCTACCTCTCTCTCTCTCTCTCTCTCTCTCTCTCTCTCTCTACCAAAACATCAGCAGCATGCATTGTTTGCATTCAAAGTGCACCTTTAAGGGCTGGCACCTTCCATGATTGCTGCACGCTAAAGTGGCAGCAATTGTAATTAGAAGTGCTCCCATTGGGGCAAGCCAGGCATGACTCAATGCTTCCTTCTGGGTGGAAACCACGGTAACCGCACAAACACACACATGTTGGCAGCCAAACTCACCCACATTTTGGGGGGTCCTGACCTGCTCATGTTTCACCACAACCAAAAACAAGAAAAAAAAATCAAATTTCAATGCAAAAGAGTCTTGTCATGTGAGGGCAAGGGAACATGATGAACATCGGAACGATGATTAACAGGGGTTGTGAAGATGTCAGCAAGGTTTTTTTTTTAATAACTGCACTGCAGCTATCATTGAGACAGCAACACCAAGTCTTCCACCACGCCACTGAGCAGGAGTACATTAACCCGAGAAATCTGCAGGCACGCATTTGCTGAGTTGCTCAAGTGTGATGTGAGATGGGTTGCCGTTGCTAATTTTGAACATTAGATATGGCCCTGAATGAATCTTATTGATTGCTATTTCAGTTTAAAAAAAAGGCCACTTTCTTTCAGGAGAATCTCATTTAATCATCTGAATCCACGGGTGCTGTGGTTTCAAGATTCAGTCAAGAGTTTGATGTAATTAAAAATGGTTCCTATTATTTTTGAACCAATGAGCTTCTTTATCTTTGAAAATAAATATGTGTTTTTAAAAAAAATTGATGCATTTTGCACATGACATAATTTGAAGGGCGTAAAATTCATCTGCTAATGAGTTATTGACACCTGTCAGTTTTTGACTCTGATTAAATATCTGCGAAGCAAAGACATTCTCAGAAACTGCACATTTCAAAGTCACATGGCAGTTCATTACTTACAGTGAGAAAGTGGCTGATTGTTCATTAAAAGTGGAATTTTATCTTCCTCACAGTGCTATCCAATTATTTTGAGACCTATTGCCTCTAATGTGCATTAAGAGGAGATTCATAGAAGTGACTTCAATTCTCTTGCTCGCTCGCTCAGTTCACTCTCAGCAGCCAATCTCTTCATTTTTTTAAATAAAGTAGTCGGCTAGACAGATATTATTTATTATATAAGGTCAGGCACCACATCTGGAAAGAAAAACCTAATGTTTCAGTTGGAGACCCTTTATCATGGCCTCCAGATTCAGGGATAGCTTCTTCCCAACTGCTGTCAGGCAACTCAACCATCTTATCACCAACTGGAGAGCAATCCTGAGCTACCGACTACCACATTGAAGACCCTTGAACTATCTATATTCGGACTTCATCTTACACTAAACATTATTCCCTTTATCCTGTATCTGTACACTGTGGACGGCTTAATTGTAATCATGTATAACAGGTAACAAAAACAAAAAGAATTTCACTGTACCTCGGTACATATGACAATAATCTAAACTAAAACTAAACTGAAAGACAAGTTAGTTTGAAGTTGAGGTGGGTGTAGTTATGTATGTATGGTTAGGACCAAGGACCAAGGCAATATCTCCGATAGGAAGGTGGCAGGTTTACCAGACAATTGCAATGCTTTTAATTATCATCTGTAAAGATCTGCAAAAGTGCATTTGACCTAAAATGATAATCCTGTTACTCTCTCCGCAGATGCTAACTGACCTGCTGAGTTGTGTCTGGTTTCATTTCATGTATCCAGATTCTGTCTTTTGATGTCTCTGTTAGTTTCTTTAAATTTTTGTAATGAGAAAAGATCACACTTGTTCCTTCTTTACCCCTATTTGTAGTTGATTTAAAAGTTTAGAATCCCTGATAGAGAAAACTTTGCTGTGAACCTGTCACCATTCGATAACAGGAACACAACCTCACGGCATGTCGGCTAAAAGTTATATCATTGCATGAGATAGGTTTAGATGGATATGGGTCAAATGTGGGCAGATAGGACTAGTGCAGATGGCCCATCTTGGTCAGTATAGGCAGGTTAGGCCTGAGGGTCTGTTTTCATGCTGTCATGCTCAATGAGTATATGACTCTATAGGACCTCTAATTATCAGGAGTACCCGATACTGGGACAGGTGATCAACAGTAAGACAGCTAGTTATGAAGCAGAGGATAAGAACTGAGAATAGGCCACAACCCCGGCAAACCATTAAATATATGGGGTCTGTCACGAAAGCTGATGAGACAATATAAAAGTGAATTACAGAAGGGAAGCTTCATAATGCTGCACTTCACTCCAGGACATTTCCCAGATGGGTTCACAGGTAATTTTGTGTAGGAGGCCTTTTTATGGCCAAATGCTCTGCATAATGAAATAACAATATTGAATATTCCCTCCATTCCTTTCGAATACTGGAGAGTGAACCATTACTCTCCAGTCAAATTACTGCAATGGAGTGGAGACACAGGACATATCCTTCCAAGTTTCCTAACAACACTGAAGCAGGCCATTCAGCCCACCAGCTCACGACAACTCTCAGAGCATTCCCATTAATCCCATATTCCCAAAATACCACAGCATTGATTCCTTCTAATATTTCTTTCCACCGGAAGAGATGCACAGTTGGAGCGGAATACCACTGCTCCTGGTTAACAGTAAATTACTAACCTGCGGATTTCTTTTACAGATGAAATTGCACACAGGGGACAAAGGATGATCCTGGAATGACAACCAGGTTTTTCCGGTGTAAACACAAATGGAAGAAGGCTCATGTCAAAAATTAGAAGTTATCCATGCTGTCAGTCTTGGAGATAAATTCTCCTGCCTTCCAAAGTGAGGTCTATAACAATTTGAGTCAAGATGAAAACTAGGAACACCAAGAAATTAATAGATAGTGGCAATATGCTTAACTCTGTCATCTAAATGATTTTTTTTTAAAGTAAGTAAGTTGTTATAGGTGGAAGGCAAAGAAATGATTGGTATCAGTTCGTTTCAGTGGAATATACATCGATTTTCATTAAATTAAATTCCAGGCCAGATTGGATTGTTTTTGATTAGACAGTGCATACACAAGAGGTACAGGCTAAGGTAATTATGAAGTGAATTGATTGGTCCTGTTCTATTTCCATCAACGGCTGACATGCTAACTATTTCATAATCTACCTGACTGACTTTACAGGACACAGGATATGAGAACGGCGACCTCGTTCAAACTGTCTTTTTTTAAATCATTGAGTGAGGAATTAATAGCTCTGAGGAACTGGGAGGAAGAGAGTAAAAATCAACATTGATTCCAATGCTAGAAACCAACCCACACAACTAAGTAGCAAAGATGGCAGTTAATTACTTCATGATGTTACTCCCTCAGGCCTGGGGTATACCTGTGGCTGCAGTAAGCAAGTAGACATGTGACAGCTTAGTCATTAGGAATGCAAAGTTGCTGGCTTACATTCTTCCACAGTTCAATCCTGGGTTTATCAACCAGCTGACACATTTTATTCTTGGATCAGTCTTACAATGTATCAAAATTGTTATCAAATAAATTAAAGAGTAAATGATTTATATTAGCTCTAATTCCTCTGGATGTTTCACTTACAGCTACTGAATAGAAAGGGGGAGTCTTTGTTGCACAAATAAAAACATAGAAAATAGGTACAGGAGTAGGCCATTTTGGCCCTTTGAACCAGCACCACCATTCAATATGATCATGGCTGATCAACCAAACTCAGTACACCGTTCTGGCTTTTTCCCTTTCTCCCTTGATTCCCTTAGCCTTTCCACTGGGTGGTGCCAGCAATGGCTGCCTTGCCAACAGTTTGTCTCATCTATTCCTCCTTTGTTGTTTATAGGATGTGTTAAATGTATGTTTTAGTGCAGTACTCTTAAACTCATTCACCCGTGACTCTTTATCACAAAAGTTCATTCACCCTCGACTAAATGTTCTTATGTTTTTTGGTAATTTTCGTCTTATTCACCCTTGTGTATAATTTAATATATATGAAGTCATTCGCCCTTCATGCACCCCTCTAGTTTCATTCACCCTTGGGTGAACCATTCACCAGTTTAAGAAGCATTGTTTTAGTGTTCTTTAGCTTGTTTTATGTGGGGGGTGGGGGGGGGGGTTGGGGGGGGTTGGGTGGGGTTGGGGGGGTTGGGTGGGGTTGGGGGGGGGTGGGGTTGGGGGGGGGGTGGGGTTGGGGGGGGGTGGGGTTGGGGGGGGGGGTTGGGGGGGGTGGGGTTAGGGGGGGTGGTTGGGGGAAACGTTTAAAAATCTCCAACCGCGGGAGCTTGCAGACTTTAACATTGTGGAGATTGCAGTCCCTGGTTCGAGTCCGACCGGAAGCTCCAGACCGCAGGAGCTTCAACCGCCCCGACGCGGTAGCATCGATTGCCCCGACACGGGAGCTTCAATCGCCCCGACGTAGGGGCTTCGATCGCCGGCTGTGGGAGATTCGATCGCCCCGATTGCGGATGGTTCGACTGCCCCAACCGCGGGAGAATAAAGAGGGAAGAAGTTTGGACTTTATTGCTTTCCATCGCAGTGAGTAATGTGGGGAATCCGCTATGGTGGATGTTTATGTTAACTTTTATGTAGTTGTGTGTCTTGTTTCTTTTTTTTAATATGGCCTTATGGTAAATCAATTATCACTATACCTTAATTGGCACATGTGACAATAAGAGACCTTGAACCTTGAACCTTGAATCGAACTCTCTCTAGAAAACATCCAGTGAATTGGCCGCCACTGCTTTCCATAGCAGAGAATTCCACAGATTCTCAACTCTCTGGGTGAAAACATTTTTCCTCATCTCAGTCCTAAATGGCCTACCCCTTATTCGTAAAATGTGAGCCCCGGTTCTGGACTCCCCCAACCTCGGGAACATTTTTCCTGCATCTACCCTGTCCAATCCGCAAATAATTTTATATGTCTCTTTAAGATCCCCTCTCATCCTTCTAAATTCCAGCGAACACAAGCCCAGTCGACCCATTCTTTCATTATACATCAGTCCCGCCATCCCGGGAATCAACCTGATGAACCTATGCTGCACTCCCTCAATAGCAATAATGTCCTTTCTCAAATTTAGAGACAAAAATTGCACATAATACTCCAGGTGCAATCTCTCCAGGGCCCAGTACAACTGCAGAAGGATCTCCTTATTCCTAAACTGAAATCCTCTTGCAATGAAGGCCAACATGCCATTGGCTTTCTTCACTGCCTGTTGTACCTGCATGCTTACTTTCAGTGACTGTTGTACAAGCACACCCATGTCTCGTTGCACCTCTTCTTCTAATCTGACGCCATTCAGATAATAATCTGCCTTCCTGTTCTTGCCACCAAAGCGGATAATCTCATTTATATCCATATTACACTGCATCTGCCATGCTTCTGCCCACACACCCAACCTATCCACATCACCCTGCAGCCTCATAGCATCCTCCTCGCAGTTCACACTGCCACCCAGCTTTGTGTCATCTGCAAACTTAGAGATGTTACATTTAATTCCCTCGTCTAAATCGTTAATATATATTGTAAACGACTGGGGTCCCAGCACTGAGCCTTGCGGCACCCCACTAGTCACTGCCTGCCATTCTGAAAAGGACGCGTTAATTCCTACTCTTTGCTTCCTTTCTGCCAAACATTTCTCAATCCATGTCAATACCGGACTCCCAATTCCGTGCTCTAATTTTGCACACTAATCTCATGTGGGTTCTTGTCAAAGGCTTTTTGAAAGTCCAATACACCACATCCACTGGGACTCCCTTATCCATTCTACTTGTTACATCCTCAAAAAATTCCAAAAGATTAGTCAAGCACGATTTCCCCTTCATAAGTCCATGCTGACTTTCACCGATCCCGTCACTGCTTTCCAAATGCGCTGCTATAACATATTTAATAATCGACTCCAGCATCTTCCCCACTACCGATGCAAGGCTAACTGGTTTATAATTCCCTGTTTTCTCTCTCCCTCCTTTCTTAAAAGGTGGAGTGACATTGGTACCTTCCAGTCCACAGAGTTGAGAGAACATTGGAAAATGATCACCAATGCATTCACAGTTTCTAGTGCCACCTTGAGTACTCTGGGATGCAGACCATCAAGCCCTGAGGATTTATCTGCCTTCAGTCCCAACGGTTTACCTAACACCATTTTCTGACTAATGTGGATTCCATTCAGTTCCTCCCTCCTATTAGATCCTCGGTCCCCTAGTATTTCCAGGAGATTGGTTGTGTATTCCATTGTGAAGACAGAATCAAAGTACTCATTTAACTGTTCTGCCATTTCTTTGTTTCCCATTATAAATTCACCTGTCTCTCACTAATCTTTTCTATTTTACATACCGAAAGAAACTTTTACAGTCAGTGTTTATATTTCCCGCAAGCTTTCTTTCATGCTCTTTTTCCCCCTCTTAATTAACCCCTTTGTCCTCCTCTGTTGAGTTCTAAATTTCTCCTAGTCCTCTGGTTTGCTGTTTCTTCTGGCCAACTTATATGCCCCTTCCTTGGCTTTAACACTATCCTTGACTTCCCTCGTCAGCCATGGTTGAGCTGCCTTCACAGTTTTACTTTTTCGCCAGACAGGGATGAACAATTTCTGGAGTTCATCCATGCGGTTTTTAAATCTTCACCATTGCATCTCTACTGTCAACCCATTAAGTGTAATTTGCCAGTCTATTCTAACCAATTCCCATCTCATACATTCAAAGTCTCCTTTATTCAAGTTCAGGACCCTAGTCTCTGAATTAATCATGTCACTCTCCATCCTAATGCAGAATTCCACCATAATCACCATATTATGGTCACTGTTGCCCAAGGGGCCTTGCACAACAGGATCACTAACTAATCCTTCCTCATTACACAATATCCAGTCTAGAATGGCCTGCCCTCTCGTTGGTTTCTCTACAAATTGGTTTAAAACCCATCCCGTATACATTCCAGGAAATCCTCCTCCTCAGTACTGTTTCCAATTTGGTTGGCCCAAACTATATGTAGATTAAAATCACACATGATAACAGCTGTACGTTTACTACTTCATCTTTAATTTCCTGCTTGATGCTATCCCCAACCTCCCTACTGCTGTTTGGTGGTCTGTATACCACTCCAACAAGCGTTTTCTGCCCTTGGCTATTTTGCAGTTTTACCCATACATATTCTACAGCATCCAACTAATGTCTCTCCTTGCTATTATATATTGCTGTTGCATGATTATATTTTACCAGAAGGACCACAGTAAAAGCTACATTGTGCTGTCCTAGGAGGTTTTTGACTGCTCACTTCCTATCAGTATTCAATATGCAAGCTCATACACCTGTTTGCACCAGTGGAAGGAAGCATTACAGTGATGGATGAACATGAGAAAAAGACAAATTTACCAGCAGTTATTAGCAAACGAAGGCTGTCTTGTAAACTAAATGGCGATCGCCAATGTATTTGACCATGAGGACATGATTAAATAGTTGACATTTCAAAGCTCCCTTAAAGGTCATGAGATGGAATTTCACTTAAGGTGCAATCAGGAATTAGCACCGAGACACACTTCATCAGGTTAAACCTCAAGTGGCTGCTAACATTTGTTTGCATAATCATATATATAAAATCTCATGAACCATAATAGAACGTAGATGCTTCAGTGTGTTTGGAGGCATTCAGGCTATGTTTCCAAATTATATCAGGAGGCAAAATTCAGAAGGGCATATGTTTAAGGGCATAGCTTTGAAATCTTGAACTTCAAACATTATTTCCTTTTGGCTCACAAAAGCTGGTCTGATATATTGAAGGTGATCGCAAATGTCATCATTGCGATCATTCATGTTTGGATTTATTGCGCGATTGCACCTAGTATGGGAAATAATTTATGTTTTTCAGGGTTAAACCATGGACCCCTCAGGGCGGGAGCAGGTCTTTCTGCTCTATGCTTGAAGAGTGCAAGGCCTATGCTCTAGAACACCTCAGTCAGTGAGACAATAATGAGTTCCAAACAAGGCCTCCAAAATGCATGCAGATTTTAGCCTTGTTTACATACTGGAGCTCAATGACTTTTCGCTGATCACTACAACTTTCCCACATCTGATACCAACAGATAAGATAACCAAAATCACTGCTAAATTTTCCACAAACTATTTTGAGAAAAAAATACCGATCCGTCACAACGATTTAAAATAAACACACTAAATTATAGCTCACAGAGAACAGAGAACACAGAACAATACAGCACCGGAACGGGCCCTTCGGCCCACATAGTTTATGCTGAACATGATGCCGTTAAATTGATCTCGTCTGCCTGCACATGATCTATATCCCTCTATTCCGTGCATTGCCATGCATCTATCTAAAAGCCTCTTAAACCCCACTTTCGTATCTGCCCCCACCGCCACCCCTGGCAATGTGTTCTCGGCCCCCACCACTCTCTGTGTAAAAAAACTAGCCCGACACATCTCCATTAAACTTTCCCTCTCTCCCCTTATAGTTATCCCCAGTAGTGTTGGACATTTATTCTGACTGTCTACAGTCCGAAGGGCCTATCTGTGCCTTTCATAATTTTATATACTAATATCAAGTCTCCACTCAATCTCCGATGCTCCAAAGAAAACAAATCCAGTCTATGCAACCTCTCCCTTTAGCTGAAACCCTCTCGTCCAGGCAGAATTCTGGTACACCTCCCCTGCACCCTGTCCAAAGCCTCCACATCTCTCCTGTTATGGAGCGACCAGAAGTGCACACAATACTCAAAATTATAAAATACACGAAAATCTAATAAAATAAATAATACCTGTGATACAGTTTTCAGCTGGCATTTGTTATTATGCACAAGAAGCCAGGACTCAGAAGCCAGGAGAAGAAATGGTGCAGTGGCAATAAATTAATTTAATTGTAAAACATTGTGTGAAGGGGGACATTAACCATCCATTCACACTGTGTTTCACTATTAAACTATCCCAGACATTGGGGAAAGCAGAGGGCTCAATAGTTGTCAGTCAATTGCACACACCTGACATTAAATATAGGCTTGTGCCAGCAAGACATACAACAATCAATCATAATAGTTACAGTAACAACACATTCACCTGGCAATTGAACGGCACCAACAGCATGGTGAAACAATTCCCCAGAGAATGGGAATTATTAAGCTTTATCATGTTTGACATACAGACTTTGCGAAAAAGAAGACGCTTTTATCGATATCCAAAGAAAATTGTGAAGATTTTTTATGGTCCCTTTACATAACAGAACTTTTATTAAATATCCATGGTAATAAATACAGATATTGTTTGGTTGAGTGTAAACATTTTTGCAGCCTTTTCGGGTGTGTCAAATGCAATCTTACACCATGGGAAGTGGAAATATGAACTTTAAGTTGATTTTAAAGTCACAAGTCCATAAAGACGTCAACTGATATTTGTACTATTTGAACCCGGCACAAAAGTTTCTGCTGCAATTTTACTGTATTCCTGTTAACGATAACAGCCATGTAATGGGAAGCATTGTTTCTTGATTATGCTTCAAAGAGTACTTCGATGACTGTAAGGTGTTTTGTGAGGCTCTGAGGCCACAAAACAGCTATAGCAATGCAAATCTTTCCTTGATTTGTATTACAAGAATAACTGATGTTCAACACACAGCTTTATTTCCCTCAACTCACTACTGAAGAAAAGGGTTGATTTGTATTTCAGTGAGACCTTTAATATTTCATACAGCATTAGAATTAGAGCAAGTTGGAAAACAGTTCTTCACATTAAAGGATGCAGCTCTCTCCCAGTAAGATTTTCTTGATGCTAGGTGGGTGGTCAGCTAAAAATGTTAAATGGAGTCACAAGAGACAGCAGACCCTGGACTCTGGAGCAATGAACAAACTGCGGGAGAAATCTCAATGGATCATGTAGTATCTGTGATGGGAGATGGATGATTGACGTTTGAGGTTGAGACCGTGCATCAGTACCTTGCATGTGGCAGCCAGCAAGCATTGTGCAGCAAGTTGTTCAAGAGCAAAGATCACCTTGATTTTGAAGGCAGTTGCTTTTGCTTGCTACTTGAGGTTTGTCCAACCTATTGTAAGTATTTCATTGCAGTTGTGCAATTTTACTCACCTGATTTTCTCAGATTTTACTGCAGAATTTAGAAATCAACAGATCTTTTTAGCTCTGAAAAAGAGACCTGGATCTGAAATGTTTTTTCTTCTGCAGATGCTGCCTAACATGTTCAAGATATTTTCTGGTTTTATTTTAAATCGCTAAACAAAGTTGTCGAATCTGAGCTAGAGATTCAAATGCAGCGAAACAAGGAAAACCAATCAGGATGGTGATTTTTCCCCTACAAGGGGGAAAGCCAATTGACTTTAACAATGAGGTTTTCCCACATCTAACATTCAGTAATTACATAATGAAGCTAATAATATTTGGTTTGGAGTGTAGAATACGATACTCCAGGATGAAGTTGTGATGAATGCCAATGGCCCATGAAAGGAAAAGCCTGTTAAGGAGGAAGGGGAGAAGTACTAGCTGATCAAGGATATCTAGGAAGGGCAGGAGAAGGTCCCTATGGAATGTACAGAGCAGCATGGAGCTTTTGGATTAAATGGCCTGTTTATGTGTAGCTTAAATGGTCTGCAATCCAAGGTCAAACTTGCATGCCTCTACTGGCTCAGTGTTAGCAATTGCAGGTCCTCATCCAAAAGCCCACTTTGTTCTAGCCCTGTTCCAGATACATGACATGGCTGACTATTTTGGAGGCGCAGAAAGTGGGGGGTTCTCTGTCTGTAGAGGAGCCATAATTTGGCTGAGAGATTGTCATGTCCCTCTCTCCCATCTCACACTGAAGTCAAATGAATGCATTCCACAAACTGATGACAGGCGTGCTAGTTCCCCTGGCATCTGGAACAAATAACTATCCCTTGACCAAAAACATTGAGGGGGTTGCATTCAATGTGGGATCTTGCTTTGCAAATCGACTGCGATACTTGCTGACATTGCACGAGGCAGTAGACGACAAAATGATATCCTTGGCCATAAACCACTGTAGAAAATCCTGAGGATACGAGTTCATTTTAATTGAATGCTCTGTCTTCCTTCTATCTATATTGTAACGCAGCAAAGCAATCTAGTGGTGCAGATGATTGCAATGAACTGCTCAGCAATCTCATAAACCAGCAGCTTCTGCCAGGATTCCATTCATCTTTTTTTAAAGTAGTTTTTAGCATTTCAAGTCATCTCCTGTACATTTTCACTTTATTGAAGTTTTAATGTCCTCATTACGACCATTTTTATGTTGCTTATTAGCTCAGTATCTCAAGATCAATCCCATTGAGCCAACCTGAATGTAAAATTAATAGGTTAACTGACTGTGAGTGAGGAAATGAGTTCAAATAATTCAGTACACGGGGTTTCCTGAGATCAGGGAGACTCTTTCCACACTTATGTCTTGCTGTCGTGAGCGGAGGTATTTTGCAAATTTCCAATTGCTTTCAACATCAGATGTTAAACGTGCCAATTAACACAATCTTGTTTCTATTTGGCTTAAAGGGTCAAGAGCATTTGTGATCCAGGCCGTTTGTCTTATTCTCAGGATTCTTTATCGTATTCCTAAAGCAATTTTTTTTTTTGCCTCTAGGCTACTTGACCATTTTCTGCTTCAGTCATTCTAATAAACTCACATGTAAAATTAGCAAAGACTTCCAGTCCCATCAGAGGAATATTAAGTCATCAATGTTTTGATGTTACCAATCATTCAGTGTTCATGATGGGACTTCACTCTGAGTAGAAGCTGAGGCAATAACTCAGGTGGTGCCAGTGCCACACTGAGATGACAGAGCATTTTTGGAGTTCATGCCTTTAATCTGAGACATTAAATTGAGGAGCCACTTGCATTCCCAAGTGGAAATAATGCAGTAGCACTGTAGTGCAGCTAGCAGAGCTATTGTCCAACAGTTCCAGTAATGCAGGTTCAATCTTTACTTTTAGCGCTGTCTGAATGGAGTTAGCAAATTCTCCCTGTGTCCACACAGGTTATCTCTGGTTTCCACACACAGCCCAAAGTCATGTGGGTTGGTAGGTTAATCGATCGCAGTAAATTGCCACTGGTGTGTAGATAAGTGGTAGAAACTGGGGACAATTGATGAGAATGTGGGAAGAATAATATGGGATTAGTGTAAAATTGGAGTAAAAATGCATACTTGATAGTCAGTGAGTGCTAGATGTGCTGAAGGGCATGTTTCTAGGCTGTTATCTTTTTGAGACTCTGAAGTATATCATGGTGGAGTTTCATTGTAGAGCATGGGACGGAAACAAGAGAAGTGTTATTATCACTGATGTTTACGGGAACTTGGGGTGAAGAGAATGGATGCTGCACTCTTTGCACGGCATGAGTCATTACACCTCAAAAAGACCTCATTGGTTGCAAAATGTTTTGGGAGGTCAAAGAAGATCCTCTGTAAATATAGCTGTGTAAGCCAGTTGGTTTTAACATAAGAAAATCAATGAATATAAAAACACTGAGGCAAGAAACCAACTTGACACGCAGCAGCTTTGCACACAAGTCAGGAGTGAGATGGAATACTCTCCGCTTCCCAGGCTGAGTACTGCTTCAACGACTCTCAGAAAGTCCAACCCACATCCAGGTCAGAGTAACTAGTTTAATTGGTACCCCATCCACGAGCCTAAACATTGATTTAAAAATTCACTCCATTACCGGTGCACTCATGACCATCAACAAAAATGCTGCCTTTACCTACCTAGGCTACTCTGACAGAAGGTCCTGACCCATGAAGTCAAGCACCAAGAAGGACAACAGGATCAAATGGTGGGGACACCATCCCTTTGGTGTCTTTCCCATTGTACGCTTCAAAATATATCACCATTCTTTTGTTGTTGGTTTTAAATCTTGGAACTCCCTTTGAGCAACAGAATGAGAGCACCATCTTTGGAAGTACTGACATGGGTCAGGAAGATGCCTTACCACTGCCATGTATGTCCAGGGCAATTAAAAACTGGTCTTGGCAGTGACACCCATATTCCCATATTCGGCACCATGCTGGGGCGGCGTATTCAGCGGAGCTGTACACGAGTGCAAGAGCACTGGTTCGAAGAGTAGATGTCCTGGCGCCCCATGACAATCTGGCCAAGCAACGCAGGAGGTTGTTCCGTGCCGAGACTTTAGCACGGAGAGCTTCGAGTTGTTGCTTGTAGGTCAGCTGCCGATCAAGTTTCACCCCGAGGTATGTAGGAAATAGGTTGTAGGGTAGGGGTGACCCATTGAGGGTGACGGTTAGCTGGCGTTGAGCTTCCTTGTTGTTCATGTGAAAGGCCGTTGTGGTGGTTTTTGCCACACTCAGTTTTAGTCTCCAGGTCTTAAGGTAGCCCGCGACAAGTTCCATATCTGCCGAGAGAACATCCTCAACATTTAACCAACTATAGTCCAAGTGCTGTAGTCATCTGCGTATCCATACTGGCGTGAGGTCGTGCGTGGCAGATCGCTGATATAGAGGTTGAAGAGCATGGGGGGCAGTACCGAGCCTTGGAGGACTCCGTTTCTTAGGCGTCACAGTCAGCTAGATTGTCCGTCGCTGGTCTTGAGTACAAAACTGCGGTTGGCAAGGATGTTGGCAAGGAACCGCACTAAATTACAGTCAGGGATGGTGCGGAGGAGCTTCAAGATCAGGCCCTGGTGCCACACTCTATCATAGGTGGCGCATATGACAATTAAACACTCTTGACTCTTGGGTATATCCAAGCACTGATTCTGCAGCTCTCATGCCGATTCTATGATGTGATTTGAAAGCTACCTCTGGGGAGATTCTTGGTGACAAAGCCGCGACTTAAAACTCTGCTTCTTTCAAGGAGTTAGTGTTTTTCACCGTTTACACTGACACTTCATTCATCCATATGTAGGAGATGAAGAATTCTATTTTAGCAATCTGCAAGGAAACACTTTTAGCTTTGAAAGTGATCCCATCTGTTACAATGTCTAGGTTTTCATTCATTCCCTGCGCAGTTGATTCCTAGAGCCTTTCTGCAAGGAAACACACAAATAAAATTGACTTGACTTGACTTGACTTGACTTTCCACATTGAGACGACACTTCTTTTGGAATAAAATCCCTCAGATTGAACTTTACTGAACCTTCTTCTCCGCTCATACATTCAGGCACCTTTTCTGAAATGCTTCCTTTATTTTTTTTCACCAGTCATGTCAATGGTTAGTGCATCTCACAGCCAACTGTGCCTGCAAAGTATCTACCTGCACACATTGAAACTGGCCTTACAGTCTGAGAGCAAATTGTAAATTCCACACAACTTATATTTATTGTTATTTAGGCTTTGGAGAGTGCAAACGAGGTTGAGCAGGATGCTGCTTGGTTTAGAGAGTATTAGCTATGAAGAGATTGTTTTCTTTGGAGTGTTGGAGGTTGTGAGGAGACCTGACAGATTTATGAAAATTGTGAGAGGCAGAGATAGGGTAGATAGTCAGAATATCTTCCCAGAGTGCCACAGAAGGCAGTGGAGGCCAATTCACTGGATGGTTTCAAGAGAGAGTTAGATATAGCTCTTAGGTCCAACAGAATCAAGGGATATGGGGAGAAAGCAGAAACAGAGTACTGACTTTTTGATGATCAGCCATGATCATATTGAATGGCGGTGCTGGCTCGAAGGGCTGAATGGCATACTCCTGCACCTATTTTCTATGTTTCTAAATGTCAAAACCAGAGGACATGACTAAAAAGTCAGGCAGGGAGAGTTTGAGGGAGATGTTTAGGACAATTGTTTTTGCATAGAGAGTGATAGAGAGTGCCTGGAATGTACTTCAATTACCATTGTTGGTAATGGAAGGAGATAAGATAATGGAAATTAAGAGGCTTTTAGATAGACATGTGCACATGCAAGAGAAGGGGGGATATAGATCACGTGCATGAAAAGGGGATTAATTTACTTTTGGCATTATGTTCAGCACAGAAGTTGTAGGCTGAATGATCTATTCTTGTGCTGTACTGTTCTTGATGGCAAATTATGATTCTGATATGCATTTTCAGGTTTTTTTCAGTTAAGAACAAAAACAAAAAGATCATCCAGTCCTCAGACTTGTTCTGGCTTCCATTTAGTCCAGTGACAATCTGTATTCCAACTCAACTTGGTCCATTTCCCTTAACATTAGCACTGCTGTCTAAAAGGAGCATTCCAAAATTTGAGTGTTGAAATTACCATTTGGCAATTGTGACTGGTGGTGACAGTTCCAGATTATACTTCCCTTTGAATGAAAGTGTTCTTCCTGTCATTACCTATACATCGGAACCAGAGCTGAGGAAATTTGTTCTGAATCTTCCATTGGTGAAAATCTTTCCTTTGTTTTAAGTGCCGAATGCACACTGTGGTGACAGGCATACAATAGATCCCAAAAGCTTTGTTCCGTTGACATTAATCTCTATACCTTACTATCTCTCTTGTTATCCTTTTTAATCCATCTAATCACCCAAAAGATATGTATTAGACTCACTAGGGTCTCCTCAATATCCCGCAGTTCCGCTCTTGCTTCCCCTCCCCCCATTCGTAACAAGGATAGAGTCCCCCTTGTCCTCACCTTCCACCCCACCAGCCATCGCATGCAACAAATTATCCTCCAACATTTCCGCCACCTCCAACAGGATCCCACTACTGGCCACATCTTCCAATCTCCACCCCATTCTGCTTACCACAGAGACCGTTCCCTCCATAATTCCCTGGTCCACTCGTCCCTTCCCACCCAAACCACTCCCTCCCCAGGTACATTCCCCTGCAACTGCAGGAGATGCAACACCTGTCCCTTTACCTCCCCCCTCGACTCCATCCAAGGACCCAAATAGTCTTTCCAGGTGAGGCAGAGGTTCACCTGCACCTCCTCCAACCTTATTTATTGTATCCGCTGTTCCAGATGTCAACTTCTCTACATCGGCAAGACGAATTGCAGGCTTGGCGATCATTTTGCTCAACACTTCCACTCAGTCCGTCTTAAACAACCTGATCTCCCGGTGGCTCAGCACTTCAACTCCCCCTCCCATTCAAATCTGACCTTTCTGTCCTGGGCCTCCTCCATTGTCATAGTGAGGCCCAGCGCAAAGTGGAGGAACAGCACCTCATATTTCGCTTGGTAGTTTACACCCCAGCGGTATGAACATTGACTTCTCTAACTTCAAATAGTCCCTGCTTTCCTTCTCTATCCCCTCCCCCTTCCCAGTTCTCCTACTAGTCTTCCTGTCTTCGACTACATCCTATCTTTGTCCCACCCCCTCCCCTGACATCAGTCTGAAGAAGAGTATCGACCCGAAACGTCACCCATTCCTTCTCTCCAGAAATGCTGCCTGACCCACTGAGTTACTCCAGCATCTGCAGGTCTTTTTCCTACACATCTGAATCTCTGTACTTAAGCACATACAAACTATACACTGCTCTAATTGGGACACACAAGAACTTTATGTGATATTGGTTATGGTATCAGTTTGTTATTGTCACGTATACCAAAACACAGGGAAAAAAGTTATTTTTTGTGTTATCCGTCAAATCGTACTATACCTGAGTACATCAGGTAAGGCAAAAGAGATAGAAAACAGTGTAAAATATAATTTATAGCTATAGACAAGGTACAAATAAAAAAATGTCCAAAGGCCACAGCGAGCTAGATTGGAAGATCTGGGAAAATGTATTCCTAGCATATGAGTGTTTTAGAGATACAGCACGGAAACGGGCACTTCGGCCCACCGAGTCTGCCCCAACCAGTGATCCCCGCACACTAACACCGTCCTACACACACACGGGACAATTTACAGTTATACGACCCCAATTAACCTACAAACCTGTAAGTACAGAGATTCAGATGTGTAGGAAAAAAAACTGCGGATGCTGGAGTAACTCAGTGGGTCAGGCAGCATCTCTGGAGAGAAGGAATGGGTGACGTTTCGGGTCGATACCCTTCTTCAGACTGATTTCACGCTGCAATGCTTAATTCTAGTCCCTTCAACCAGAGGAAGCATTTTCTCCACATCTAGCCTGTCCGGCTCAATAAAGGATCTGTACATCTCAATGAGATTGGAAAGTGAAAGGGCGGAAATTCTTTTGTTGGTGAATTTAAGAGCAAAAAATATGAGTAAGTTCCTTGAACCTGCTCTACCATTCAGTAAGATCACGAGAGGTGTGATCTTGGACGTAACTCAATTTTCCTGCCTATTCCCTCTCACTCTTGGATCTACTGTAATCCAAAGACCTCTAGACCTTGAGTATTTTCATTGATTCAACTACTGCAGCTCTTTGGAGAATTCTAACATAATCTTCAGAGGGGATATTGTTCAACATCTTCATCTTGAATGGGTGAGTGACTCCTTATTCTGAAACTATGCCTGTACAAATTGAAAGATTGTTGGAGATAAGAGGAAGCAAGACATGGTAGCAATGCAAAAAAATGATATTGAGGTGGTTGGTGAACCATAAGGTGGTTGGTCAACTATGATCCTGATGAATGGTGAAGCAGACGAGAGGGACCGACCGAATAGCCAATTCCCACTCCAATGTCTTGTTCTGAAGGAAAACTGATTTTAGTGGGGAAAGAACTGGTAAAGGACTGGGTTAATTACAATTGCAAGAATAGTAGACGAGTCCCCGTCTGTGCATTTGAATAATGCACTTGAGCAATTTGAGTTGCCGCGGGTAGTCCACAAAAAGACATCACGCCTAACGTGCTTGGTGTCAACAACCCCTGTCTGGCCTCGGCAATCACAACATGAGCTTTTTCAGCAGGGATAAAACCAGACTGCAATGTTTACAGTGCCTGTGAGAGCAGTGGCCCTTTGAGCTACTTTTCTCATTGACATTTGGAAAAACCTTAACTTCATAGAACAGTTTCTGTGCAGAGATAAATGAAGGAAGGAAGCCAAGTCATTGAATGTCCTGTTGCTTTCCTCTCCCTCTGCAGGTGTTTGGCCTAACATCTGCTGCTTATCGGAGATGAGAGGAATTTTTCTGGGAGTGTAAAGACCCCTGTGATCATTAAACCAGGCATCACTTGAGCGGCAGTACTGCATGCTTGACCTTTCATAAGCTGAAATGGTAAAACAGACAATTTTCTCCCCTAATGGAACAGTTAGCCAGGCTTTCTATAAAAGCTGGGGGGTTTTAATCTTGCATTTGGACAACTATCAACACAATGAACAGATATCCGTTGTTATAAGTTTATTAAGGGTTTTAATTCCATCTAATATATGAGTGGGCAACAAAGTTAACCAGTTGATCAAAGGTACATGTTGAATCACAGAGTCTAACAATGCTTAAGCAATGGAGATGTTTTGAGGCAAACTATCCCTTCCACACCGCACAAGTGTTGTGGCAGAGTTTACGGCTGGAAGTTAATATATTTTGAATGGGAGTGGAGACCGGTTATTGGACAAAAGAGCTTGCAGCATTTGCATGTACGAGCTGATTATGAAATAAGCTTTGTATGCGCAGTGACATCTCAAAGGGAAATCATTCATTTTTATTGCTTTTGCAGTCATTTCAGCTGGGCAGGTCAAGTGGACGAGGGTGGGGCAGGGTAAGGAGTTCCTTTTTAGCAAACCTACTTGTAGTGTGGGATAAAACTTGTCATGAGAAAATATTGGAGTGTTAATAATGAGCGTCATTACTTAGCCAGGAACCCGTGATGAGGAATGCACAATCTGCAAATTGGAAATGGCCAGGTTTTATGGCCTTACCATGAACTTCACAAACTTGCCATCCCCTCTCCATGTCTCAAGAAGCTTTCCCTATCATTTAATTCATCAGCCGTGCCAAAGAAAATCTATTAGGTTGGGTGTGCACTTTCTTGCCTGCACTTTGCAAAGAGTTAACCAGGCAAAACCCAGACATGACAGTCGGCAATTTACGTGGGAACATGTGCAATGGGAATGTCGATATAGACTATAGTAAACAATATCAACAATAGAGGGATAGCGTAGTGTGCATAGGGATGCCTGGTCGGCGTGGACTTGGTGGGCCGAAGGGCCCATTTCAAAGCTGTATCTCATAACTAAACTAAACTAGATGGTCTGGATGACGTCCTTCTGTGTTGAGAGAAAATAAAAAATATAATTATAATGCCACTCCAGCAGCTGCCAGAAAATTCCAGCCAATGGCATTTGTGCTGTCAGTCGTCTTGTACACTCACTCAGACACCAGGACTGTAGAGAGGAAGAAGCGAAAACTATGGTAGGATTGGAAAGTGTCTGCTTTGCTTTGGGACACTGTCTGGGTGGGCCAGATTGCAAAAGTTGGAAAATCAGTGGGATTTTTGAGCTCCTGCATGTCCCCGCTAATAAGCTCGCAACGCTAAGGAAATCAACTTGTAGTCATTGTTTCAAATATGCCAGTTTTACTCACTGACAGATGCAGTGCCTAACTTTCAAATTTCATTGGCTTCATTGGCAAGATCGAACAAATTACAACTCTCTTACTCACAAACGGAATAAAGCTTGGAATGGAAGATACTAAAAGGATGGTGAACTCTTCGACAATTACCCATAGCCAATGTCACAATCTCCGGCATATTTATCACCTGATATCCTTGCCAATTGTATAGGCAAAATATAGGTTGTAGAAAACTGAATTTGTTTTCAAATTTTGAGGGTTTCTGGTGGAATTGCTGGGACTGTGTCAAACCAACAGTTCTTGCCAAACTCACCAAGTGATGGCTCACACATTCTTGGCAAACAAAAGTGTGAATGCAATGATGATTAGATTCGTGTTCAGACGTGGGGCTAAGAGTTACTGGCAGAATCCTTGCACATAAATCACATTAGTGTGCACCAATAAAGTCACCAGTTGCCTTATGGGCACTCAAGACTCACAAACTGTTGCCAATTGCTCATTTAGCAAGCCAATAATAGGAAGCATTCAAGGACAGGATTATACTTCACATATGGTGGATCATGAAAATGAACTAATTGTCACTAGTGGTGGGTGAAGTTTTAATCAAACACTGACTCGACATACATTAAACCGACAAACGCAGAACAACAAACAAAACTAAAGTTGTGGACCGGTTCAAATCCTTTTAACAGTCTTTACTTGGCTACTTCACCAGTCCTGACCTTTTCCAATGGCTCCATCTCGGGCACAGAAAATCATGCACTTCAAGAATGTGTGGCTTGTGTTACAATGAAAGTTAACGTTCTGGGCCAAAATAAATATGCAATCAAATAAAGATTAATAGTGGGATGGTAATTATATTATCATACAAATGCTATCCATTAACTCTATTTGCTGGAGTTTAAAGGCAACAGACCAGATAACGGCTACTGTTTCCAGCCAAATAAATTGGCAAACACATCCTTCTCTGTATAGAGTACCTTTCCAATCAACAGATTTTTTTCTTCTACAGGTTAATTGGTACTTTGCTCAACAGGTTCCTTTGACTTTTTTTTTCAAGAAAAAGAAGTTTAAATCTATTTTTCATCAGCTTTAGACAATAGACAATAGGTGCAGGAGTAGGCCATTCGGCCCTTCGAGCCTTTATTGTGTTCCTCTTCATTTTAACACCATTCTATTACCTCTTCACCTTCTTCCCCTGACTTGGTCTTTAACTGTTCCCTTGTTTAAGAGGGAAATCTCCACTTGTGCTAACTATGTATCTATTTGCAATCATTAAGATATGTTCGAATTGTTTCTATATGCAATCTGTAATGAAATTAAATATCTTTAAATTATAAGGGAATGGAGCTTTGCAGTTAAAATCAGATAGACAATAGACAATAGACAATAGGTGCAGGATTAGGCCATTCGGCCCTTCGAGCCAACACCACCATTTAATGTGATCATGGCTGATCATTCTCAATCAGTACACCGTTCCTGCCTTCTCCTCATACCCCTGGACTCCGCTATCCTTAAGAGCTCTATCTAGCTCTCTCTTGAAAGCATTCAGAGAATTGGCCTCCACTGCCTTCTGAGGCAGAGAATTCCACAGATTTACAACTCTCTGACTGAAAATGTTTTTCCTCATCTCCATTCTAAATGGCCTATCCCTTATTCTTAAACTGTGGCCCCTTGTTCTGGACTCCCCCAACATTGGGAACATATTTCATGCCTCTAACATGTCCAACCCCTTAATAATCTTATACGTTTCAATAAGATCCCCTCTCATCCTTCTAAATTCCAGTGTATATAAGCCTAGTCGCTCCTGTCTTTCAACATATGACAGTCCCGCCATTCCGGGAAAACCTACGCTGCACGCCCTCAATAGCAAGAATATCCTTCCTCAAATTTGGAGACCAAACCTGCACACAGTACTCCAGGTGCGGTCTCACTAGGTCCCTGTACAACTGTAGAAGGACCTCTTTGCTCCTATTCTCAACTCCTCTTGTTATGAAGGCCAACATTCCATTGGCTTTCTTCACTGCCTGCTGTACCTGCATGCTTCCTTTCAGTGACTGATGCACTAGGACACCCAGATCTCGTTGTAGTCCCGTTTTCCTAACTTAACACTATTCAGATAATAATCTGCCTTCCTATTCTTACCACCAAAGTGGATAACCTCACGCTTATCCACATTAAACTGCATCTACCATGCATCCGCCCACTCACACAGCCTGTCCAAGTCACCCTGTAACCTCATAGCATCTTCCTCACAGTTCACACTTGATTAAATCAAGTACATTAACAAATGGACAGAAGAGGAAAGCAGGATATTGTTTTAAATGTTAAGTTCAAAGTTACTGTGATATCTTTGCGCACAGTCATTGAAAGCCAATAGATAGCTAAAGGAAGTGATTGAGTAGGCAATGGTTGGTTGATCTTTGCTTGGAAATAATTTGAGTCATGCAATTTGTCTTAGTGCAATTAGACACAGAGAGATATGGATCAGAAACTGTCCCTTTGGCCCATTGAGTCCGCTCCACCGTGAGGGAGGAGGGGAAGAACAATGGAGGACCCGGTGTGGTGGGACTGCCATGAGGGAGTTGGTGAGAGAACCATGGACAATAAGGGCAAGGACAAAGGACAATGGGGACCCGGCGTGGGGGAACCGCTAGGGGGGAGTGGGGGACAAAAGGGGGAGCCGGCGTGCTTTGTAAATTTGTTAGCGCCGTAGGCGGCTGCCATTTGTATACATTGTGTATGCAAGCAAAGAATTGCACTGTGCCTAGTCACATGTGATAATTAAGTATTCCTATTCCTATTCCAATCATCAACAACTCTCCCATTTTTATATTCTCCTCACATTCTCATCAATTATCTCCGTATTATACAACTCAGCTACACATTAAGAGCAATTTACAGCAGGCAGTTACGTCTTTAGCAAGTGTGTCTTTTGGGTGTGGGAGAGCGCCTGGGGGACACCCAGGCAGACACAGGGAGAACGTGCAAATTCCGCACAGACTGCATCCGAGGTCAGGATTGAACCCAAGTCTCTGAGGAGGGGAGTGGGGGGAGGGAGGGAGGGAGGGGAGTGGGGGAGGGAGGGTGGGGGGGTGGGGGAGGGAGGGTGGGAGGGGATGGAGGAGAGGAGGGAGGGGGGAAGGGAAGAGGGGAGGGAGGGGGAGGAGGGGAGGGAGGGAGGAGGAAGGGAGGGAGGGGAGGGTGGGAGAAGGGGGGAGAGGGGGGAGAGGGAGGGAAGAGAGGGAAGTAGAGGGGAGTAGAGGGGAAGAGGGAGGTTTGAGGGAGGAGAGGGGAGGGGGGAGTTACGGGGGATCGTGGGAGGAGAGGGTGCTGCACCAATGCAGGAGAGGCAACCCTGGGGGGGGCAGGGAGGGGGGAAGGGGGGGAGGGAGAGGGGGAATGGGGGAGAGAGAGGGAGAGAGAGAGGGAGGGAGGGAGAGGGAGGGAGGGGAGGAAGGGGGGGAGGCAGGGGAGGGGGTGGGGGAGGCGGGCGAGAGGGGGAGGGAGGGGTAGGATGGAGGGGGGAGAGAGGAGGGGCAGTGGGGGGAAGAGGGGAGGGGAGAGTGGGGGAGGAGGGGGTGCTGCACCAATGCAGGAGTGGTTTGTGCCCAACGGGTCCACTTGGTCTAGTGTTAGTTATTTCTACCCTGGGATAAAGGTTCTGACTGTCTACCCTATCTGTGCCTCTGATAATTTACTAGATTTCTATGAGGGCTCTCCTTAACCTTCGATGCCCCGAAGAAAACAATGCAAGTTTGTCCAACTTATGCAATTAAGGGCGGCACGGTGGCACAGCGGTAGAACTGCTGCCTTACAGCGCTAGCAGTGCCGGAGACCCGGGTTCGATCCCGACTATGGGTGCTGTCTGTACGGAGTTTGAACATTCTCCCCGTGACCTGCGTGGGATTTCTCCGAGATCTTTGGTTTCCTCCCACACTCCAGAGACGTACAGGTATGTGGGTAAATTGGCTTGGTAAATTTTAAAATTGTCCCTAGTGTGTGTAGGAGAATGTTAATATGCGAGGATCGCTGGTCGGCGCGGACCCGGTGGGTCGAAGGGCCTGTTCCAGCCAATCCTATTTATAGATCCAGGACATCCCAGGGCATTGTATGAGCATCAGGGGCTCAAAATACTCATTATGAGATTTCCTGAAGTTACAAAATAAACTAGTATTATGAAATATTGGAATAGCCCCACTACATTCTGAATGATGACCTTTGACTGGGCAAGAAGGTACAGCAAGGTGACTGCTTGCATCTGTTAACGGATAGTGAATAATGTGACCCAGACATCAGTGTGAGCTGTCTGCAGGAAGGTTGAATACAGGTGCAGAGATCCAGCAATGTGATTAACGGCCTTCCTTGCAATTGCTGCTGCCGGAGCCATGATGTGAATTAAACCACTGGAAGGAAACCTCCCACAGGGGGTTACTGAGGGGTTCCCTGATTGCCAACAAATTGCATTCTGATGAGAAACTGATTACTGCGCGCGAACAGTCAACATATTCAGATCCCTCTGCTGAGTTACCTGTTAACTATTTATCAATTTCACTGGAGTTTCAGCAATACGTTGTATCTCAAACTTCTGTTGTTCTTTGTCCCCAAACCTATTTGTCCTGTTTCTCAAGGTCGAATATGAGCATGATATGTCAGCATTCTTGTTGACAGATTGGTTCTGTGGCGCCTGTATCTGTCTGAGACTCCTAAAAGTGGCAGGACAATTAATAGCTCCAGGAGAATACTGAGCATAAGTGAACACAGTTCATAAATTTAACATGTTCACTGAAGGAATTTCCCATCAATTGCAGCACAGGTGAAATATTTCAGGGCTCCTACCTTAATGGTTCCTTTTAATTGATGTGATTTAATACCCTCAAGGCTTTTTCTTAAAACTATCTGTAATATCCCTTGCTTTTTACCAGCCAGTATCATGACTAGAGAAGGATTATGTGGTGCAGATGAAAGGAAATAGATGAATGGAACGAATCAAAACTCAAACTGGTCAATTCTTGCGGGCTTCGCGCAGTGATGGCTTTTCTCACCCTGCTCACCTAGTCTTGTACTGGTGTTGTCCAGTTTAACGAGTCTTTAATATGTAGCTGTGTTCCAAGGAGACAGTCAATTTGTACTGTTCTTTGCCTCCTCCTATCTTTAAGGGAGTGAAATGCCAGTCTTGAGAAAACAGGGTCTGCTCACTGCATTCTGAACCTCTCCTCGACTGCAAGGATTTGCCAGATTCTGTGGTGTAATTGCAACCTTTAAACCTCTCATATTACATTTCTCCTGCTCCAGCAGCCCTCAATCATTGGATACCTTGCAACAGAATACATCCTCTGCAGATAAATAATTCATTCCTATTCAGCAGTCTGACTATTCAATGGGAATTTCCTGGATTTTCAGACAATGTCACAAGTTACAGGGATATGATGTGCATCTTGCAGTCGTGTCAGGATGGCAATTCAAACTGCAAACCTCTAACACTGCAAATCCTACTTCCCTACCAGATAGGAGATGACCATTCAGCCCAATGAGTCTCTGCCAGCTCACAGAACAATCTACACTCAATTCAATCTACATTGCCATCAACTCTCCCCAGATTCTATCATCACCGACCCAATAGGGGCAATTTACAGTGGCCCATTCTAGTCTTGCAACCAGCACTTTGTTGCAATGCAGGAGGAGACGAGAGCACCCGTAAGAAATCCAAGCGGTCACTGGGTGGCCATGCAAACTACAGACAGACAGCACCCGAGGTCAGGATCAAACCCAGGTCGTCAGAGCTATGAGGAAGCAGCACTGCTGGCAGTTGTAAACCAGCTTCCTTTATTTTGCTTTGTTTCATTTCTAACTTCCAATTCCAGCTTTGTTACAGGCAGAAAATAAGGTTGAGTATGGAAAAATAAATACAGTACGTCCCTGCCTCATGGAGGGGTTGTATTACTGGAAAATCTTCCATATTATCATTTCCCCCAACACCAACCCCTGACGAAAATTGGCAAAATCTGTTGCATCTTACACACTTTGTTTATTTTGGGTTTTTTTTTTGCTCATATAAATCCTGCATCAGCAATTTTTTGTTCGGTATCTCACATTTTTGGTAGTGATTTAGTTGTATGGATGTTGGTGAGGCCACATTTGGAGTATTGTGTTCAGTTTTGGTCACCCTGCGAGAGGAAGGATGTTATTGAGGTGGAATGAGTGCAGAGTAAATTTATGAGGATGTTGCCAGAATTGAGGGCCTGAGCTATAGGGAGAGATTTGGCAGGCGAGAACTTTGTTCCTGAGAGTGCAAGAATCTGAAGTGTGATCTCACAGAGGTGCATAAAATCAGGAGGGGAATAGGTAGGGTGAATACACATAGTATTTTACCCCAGATAGAGTAATCAAAAACCAAAGGACATATACTTAAGATGAGAGGGAAAAAGTTTAATTGAAAGCTTTGGCCCACTGTACCCATGTCAACCATCAGGTATGCATACATGCTAATCCCATTTACAAGCACTTGGTCAATAGTTTGCTACGCAGGCCAAAATACTTGATAAATGTTGTGAAAGTACCTAGCTGCATCTCTTTTTCACCAAGTTAAATGGCAGAGAAACAAGCCATTGGGCCCAACTTGTTCATGCCAACTAAAGTGCCCCATCTAAGCTAATCCCATTTGCCCATGGTTGGCCTATATCCGTCTAAACTCAGACAGTGCATTCTAGATTGCAGCCAAGTCTTTAGCTGAAAACAAATTTCCTCTCATCCCCTATAATCTTCTTACCACTCACTTTAAACCTGTCCCCTCTATTTTTGTTGTTTTAGATGTCTCTGATATGGGGAAAGTTTCTCAACTTTCACCCTTTCTATGCCTCTCATCATTTGTCTACCTCCGTCAGGTTTCTCTCAAACTCCTCTGCTCCAAGGAAACCAAACCCTGGCTATCCAGTCTCTCCTCAAAACTGAAACGTTCCATCCTAGGCAGCACCCTGGCTAATCTCCTCTTCATCCTCTGTTGTGCAATCATGGCCTTCCCATAGTGTAACCTGTAAACTGTGGCATCCCAATCACTTGGTGATCTAGAGTTTTGAAAGATGTGGCTGTAGATACAACAGATGTTCTGGTTATTATTTTTCAAAGTACTTTTGATCTTGGAGAGAGAAACCAGGGAATAGCTGAGGTATTAACTTAACACAGGTAGTTCAGAACAAGCTTGAACCTACTCAATCAACGTGGCATCAAGATACTTAGAAAACAAAAACAGGATTGGGAATGGTAACATAGATTTATAAAAGGGAAATCATGTTTGACTAATCTTTTGCACTTGAAGGATATATCCAACGGAGCAGAAAAGGGAGAACAACTAGTTGTTCTTGGATTTTAAGAAGGTTTTGATAAGGCTCTCACAGGAAAATGGTAAACAAAGCTGGAGCACATGAAATTGATGGTAATATAGTAGTATAGATTGAGAGTTGGTTAACAGATAGAAAAGAACAAGTGGGAATAAAGAGATTCTCCTCAGTTAGCCAGAGAATGATAAGTGAAGTATTTCCGATAATACTGACCGAGCCTGGACTATTCATCATCTATTTTAATGAATTGGCTGAAGGGACAGAAAGTAATATTTCTAAGTTTTCTGATGATATGAAACTAAATAGGAATGTAAGTAGTGATGAGAATACACAAAGGCTTCAAAGGGGATGTAGACAAGCTGAATGAATAGGCTTCATCATGTCATTTGGAAAAGTATAAGGTTTTTCATTTCAGTGGAGAAAAATAGAAATGCTGAATATTTTTAAATGGTAAGAAAATGCAGACTGTTGATGGTCATAGAAACCTGGGTGTCATCGTGCACAAGTCATCAAAAGCTAACATTACACGTGTGTATCAGGAAGGCAAATCGTATGTTGACCCTTTTCTGCAAGAAGATTTAAGTGCAAATCTATTACAGTTAGAGCTTTGGTGAGAACACAGCTAGAGTTAGGTCTCCATATATAAAGAAGGACTTACCATGGAAAAGAGATGCAGCCAGGGATTTGCATGGCAAAGACTTAGCCCTGGGTCAATGGGCTTGTCTTGATATTGGGTAGAATAGATTTCAGTTCATTAGAGTATAGTGGCGCAGCGGTAGAATTGCTGCCTTACAGAGCCTGAGACCCGGGTTCGATCCTGACTACGGGTGCTGTCTGTATGGAGTTTATATGTTCTCCACGTGACCTGCATGCGTTTTCTCTGGAATTTCTGGTTTCCTCTCACATTCCAAAGACGCACAGGTTTGTTGGCTTGGTAAAATTATAAATTGTCCCTAGTGTGTGCAGGATAACGTTAGCGTGCGGGGATCGTTGGTCAGCACAGATTCGGTGGGACGAAGGGCCAGTTTCCATGCTGTATCTCTAAACTAAAGTACACTAAACTAAACTAGGTGTAGCAGATTAAAGATTAAAGGTGACCTCTTTGAAATGTATGAAATTCTCTGAGAGCTTAATAGAATAGAAATGGGGAGGATATTTTCCTTGGCTAAGGAGCGTAGAACTAAGAGTCAAAATCTCACAAGGAGTGGGCCTTTAAGGGTTGAAATGAGAAGAAATGTCTTTATTCATCGGGTGGTGACTCTCTGGAATTCTCTATTCAGCCATAATCTTATTTAATCATATCATATCATATATATACAGCCGGAAACAGGCCTTCTCGGCCCACCAAGTCCGTGCCGCCCAGTGATCCCCGTACATTAACACTATCCTACACCCATTAGGGACAATTTTTACATTTACCCAGCCAATTAACCTACATACCTGTACGTCTTTGGAGTGTGGGAGGAAACCGAAGATCTCGGAGAAAACCCACGCAGGTCACGGGGAGAACGTACAAACTCCTTACAGTGCAGCACCCGTAGTCAGGATCGAACCTGAGTCTCCGGCGCTGCATTCGCTGTAAAGCAGCAACTCTACCGCTGCGCTATCGTGCCGCCCTGTTTGTGTTAATGTCCCACCCCTGTTCTTAGTTGGCCAGGTGTCGCTGTTGAGCCCTCTGGAGGTGTCGTGGGCCTATCAACGAAACACCAAGGAAGGAGGGTGCCCACCTTACGACCCCAAAGAAGTCTTTACCCCTACCCCCACTCAAGATATTAGGAAGGTGCCAATTATAGTAGGGATTGTAATATCAAGTCCTATAAGCTCAATTTATCACACCACAAAACAACTTCTTCCATTGCACGTGTGCAAGCACCCGTTTACAGAGACATACACTCATATGCGGCTGCATACATAGAGATACACATACACAAAGATACACACTCACACATAGACAGTACATACAGAGAGACATGCATAAACAGAGAGAGACATATTCACACATTTCACACCTGTACACTCACACAAACACCAACACACAGTGCCAAATGTGTGATACAATAAAATATCTGCACCCCTACTGAAGCTCAGATATACATTCACTTGAATGCTCTGAGGCATAAATGCTAATCTCTGCTGTCACGGTGATGAAAGCAAATGAGCATTGTTTTGATTGGACAACACCTAAATCATGTGTGAATCCTCTGAGCAGCTAATTAGATGCTTCTGGGCCACTGCAAGGCAAGTTGCTGTCCATCAAACTCTCTGGCCTACTTGGCAGCATCCGTCTGCCTTAAGTATTTTCTTTCCCGATGGCATTTTGCCAGAAATTGCACGGCTTTATCAAGTCTTTTTTTCATAGTTAGAGTTGCCTTGCCTGAGCATCGATGTGAACGTTTGCAGCCGCATGCAAACCAACCTGACCTCAGGGAAATGCAGGAGCTTTTTAGATAAACATTCGCTCGACAAATTCCATTCCCTCAATGTCGACTTCATTGCTCTCCCTGGCAGCTGTCTGAAAGTGATCGAGGCTGTTTACAGCCCTTGAGTCATATCTGAGGCCAAATCAGGTTTTAGACCGCACATCCGTGTCAGCACTAAATGTCACCATCTTCATAATCGCTCAGCTCTTTCCCAGCCGTACCTCACCCAGGCTTCAGTTACCGCTAGATTTAATTATGCCAAGGAGTTTGTTTTACTCTCTGCAAACCTGAGTGCATCGAAAACTCTATTGCCCATGTCCTGACTGCACGTTCGCAACCTCCTCATATTCCTTGTCTTCAAACCATTGACGGTCATGTCCCTCTCTGACCCTCTGACTGTTTGTGTTCATCTGATTGTCCCTGATTTTAAACACTATAATTTTCTGCTCTGCCTTCAGCTGCCAATGTCCAGGCTTTGAAATTTCCTCTCTGAACCTCTGTAGTCATTTTTTTCCCCTCTTTAAGGTTCCTTAAAGCCTATTTTACAGTGTCACGGAGCGATGTATACACAAACGGACCCTTCAGCCTACCGTCTACGCCAATCATTCAACCCACATTTTAAAATGATTTCACATTAATCTCATTTTTTATCTTAATCTCATCAATTGCACGCAGATTTTTAAAATCACTCAAGGGGCAATTTACAGTGTCCAATTAAAGTGTCCATTACAGACATCTTTGGAAACTCTATGTAGTCACAGAGAAAAAATGTGCAACCTCTACACCTAAGCATGCGAATGAACCTAGGTCTCTGGAACCGTGAGAGAACACCTCGACTAGTCACACCATGAAGTCTTATGTCAGATCTATTAATATCTCGTTAGACAGATAGTTATTATTTTTTGTTTGATACCACACTTGTGAACTGCCTTGACATGTTTTCGTACTGTTAAATGCGCTATATAAGTGGAAGCTGCTGCGGCTCAAGATAGCAGTAAAAATTATCCCTCTGATATGTACTTAGGATGAGTGTTGTGAACAGAAAGTTGTGCTTCTCTCCAGCACTCCCAATGCAATACCTCTGGGATTACCCAGTGTGTATTGTTATATTCAAATCCTGTCAAAATGACAGCAGAGTCCAGGAGTTGTGATCTACTCGACATGTCTTATATAACAAGTACACTACAGCAGCAAATGATTTTTTCTTCTTGTTTCCCAAAAGAGGCATCTGCGACGGAAACTCATGAACTGCCTCCAGCTGTTTACGAAACAGCGGACTGAGGAACAAGAGTTTCTAGCCATCAACAGCTGTTTACCATGTAAGAGAGGGTGCAAACAGGAGTCTGCAAAGTGCCTGCAGTTGTTTACCATTGAAAGCTGTTTTCCATGTAAAGAACACACGCAGCACATCATGAGAACCTACATCTGTTCACAACATACCACCATTGCAAACGCACAGGATATATTACATCTTTTATTGCCAAGATTTCATTAATCAAAACCATTTTGTTTCTCCCACCCTTTCGGACTGTAGAACTATTACAACAGAGGAGAATAATTACTCCATCAAACCTATGCCAGATTTTTCCGGACCATCGTGGTTGTAGATAAATGTTCTTCCCTTTCCCTGCAAACTTTTTTTCAAATGCTTGTTCCGATTGAAAACATTGATTTATACTATTTGCACCACTTCTAGTGAGTTTCAGATCATACACGTGCTCTGTGCAAAAGAAAAAACTCCTAGAGCCTTGATCCATCTTACAGAGGAACCACTCCCTATGTATTCTCCCTATCAAATACTGTCATACTATTGTAGATAGAATAACACTAGGTTCCTCAGGTTCAATTCCGTGTATGGAACGCCAGTGGTTGAGGGAACATCTGATAGAAGTATATAAAATTGGGTGACTATAGATAGGGTAGACAGTCAGAACCTTTTCCACAGGATGAAAATGTCAGAGACTAGAGGGCATAGTTTTAAGGTGAGAAAGACAAAGTTTAAAGGAGATGTGTGGGGCAAGTTTTTTTATCCATTGCCACGGGTAGTGGTGGAGGCAGACACTACAGTGGTGTTTTAAGAGATTAGATAAGGACATGGATATGCATGGATTGGAGGGATATTTATCGTAGACAAGCAGATGAGATTGGTTTATCTCAACATCATATTCAGTACAGATATTGTGGGCCGAAGGGCCTGTTCCTATGCTGTACTTTTCTATGGTCTTTGTGCTATGTCCGTTAAAGGCGGTACTTTAGGAAAAGCTATGCCCAGATAAATCCATGGGGAAACTACAGGCAGAAGTTGGTTTGGACATCCTGGCCTTGCACTCACCGCAAACACTCTTCCAAACAAAAATCTAATACACTTTCACATTTCTTAGCCTTAATAAGCCATTTTTATCCCATTTTATTTTCTCCACAGGCAAGCATAATTTCGACAAACAAATAATTCTGATGAAAAAAAGCCATCCTTAAGTGAGTCTTTAACTTTGTTTTCCTCTCTCCACAGATGCTGTTTGACCTGCTGAGCATTATTTCGAACTTCAAAAGAATGTTCCACAACCTCAAAGGGAAAAGTTCATCTATCAGGCTTTTCACGAGCCAAGCTTCTCCTTTTCATATGAAAAGAAAAACACACAAATAAGTAAATATGATTTGACTAGGTCAGCATCCTCAAGTTGAATTAAATTTCTCTAAAGTGGATAATCCTGTATTATTGTGCATGGCATTGGTAGCATGAATCACTGAAGTCATTATGCTTTATTGCAAGAACACCCCATCACCTGCACAAGTGGGGGATAACAAACAGCCTTGCTTGCGACTACGGATATCCAGACCACACCATCCCACACATCGTGAATGATTGCTCACTGAGGCTTTTCCCTGGTGGCATCAAGGCCATCCACCCAGCAACTGATGCTGCCCTGACCTGGATATGTACCCTTGGCCTTCAACTTTAGGCTGTGCACACCATTCGCAAGAAGAAGCTCATGCTTTATGAAAAAGCCTTCTACGTTTGTATGGGATTGGAAAGATTATACTAAGACACTTATGTTTTAGTATTCTAGTGAATGCTGAAACATAAAACAATATTTTAGTGTTTTTCTAGAACAACATTAAAACACTAGAACATAGAAAATAGGAGCAAATGAAGGTTATCTGGCCTGTCAACAATGCTTCATCGTTCAATATGAGTAATCCTCCATCTCAAAACTAATTCCACTCTCTCCTCATTCCCCACCTGGGTATAAAACATAATCTTTCTCTGAGAGAATTGTGATTTATTTCTCTGTTTTCGGCCAACATTCCTCTGCCAGCGCATTTGCTATTTGTGAACCCGATGTGCCATTCGATGCTAAATCATCACAGCAATTGCCCTTCAATTTTAATAGGAAAGAAATAAGTAGCTAATTAGTTCTCAGTGTAATCTTAACATCCGACTTGCTCATCTTTTCTTCAGCATCTATGACCAATAGTGAGGTAGACTGTAAGAAACATTTCATGAGGTGGAAAAGCTTCTCTTTTTTCCCCACAGAGGGTAGTGGATCACTGAAATTGTTTGCCCCAGTGGGTGGCAGAGGCCAGGCTATTATATGTTGTTAATGTGAAGACAGATAAGTATTTGAAAGATCAAGGAATTGAGGGCTATGGGAAAATGGCACAGAAGAAGAGTTAAGACCAGCGTAGATCAGACATGGTCATATTGAATGGCGGGGCAGCCTTGAGGGACTGCATGGTCTACTCCTGTTCCCATTTTTAGCTGTTCTTTATATTGTTGGCTTCCAGTAAACAGGTTGAAAGTAGACAAAAACATAATCTACTTAGAATGAGGGATGATTGCCAGATGAATTAATTTATAATTTAATTTGATGCATGGACTTAAATTTCTTCAAATTAAAAGAAAAAAATACACAAATTAGTCAATATGATTTAGTTAGGAGATCTAAGAAGAAGAAGGGGAAGAAGAAGTTAGGTCAATGCCCTCAAGTTTGTATTAAATTTCTCTAAACATGATAATCTTGTATTAATGTGCAGGAGTTAATAGCATTAATCACTAAAGTCATTATGCTTTGTGAAAAAGATCTTTATATATGTATGGGGTTGGGAAGATGCTGATGTTATTTATTTGAACTTGGCTCAGAGCTCTTGCTCTATAGGCCCTCTCCTGAGAGTTCTTTTGTACCATGAGAGCGCTGCATTGCTGATAGTGCCATATTTTAGGGAAACATGAAACCGATGCCAGAGTTTCCTGTTTAATATAGTAGATCCTATTATATTACTTTATTAGGTATCACAAAATGCTGGAGTAACTCAGCAGGTCAGGCAGCATCTAGGAGAGAAGGAATGGGTGACGTTTCGGGTCGAGACCCTTCTTCAGATTGAAGAAGGGTCTCGCAACAAAACGTCACCCATTCCTTCTCTCCTTGATGCTGCCTGACCTGCTGAGTTACTCCAGCATTTTGTGATACCTATATTACTTTATTATATCACTATCACTTTGCAAGGAACAAAGTGCTGGAAGAACTCTGCAGATCAGGCAGCATCTGTGGAGAGAAATGAATGGGTCGGGACCTTTCTTCAGACTGATGATCTAATGTGGTAGTCGAGGAAGAGATGAGAGTACCTCTGTGTCCCCACCAACCATTTGTCATTCATTTCCCAGTCTGTTCAATAACCCTCTGCTGTATTTGACCTTGAAGAATGCTCGTTCCCTCCATTTAAAAAAATTACCACATTTCAAATATTGGTTGTGAGAAGGGATTTGTAATACTAACATATTTCTCTCTCATCAGTCCAAAAAGTCACGGATTTATTCAGTTCCACCGCATAAATCTGGTACCCATTTTACCCAATGGTTTAATAATTTTCAATTATTATAAAAATTACGTACTGTAAATATTCATTGGGACTTTATTGTTAACACTCTGTCTAAGAATACCAATTTAGTTGTTGCAAGACCAGCCATTAGTTCAATGATTCACTTAGTCAAGCACTTGAAGGCCTCATCACTCAGCTAAGTGAGTATGTATTTTACTGTAAAATTAACTAACCCTGCTTCTTATGATCCTCCAGGTCCAATAGAACTGCAAATGAATTATGTCATATGCTGCTTTAGAAGTCAAGACAGCTTGTGAATAATTGGTTACAGTACTGTTTGGTTTCTAGTTATTACCTTTATATCTATCCGTGTGCCACTTCCAGCACCCTCTTTACATTTTAAGAATATGGAACATACGGGATAGGAGAATGAATGAGCTCTTAATCCCTCTACGCCATTAAACACAACCATGGCTGAAATACCCCCCCACACCCAACCTAATCTCCAACATTCTCTGAAAATAGACACAAAATGCTGGTGTAACTCAGTGAGTCAGGCAGCATCTCTGCAGAAAAAAAAGAAGTGAAGTTTCGGGTTGAGACCTTTCTTCAGACTGAGAGTTGGGGGAGAGGGAAACTAGAGTTATGAAAAGGTACAGAACAAATCAGAGTGAGCACCGATGACCAAGTAAAGGTGGAGCCCACAATATGGATACGAACAATGAAGCTAGCAGGACGACAGTGAAACTAGCAGGCCGACTAGGATGGGGGAGGGATGGAGTGAGAGGGAATGCAAGGATTACTTGAAATGAGAGAAATCAGTATTCATACCACTGGGTATGAATGCTGGGTTCCAACATTCTCTATCTGGTATGTGTAAAAGGCCTCTGGGAAAAACTGGAGATGTTTCACAGCCTCAGAAGGCTGAAGCTAGCTAATGTGATGAAGGCAAAAATATCAACGTCTGTTGTGACAACGTTAACAGCAAGCTCGGATTTTGACATGTGTCTTTAATGCAGAGATCCTGAGGTTTTCTAAAGTGTCATCTCTCTTTTACAAGTTGCAATGTTTGCAATTTTATTCACTGCAATCACAAATTTGAAGTAAATAGCTGTTAGTAAAACAGCTGTTTATAAACCAGTCACTCTAAAATATCCCAATAACATTTTTGTGTTATAGTATTTCACATTTTCAACGACTGTTGTGTTCTGCAGCGCATAGTTCCTGTATGCTCTTTTATTTGCCTTCCTTTATTTATTTGCCTTCATTCTTCCATTAAATAGATGACTCTGACAGTGATGATCAACTTTGGTCTGCAACCTATCTGCTGTTTTTTCTTCAACTCCTGCACTTTGCAAATTAAAATATGTAAATGGTAATTGACCAGAGAAGTTAACTCTGTTTTTCTCTCTCCACAGATGCTGCCTGACCCAATGAGTATTTCCAGCATTCTGTGTTATTGTTTCTTCATTGCATAAGTACAATCAGTTTTTATTGATTTGGAAACCACAGAAACAGAGCATGGGCAAGCAAGCTTGAAAGCGCATTGCACCAGATTAAAGAATGGCTTCTTCCCATTGTTATCAGACTCTTCAATGGTGGTCTTTAAAACTCAGGAATGTATACCTGATCTGCCAGTCTACCTTGATGCAGCCCTTGCTCTTTTTATAATTGAGTCAAAGTCCTAGTCATACAGCACGGGAACAGGCCCTTTAGCCGAATTTGCCCATGCCGACCTGTGATGCTAGTCCCATCTTCCCGCATTTGGCCCATATCCCTCAAATTTCTTCCCGCATTTGGCCCATATCCATTTCCTATCCATGTCCCTGTCCAAATGTCTTTTCAATGTTGTTATAGTACCTGCCTCAACTACCTCCTCTGGCAGCCCATTCCAGATACCCACTACCTTCAGTGTGAAAAAAGAAATTGCCACTCAGGTTTCAAATTATCCCCCTCTCACCTTAAACCTACGTCCTTGGATTCTTGATTCCTCTACTCTGAATAAAAGACTCTGTGCATTGAACATTTATGAACTCCCGCTGCATCGATAACATTATATTCTGCTCTCCATTTCCTTTCTGTTTTTGCAATGGCTATTGTACTCATGAATGGATGATTATCCTGGATAGCATGCAAAATAAAGTGTTCACTGTATCTTGGTACTTGTGAGAATAATAAACTAACATCATTTGTGTATTTGGATTATTATTCCCTCATAAGGGGCCGGTCACTTAAAACTGAGGTGCGTAGAAATTTATTCTCTTAAACGGTAGTGACCCTCTGGAATTTCTTTCACCAGAGGACGGTGGAGGTCAGATCATGACATACATTGAAGGTGGAGATAGATTAAAAGAAAGTAAATGAATTGAGGGTAATGGGGAATTGGCACAGAAGAGGATTTGAGGTCAATGAACACATTGAAAGGCCAGCCAAGCTAATGGGGCCTGGTGGTCTACTTCTGCTTCTATTTTCTTGTGTCCTTAAGTTCAAATGTACACTTCAGAACAATTTATTAAATACATTTATAAGAATATAAAATAATTTTATGTTTACATATTATTTCATCTTCAGAGGGATAAAAAACAACAACTATGACTCTTGCCTTCAAGGGAAATGGAAATCATCCAGAAATCTGTAATCTATCTTGTTTAACATTGATAGTGGGATGTATGTTAGAATATTTGCCAAAGATGAGATTAGCCAACACTGAATCTTACAATTGAATTACAACTTTATTGAATTCTTTCATAAGAAATAGATAGAAAAGACAAGTATTCGTCTGCATTGCACTGATCTGGTTTACCAATACATTTAGATGTATCAGTGGCAACATTAAAGATGAATGTCAAAGGCAAAGATATGGAGGTATATATATACCAGTAGTGAGAAGATGGATACAGATCAATGAACTGAGCCTAACTTCATCTGATTCTCCAATTCACTCCTGAACTTATTTTCTGATTAGATTTCATCATTTGGTGGTTTTGCCTTCTCCACTTATCATCACTAGCCTTGGTTACTATCTCCACCCTTCTTTTCTCCACCTGACTCATCTGCCGATCAACCCCTTCCTTACCTGGATCCACCTATCACTTCTCAACACTGGTCACACCACTTTCCTCCACTCCATTAGTCTGCAGAAGGGTCCCGATCTGAAATGTGTTCTGTCCATTTCCTTCCAAAGATGCTGCTTAACCCACTAATTTCCTTCAGCATTTTGATTTTTATTCAAATTCCAGATTAAAGAAATATCTGTGTGGAGGAAGGAACTGCAGATGCTGGTTTAAACCAAAGATAGACACAAAAAGCTGGAGTAATTCAATAGGTTGGGTCTGGAGAAAATCTCTGCAGAATGGTAGAAGTAGGAATGATGTTCCACTGAACTTTATGCTGGGAACATAATCCATCTCGATTCACATAAACTTAGAATGAGGAGAAATTAGTTCTTGGTTGCAAGCAATAAACTCCTGAGAGCATTTCAGCCATTAATTGCATATACCCTCATGTACCGTCACACCTATGGGTCTGCTGAGAGCAAATATGTCAACGTACCTAAAACTGGCAATAATATTTCAGTGATGATGATGAATTGTGGAATGAATGGGAAATAGATAAATTCTAAAGACAAAATACTGGTGCACAACACCACAAAGATTACATATATATATGAAAAATTTGAATGGACTTGCAAATAAATAGGATATGAACAATGAGATAAAATCATATTGATATAGAGAAATGCTGGAACCAAACCTGGAAAAATGTGTACCATCAGTTAGGAATCTACAAAAGAGATATTGGAGCATTGTAGTAAATGTAAAAAGAGATCTTAAAAGATTTTATCAGAAATGAAACAGAGCAATTATCAAAAAAGATGGGAAAAGATGGTTTTATTTTTCACTGTCAAGATCAGGATAAGAAAAAAACAGATACAAATTTATCAAACGATGAAGGGACTAGTTCAGGTGAATGTGCTTCCACTAGCTAGTGAGTCCAAAACAAAACAATTTAATTAAAGGAATAGCAATAAGCAGATCAAATAAAGAAAATCAATGATTTATTTTTAAACCAAGGAAGTGCCTTGACTGTTTAACCCGCTATAATGTTAGGTTATTGAAGGAGATACCTTTAAAAGAAAGCTTCATACATCAAGTTTGAAAATATTTTTGATATATAATCACCAGTCTAGATCTATTGTCAAGAGTGACCTTTCTCAATACTATGGATTATTTCTAATTAAATTACAGATCTTGTTTATGAAAGACAAAAGTGAAGACTTTCAAACAGTATGTAGAACATAGAACAGCACAGGAACAGGCCCTTTGATCTACAAAGTCCAGGCTGAACATGGCAGTTTACACTAATCTCCTCTGCCTGCATGTGATCAATACATCTTTCCCCTCTCACCTTAAACCATTGAGTTCAAGGGCAACAAAGGATGGGTTATAAATGCCAGCCTTGCCACTTACGCGAAAGTGCTGAGAAAAAGCAACTACATAAATATCCTTCCCTTAATTTATCAGATGAGTGCATTTGGTTTTCACAAGTGATCTTGACATCTTGTACCAATCAACGAATATTATCCGGTTATTGCAGTACTGAGCAGCTCCAAGATGTTACTACCAATTATTAAAAAATGATAAATTTGTTATTCTAAATTGAAGAGCTTTCTCCGCATCTTCAAAATAAAACTAAAAGAGAAAAAAACTCTTCAGTGGCAGAGCAGAGCTGATGGTCTACATTAAGTTGTTTAGTTTTATGTGCCATTGAAGCTTTTAAGGGTTTACTTAGATTTTAAAATGTTGAAGAGTAGCTCTTTTGCAAAAACTAAAAGTTTACTCTATATATAAGAAATTCGCATCAAGGCCATTAGGATGCTGTGGGTTCCTATTATCGGCCCAGAAGTGCTAAAAATGACTGTCAGGCATAACTTTCTTACTGAGAAAAAAACTCAATTATTGTAAGACAATGAGCAGAAAAATCCTAAATTATTCACAAACAGTAAAAGTAGGTCTACTTTATCACAACTCATCAATACTTTTCGCAAACAAGATGAGACATATTGTTAGCATTCGAGGAAAACCAAGGTTAGTTTTAACACTCCAGATTTTCATTTATTTGGCATTATTAAATGGCTTTCCACTATTGGTTAAATTAAAGGGTATGTTGCTAAACAAAGAAGTACTTTTTGATGATGGACCTTAAGGCTGCACAACAACATCATATCTATGCACTGTTACTGGACGGGAGCTGTAGCAACAATTGTTTTATTACCATATCCCCTGCAAAGCATAAAGGATTGGTAAATTAAACTTTCTTTGGTTTGCTGAATGCTCACTCAGGTCACATTTTTCACCTAAGTCTCAAAGAAAATAAGTTAGACCCAATGATAAAATGTTCCCTCACCCAATATCAAGTAGTTTATCTTTCCTCTCTCAGCTCAAGATCATATCTGTGAACAACATATTTCCATATTTGGAAGGAAAGTCCAACAACACTAAACCTTTACATGAGGACAATTAATAAAGGAATGAATGAGAGATTAATTTAGGTAGGGAATTCAGTGCTGAGAATCTTTGCAACTGAAGATATTAATGGTAGAACAATTAAAATCAGTGATTCAGGAGAAACTGCAGTCTCAGGGGGTTAAAGGGTAGGAGGCATTACAGAGATGGGAAAGGGCAAAGTCCATTGTTTGATGGATATCCCTTCTGCTGCTAAGGCGATAAACTCTAATTTTCTTTCCATACCGGCACAGAGGTGCAGCGGTAGAGTTGCTGCCTTACTGCGCTTGCAGCGCCGGAGACCCGGGTTCGATCCCGACAAAGGGTGCTGTCTGTACGGAGTTTGTACGTTCTCCCGGTGACCTGCGTGGGTTTTCTCCGAGATCTTCGGTTTCCTCCCACAGTCCAAAGGTGTACAGGTTTGTAGGTTAATCGGCTTGGTGTATGTATAAAATTGCCCCTAGTGTGTGTGGGATAATGTTAATGTGCGGGGATTGCTGGTCAGTGCAAACTCAGTGGCCCGAAGGGCCTGTTTCCACACTGTATCTCTAAACTAAACTAAACCTCTCATGATCCCCATTTCTCTTTTGTTCTTAAAATCTATGTTTTCACCAAATTATAGTCATCTGCCCCAATATCTTTTTGTGTGGCTTGACTTTGCTTGTTTGACAATGCTCATGTGAAACAACTTAAGATACTCACAATATGATAAAATGGTGTTATATAAATGGAAGCTGTTTTCACAACTGAAGACGCACTAACATAACATAACCATGACAAATATTTATAACAGCAAATATTTATAACAGCAACACTAAGTACCATTTCCAAAATGAATTGGCTTGCATTGCTTTAAATAACATTTAAGTCCATGTCATGGTCAAAAAAATCTTGATACCTGTAACAATTTGAATTTAACTGTACCTTAAATTGGTACATGCGACAATACACTGACCTTGAAACCTTGAAGTCTGTTGTGTCAAATTAATCCTATGTTCCTTGTTCTTTTTTAATTTAATACATATGCTAATTGACCAGTTGATAAATTAGATGCTAAAAATACCATGTTGTGAAGTGTTATACGAGATGCCTTCCATCAAACAGGGATGAACAAGCTGATTAGATGCATTCAACATAAAAGGTTCACTACCTGTCAGCTGACTTGATGACAAATTGATTCCATAAATTTCTGTCAATTATGTCTTTGAACCAATTTGTCACAAACTATATCTGCGTGCTTACATCACATTAATAGTCTTGCATTATTTCACATACAAACTGCAACACAGCACACACAAATTATTTTTATACAGATGAGGCAACTTCCACAAGGTTCTATCATCAAACCCACTTTCCCATCCCCGCCCATTTCACCATTCTGAAGTCAGTTCCCTTGCCTGGCATCTCCTCTTCCCCAGCTCCTGCACATCAGCTGTTTCTTGTTCCACAGATGCTGCCTGACCTGCTGAGTGTTTCTGGCACGTTCTGTGACTATGCCATCATGCAGTGTCCTTAATGAAAGCCTGGATTTTAAATGGTGGTGGTTGTTGAACATAAAATAAAAACAACTGGAAACATTTCAACATCTACTTTATCAAGCCCCTTCATAATCTTGTATGTTTCTGTAAGATCACCCCTCATTCTTCTAAACTCCAAAGAATAGTCTCATTTATTCAGCTGCTTGAAATACGACAACCCTCTGAGACCAGAAAATTAACCTCGGGTATTTCTTTTGATATGCCACCATATCTACCTCTGAAGCATTAACTCCTCACAAATGCTGCCTGACTTGTTCAGCATTTCCAGCACTCCCTTTGTCTATTATTTCAACTTTGTACATTCCATGGTATTTTGGTTTTGTCATAACATTTGGGCTTTGAGGACTTTTATTCAGATGTGGTGACACCTTGGTGCTCGGTCAAACCTCATCATCTCACCATTATCTAACTGTACAGGACGGCCCCAAAGTCGCTCGGCACTGCTTCACTTCAGCAGCCTTGCATGACAAAAAGCTTACCACCCCCATTGTCTCATTTTCGGACCATTCATTGCTCCATCAGATGCGATATTCCAAAACATGAATAAGCTTATTTAACATTGGGCTCATGTAGTATGTGTTAATTTTGCTCCACCGCTTGTGTAGAAATTATGCCTGGAAGAATGTGCCCAAGGGTCCTGTAGGCTTCTTACTGAAATGGGGACAGACAGCTAATTAAAGCAAGTGCCCAAAGCAAAGTGATTCCATTATCTTGAATTCTTCTACTCTGCACTGAAAAGGACTTGACCATACACTGTATGAGTCAGGAGACAGCTTAGGGTTAGTTCCATCCCCCCCCCCCCCCCCCCCCCCCCCCCACTTTTATTTAGTTCCCCTCTGGTGGAATTTATTCTTCATGTCAGTAGAAATTCAGAATTCATCCTTCAATCCAACAGACTCTTCTCCAGGAGAAATTGGATCTATCTAGCCAATTGCAACCAAAGGATATAGCTCAACTCTGTTTCAATCATCCAACGTTCATTGGTATATGCGCTGAGGAATTCTACTTGGGTTCCTGCTCAATTTTTATTTCTCAACCCTTATCACTAAAGAAATGATTGTCATTGTCATTATCACAGTGCTGTTTGGCAGGAGATTGCTGCATTCAAACTGGCTGCATTTCAGAAGCAAGACAATTGCTATAAAGACATTATCAAATATCTAGAGGTTGTGAAATTATGTTTAATTGTACACTTTTTAAAATTTCATTTTGTACAGGAGGCAGTAATTTCTTGGCTCAGAAAGAAGCAACATTGTAAACCTATGGTTGCTTGTTTGCATCCTGTCATTTTGTTCATGATTGCAAATGGAAATAATTACTTCAATGTAATTTCATAATGGGGGTAATCTTCCCCCACTGGCCACCTGTCACAGGCCAAGTGGTCTGTTCCAGTTGGGCTCGGTGTAAACCCTGTTAGGAGCCCTATTCCCAGCAGTTCACCGGGACCGAAGCCCGTAAAGACCGTCTCAGCACAGATTGACAACTGCTCTCAGACAATGGCTCTGAGAGCCGGCAAAGTCCTGCCCCTGAGGCTTTGCAATTCTTTGTCATTCACAAACACTGTGCACTGCACAAACCGCATGAACATTTAAAAATATTTTTTAAACTATTACATATTTTCCTTACGTTTAAAGAGCTAAAATATAAAAATTAACTAAAATGATGGCCTCGCAACCAATACGAACATCCCCACTTTATCTTTCTCCCAAGGTCCAAAGTCTTCCTCTCATTGTGTGGGGCAGTGCACTTGCTCTATGTTGAAATGGGAGAGGTTCCAAACCTGGAGGTGGGAACCAGCATAGGTTCCACTGTTTTGTTGGAATTCACAAGATACCCCTAGAGCAGCACAGGGAGGGGAGGGAGGGGGGGGGGGGGGGGGGGGCAGAGGAGCCAATGGAAGCTAATCAGAAGCCAATGCCAACTTAGTTTGACAGTGGTGCTGTGACTATGAGCTCCACAGAGATACCCAAGTAAGCCACGGAATTCTGGCAGAAGTGCCATAATAATAGTCAGATACAGCAATGATGTGTGACTGAATAATTTGGTTTTGTAAAGTCCCAGGACAGATATTTCCACTGACTGCTGTCAGGAATGAATGCAAACCATTATATATGTGTTATCCTCACAGCCTGTTCATTGGATTTGATCTTAACATCAGAGCACCAATGTCAATATGCAGTCATAAAGCACACACGCATCCCAGTGTTGTGCCAATATCTGTCTTGTGTGACACTCTTAAGTCATCAGTTTAGATTGTTCTCCCCATTACCATCATTCACTCTGGCATAACATTGATGCAATTGCTTTCCACAAGCATGAAGCAAATCTGAAAGGAATTTAAATGGACATGCTATGAAAAATTCACATGCCCAGCATTAGACTTCATTAGAATCAGACTGACATCTCTTTGAGCTTAGACATGTTATTTAAAGTGGTAAAGGGAGAACAGTAACAAGGCACAAGGTTGGGGTGTTGAATGCAGGGTAGCCAACAGTCCCTATTATATGGAATTTCCATATCAAAAATGAAACTTGGCTGCTCTTTATGATTAGCCGATGTATCACCAATTTTCCCCGAGGCCAACAGATATACAATTCCAGGGCCCTGGAGGGACACAGAATTATTGAAAATTTATGACACAGAAGGAGGCCATTTGGCCCATTATGTCCATCCCAGTTGCACAAGAGCTACATAAACTATCCCACGTTACCATACTCAGACCATAGCCTTGAATGTTAAAACTTTTCAAGCAAGCATCAAAGTTATAAGGGGGCACTGTAGCGCAAGTCAGAGAACCAGGTTCGATCCTGACCTCGGGTGCTATCTGTGTGAAGTTTTCACTTTCTCCCTGTGACTATGTAGCTATCCTCTAGGTGCTCAGGTTTCCTGTCACATCCCACATTGTGTGGGTTTGTGGGTTAATTGGCCTCTATAAAATTGCCCCCAGTATGTAAGGAATGGATAAGAAAGTGGGATAACATCGAACTAGTCTGAAAGGGCAATTGATGGTGGTGCAGACTCAGTGGGGCAAAGGGTCTTTTTCCATGCTGTACCTCTGAACTGAACTGAACTTCTATTAATGCAATGAAGGTTTCTGCCATTCCAATCCATTCACACAGTAAGTTCCAGACCACATCACCCTTAAATATCTCTCCGATCATTCTACTAATAACTTTAAATCTATGCCCTTTGGTATTTGCCCCTGCCTGTGCAGGGAGATAGATCCTTCCTATTATGCTTCTTGTAATTTTATATTCAACAGCTTGAAATGACCCCTCTTAAAGTAACTCATCTGGCATTAATACCGGTTCTCCAACATTCATTGCCATTTCAAACATGAAACATTGCTGCCACATTTGAGTAGCCTACACACCAGCAATTTTCTCCAAAAGCCAACAAATGTATAATTCCAAAGTCCTGGAGGAACACTGAATTATACGGTTCTCATTTAAAAAAAAACCTTGTTCCAGAATGAATCCCAAATGACTTTATTCATAGAAAAAAAGATCAAATCCCAAATGTACCTTTATAATGCAACTTCAACAATTTCAGATAAGCAGCAATTCTCATTTCTTATTTCTAGCATGCAAAATTATTTTTCGATCTCTGGTGGCAATTTCATCCATTTATTCATCCATCACATTTACACTTATTCCAGATCTACCTTTCACTTTTCACTAACTTTACCATCCTGATTTAGCAGACTGCTTCATCTCACTGACCATTTAGTTTTCTCTTTGTCATGGACCTTCGCTTTAGTCCAGACCTTCCCTCGGTACCACTAGGGTTCAGCAGTGAACTCATTCATGCAGCTTCAAGACTAACTGCAACAGCACAGATTTCCAGCAAAGATGTTTGTTTTTTTTTTGCTTTTCAATGACTGGATAAATTGAGGAAATTCTAATACATTTTTAAAAAGAAGTTGTCATTCTTAAAATGTAAGGATTGACAAGAGACACGTTTCAACCCTCTGAAATCAATATATCTTAATGGAAAAACACTCTGACAATACTAAATGGTTCCCTCTTTGTCCAAGAATCCAGTTATACTGTTATATTTAATTGCATAGGTCTTTGTACACTGATGTTAGTTATGGAGAAAGGCATATTTTGGCAATTGTTAAAATAATTGTCAATTACCTGTGGTTTTCCCCAAGTCTGACATTTGGAGCCAAAGCATGTTTCTTATCTGTTCATGTGTATTGTCCCTTTAAAATTGTTGGCAAAATTATCCTGTGATAAATTCAGTTGCTTATAAATTGGTGAAAAGGATTAAAGGCCTGTAAATTTCAGCTTCTGTACTACAAGAATCCAAGGTGAAACACTGGGGCTTTAGTTAGGTTTCTTAAGCATGTTTTATGACTGCAATGCAGTGTGACTATTGCAATTCAGCATCTGTGACAGAAACTGAGAGCAAGCCAAAATCATAATTCATCAGCAACATAATTTAAAAAAATCTTTTGATATACACAACATTTTAAAAAGTAAACCTTGAAATTTACAAAGTTCCACATAAAAACAAATGCTGCTGCAAATTTTCAACTGGTTTTGGAAAAAAAAAAAATCAGCATCTTGCTTTTGGATGACAAAGACCCAAAGTAATTTAAAGGTAATATGGTACATTTGTAATGTGGTCACAGTGATAGCAATGGAAATGGGGAAGTTAATGTGGACACAGCAAGATCCCACAAAGTGATGTGATAATTAACAGACATTCTGTTTGTCGAAATAAAAAAAAGCAGAAAATGCTGGACTCATTCATTAAATCAGACAGCATCCACTGCGAGAAAGAAAGTTAACATTTCAAGACAAAACCCATTTATCAGGCTCCATGCAGCAATTAATTGTGCTATTTCTGAGCTCCAGCAATCCCAGTTTAATCCTGACTTCTGGTGCTGTTTGCACGCCTTCCCTGTGACCATGTGAGTTCTCTGCAGGTGCCTACTGATTGCTAGTTAATTGGCATCTCACCCCGAATGTGGGTGGGCAGTGTCCCTCTGCAACGGAACACTAAAGACCACCACAATTGTATGACCATGGACTTGTTTCTTTTTCTAATTGTGTTTTGCACTGAAGCCTTGTTTTATTGCACAGTCTTCTTTCTTTTTGGAAATGTTATGTGTACGATAAACCCTCATTATAACAGATGATGGGGGTTGAGGGGGAATGGTGCCCATTATTGCCAATTGTCCGCTAGAACCTAGTAAGGGATTACCGAGTAATAGAGTATCATTGAGGAATAAAGAATGGCAGATACTGGTTAATACACAAAAGGACACAAAGTGCTGGAGTAACTCAGCAAGTCAGGCATTATCTCTGGAGATCATGAATAGATGGTGTTTTGAGTCGAGGCCATTCTTCAGACTCTCAGTCTGAAACTGGGCCTGAAATCCAGGCGAGTTGACAGCCCCGACCTGCTGGCAGTCAAGGGAGTGGTGAGTATCAGTAAAGTATTTAATTGCGGCCCGCAGGTGGCCAGAGTGCATAGAAACATAGAAACATAGAAACTAGGTGCAGGAGTCGACCATTCGGCCCTTCGAGCCTGCACAGCCATTCAATATGATCATGGCTGATCATCCAGCTCAGTAACCTGTACCTGCCTTCTCTCCATACCCCCTGATCCCTTTAGCCACAAGGGCCACATCTAACTCCCTCTTAAATATAGCCAATGAACTGGCCTCAACTACCTTCTGTGGCAGAGAATTCCACAGATTCACCACTCTCTGTGTGAAGAAATGTTTTCTCATCTCGGTCCTAAAAGACTTCCCCCTTATCCTTAACCTGTGACCCCTGGTTCTGGACTTCCCCAACATCGGGAACAATCTTCCCGCATCTAGCCTCTCCAACCCCTTAAGAATTTTATATGTTTCAATAAGATCCCCCCTCAGTCTTCTAAATTCCAGCGAGTACAAGCCTAGTCTATCCAGTCTTTCTTCATATGAAAGTCCTGCCCTCCCAGGGATCAATCTGCAGGTAAGGGTCAGAGGTGGTGGTGGCAGTGGCAGGCGCGACCTGCAAACGACTGAGGAAACAGCGGATGTGGTGGCAGTAGGTCTGGCCTGGAAGCAGACGGGGGGGGGGGGCGGGGATGGTGTTGGCCTGGAAACAGCCGGGGGAGGTGGTGTGGACCTGTGGTCGTGTCTGCAGCCTGGCCTGAAAACAGACAGGGAGGTGGTGCGGCCCAGCGGTGGTGTCCACAGCCCAGCCGGCGGTGAAGGTCAGTAAATCTGTCTGCTATAGCTAAAATCCATTATAAAAAGGTCCTTAATGAAGAGGGTCTGAGAAACAAAACCTCCATCCATTCAGCACTCCCTCTGTACTGCACTGGTGTCTTACATTAGGCTGCAGACACAAGCGACTGGAGATGTTGCATGAGCTGCTGAGTTCCTACAGCAGCTTTATTTTGCACTTAGCCTAGATTACTGGTTTTAAGGGTCCTGAATTAATAATAATAATAATAATATATTTATTTTATATAGCGCCTTAACACATGCACAAAGCGCTTTACAAATACAATTAACATAGAAACAAACAGACAAACAGACAAACTATCCTGACGGAAAAGCGGCGAATAATCAACGCCAGCGTCCTCTCACGTCAGGGTCCGGCAGTAGACATTAAAGAACACAAGACACACAGATACAATTTTTTACACAAAACAGCCATCACAGTGATTGCACTAGGCATACCCTCACTGTGATGGAAGGCAAAGTCTTATCTCCTCCTCGTTCTTCTCCCGTGGCGCCACGAGGCGATCGAGGCTCCCAACCCCTTGAAGCCCCCACCGGGCGATGGAAAGTCCCAGGGTCGAGCCGAGCAGGCCGATTAAAGTCCTGAGCCCCCACCGGGCGATGGAAAATGCCGCGGCCGAGCCACGCAGGGCGATGAGAGTCCTGAGCCCCCACCGGGCGATGTAAAGTGCTGCGGCCGAGCCACGCAGGGCGATGAAGGGCCTGCGGGCGGGTTGATTGTACCTCGCGCTTCGGGGCGGTCGAAGCTGCTACGGCTGGAGCTCCCAAAAGCCGGTCGCCAGCCAGGGACCTGCGAGCTCCCGATGTTGCGGTCTGCAGGGCCCACGGCCGAAGCCCCCGAGATGGTAAGTCCAGGCCCTGCGACCGGAGTCTTCGAGGTCGATCCCAGCTGGAGGCCGCCGACTCCACGATGTTAGGCCGTAGCGCGAACGGAGATACGACACGGTAAAGGTCGCATCTCCGTTGAGGAGGAGATTTTAAAAAAGGTTCCCACCACCCCCCTACATACACAGAATTAAAAATAAAACAAAACGTACATTTAACATCAACAATGACAAAAAAAACACAAAAAAAAAACGGAGAGACTGCCGGTGAGCCGCAGCTGCAGAACACAGCCACGCCCCTGAAATAATGGACTTGGGGATTAAGTCCAAGAATTGGACTTGGAAGCAGCATTTTGGGACCTGGGGATTAAATTATGGCTGGCATATGAAATAATATCAAGGACCAGCCAGGCAGGTAGCAATGTAATTGCCACAAGATGTAATGCAGAAATTTATTTCCTCTCTCTTTCAGATTGTTCTGTTTCCTCAGCTTTTCCTTCAGATGATGCAGTTGAATGAATCTCTTTTCAAGCAGCATGGATGGAAATTCTATCACAAATGCAAAGTGTCCATGAGGGCAATCTGCACCAATAGATATTTCTGAAAGTACTTCAAGAGTTTTAAAGCTAGAGCTTGCAATTTGTTCTCTTTGGAAGTAAAGAATAGTGCAATCCTTCAGATTTTAAGAGTACAATCACTTCAAAATGGAAAGAAAAAGCTGTCCTATCTTTGGATTTCCAGGAATTCACGATAATTCCCCTGACACAACTGCAAGCCATGAAAAGTATACAATCACAGGGCATCTCTATTGTTTGTCTGTTGCTTTCATCATCCCTCCTTTTTCATAAAAAAACACTTTGCTTATTTCACCCTTGTTCCATTTCTATTTCTGTTGTGCAATTATTTCAGAATATTAGCCATCAAAGTACATTTGAGCAGCAGAGACATGCAAGCTGGGAGGTTAATTAGCTGATGTACATTTCCCTGAGTATGTAGAGGACAGGTAGAATCTGGAAGGAGCGAGGGAAATATGGGAGAAAATATGTTACAGGGCAATGTGGGAGATTTGGATTGGTGGCATTGCTCTGGGTGTTGATTTCATGGACTGAATAGCTTCCTATTATGGGGCACACTGGCATGAAGTAAATAATCAATGAATCAATTCCTCCAAATGCAGTCTGAGATGAATATCCATGCTTACAATAGCCAATCTCCATTCTGAAGCTGAAACAAGGGGACGATTCACATTTAATTACTTTCCAGCACTGTCTTCATAGTGGGAGCATGATGCAATATCCAACAAATTAACACAATGTGAGGGCCTTCTGATTTAGAAAAGCAACCATTTAGAATTTGATTCCTTAATAAATGTTCTGCATGGGGCTGCGACTCTTCACATTATATATCAATGATTTGGATGAGGGAATTGGAAGCTTTATGGCCATGTTTGCAGATGATAAAAAGGTAGGTGGAGGGGGAGGTAGTGGTTTGAAAGCAGGAACACTACAGAAGGACTTGGACCCGTTGGGAGAGTGGGCTAAGAAGTGGCATATGGAACTCAGCGTAGCAAAGTGTGTTGTCGTGCATTTTGTAGTAGGAATGAAGGCATAAACTATTTTCTAAATGGGGACAGGGATTCAAAAATCAGTGGTTCGGGCAGCAACTGTGGACAGATGAAGTTTCAGGTCGGGACTCTTCTTCAGACTTTGTCTGACCCGCTGAGTTCATCCAGCACTTTATTTTTTTACTCAAGATTCCACCATCTGCTATTACTGTGTCAACACTAAGCATTGAAATGGATTATGTAATTTTAGAGGCTAAGTTGGAAAAAATGTGCAATTTACTTCAATATAATTTAATTCTATGAGAAGTGAAAGCTCACATTACAAATACACATTCAATAAGGGAAAATGCTCACGCTTGCACAGCATTCAATGATAGAAACAAAGTCAATTATGCAACCATACCATGTTCTGGACTAAGTGCCCAGAGAAAACATTTATTTTTCCTCTCCATTTGAAAGAGGTTCGAGGTGCTCAATAATGAACAACTTCAATTCCATTTTCTCATTTGCTGTAAGGACTACAAATACCACCTAAAGAGGTGTATTATCTTTACCTCTCATTTGGTGCCTAGTTATACCACCATGAATTCCATGCCAATAAAAGTTAATGGAGGCACTAGGAGCTGTAGATGCTGGAATATCGAGAAAAACACAAAGTGCTTGAGTAACTCAACAGGTCAGGCAATATCTCTGGAGGGAATGGACAGGGAATTTTTCAGGTTGGGACCCCTGTTTCGAGTTCAATTTATGCATGCTCCTGTTAGAGTGAAGGGCAAGGCAGATGGGAAAAATGAACCCTGGATGAAGAGAAAAACTGAGACTCTTGTCAATAAAAAGAAGGCATGGGTCTCGTATAGGTCGCTGAGATCACGTGTGCTCTTGGATGGTAGAGCCTTGATGAATGTTGTGGAGTAGAGAGATCCTGGGACACAAAACCTAGTTCCCTGGAAGTGTCATCGCAGGTAGATCGGATAGTGAAGTAGGCTTTCGATTTGCGTTATCAGTCAGAGAATTGAATGTAGAAGTTGGGAAGTAATATGGTTAAAAAAGACGATGTTTAAGCTGCACTTGGAATCATTGGAGGATCATTGGAGGATATCGGATTAAGGTGAGAGGGGAAAGATTTAATAAGAGAAGATAGACACAAAAAGCTGGAGTAACTCAGCGGGACAGACAGCATCTCCGGAGAGAAGGAATGGGTGACGTTTCGGTTCGAAGGATCTCGACCTGAAATGTCAACCATTCCTTCTCTCCAGAGATGCTGCCTGTCCTGCTGAGTTACTCCAACTTTTTGTGTCTACCTTCGGTTTAAACCAGCATCTGCAGGTCCTTCTTGCACAAGATCTAATAAGAACCTGACGGGCAACTTTTTCCACACACAGAGTGATGTATATATGAATGAGCTGCCAGAGAAAGTAGTTGAGTTAAGTAAAATAATAATAAAAAAGACATTTGGACATGTGCCATGGATTGGAAAGGTTTGGGGGATATGGGTCAAATGCAGGCAAATTTGACCAGTTTATGTGGTGCATCCTGATCAGCATGGTTGAGATGGGCAGAAGAGCCTGGTTCCATGTTGCATGAACTCCATAATTTCTGGTGAGACCCTAAAAAATACATGAGCGGCAACATCTCTGGAAGATAGTTGTGCAAATGCAATGGAGCATGCAGTTTGAAATAAAAGATCTATGGTCCTGTTATGAAGGCTGCACAAGATCTTATCTTTCAGCCAACATGTTCTCGAAGAGTTCGCTCAAGTATCCTGGTTATAGTTTATTCTTCAACTCAAAGGCTCATCCAAAGAAGTGCAGCATTCTCTCAGTAATACACTGATGTGTCAGCGTAGCGTTTTCTGCACTATGTCTGTGAAGTGAGGCATAAATTCCAGAAACCTCTGAGGACACTATCACAGAATCCCTTCAACTCAATTACAGTTCCCCGATTACAGTCACACTCTGATAATTCAGCAGTCTTGGATTATTGGATGTTATTCTCTGTTAATACCCGACACACTTTTCATTCATCTTTTTTTCATATATTACATGGTATTCCAATAAATTCTCCAGTGGGGGTTCAGTTTAAAGGGAGTACGGAAAACGAGGAACAGGTGAATGTTATGGGAGTGCAGAATCAGAAGAGCTGTAGCCAGTCAAAAAGAACGCCTCAGACAATCTGAGGATGAAAGCCACCCCCTACATGACCACCCTTTGCTATCTCAGCGTTTGAAATCACGCAGAAGTTTCCTCTCTTCTGTCCATCCCCTGGACTGTAGTGCATCATCTAGAAGGCCCAAACTCTGTGAAGAGAGACTAAAGAAATCTCCGGAAGACATTCACATGGCAATCGATCCCTCTGAGAAACTCCCACCAGGTTCCGACCAATCGTGGATAACCTGGCGTAGTCTCAACAGACTGCGGTCAGGCATGGGGAGGGGCAAATCGAACATGCTGAAGTGGGGATATACTGAAGATGCGGCAGACTGCGAGTGTGGATGGGGCCTCCAGACTATGGAACATCTCCTGAGCTGTGACATGCTGCATGACAGATGCACTGTGGAGGATCTAGCAGAGGCCAACAACGTGGCACTAAAATTTGCTCGCTGTTGGCAAATAGTTGTGTGATGACACAAAATAATAATCATCTGGAAGCCAAATGATGAATCACTATGATTTTTGAATAGTCGGATAGTAGATTATTGGAGTTTTATTACACATACCCTATGTCTTTTTTAACTCCAAACTGTCCCAATTAACCATATTATATTTAATATTTGGCTTCATTAAATGCTCCTCTAACATGGAATGGTATTAATGCTCCTATCATTCCTGGGGAAGGTATGCAACATTAAAATAATATTAGCTTATGTTTGTTTCCTTCACTTGCGCTAAAAAGTGGTTTAAACAATTTTCCTCATGGCACTTTCACATCCAAATGCCTGTGTGAGACATCATGACCTTCTGATGTCATGATTAGAAAATACTAACAAATGGACATTGACACATTAAGATTCAAGATTAAGATGTTGAAAATCTGTTTCCAATTCACTGACCATATAGGAGGATATAGACATGTGGATCAATTCCTGTTAGGGTTGATTAGGTGCATATGTCCAATACATCACAACCTGGTATTCAGATAAACAACCATTTTCATGATCGCATAATAGCATACAAATTGCTTTCAGAAAGTGCTGAGGGTGAGCCTGCAATTTCGAAGAAAAATATAAGAGAGAATTTACTAGCATTTAGAAATATTTATATATTTCTTTCAAGACTGCAATATTGTGAGTTTCAAACAAAAAAAACCCTCAAATGACTGTTTATTTTACTGTCAGAACTTCAAGCATGTTGCGTGGTATCATTACATCTCTTTAAAAAAATGTCACTAGTTGCAGAATATATGTCCAAGCAACTTCACAAAAGCATCATCAAACCAAATCTGCCACCAAATGTCAGGAAGAGATCGTAGGGTAAGTAATCAAAAGCTTAGTCACAAGCAGGCTTACAAGCACAGCTTAAGGGATGGTGGAGTGTAGAAATGTTTATAGAGGAATTTACAGAATCCTGAAGACACATCTGCCGGAGATGGAGGAATAGAAATCAGATGATCATTTGTCTTTGCTTATTTACATCTCCTTCCGACCCACCTGCTATTACTGACTAATGCTCTTACCAGTGTTTTTCACCATGTTCCTCCCCCTCTTTCATCACTTAATCAATCATGATCATGTTACCTGGTGGAGATGCCTCCTGATTCATACTCAAACGTTCCAACATCCGTGCTTACCAAAGCGTTGGCTTGCGGAGCTATTTGAGTCATTAGAAGCCAGAAAATATTCGTGACTCCATGAGTTGGGCCGATGGGCCTGCTTCCATGTTGTATGACTCCACGGTTTCTGGAAAAACACCTAAAACTCCAGTTTGTTGGTAGCAACTGTTAATTCCTTGTTACCCAAATGTTAGCTTCCATTTCACACTTCCTTGGCCTACGGTCTGTTCCTGACACATGAAACCCACCTACCCTATCTTGCAAGCTAGTATGCCTCAGCTTTATAGATGATCCTGTTTCTAATCTTGCATGTGATGGCTGTGGTACAGGGAATTGAGAAGTCTTGTCATTGTGTTTGTCATGTTCTTATCCCCTCTGACATGCTTCGCCTTGGTTCGGGGTCACAGTTGAAAGTGCAATCTATACAGTTCACCAAATAACTAATACTGTCAACCAGTCTTTTCCCAGACATGTGCTGCCAGATCCCATCTGGGTACATTTGGAGTTTGTCAAAAAGTTAAGGAAATTCAGTCCCATGTATCCTAGCCTATGACCAACAGTCAACACCAGTCAATTGTAGTGCAAACCTTAGGAATTGTAACATCTAGTGCTACTAATCAATACATATATAACTAAAATATATAATATATATATATTATTTATATTACTAAAACTCAGATCTTGTATATATATTTGTATGTATATATATATATCTCTGAAATTTTGAAATTTGGTTGTGGACAAGTGCACCTACAGCCAAAACAGTAAACCATAGCACTACATTTTTAGCGCCACCTTAATCACCACTCTCCTGGCGACTGTTTAAAACGTTTTATTTAAATTGGTCTTATATTTTTTAAGTTAGAGACATTTTAAAGTTTCAAAATTTCATTTCAAATTTCATTTCTAACCAAATTTTTCAAAGTGCTCTGCGTATGACATCACAATGGGGTTCGCACGACCTCACTCCTCACTTGCCAGAACAAGATGGATGCCGTGGGGGGAAGAGAGAGTGGGGGTGGGGGGGAAGGGGGTGGGGATGAGGGGAGAGTGGGGGGGGGAGGGGCGGGGAGGAGAGAGTGGGGTGGGGGGAAAGGGGAGTGGGGAAAGCAGGGTGGGGGAAGGGGGGGTGGGGGGGAAGGGGGCTGGGGGAGAGCGAGAGTGGGGGGTGGGGGAGGAGGGGGTGGGGGAGGAGTGAGTGGGAGTGGGGGTGGGGGGAGAGTAGGGCTGGGGAGGAGGGCAGGGTGGGGTGGGGAGGAGGCAAGAGTGGGGGTGGGGGAGAGTGGGGGTGGGGAGGAGGGAAGATTGGGGTGGGAGGAGAGTGGGGTGCGGGAAGGGAGAGTGGGGGTGGGGAGGGGAGGGAAGTGGGGGTGAGGGAAATGGGAGGGGGAATAGAGGTGGGGAGGGTGAAGGAGGTGGAGGCAGGGCTGGGGGTAGTGGGGGTGGGGGCAGGGGAGGTGCAAGTGGGGGTGTGGTAGGGGGATGGAGTGGGTCAGTGAGGGGAGCAGGGGGGGGGATAAGGGGAGTGGAGTGGGGGGTTGAGGGTGCTACACCATCACAGGAGGGGCTTTGGTTCCAGGGCTCACTCACTGACGCCCTCTCCCCTTGCCTCTTCCCCTTCTACGAGGAATGGGCCCAACGGGTCCACTTGTGGGCCCAACAGGGTCCACTTGGTCTAGTTGTAAATAAAAATGAATATTGATTGAGCTAAGATCATTTGTAATGGCGAGCATGCATAACAGCTGTTCATCAATCAGAAAAGCTCCTTAACTCATAGACTAAATCATTAATAACAAAAAACAGACAACAACTGCAGATGCTGGAAATCAATAACAAAAGAAGAAAAAGAAGGATTGTTAACTGTGACTGATCTGGTTGGAGGAAGAGTAGGTAGAATGGAATGAATGAGAACACAGAGATTGTGCCTTTAATCTCTTGAAGATTGAATCTCTTGATTGAAGAGATTGAATCTGTCTATGCCCTCAGATTCTCACGCTAAATTCAGGAATTCCCTCCTTTTGAGCTTGTTTCTTAACCAAATGCAAGTATTTTTATTTGGTCATTGGATTATGGTACAATATCAGGTCTTTACAGCGTAAGATCACAAGGTTATTCATATGGGAAAAAGCTTGCACGTGAGGTTCATTCTTTCACAAAAACAATTTCTGTCTAATGGTGTTACAAGAGAATTCATGTTAAATGAGCAAATTAACTTCCTCATTTTTCAGAAGTGTTTAGAGAAATCTTGGAGAAACCCTTTTAAATTCCATTTCTTGTATGGTACATTTTTACAACTGGAAAATATGATAAAAACAAAATAGTAGAGATTAACGTATTTGAAGACTGAATGTCTTTCAAAAATATGCATGTTTGCTACCTTTCAAAGATAAAACCTGTTCAGTGAATGGTTTTATTTATGCAGTTTGATATCTGATGAAATATGTGGAAAGATGCAAATCCAGACATGTGATTGGAAGCTAATCTGCAAGAGAGAAATTATTTCTCCATCAGTGGAAAAAAACACTTCTTACTGTTTCCTACTATTCATATTTACTCAGCTTTATTTACCTTGACTGTCTCCCCTATCCATGCCTCTCATCATTTTGTATACTTCTATCAGATCTCTCTGCATCCTCCAGAGTTCTAGAGGAAACAATCCATAGAGTCCTTGAGTCATTGGGTGATACAGTGTGGAAACAGGCCCTTCAGCCCAACATGCCCACACCAGTTCCACCTGGCTGCACTTCGTCCATATCCCTCCAAACTTGTCCTATCCATGTACCCGTCTAACTGTTTCTTAAATGTTGGGATAGTCCTAACCTCAATTGGCAACTTGTTCCACACACCCACCAATCTTTGTGTGGAAAAGTTGCCCCTCAGATTCCTATTAAATATTTTCCCCTTCATCTTGAACCTCTGGTGTTTGATTCCCCTACTCTGGGCAAGAAGATTCTGTGCATCTACCCGATCTGTTCCTCTCATGATTTTACACACCTCATCTTCCTGCGCTCCAAGGAATGCCACCTAATCCTAGTCTGAAGAAAGGTCTCGACCCAAAATGTCACCCATTCCTTCTCTCCAGAGATGCTGCCTGTCCCGCTGAGTTACTCCAGCATTTTGTGTCTACCCCATAATCCAGGAGATTCTGGTAAACTTCTGCACCCTCTCCAAAGCCTCCACATCCTTCCTTTAATGGGTGACCAGAACTGCACACAGCATTCCAAATGTGGCCTAATTAAAGACTCTAATACCCAATGTCCTGAGTGACAAAAGTGAGAAAAAGCGGGCTCTTGTTTAACTCCAATTCAATGCACATATGGCACCTCCAATATCTATCAGCTATTAATGGTTTACATTTATCAGTCCATTTTATGTGCAGAACAAGTTTCAAAGGAGTTGATTGTCACTTATTGAGTGCAGCCACTGAAGAGATCACTGCCAGTTCAACTGCATAAGCAACCATCAACACAGGGACATGTCGAATTAGAAAGTAGGAAGTAAATTTACCAGCAATTGATACTGAGCTAACTTGCCTGCACTTTACTTGTGGAAACATTAACTTAATTCATTGTTAACTAGATCAATATCCAGTTATGTAACATTTACTTTTGTGGGTCAAGTTACTTTCATATTGAATAAAACAGAGTACACGTCAACACCCAGAAAATGGAGGTGTTTTAAGACCAATTAATATGCTGATGGTGAGATGGTATCTACAACAGTAAATGATAACATGGCATCAGATACCTTGTCTGGTTCTGGCTTTTCATTGATACTTTCACTGATACTTATCACGATGCCACTGTAAATAGGCTGTGGGATAACTCAAGCTAGATATCTGAAATACCTCATAATACCAGAGGTGTTCGCCTGTGTAAAACACACATCCAAAATATTATTCATTCACAAAATTTGGATATCATAGGCAATGTAAACATTAATTGTCCATCCCTAATTGACCATTAGCAGGGAAAGTATGTTGTGGGACTGGACTCATTGAGACCAGATGGGAATAGCAGATTTCCTTTCCAACGGGACATTGGGGAACCATTACGTTTTTACAACAGTCCAGTAGTTTTATATTCACCATTACTGATTCAATATTGAATTCTGAATTTATTAATTACTGGAATTTAAATTACTCAGCTGCTGAGTTAGATATGAACTCACAACTTTAGGTTAAGAGTAAAGCATTACGAATGCCGGTTTAGAAACAATTATTATACTCCTAATATGAAATGAGTGTCGTTGTGAAGCCCTAAAGTCACGCAGCAAGAAAACAGGCCCTTCTGCATACCAAGCTTTGCTGAACATTAAATACTCATTTACATTAATCCTACAATATCCTTTTTGTCGTCCCCACATTCCCCATAACCTTGTCAGATCCTACCACTAACCAACACACTGAGGGCAGTCTACAGTGGCCAATTAACCTAACTATTATGTCACCAAAGAATGAATCTGGAGGAGCAAACTGACATAACATTAACAAAGAAGACTGTCAATAAAATATCCTCATCTAGTGATTTCTAAACAAAAGATTACAATTGCAAAAGATATTAGCAATTGAGGTAGAAATGATGTTACCTTATAGTATTTTCAAACATAGAGCTAGCATTTTTTTGCTGTGTAAGGTTTAGAAGATGTATTTTAATCATGAATGCATCCTAAATAAAAGCTGCCAATGCGACAATTTGGGGACTTTGGGAGCTTGTCTGAATTTGGACAGGTTTGTACTGTGAACCTTTGCAGCAAATGAAGCTGAAGATCATGTGGGAAGGCAAGAAAGAAGAAATCAATTCAAATTTGTTCCATTCCATTCCATCTTTTCACAACCTCGTGACATCTAAAACAATGTTTATATTTAATTTAGAAAATGCAAAAAGCCAATTGCAAGCACAGCAAGCTCCCATAAACAGCAAGAGGTTCGAAAGGATGAACTTTCAGTACCAGATAGTGAAGTATAATTTTTTGCAAGGAAACATTTCTTTCTATTAATGGTGAAACCATTATGTTCACACCAAAGCAGACGGGTCATTGGCTTAAAGTTTAAAATCTCATACAAACGGGAGTGTGTCTGTGACAATCTCTTTACTGCCCTGAAATGGGAGTCTAGATTTTCATGCCCGAGTTTCAAGATCAGGATGTGAACCAACAACCTATTGACTCAGTCTTTAGTCTACAGTAATATTTTTGTGTAGTCTTTCTGGCGGGACTGTCGTATGTTGAAAGGCTGGAGCAATTAGGCTTGTATACACTGGAATTTAGAAGGATGAGGGGGGATCTTATTGAAACATGTAAGATAATTAGGGGATTGGACACATTAGAGGCAGGAAACATGTTCCCAATGTTGGGGGAGTCCAGAACAAGGGGCCACAGTTTAAAAATAAGGGGTAGACCATTTAGAACGGAGATAAGGAAGAACTTTTTCAGTCAGAGAGTGGTGAAGGTGTGGAATTCTCTGCCTCAGAAGGCAGTGGAGGCCAGTTTGTTGGATGCTTTCAAGAGAGAGCTGGATAGAGCTCTTAAGGATAGTGGAGTGAGGGGGTATGGGGAGAAGGCAGGAACGGGGTACTGATTGAGAGCGATCAGCCATGATCGCATTGAATGGCGGTGCTGGCTCGAAGGGCTGAATGGCCTACTCCTGCACCTATTGTCTATTGTCTATTGTTATAGCTGGTGCACAAATAGCTGGAGCATTAAAGAGTCACTGCATGAGGCTTTCTGATAAACAAGGCCATGAATTTACCGTCTCTCACTGTTGCATCCAATATAATTCCAGCTACTTCCGAGAACATGCAGCGAGATGTTCTGAACAGTTTATCTTTAGTCTACAGTAATATTTTTGTGTAGTCTTTCATCACTGACAACTGAGGCCTGTTCATTCACTCTGATGTAGGTGTAAGTAAGTGTGTTAAAGGGTAATGAAGCGATGGTTGGTTTACAAAATGATTTTTTCCAATATTAATTACACCCATGGCAGTACATAAACATTAAAAAAAAAAATTTTAGGCTCAATAGTTGAAGGCATGTTGTCCTGTTAGTAAGTGAATACAATTGCTGAAGGTGCCAACGCAAAGGGTGACAGAATCCCAATCTTCACTAATCATATGGACTTCACTTACTCACTTGCCCAAAACATGGGTAAGAGCACAAATGGAATAGGAACATGGAAACAGGAGAGATCTTATCAGGCTTCAAGCACATTCCACCACTCATTGAAGAAGGGTCCCCATCCAAAATGTTGCCTATCCCTATCCTGCAGAGAAGCTGCCAGGCCCACTGAGTTACTCCAGCAGATTGTGGATTTTTTTGTAAACCAGCATCTGCAGTTCAACTCTTTTAATTTGCCTTGGTTTTTTTTGGAAAGCTTAGCATCAGAATCCAGCAAAGGAGCTATCAGTCCCTGCCTCTAATATAATTTCCCATGTTCCCACTTTTTGGAAGACTTTTCTGTCTATTTGTAAATCAATTGTCCATTTATATGTGGCAAGAGCTCTTTGTGACGTTTCTCAAAAACACACACTTGCATTTTGCGAAGAACATTTCTAATACAAAAAATAATGTAATGAAAAGAATGAATAGATGAACTATTGAGAAATTAATAGTTTACTGTTTTGTATATTATCACTGTGAGGTGCAGTTAATCTACTTTACAGTGAGGTGCAGTCAATCTACTGGACATGGCAAATAAACCTACAGGCATGTCACATTATAGTCATATCATTGGCTTTGATCTACCTGGTTAGATATGCAAACGACTAATCACTTAGTCGGGCTACTGTAGCCTCACTTTAGAAGTTTACACAGAAGAAAATATCATTACCACAAATATTGGTTATTTTCACTTCAAACATAGCAATAAAATATAAATATGAAATGTGCTGCTTATGTGAGCTTGCTGTGCCCAAACCTGTCTCATTTTCTGGACGATGAAAGGCACCAGGTATAGATCCTTTTCCCTTCACTTTTGGCTCTTGGGGACAGTTATTCTTCTTGAGCTTTCCGGAAGAAACCAGGGGTATTAATTTGAATAATATCTTCAAATGCAAGTTTTTACACAGTCTTGACAGGGTGAATTTAGAGGGAATATTTGCTCTAGTGGGAGGAACCTGGAACAAGAAGTGACTGTTTGAAATGAAGGATCGTTCTTTGAAGACAGAGATGAGGAAAACTCACAGCGGTGAGTTTCTCAAAGGGTTGCAAGTGTTTAGCTCTTCCTCAAATTATGGTGAAGGCAGACAGTCTTCGTATATTTTTTAAGCTGAACTGGTGAGAATTGTGAAAAGCAAGAGGTGCAAGGTTATTATAGGTGGGTGAGAATATGAAACCAAGGTTTCTGTCGAAACAGCCACGACGTTATTGAATGGCAGAGCTGCTTCATGGGTGGAGTAGCCTATCCCTGCTTCTCTATCACATAATTGATTTCCTCAAACAATTCATTTATTAATTCAATGATTAATTAATTGTCCCATTATGTCCAGGTGATGGGACATGAGGGAGGGATGTCGACCTAGATCCTTAGAAACTATTTCGCAATAATTTGTTCCGACAACATGGAGACATAGAATAATTATCATACAGATTAGAAACAGGCCAGTCAGCCTATCTCATCTAGCCAGACCAACATGCACACACCTATACCCATCCCATTTACCAGCACTTGATCTGTTGACTGAGTCCCAAAGAGTAACGGAGTTATACAGCATCTACACCGGCCATTCACCCCAACATACTCCTGCAGACCAGTGGATACCTATCTACCTCCCAGTCTTACACATACATACACATAAAACACAAACAACAATAGTGCCATAATAACATCTGCTCAGAACACTGGACCAAGAAGAATGGAATATTCTTAAGCCAACAAAAGCACAGAGGTGTGGTTTGCTTTTCCAGTGTATTTGGCCTTTCAAGACGAATCAAACTGAGCTAAACCTCATTGCTGTTAAACCGCAAGAAACTTAGGAGACAATTTTCACACAGCAAGCTGCCACAAGCAATAGAATAATGAACAAGATGTTGATAAGTAATGCTGAGTGAGGGATAAATATTGGCCAGGATACGAGTGAGAATTTCTCTCCAATTCATGCCATAGAGTCTTTCACACCTAAGAAAGAATAAAGAGCTTTTCTTTAATCTTAAAGATTGTTCTTTTGAGGCAGCACTGCCCTGTGGAATCAGCCTGGACATTTTGGACTTTGAAGTGAGATTTGAGCCCACAACTTTGTACTGCAAAGGCAGGAAGGTTACTTATCGAGCCAAAGCTGGCATGAGATCACTGACAAATGCAAGCTGATTATCATCAATTATCCTTCTTTACTCATGAGGGCAGGAAATCTCCGGTATGGCAATATTTCCCACCCTAGTCAAATGACATCATCCTCGAAGGTGATATAAATATCCTTACAGTTCAGAAGCTTATGGTGATGAATTTCACCGTGGGCAACAGCACACCAGCAGGAAGGATTATCCATCTGGCTCTCATTGAATATATCACTCTCACATCATTACTTAAAATAAATCATCTTCCAATACTCAACCCATTTTCATGTGTCAGAAGGAAATTCTTTGGTTATTTGAAAATTATTTGCTATAAATGTCTACATTGCTGGATTGATATAGCACAAAATGAGGCTGTTCCACCCATTGGGTTTAAGCCAGCTTTCAGAAGAGGAATCCCATCATTAAAATTCCCCCAATACATTTCAATCTTAAAAATTGTGTCAACAGTGCACTGGAACAAATTTTATTTTAATTTAATTCAATTCTAATTCTTTAACCCATTCGCACTCAGACTGCCAACAAACCCTTACATGGAACAGTGTAAAAGGAAGATGAGGTCACTTTTTTCTAGGTATATTGAAACACTTGGGACTTCACATTGATTTCAACAATTTGCAGGTTAATAAGCCTTTCCAGCTTGTGTCAGAACTGGCCACTTCTGATGCAAAATATCCATTCATAATGTTAGCTCATTTATTCTACCTCCAGAGTGGCTAGTTGATCTGTTCACTATTTCTAATATTCTGTTATTTTGGATTTGCTCCAGGTACAGTTCATAAATCCAGTTTCCTTTTATATTCATTCTCTATTGCCCCCCTTCCATCTTTCTCAGCATATCCCCTCTGGACAAATGAGCTATAATCCACAGTCATTGAATCACAAAGAGAGGCAACAGAGTCTGAAGAAGGGTCTTGACCCGAAACGTCACCTATTCCTTTTCTCCAGAGATGCTGTCTCACCCACTGAGTTACTCCAGCATTTTGTGTCCATCTTCAGAGAAACAGGACCATCAGCCCACCTTGTCCACAACGATTATTAGGTATTCTTATTCTTTTTCTTTTTACGCCAATTGTGCCTTTACCCACTTTACTCTCTCCATTTTCTCCCTTTAGCTCCACTCAGATTCTATCACCTGTTACATATCAGAGATAACTTACCCAATTAACAGCCAATTAACCGAGTAAACTGAAGATAGACATAAAAAGCTGGAATAACTCAGCAGGTCAGGCAGTATCTCTGGATGAAGGAATGGGTGATGTTTTGGGTCAAGACACTGCTTCGGACTGGTTAGGGATAAGGGAAATGATAGATATAGATGGTGATGTGGAGAGATAAAGAACAATGAATAAAAGATATCTAAAAAGTAACGATGATAAAGGATACAGGCTACTGTAAGCTGTTTGTAGGGTGAAAATGAGAAGCTAGTGTGACTTGGGTGGGGGAAGGATAGGGAGAGAGGGAATGCTGAGGCTACCTGAAGTGAGAGAAATCAATATTTATACCACTGGCCCAAGCGAAATATGAGATGCTGTTCCCCCAATTTGTGTTTAGCCTCACTCTGACAATGGAGGAGACCGAGGACAGAAAGGTCTGTGTAGGAAGTAAACTGTACGTCTTTGGGATATCTGAGGAGACTGGAGTTCTCGAGGGAAACCCATGGTCAAAAGGAGAATAGACAAACTCCATACAGACAACAGCAGAGGCCAAGATTGAACCTGGGTCTCTGGAGCTGGGAAGCAATGATTCTATCCCACCCCAAACTTACTTTCCTTCTCTAAGGGAAGAATGAAAGCAATTGTATTACCTGAACAACTTTGGTCTTCACCCTGTCACAGAATTTCATTTGTTCTTTCCTGCCTCTCCCCATCTTTGCAACTGAAAGAATGTGTATATTTTTTGCACTTTTCCATTTGAATGAAGGTTTGTTGACAAGACATTGATCTTTCTGGGATGCTGCCTTATTTCCTGAGTATCTCGGGCATTTTATAGTTTTACATAAATTTCCAGTTCCTGCATTTATTTATTTTTTGCTTTACAACAATTTGATAGAGTTCAGAGCAATTTTGATAGACATTAATATTCACACACCTTTCAGCAGAATTTTTTTGAAGTGCGTTAATACATTAATAATTAGCTTCCCACTCTAGTATTTTTTCAATGAATATTTCTTTGACCTATATAAAATTAATTCTGTGATATCTACTTCCACAACAAAAAAAACTCAGTTGAGATTCTGTGATTTCATTGTCTGGTTCAATCATTCAACGCCAGAGATATTTCTGTTTTATGCAAATAAGCTGCACCACTGTCAACAAACCAAGGAGCCGCCAGCAGAAGATGTCATTTGACAAGTGTGAGTCAGACAGTGCAGTCGTCTTTCTAACTGTACAGACAGGTGTCACACTGATGACTCATAATCTTCGCCACAGGTCAGGGAGACTAAATTAAATTTCACCGTAGATTGAGATATAAAACGTCACAGAGCCTAAGGGTTTATTCGAAAGTTCACAAGCTAATTACAGGTGGGGGACAAATTATCCAGTTTGATTGTTTAGATTGACAGATCGTAAAATATTCACATCATCTAACAGATATATCCATACAATTGTGCTGTCAATAGTCTATCCATAAGTCCGTTACACACACTAAGTACCCAACGTGCCAAATCAAAGGTGGTTTGCTAAATCCTGTGATTTGAGCACGATCTCCAATTTCTGTTTCTGTATTTCAAAGAAAGTAATATTCTGGATTAATTTCAGTTTGTTTCATGATTTTGGGCAATGGTACAAAACAACTTCCCAAATCACCTTCTCCACATCTTGAATGCTATTCAGGATCACACTTAAGCCAAATGTTGGCCTCAACATCTTACTGTGGGTTCTGCAGAATCCTTGATTTACCTGGAACATCCATTCCAGCCTTGAATATATTCAATGACTTGGCATCTACTCTGGGATAGAGAACTCCTAAGGATCAAAACCCATCTTCATCTCAATCATAGATGCCGCCTGTTACCCTGAGATCATGCCTGCTAGATTGATGATTATTTGATGATTTTTCCATCAAATGAGACACTCTCGCAGCATCTACCCAGTAAAAACTCATTCAAAATTATACAGTCCACATCTTATTCTTCACAGAATTTAGGCCCATTCTACATAATCTTTCTCCTTAAGACAAGACTCCCATCCAATATTACTTTTGCTGACCTACATTGTATAACTTTGAGCTTCTAAATTTCAACTCTTTATAATATTCCTAAATGCGCCAGCGGATTTAGAACTGAAGATCTGAGGAGACACAAGAAACTACAGAAAGGTCCCGACCCAATGTGGCGCCTATCCATATTTTCCACAGATGCTGCCTGACCGGCTGAGTTACTCCAGCATTTCATGAAAGTCTAAGGATATGGCTGAAGGAATTTAACTTGGCAAAGTGTGAAATGATTCATTTGGGAAGTTAAACCAGGGCAATATAGACAGTGAATAAATAGCAGGGCACTGGGGAGTGTTGCTGGGGGACCTTGATGTACACTGTACATTGTTCCCTGTCACAGAATAGATTAGAGTGGTGAAGAAGGCATATGGGGTGGTTGGCTTCATTGATTGAGGCATTGAGTATAGGAGTTGGGATGTTATGTTACAGTTACACAAATCGTTGGTTGGGCCTAACTTTTGTATTGTGTACAGTTTTGGTCACCACATTATCGGAAGGATGGGATTAAGCTTGAGATGCAGTCTGACACATTGAGCATTTCCAAAAATTTCAGATGTCCACCATTGATAGTATTTTGTTTTATGTCTTGGCAGATGTCTTTCCTCTGATAGATGCATTTGGAAGTGCATTATTGGACAGGTAGAAGTATATAGCAGGAATTCAGTCAGATTTGTAGCATGATCAGTAGAGCCATTGTTAAGGTTGTCAGTCTGATGTTGCCTGAGTATATTTGCTACTTGGCTGTCACTTTTTTTAAAAATAGAGGCGTTGCACACTGCCGTGATTTGTTAAGGCCCACACAGAGGACAGCTGAGAATAATATGCACATTTCTGGCCAGGAGGGATGTGAGAGGATTGGAGAGGGTGCAGAAGATACCTAGGAGAAAGACATTCCAGGAGCTGGAGAACCTTAGTTGGAAGGATAGATTTTGTAGACTTGGCGTGGAATGGCGTAACAGACGGTGTCGGCTGTTTTGTTGGAACAGAGAAGACCAAGGGAAAATTGAGCACATAAAACAATGAGGGGCCTGGATTAGGAGAACGTTAACCAGGGGTGTAGATTTATGTATAAGCATTAGAAGATAGCTGTTAAAATATATTTTCATTCAACATGCAATGGGAACACGAACTCACTGCCTGAAGGGTGGTGGAGTCAGAAACTCCCAGCACAGTTAAGAAGTACCTGGATGAATATTTGAAGAGTTGCGATCTGCAAGACGGAGGACCAAGGGGACCAAGTTAAAATCTATTTCTAGACCCAATGGGTCAAAGGATATGATGTCCTCATTTTATGCAATACATTTTTGTCATTATTGTAGAATTAAACATGATGACAGAGAAAATGGGTGCCCATTCTTCTCCAGAGAGGCTGCCGGCCCGTTGAGGTACACCGGCTTTTTGTGTCCATCAGGAGCACATAGCTTGTCGTGGCAAATACAAGGAGTAGGCTAAAGATCAACACCCACTAACACCTACCCTGGCAACAGAACAATACAGAAGACCTCTTGCACCACCATGGACCAGTTTGGTAATTGTGTTTTGCACTAATGTACTACTATTCTGCACAGCCTTGTTCTGTTCACTGACTGGAGGAGTGTGTGTTTCATTTATGTATTTTGTGTGCTCTCTGAGTCTACATGTCTGCTGCAAGCAAAATGTTAATTGTAGAGGCAGGACAGTGGAACAGCGGTAAAGCTGCTGCCTCACAGCGCCAGGGACCCGGGTTCGATCTTGACCACTGGTGCTGTCTGTGCGGAGTTTGTGCTTTATTCCTGTGGGTTTTCTCCTAGTGCTCCGGCTTCCTCCCACATTTCCAAAGATGCGCAGGTTTGTAGGTTTATTGGCTTCTGTAAATTGCTCCTAGCGCATACGATTGGATAGAACTATTGTATGGGTGATCGATTGTCAGTGTAGATTCAGTGGGCCGAAGGGTCGTTTTCCACGCTGTATCTCTAAACTAAACTAAACTTGTACCTCACGTTCCTGTGCATATGAAAATAAACTCGACTTCACTTGACTTAAACTGGCAATGTTGGGGAAGGGGAAGGGTTTCAGGAAACTGCTGTGAGGCTAAACACTGACACACAGCAGTTGGGCTGAATCCTCTGCTCCATGTAATTCCAATGTAGCTCCCATCAAAACAGCATCTCCAGCAGAGGCAATGTTACAGGAAAACACAGCAAAGGAATGGATTAGATGGGTGCATTGTGTCTGAATTTCATTACCGGTAATTCTCTGAAATGAATAGAGAAGAGAATCTCAGCTGGAAACAGATGAAGCAGAAGACAGCTGCAAGGCAAGGCTGTGGAAGGTTCCATCAAGAGCACCAATTGCATCCAATGGCAAACCTTTCACTGAAATCAATTAGGTTCAGCAATTCAAGCGAGCTTAAAGAAGCTGTCAGAAAGAATCCTTTCAGCAAGGGTGAATGGCTAGGAGTTGCACACTGTACAAGAAAGCGAGCAGAAAATGCAAAATAAAAAGCTGCAGCAATGGCTTTGATCAAATGTTCAAGCCTTAGGCATTGGGATATATTTTAAAATGTGGCTAAAAAGCGTCCAACTACACCAGAGATTTGAGCCTTCTAAGAGATTGGATTTAGTGCCTAAATGGAATGAATCATTTCAGGCCCATTATATTTCCTATTCGCCTTGTTTTACTTGCTGACTCACAAGATATTTCCCTCAAAGATTTGACCCACATTTTCTTTGTATCATTTGAGGTACGTGGGTTTTGCAAGCAAGACCATCATTCATTGCCCATTCCCGACTGTCCCTTGATCTGGGTGAATTGCTGAGCCATTTCAGAGGCAAGTCAAGAATTGAAGAAATTGTTGGAGTTTGGGCATACATACAAATCAATCCGAGTCAGCTGAGTAAATGTCCTCCCTTGAAGCACATGAGTGAACAGGATGCTCTTGTAAAGTCAACTGGATGGGTTTATAATGATAGGTCTGTAGATGAATAGTCAGCATTGCTCATGCCAGGTAACATTTGAAATAGTTTCACCAAAGTGCAATTTGAACTCCCATTCCTGGATCGTTAAGTCATAAGGTCATAAGTTTAAAGGAGCAGAAGTAGGCCATTTGGCCCATCAAGTCTACTCCACCATTCAATCATGGCTGATCTATCTCTCCCTCCTAAACCCATTCTCCTCCCTTCTCCACTTAACCCCTGACACCCGTACTAATCAAGAATCTATCTATCTCTGCCTTAAAAATATCCATTGACTTGGCCTCCGCAGCCTTTTGTGGCAAGGAATTCACAGATTCACGACTCTTTGACTAAATAAATTCCTTCTCATCTCCTTCCAAAAGGAACGACATTTAATTCTGAGGCCATGACCTCAAGTCCTAGATTCTCCAACTATTGGAAACATCCTCTCCACATCCACTCTATCTAAGCCTTTCACTATTCAGTACGTTTCACTGAGGCCCCCCCTCATTAACCATAGAAAATAGGTGCAGGAGGAGGCCATTTGGCCCTTTGATGCAGCACCGCCATTCATTGTGATCATGGCTGATCATCCACAATCAGTAACCTGTGCCTGCCTTCTCCCCATATCCCTTGATTCCACTCGCACTCTAGAGCTCAATCTAACTCTCTTTTAAATTCATCCAGTGAATTGGCCTCCACTGCCTTCTATGGCAGACAATTCCCCAAATTCACAACTCTCTGGGTGAAAAAGTTTCTTCTCACCTAAGTTTTAAATGGCCTCCCCTTTATTCTTAGACTGTGGCCTCTGGTTCTGGACTCCCCCAACATTGGGAACATTTTTACTGCATCTAGCTTGTTCAGTCCTTTTATGGTTTTATACGTCTCTATAAGATCCCCTCTCATTCTTCTTAACTCCAGTGAATACAAGCCCAGTCTTTCCAATCTTTCCTTATATGACAGTCCCTCCATCCCAGGGATTAACCTCGTGAACCTACGCTGCACTGTCTCAATAGCAAGGACATCCTTCCTCAAATTAGGAGACCAAAACTGCACACAGTACTCCAGATGTGGTCTCACCAGGGCCCTATATAACTGCAGAAGGACCTCTTTGCTCCTGTACTCAAATCCTCTCATTATGATGACCAATATGCCATTAGCTACCTGATGTACCTGCATGCTTACTTTCAGTGACTGGTGTACAAGGACACCCAGTTCTCATTGCACTTCCCCTTTACCTAATCTGACACCATTGAGATAATAATCTGCCTCCTTGTTTTTGCCGCCAAAGTGGATAACCTCACATTTATCTACATTATACTGCATCTGCCATGCATCTGCCATGCATCTGCCCACTCACTCAACCTGTCCAAGTCACCCTGCAACCTCCTAACATCCTCTTCGCAGTTCACACTGCCACCCAGCTTTGTGTCATCTGGAAACTTGCTGGTGTTACTTCTAATTCCATCATCCAAATAATTCTTCTAAACCTCAGCGAGTACAGGCCCAGTGCCGTCAAAAGCTCATCATAAATTAATCCACTCATTCCTGGGAGTGGGAGTAACCCACTCATTCCAAGTCCAGGCCTCTTGGATTTCGAAATCCTGCAACTCAAGCAATTGTATCCCACGACAAGAAGCCAGTAAGATGGGCTTTTTTCTGTTCCTTTGCTATGTCTGTGCTCAAACTGGTCAACCTGGTCAACAGGTAGCTGGTGCGATAGATCTTTGGATATTAAACAAACAAAAGAAAATGTGGTCAGAGCAGAAAAATGGTTCTCAGGTAAATGAATCACTACTGCCTCTGAATCGGAGGGCAGGCACAAGGAGTATTGTGTGCAGTTTTGGTCTCCTAACCTGAGGAAAGACATTCTTGCCTTAGAGGGAGAACAGAGAAGGTTCACCAGATTGATCCCTGGGATGGCGGGACTTTCATATGAGGAAAGACTGGATAGACTGGGCTTGTACTCGCTGGAATTTAGAAGACTGAGGGGGGATCTTATAGAAACATATAAAATTCTTAAGGGGTTGGAGAGGTTAGATGCGGGAAGATTGTTCCCGATGTTTGGGGAGTCCAGAACCAGGGGTCACAGCTTAAGGATAAGGGGGAAGTCTTTTAGGACCGAGATGAGAAAACATCTCTTCACACAGAGAGTGGTGAGTCTGTGGAATTCTCTGCCACAGAAGGTAGTTGAGGCCAGTTCATTGGCTATATTTAAGAGGGAGTTAGATGTGGCCCTTTTTGCTAAAGGGATCAGAGGGTATGGAGAGAAGGCAGGTACAGGCTACTGAGCTGGATGATCAGCCATGATCATATTGAATGGCGGTGCAGGCTTGAAGGGCCAAATGGCCTACTCCTGCACCTATTTTCTATATTTCTATGGGCCAAATCGTGGATGCATTGGTGAACATTTTCCAATGTTCCCCCGACTCTGAATCAGTTCCTGTGGATTGAAGGGGAGCCAATGTAACTCCACTTTTTAAGAAAGAAGGGAGAAAGAAAACGGGGAATTACAGACCAGTTAGCCTTACATCGGTAGTGGGGAAGATGCTTAATTCGAGTATAAAAGATGTTATAGCAGCGCATTTGGAAAGCAGTGACAGGATCAAAGTCAGCATGGATTTATGAAGGGGAAATCATGCTTGATTAATCTTTTGGAATTTTTTGAGGATGTAACAAGTAGAATGGATAAGAGAGAGCCAGTGAATGTGGTGTATCTGGATGTAACAAGATCCCACACAAGAGATTAGTGTGCAATATTAGAGCACATGGTATTGGGGGTAGGGTATTGACATGTAATTGACCAATGTAAATTGGTCCCACAGACGAGATGAGTGGTAAAATCTGGTGGGAGTTTAGAGATACAACATGGAAACAGTCCCTTTGGCCCATCGAGTACATGCCGACCGACCATCGATCACCAATTCACATTAGTTCTATGCTATCCTACTCTTGTGTCCACTCCCTACACACAGAGGTCAATTAACGTGCCAACACGTACATCTTTGGGATGTGGGAAGAAACCGGAGCCTCCGAGGAAACCCATGCGATCACAGGGAGAACATGCAAACTACACACAGACAACACTTGAGGTCAGAATCAAACCCAGGTCTCTGGCAGTGTGAGGCAGCAGTTCTACCAGCTGTGCATTTGCTGCCCTATGCACCTCAATCTTAAATGATCACCACCTTCTCAAGTGACCATGTCCCCTCATTTGAGAGTTTCTCCACTATTGGAAACATCTCAACATCTGCCCTGACCTGCTCCCCAAGGAACATATGCTTCAAGAAGGCCACCCCTCATTCTTCATAATGCTAAATTTTGGGTACAAGAGTTCAAAGCTCTAAACTCGAGAGTTGTTGTGTACTATTTCCATAAAAGTCACTGAATACTTTATTGGCCAGTGACTCAGGTGTAATTGAGATATTTTAACTATCTCCCCGATAAGCCAAATAAGAAATTTGTTAACACTGGTCAGGTTGGCAACAACTTAGTGAAAAAAATGCACTCTGCCAGAATGCGTTGAGGAATGTCATTCCTCTAGGTCTTCCTGAACTGTAAGGCAACAGGATAAGATTGACCCTATGGCTCACAAAGACGAAATAAAGAAGGCACTTCTGTGTCCAGTTACTTAAACTTCTAACTTCCACAAATGTACGGTAGAAAGTATCCTGACCAGTTGCAGATCACTTGGTATGACAATTCCAATACAAGAGGCTGCAGAGAGTGGTACTCAGCCTAGTCCACTATGTTCACAAACCTCCACACCATCGTAAATAATCTACATGAGGCACTGCTACAAGAAGGTGGCATCTTTCAATAAGGATCCCCTACATCTGGGCCATGCCCTCTTCTCGCTGGTACCACCAGGCAGAAGGTAATGACTCACAGTTGAAAAGGAAGTAAGCGTGCAACAGGCAGTGAAGAAAGCTAATGGCATGTTGGCCTTCATAACTAGAGGATTTGGGTAGAGGAGCAAAGAAGTCCTTCTGCAGTTGTATAGGGCCTTGGTGAGACCACATCTGGAGTATTGTGTGCAGTTTTGGTCTCCTAATTTGAGGAAGGATGTCCTTGCTATTGAGGCAATGCAGCGTAGGTTCACGAGATTAATCCCTGGGATGGAGGGACTGTCATATGAGGAAAGATTGGAACGACTAGGCTTGTATTCACTGGGGTTTAGAAGGATGAGAGGGGATCTTATAAAGACGTATAAAATCATAAAAGGACTAGACAAGCTAGATGCAGGAAAGATGTTCCCAATGTTGGGGGAGTCCAGAACCAGGGGACACAGTCTAAGAATAAAGGGGAGGCCATTTAAAACTGAGGTGAGAAGAAACGTTTTCACCCAGAGAGTTGTGAATTTGTGGAATTCTCTGCCACGGAGGGCAGTGGAGGTCAATTCACTGGATGAATTTAAAAGAGAGTTAGATGGTGCTTTAGGGGCTAGTTGAATCAAGGGATATGGGGTGAAGGCAGGCACAGGTTACTGATTGTAGATGATCAACCATGATCACAATCAATGGCGGTGCTAGCTCGAAGGGCCAAATGGCCTCCTCCTGCACCTATTTTCTATGTTTCTATGTTTCTAACTTTATGAAAGAAATGGGAAGAATAATCAGGCCAAATGGCTTCTTTCCATCCTCTGAACTAAAATGCTGAATGCTCATCCCCAATGCTTTTATGTGGTCAGGTTGATAATTCTTATTTTCAGTTCCCTGCTTTATCTTGAAAGGACAACAGTATTCAAGGAACAGTTACTTTCCAATCTTTCACATCAATCCTTACGCTTGGCTTCAACGTAGTGACGTGAATTAATTTAAGGTGTACTAACAAGATGTTAAGTAGGCTCACAAAAGAACAAACCTCATTATATTTAAATATCTCCTGAATGTGCATTTTACAGAATTATTTTAAGTGGAGACTCAACAAATCAATGAATTTCCTAATTCAACTTTCCACTGCTCATTCACGACATCATCCTTTCTCTAGTTTGAATGATTACCAATCAAATATTTACTTATGTGGAATTAGAAATATGAAAACCTGAATATTATGCCAATGGTTGTACATGTAAATCAAGCAAGAAATCACTTGGTATTATATTTGAGATGTTTGTTCCATTCCCTGTCAAGTCTTGTATATGGAGAAACTGGACCAAGTAATCCTGCTACAATTCATCCAAATGTCATTGCAATTTCCGCTCTTTGGTCATGTATGTGATGATATCATCATAGTGCATGCCTTCCATTAATTATTTACAGACAGAAACTGTTTCAGAAGGTTATGATTTTTTAACCCTCAATCAAAATGGAGGATGGTACACTAAAAGTAATGTATCACATACTACTGAAGCCATCTATGCCATGGCATCATTTTAATGTTTTATAGATACCTTTCAAGTCACTTTAATATGTGAAAAATTTCCCTGCAGGAATCTCAGGGCATAGTGTGAAGCATTTCTGTGTTCATACATTCAGATCACTATCACAGTCTGAAGAAGGGTCTTGACCCGAAACGTCGCCCATTCCTTCTCTCCTGAGATGCTGCCTGACCTGCTGAGTTACTCCAGCATTTTGTGAATAAACACCTTCGATTTGTACCAGCATCTGCAGTTATTTTCTTATAGATCACTATAATGAACAATCTAAACAGTGGTGGTAAAAAAAGAAAGAATGAATGGTACAATGCCTCCCAGGTTCTGATCTCTATTGCTGTCTAGTGAGGTTTATGCTTTTTCCCTGTGACAGGGTGGGTTTCCGTCAGTTGCTGTAACCCCACTTTTTAAGAAAGGAGGGAGAGATAAAACGGGGAATTATAGACCAGTTAGCCTTACATCGGTAGTGGGGAAGATGCTTGAGTCGAATATTAAAGATGTTACAGCAGCGCATTTGGAAAGCAGTGACATGATCGGTCAAAATTTGCATGGATTTATGAGGGGGAAATCATGCTTGACTAATCTTCTGGAATTTTTTGAGGAATGAACAAGTAGAATGGATAAGGGGGAGCCAATGGATGTGGTGTATCTGGACTTTCAAAAACCCTTTGACAAGGTCCCACACAAGAGATTAGTGTGCAAAATTAGAGCACATGGTATTGGGGGTAGGGTTTTGACATGGATAGAGAACTGGTTGGCAGACAGGAAGCAAAGAGTAGGAATTAACGGGTTCTTTTCAGAATGGCAGGCAGTGACTAGTGGGGTGCCGCAAGGCTCGGTGCTGGGACCCCAGTTATTTACAATATATATTAACGATTTAGACGAGAGAATTAAATGTGACATCTGCAAGTTTGCGGATGACATAAAGCTGGGTGGCAATGTGAGCTGCGTTGAGGATCCTATGAGGCTGCAGGGTGACTTGGATAGGTTGGGTGAGTGGGCAGATGCATGGCAAATGCAGTATAATATGGATAAATGTGAAGTTATCCACTTTGGTGGCAAGAACAGGAAGGCAGATTATTATCTGAATGGTGTCAGATTAGGAAAAGGTGCCATGCAACGAGACCTGGGTTTGGTTGTACATCAGTCACTGAAAGTAAGCATGCAGGTACACCAGGCAGTGAAGAAAGCTAATGGCATGTTAACCATATAACCATATAACCATATAACAACTACAGCATGGAAACACGCCGACCACTCTCCCTGACCTAGTCTCATCTACCTGCACTCAGACCATAACCCTCTAATCCCCTCTTATCCATATACCTATCCAATTTACTCTTAAATAATAAAATCGAGCCAGCCTCCACCACTTCCACCGGAAGCCCATTCCATACAGCCACCACCCTCTGAGTAAAGAAGTTACCCCTCATGTTACCCCTAAACTTTTGTCCCTCAATTCTGAAGCTATGTCCCCTTGTTGGAATCTTCCCCACTCTCAAAGGGAAAAGCCTATCCACGTCAACTCTGTCCGTCCCTCTCAAAAATTTAAAAACCTCTATCAAGTCCCCCCTCAACCTTCTACGCTCCAAAGAATAAAGACCCAACCTGTTCAACCTCTCTCTGTAGCCTAAGTGCTGAAACCCAGGCAACATTCTAGTAAATCTCCTCTGTACCCTCTCCATTTTGTCGACATCCTTCCTATAATTTGGCGACCAGAACTGCACACCATACTCCAGATTCGGCCCCACCAATGCCCTGTACAATTTTAACATTACATCCCAACTTCTATACTCGATGCTCTGATTTATAAAGGCAAGCATACCAAACGCCTTCTTCACCACCCTATCCACATGAGATTCCACCTTCAGGGAACAATGCACAGTTATTCCCAGATCCCTCTGTTCCACTGCATTCCTCAATTCCCTACCATTTACCCTGTACGTCCTATTTTGATTTGTCCTACCAAAATGCAGCACCTCACACTTATCAGCATTAAACTCCATAATCAGCATTAAACTCCACTCCAATGTTGGCCTTCATTGCGAGAGGATTTGAGTGGAGGAGCAAGGAGGCCCTACTGCCATTGTACAGGGTCCTGCTCAGACTGCACCTAGAGTATTGTGTGTGATTTTGGTTTCCTAATTTGAGGAAGGACATTAATTATTGTTATTGAGGGAGTGCAGCGTAGGTTCACAAGGTTAATTCTCGGGTTGGCGGGACTGACATATGATGAATGAATGGATCGACTGGGCTTGTATTCACTGGAATTTAGAAAGTTGAGAGGGGCTTTATAGAAACATAAAATTCTTGGAGGATTGGACAGGGTAGATGCAGGGTAGAAGCAGAAATCCAAAGATTTCTGGACTCTGGGGGAGTCCAGAACCAGGGGTCACAATTTAAGAATAAGGGGTAGGCCATTTAGGACTGAGATACGAAAAAACTTCTTCACCCAAAGAGTTGTGAATCTGCAGAATTTTTTGCCACAGAAGGCAGTGGAGGCCAATTCACTGGATGTTTTCAAGAGAGAGTTAGATTTAGCTCTTTGGGCTAAGGGAGTCAAGGGATATGGGGTAAAAGCAGAAACGGGTTACTGATTTTGGATGATCAGCCTTGAACATATTGAATGGTGGTACTGGCTCAAAGGGCCGAATGGCCTACTCCTGCACCTATTTTACTATGTTTCTATGCTCCAATTTCCTCCCACATCCTAAGGATGTACTGCTAGGTTATCTGGCCAGTGTGAATTACCCATTAGTGCAGGGAAGTGCCACAGGAAAACAAAGAGGACCAAAACACAAAGTGCTCTGTGGGTCAGGCAGCATCTGCGGATTAAATAGACAGGCACCATTATGTGTTGGGACCTGGCTTCAGTCTGATAATAGTCGGGGGGAGAAAGCTGCAAAAGAGAGTTGATGTCTATGTGCGAGATTGCAAGTAGCAAGGTGATCGGTAATAGGAGGGAAAAAGGGAATGGAACTGGACGGATAATGATATATTGAAAGGCCTCCTTCTGTGTGATAATAGGAAGGAATTAAATTAATCAGGCAGTGGGTTATGAATGAAGCATTCCTGTTCATTCATACTGTGGGCCATCTGCATGAGAAGTATAAAAAGCCACCTGATCATCCTTAGAGTGGAGGATCAAATTGTTGGGCCAAGTGGACCCAGATCCGGTCTCCCGGGTCTGTGCAATGTACCAGACTGCTTAACAGCTGCACCTCACAGGAAATGAATTGCTGCGATAAAAAACAAGGAGGGGTATAACATTCTGACCGAGTCCCTTTTTCCAAAGGGCAAGACATACCACCCACCGACAAAACAGCAAGAGCAATCTGTTCGGATGCTATTCAATTCATATCCTGGTGTAGATTTACGGTGGGCGGGAAGGGGTTGTGAGGGCAGGGGGTTCATTGTTCATCTGTTCGAATAATTATGACAAACGCGTGGTGTTTGTGTGGGAGGAGAGCGCGGTTTCAGAGACACCTCCATCGCTGCACAGTGCATCCAACTGAAAATGCTTTAATTTCATTCAGAATTAAATCAGGTTCGGATCAGATAAATGTACAACCAGCTGAAAAAGAAATCTGAAATGTTGAATAAGTCAATTTTAAGCCGAGGAGCAAAGCTCGTCAAGAAAGCCTGGAGCCTAATAAAAAAGGTTCAGACTGTGAGTTGTTTACCCAATCCATCAGCTTTTCCAATATATTTCTCACTTCTGCACACAGAGCCACTGGTTTAAAAATGGACTGCTGACCCACGATCCTATAAAAATGCTTTCTCCAGCTTGAAACCCAGCAGTAAGAAAAATGATAATCAACTTATAACAAAATAGATTTGCAACATTCACTTCGGTTCTGTTCCACCGACTACGTAATTTGAGCATCCACATCAAGATTCATTTGTTTTGTCTATGCGCATCCAAGCGTAGAAAGGAAGATTAAACTAATATCAAATCGCTCCCCCCAGACGTACTAACAACTGAAGATATCCCGAGCACCACGCAAAATGCAGAGCAACTGAAATTTCAGACGTTTAATTTCGGAAATGGAGATGCAGGGGATTGGAGATGCTCGAATTTTGAGCAAAAACCAACAGGTCAGTCTGAAACTCAGTAGGTCAGTCTGAAGAACACTGCTGGCCCAAATGTCATCTGTCCATTTCCCTCCACAGATGCTGCCTGATCCATTGAATTTTTCCTGCATTTTGATACATTTCTAGAAATTTATTTCCAACCAAACACAACCAATGATACATTCATTAGAAGAGTTCACCTCACCAGAACTGTATTTATTAATTGTAAAATACTTCTCATTGGGTCTACTGAGATGCAATCTTCCATTTATGACCAATTTGTTTTTAAATATTGAAAGATGTTAGCAGAAAGGACGGTTGTTGCTGGGATAACAATGTTTAATATATAATATGTATTCTTTTATTCATTCGAAGGATGTGGGGTTCGCAGGCCGAATCAATGCCCAACCTCAATTACCCGTAAGAAGGTGGTGTAAGAAAATAACTGCAGATGCTGGTACAAATTGAAGGTATTTATTCACAAAATGCTGGAGTAACTCAGCAGATCAGGCAGCATCTCAGGAGAGAAGGAATGGGCGACTTTTCAGGTCGATACCCTGAAGAATACTCCAGCGTTTTGTGAATAAATACCTTCGTAAGAAGGTGGTGATGATCTGCTTTGCACAACTCTGGTCCTTCAGGTTGCTGTTCGAGAGGGAGTTGCAGGATTTTGACTTGAATGAAGGATATGTTTCCAAGTCAGGATGGTGCATAGCTTGGCGAGTCTGGATGGGGGTGTTGTGGTTTGGTGTGCGGTGGTGTTCCCATGCTTTTGCTGCCGTTTTCCTTTGCTGTCGTTTGGCTGGTAGAGGTTGTGAATTTGAAAGAATTTGCCTGAGGAGTCTTGGTGAGCTTCTGTTGAGTATCCCATGGATGGTACAAACTTCAGCCACTGTGCGTCAGTGGTGGAGTGAGAGAATGGTTGTAGATAGGACACCCATCAAGTGGACATGGCTCTGTTTGATGTTGGGATTTTTTTAGTATTTCTGTGGCTGCATTCTAGGCAAGTGGAAAGTATTCCCTCGCACACTGGACTTGAGCCTTTTAGTTGGTGGATTGGCATAAGGAAGTTAGCCTGTGAGTTGCTCACCACAGGATTCCTAGCCTCTGACGTGCTCTTGTAGCTGTGTTGTGTATATGAATTTAGTTTTGTTTATTATTGTCACGTGCTCCGAGGTACAGCAAAAAAACTTTTATTTGCCTGCTATCCGGTCAAACCAAAGACAATACATGAACACAATCAAGCCATCCACAGAGCACAGATGAAGGATAAAGGTACATCATTCAGTGCAATATATGGCTCCTCTGGAGTATGGCTACACTAGTTCAATTTCTGGTCATAGCTAACCCTCCCAAGATATGGATTGTGCCATTATGAGTGTACAAATCAATTTTTGTCAATCTTCTGTTTCTTTCTCTAACTTTAAATTGAGTAAGTTAAGGAATTTTTTTATTTAGTGAGGACATTATGTTATCCTTTGCTAGCAGTTCATATTTGGTGCTGCAAATATATTTTAGATTCATAGAGACAAACAGTACAGAAATAGGCCCTTCAGCCCATCACATTCATGCCAACCTTTTGCTCATCCATATTAATCTCATTTGCCTGCATTATCTTTCCATCTGTTTAAATGCCTCTTAATCAAAGTAATTATATCTGCTTCCGCCACCTTCTCTGGCTGTGTTCCAGAAGAAAAGCGCTCACCTCATGAAAATCACCACCTAAAATCCACTTTAAAGCTCTTTCCTCTCACCCAAAACCTTTGCGTACTTACCTCTGTAACTCAACTCATTGGAAAAAAAAGATTTTGACAATCGACCCTATCTATGCCACTTATAATCTTACATATTGGTAATCTTTGAGAGAAGAACTTTCAGAACCACACAGGATACAGTCAATTGTCTGACCACTGCAGTTCCCCAAAAAGTTATTTAACCACACACACCATTAGCTGCATCAGTAGGTTACTTGATTGTTTTTTTTTGTGTTAGCCACCTCATAGCTTCTCTGACTGAATTATGGAAGCTCTTGCCCTGTCTACCACACCAGAAGTGATTGAAATTTCCAATGAAAGGGATGCCTGCAGCCAATTTACAGAGCACATATTCACACATTTGTGACAGCACAATGAATATAACAGATCATGTGAACAGGTTGTCGATGTATTGTATTTGTATGGGTTTTCAGAAGGCATTTTTTATTAGTCCCTCATAAGAGACTGCTGGAAGAAGGCATGGCCTGTTATCGACCTGGTTGGCAAAGTTACAGACTTTTTTTTTGTCATATGTAGGTTGGCACAGGGTCAACGATACAATGAAATGTATTTGACAACGGGTCACCTCAGCAGTAATATTCCAAGGATAAATAAGATAAAAATGACATTAGTAAGGTAAAAAGACAATAGTAAAATAATCAACAGATATGATGTGAAATGTGTTTATCAGTTCAGAAGCCTGATGGCCTGATGGTAGAAACTGTTCTTAAGTCTGGTGGTACACGCAGCCATACTCCTGTATCATCTGCCTAATGGTAACAAGGAGAACAGCCTGCGTGCTGGGTGGCTGTGGTCCTTGATGATGCTGCGTGTCTTCCACAGGCACCGCCGGTAGAAAATGTCCTGAATGGCCGGGAGACAGTTGCCAGTGATGTGCTGGGCCGTCAGTTGCCAGTGATGTGCTGTGCTGACTAGTAACTTAGAAGAAGGAATAGAAAGCCACAAGATTTCACTGGACTGTGCTGACCAACTCATTGCAGCAAAAAAAAGCGAATGGAATACTGGAGTTTAATTGCAAAATTGCAAGTGCAGTTAAACCCATGTCATCACGGACCATGGGTGGTGGAGGGGGAATGGTGTTCATAATTGCTGATTGTCCGCTATAGCCCAGTAAGGGATTCCCTCCAAACACCCTATGGTCACTCCTTGGAACAACAAGTTGTTTTTAAATGCAAAGTTCTTTCTAACAGCTATAAAATCTATTTTTGGACCTGCAAGCTAAAAATACTAAAAGCTGTTTGTTATATTGTTTAATGGTGTATCATTGCACAAGTGTCGATCGGAGTAATTGCTTGTCAATTTCCATGGTCACCCGCAGTGTAACTAGCAGCCCGTGTTCTTAAAGAGACAGTGGAGTCTGATTACTGTGGGGACGCTCCATCTGTTATCACCAAAATCCATTATAAAGAGGTCCGTGATAATGAGGATAAACTGTATGCGGAAGTTATAAAGTCAAACATTCATGCAGCATGGAAACAGGTCCTTCAGCCCAACTTGTCCATGCCAACCAAGATGTCCCATCTATGTTAGTCCCAGCTGCCACGCGCGCGCTTGGTCCATATCCCTCTAAACCTCTCCTATCCACGTACCTGTCCAAATGTCTTTTAAATGTTGTTATAGTACCTGCTTCAACTACCTCCTCTGGCATCTCGTTCCATATACTCTGCACCCTCTGTGTGAATGCCCATCGCCTTCAGTGTGGAGTTGTGCTACATTAATGCAGAGCATTGGATGAGCCCGCATGAAGTGCAGTGGAAGGTACAATGGACCAGAGGAATGATGTTTTTGTCTTGAAGGGAATGCAACCAGGAGTTATCAGAATGATTCATGGATTCCAAAAGTTAAATTATGTGGTGGAATTATGTGGTGGCACAGTCCATGGCATTTAAAAGATTGATGATATTTTTCGGGATGTTAAGTACATTGAATGGAGAGAAACAACTCCTGCTGATCAGGGAAGAAAATCTAAAATCCACGACCAACGTTTCAGGGGTACGTCCAGGAATTTGTACGTTCTCTCTGTGAAGGCATGGGTTTTCTCTGGGAGCTCCGGTTTCCTCCCACACTCCAAAAAGACGTATGGGTTTGTAGGCTAATTGACTTGGTGAAATTGTAAACTGTCCCTAGTGTGTGTAGGATAGTGTTAGTGTACGGGATGATCGCCGATCGGCGCGGACACGGTGGGCCAAACAGCCTACGCTGTATCTCTAAATTATAAAACTAAACTAAGAAAAAATTGGGAAAACGCAAATGCTGGTAAGATGATTCTGTTCCCAACTGGAAATTGATGCTAAATTAATATAGCAACTCCAAGATTTATGTTTTTTTTTGTCAGCCAAAGGTTTGCGTGGATATAGAGTCTACTGTGAGGTTTCAGGTGAGCTATCACCCCACTGGATGATTGATAGGCTGAAGCGCTGAAAGGTCTCCTCCTGTTCTCGTGCTTTTATTGATTAGATTTGAACACTCAGGTTTAGGGGGAGCATGGGAAGCAAACGCAATGCACAATTCCTTCAACCTAAGAGCAAAGTATTTATTGGCAAGACCACATCAACGAATGAGTTGGAGATAGAACAAGGCATATGATTAATTGCAAATAGTCTGCTGGATACCAAACAAAGTCAACATAGTCGAAAAATAAGAGTCTATTCCAACCACAGCGGAAACATAAACTAAAGGCATTTCTTCCAATGAAGCAAGTTAATTTTTCTAATAACATGCACTGTGTGAGATAGTTAAATATAAATTGCAATATCCCAAATGCAGCTTTCTGAGATTTGTTTTTCATTATTCCCCAAGTATCTGTGTGCATCCAACCTGAGAGATGTCATTCAATACATGTGGACCTGACTTAGATTGTTGGAGTGAGACTTTAACCATTTTGTCTCAATCTATTGATTATTGACAAGGCATAATCTCAATCAATTGTGGAACACACTCAAGTGGCTGAAAGGCTTCCACTTGCACCCACTTTTTTACATTTATTATCACAGCATGAAACACCAAAAAGTACATTTTGACTGATCATTGGAGAACTATTTGGCTAAAACTACTTGGTAAAAGATTAAATATAATGCAAAGCATGCCCAGAGTTCATCTGAGTTTAGGATCGTTTGGGCAAAAGAAAACATGCATTAATATAGCAAGTTCTATGTCCCCAGGTGCATCATAGTCAACAAACATCACAAGATCATAAGACAGGTGCAGAATTAGGCCATTCGGCCCATCAAGTCTACTTCGCCACTCAATCATGGCTGATCCATCACTCCCTCCTAACCCCATTCTCCTGCCTTATCCCCATTACTTCTGACGCCAGTTTTTACAGTTTTTTAACAGTTTTTACGCTGTTATAATGTTGGAAATACATGAGCAGATCAGCATATGGTAAGATCCCATGAAGAAGATCACAAACAGATAATTTGACTTTTTGAAGGTATCACAAAATGCTGGAGTAACTCAGCGGGTCAGGCAGCATCTCAGGAGAGAAGGAATGGGTGACGTTTCGGGTCGAGACCCTTCTTCAGACTTAAGGGGATCTTATCGAAAAACATATAAGATTATTAAGGGGTTGGACACATTAGAGGCAGGAAACATGTTCCCAATGTTGGGGGAGTCCAGAACAAGGGGCCACAGTTTAAGATTAAGGGGTAGGCCATTTAGAACGGAGATGAGGAAAAACTTTTTCAGTCAGAGAGTTGAGAATCTGTGGGATTCTCTGCCTCAGAAGGCAGTGGAGGCCAATTCTCTGAATGCATTCAGGAGAGAGCTAGATAGAGCTCTTAAGGATAGCGGAGTCAGGGGGCATGGGGAGAAGGCAGGAACGGGATACTGATTGGGAATGATCAGCCATGATCACATTGAATGGTGGTGCTGGCTCGAAGGGTCGAATGGCCTATTCCAGCACCTATTGTCTATTGGCACAGTGGCAGTGTTGCTACCTCACACCACCAGACGCCAGTTCGATGCTAGCTATGGGTGCTATCTGTGCGGAGTTTGTATGTTCTCCTCATGACCACATGGGTTTTCTCAAGCTGCTCCAGTTTCCACTCTCACATGCCAAAGATGTACAGGTTTGTGGGCTCTGTAAATTGTCCCTAATGTGCAGGATGCAAAAGTGAGATAACATAGAACGTGTTCAGGTGATCGATGGTTGAGTGGGCCGAAGAGCCTGGTTCCACTCTGTATCTCTAAAAACTGTATCTCTAAATAAAAACTGACTCACAAACTAATGGTTATGTGATCATCTTAAAAATATTTCTGCCCCCCTCCCCAACTCTCCCTTCTTATTACATATCTGATCTTCTGTGCAGGCAAGGAATCATATGTATGAGATTTGACTACATCCAGTTCAGAAGTAGCAGTTAACAAGAGAAAAAGCTCTTTACAATTGTGGAAAGTCGGAGTAAAATATTTATAAATGTGATTACTCCGAATTATGAGTCGTTTACCATTCCAGATTTTATGCTGTTTCCAACCTTCAGACGTGAAAGCAAAACACTTTTGAAAAAAATTACAGCAGTCAGAATAAATTTAAGTGAAAATGACAAACACAGTAATAAAAGTAAAACATCAGGGGATTAGAGACTTCACCAAAAATGATTTGATGTTGGATTGCTGGTCTCCATTAATAAACTACTTTTCAATGCCACGGGATATGAAATATACATTCCACAAAAGACAAATTAATGATAGGTTAAGAAAGGCTGGCTTCAAATGTATTTATTTTTTTGCTTGTACTTCCCTTTTGTGACTATTTTATCTTCCATAAATTCACTTTGATAAAACGAAAGCCCATTCCTTTCTCATGACAGATGAAGAAAAGGTAGCTTATTCTGCCGCTGTAGTGTATTTACCCATAGTTTGTGCCAAAGACAAGGTATTTATTTTGACATTTATTTATTCATGAATCAAGGATGGCCTCTTTAATGCACATCTCCAAATGGCGCTGAACTCAGGTGGCTGTTAATATTAAACCACATAGATGGATTTGAAGCCTCATGTAGGGCAGATATCAACTCCATCTGCACTTCATGCTATCTTGGCAAGGCCACCAGCATAATCAAGGACCAGTCTCTCCCCAGTCACTCCCTCTTCTCCCCTCTTTCTTCAGGCAAGAGATACAAGTTTGAAAATGCATAGTTCCAGATTCACGGATAGTTTCTTCCCAGCTGTTATTAGGCAACTCAACAGTCCTCTTATCAGCTAGAGTGCAGACCTGACCTCCCAACTACCTAATTGTAGACCTCTGAACTATCTAATCAGTCTTTATTGGACTTTATCCAAGTCCCTGCAAACCTGTACTGTCCTTGCCTGCTTCAAAGTCTCCACTATTGTCCCTGTACCCAAAACGACAAGGATCACTGGTCTTAATGACTACAGGCCTGTCGCACTGACCTCTGTAGTCATGAAGACCTTGGAAAGACTTGTGCTGGCCCAGCTGAAAAATATCACAAACCCTCTGCTGGACTCTCTGCAGCTTGCATACCGGGCCAATAGATTGGTGGATGACACAGTCAACCTTGGCGTGCAATTCATCCTCCAGCCCTTCATCCTGAGAAGGTTGTTGGCTATAACCTTCCCCCCATTGACGAACTGTACACTGCAAGGGCCAGGAAGCGAGCGGGTAAGATCATCCCTGACCCCTCTAACCCTGACCACAAACTCTGAAGCACTTCCCTCTGGAAGGTGACTCCTGACTGTCAAAGCCGCCACAGCCAGACATAAAAACAGCTATTATTCCGCAAGTAATAGCTCTACTCAATAACCAAAAGCCTCCTTTTGCTCTGGTTTATTTCATTCACATGTTTAAACTATAATGTTTTATTCTTAATGTTCTAATGTTTTATACTTTATTCTTAATTGTTTACTGTATGCTCATATTGTTACTTGCGAGCGGAGCACCAAGGCACATTCCTTGTATGTGTACATACTTGGCCAATAAACTTATTCAAAACTTTAACTTGTTCAAAATGTTGTACCCTTTATCTTTTATCTGTACACTTTGGATCGTTTGACTGTAATCGTGTATGATCTTTTCTTTGAATGCATTGCACGCATACAAAACTTTTCTCTGTACCTCAGTACACGTGACTGTAATAAATGAAACTGAAACTAAACTAACACACTGTAAGGCTGTAGGAGTTTGGTCCATGAAGGATATTATGGATTCAGATAAGGTTTTACAACAATTCAATCATTCCGCAACTGAGCTAGCATTTTTTTTACATTCCTGATTTATTTAATTTTATTTGCACACCCCCATAGTGAATTTGAAGTCATGTCTATGGATCAATAGCCCAGATCTTTGGCTGTTGGTTCGTAATTTAGCCTTTACATGTTCATACCAATAAGGGTTGAGGGCACATCCTAGTTAGTTTAAAAATACAGTCCATTGGAGCCAGATTTTGGAAGCAGAGTATATATAGTTGCAGACTATATATGTGTCAGGAGAAAGAGACTAAGAGCAGATTCCTATCTCCAGGTGTCAAACGCCCTTTATCTTTCACCAATGGACCACGAGAACCTGATCTTGTGTTTCAGGATTTCCATAATCATCCTGTAACTTCCCAAGTCCCATTACATTTAAACTTTAGCTCATCCTAAACACTGCTGCCCGTATCCTAATTTGTAACATGTTCCGGTCACACGACATCCCTGTGATCACTAACCTACATTGGCTTCAAGTTGAGTTGAAAAAAAGTTTTTCACAATATCATGGTACACGTAGCAATGATGACACAATATCAATATGCATCCTTGTTTTCAAATCCATTCACAGCCTCATCCTTCACTATCCCTGCAACTTCCTCCTGCTTCTGAAAATATCCGTCCATCTCCCGTTCTAAGCTGCCCCCTCCATCTTATATATGTTCTTGTTGGGTTGGCAGCCATGCAACAACCCTCAGCTCTCGAGTATCCCCCACACAAACCTTACACCTTTCCTTCTTTGTAACTTTCCCTCATTACTACTTACATTGACTGCTTGCCATAAGCTTGGTAGAATTGGTGAGAATGTGGGGAAAATAACACAAAAATGGGATTACTCTAAATGGGCACAGGTGACCTAGAGGGCCTTTACGCATGTTGTGAGTTACATAGTTTTGCATTTGTGCTCAATAGGTGCTCCATAGTTTGTGTTCAGTGCCACATATGCAGATTACGTCTTCAGTGTCTATATAACCCCACTTCTTGAGAGTCTACCTTTCTCTCTGCTACCTTTTAGAAATTACTTTGGCTGAGACAGTATAAAGCAACATGATTATTCAAAGCATCGTCATAACAAAATCTAATATTTATGCTACATTGTTAAGCACGATCCTCACATTCATTTGGTGGCAGACCATAATGCAAAGGATAGGCTACTCAGTTTGTTTCTGAACAGCACTTTATGCAGACTTCCATTGCTCGGTTCCTACCGAAATTGTGATATTTTGCTATCTGAAGAAGAGTTATGGACACAAAGTAATAGTCTAAATTTGTAATCTTCCTTTGGACATGACTCACTTGAGGACCTCGCAGAGAACAATGATATTGCTAAGAGTTGTGTTCAGTTTTGGCTGAAACACAATATCCAGCATGTGTGGACACGATAAGAAGAAGCAGAGAGAAGTCGTGGTCTAATGCTTGTTGGGTTTTAGAGTGGTCGATCCCAGTAAAATGGACAAGGGACAACTTGTAGGCTCAGCCATAGACTGCAGTTTAAATAACCTTCTTTATAAGACAAGATGAGGATGATAGGTTAACATATTTGGAATTCATTTCATCAGTTCCATCAAAATGCGATCAGGTTTTCTCTCTGGCTACACATACTGAAACAAAAATCAAATAGGGATCTTTAGATGTGTTATAATCAAAATCTCTGCCTGAAAATTTTCACTTTCCATATTCAGCTGTGTAATGAATCGAATCATCTTGACTGCACACAGGTATGCCACTTCATTATCGCAAGGTATTACCCCTGCGAACAAATGTAAGATAAGAATATGAAATTTAATTTCTAAGTCAGTAGGACATCTCCAAAATTAACATCAGATGAGCTGGAAACTTTCTTGTCTCCATGTTGCCAAGTAATGATGAGTTAAAGGTGCCGAACACCACAAAATAGCAGAAGAAAATGTATACCAGAATGATCAAGTCAGGCTGAACTGCATCTGCAGTCCACTTGAGGATGCATCATCCCTTCTTCATCTCATTCCACTTATCACCTATCTGCCTCGATCCTACTACACCAGTTCATATCGCTATACATTGGCAATCTTTCTTGTCTCCTCTCAATCATGATGCAGGCACATGACCCAACATATTGACACACCTTTGGCCTCACACATGCTGATTAATTCACTGAACTATTCCAGCATTATTTTTTCGTTACACATTCAGGAGTTGTCCAGACCCTTGGAGGCATAGCGGGAAGAGTAAAGCATGAACTGAGGCAAAATGGCACCATCTTACCTAGGATCGACCACTCTAAAACCCAACAAGTATTAGACCACGACTTCTCTCTGCTTCTTCTTATCGTGTCCACACATGCTGGATATTGTGTTTCAGCCAAAACTGAACACAACTCTTAGCACTGGAAATTCAAACTGTCACAAAGATAGGAAGAGGCAAGGAACAACCAAACTCCAGACTGTATTTAACACTATTTAAAAAAAGTAAAAATACATTTGTTTTTGTGTAAAATCCATCTCATAGGATCTTTGGGAATATTCAGGCACAAATTTTGTTTTTACAAACATAAGAACGAGGAAGGATGAATGTGTGCTTTCTGTGTAGATTCAGGTATTAATCTCTTTCGTTTCGGAAGCAGAACTCAGAATATCTGCTGAATTTAAAGCAATACACTGGAACATACTTAGGAATGATCTGTCAAATCCACATCAAAAGTTATTCGGAGTGTCCTTCTGATCAGAATAGGGAAGTGGAATTTACGTGGAAAATTGATAAGAAGAAATTGGAGAAATCCTACAGTTGGTAATTGATTGATTCATATTGGTGAAGATTTGTTTTCTTAATCCCACAACAACAGCAGAAAGTACATTAGAAGTCATGGTTGTGCATATGTAGTCTGCTAGGGATTATATTTTAGTATTTTAATCCCTTGTAAATATAGAAGGTTCCCCCAGCATGATATTGATTTATAGCATCTGTAAGACGGCACTGTTATTTGCACAAGATATAATGAGCAAGAATATTTATGTAAAAGCTCAACAGCTTAGTAAATATAAAGATCTATACTTAACAAGAGGCGATAGTTGAAAGTTTTATAATGGCGCAGCAAGTAGAGCTGCTTCTCAGAGTGCCAGAGATCGGGTTCAATCCTGACCTCAGGTGATCTCTGTGCGGGATTTGCATGATCTCCTTGTGACTACGTAGGTTTCCCAGGGCAATCCAGTTTCCTCACACACCCCGTAGACTTCAAAGGTACAAGGTTCAAAGGTTCAAAGGTATTTTATTGTCACGTGTACCAATTAAAGTAAACTCGATTGATCATACAAGGAAAAGCAACAAGACACGCAACTACATAAAAGCCAACATAAACTTCCACCGCAGCAGATTCCCCACATTCCTCACTGTGATGGAAGACAATAAAGTCTAATCTTCTTAACTCTTTATTCTCCCACTGTCGGGGCAGTCGAACCATCCGTAGTCGGGGTGATAGATGCTCCCGCAGCTGGCGATCGAAGCCACAACGTCGGGGCAGTTGTAGCTCCTGCAACCTGGAGCTCCCGAAGTCGGTCCCTAACCAGGGATCACCAGCTCCCTACGATATTAAGTCCCCAAAGTTGATCCCCAGCAAGAGGTCGCCAGCTCCTCGATAAACCGCAGTGCGGACGGAGATATGATACGGAAAAAAAAGTTGCATCTCTGTCGAGGTAAGCGATTTAAAAAAGTTTCCCCCAACCCCCACCCCTCACATAAAACAAAGCTAAAGAACACTAAAACATACATTTAACACATACTACAAAAACAACAAAGAAAGAAAAGGACGAGACAACCTGTTGGCGAGGCAGCCGTTGCAGTGCCACCTGGTTGGTTGGGTTTAAAGACCGCTGTAAATTCCATGAGTGTATAATGAAATCTGAGCGAGGAATTTGATGATGGTGTGGGGAGATTATAAAAATTGGATTAATGTAAAATTAGTTGAAAAGCGATGGTTGATGGTAGGCATGGACTCAAAAGGTCGACGGGCCTGCTTCCATGCTGTATCGCTCTGCAACTGCCTGACAAGTTCACAAGACTCATACTCTGGAACTTCTCAGACACAGGTAATGTTGTCTTCAGTCTTAGCATCTACTTTTTTATTCCTCTCGGATCCACAAAACTGTGTGAATCTTCCTTCAGTGCTTAGATTTTTGCACAATCTCCAAAGAGGGCCCAAACAATCAATGTTAATATATGACTTGATTGTGTGGCCCCTTATGATCAAGTTCATAACTTCATAAGTTATAGGAGCAGAATTAGGCCACTCAGCCAATCAAGTCTACTCTGCCATTTAATCATTGCTGATCTATCCTTCCCTCTCCACCCCATTCTCCTGCCTTCCCCCCAAATCTCCTAATACCCATACTGATCAAAATGCCACTTCAACTAAACATCCTATCAGTCTCACAGCTTTGCTTAGCTGAGCTCCTCCTGGTAGATCAGCTACAGTTTATTTCACATTAACCCCTTCTCTTAGATTTGTTCACACGACTGTGTTTCATGTTGGCCCCAAACAATCCAGCTCCGCATTACTAATAGACTCTAATCAAAGATGTTTTTCTCCAAATGTGCATATACGCATCGACATAAGTTACAAAAGTTTAATAAAACTATTTAAAATAAATTAGTGTATGTATCTCTGTCAGTAAAGCATGACTTCTCTTGCACAATTTTGTTCATGTTTTCATTAGTTGTGATTCTTCCATTCTTCATTTATTTACTTAGAATACTCTCTGTAAAACATTATTTAACTGTTAAAAGTTCTCAGCATGCTCACTGTGCTAATGAAGAGGATTGGAGAAAACCTCTATCCCAAGACTGCTGATGGTACAAATATCATATATATACAGCCGGAAACAGGCCTTTTCGGCCCTCCAAGTCCGTGCCGCCCAGTGATCCCCGTACATTAACACTATCCTACACCCACTAGGGACAATTTTTACATTTACCCAGCCAATTAACCTATATACCTGTACGTCTTTGGAGTGTGGGAGGAAACCGAAGATCTCGGAGAAAACCCACGCAGGTCACGGGGAGAACGTACAAACTCCTTACAGTGCAGCACCCGTAGTCAGGATCGTGTGAAGATATTTTATGTGCCAATGGGATCACTGCCAACAGTAACTGCTCCCCAATTTACAGAAACATCTAATTTAATTCTAGTTTTTAAACATATAATTGGAGAAACATTTGAACGAAAACAATTGTAAAATATCAGCAGAAAGTGAGGAAAGGACCACATAAACAGATTGTAATGTAACAGCTAGCATATGATTGTTGATCTGAATAACCTTCTTTCCACAGCATAACAGTTCTATATATGGGATCCTGGTCCTTAATTCCTTTCCTGCTCTGGTACCATCCAGGAAAGGAATAGACACATCTATTTTGTTTACTGAAGGCCATTATTACATCTTAATCCCAAAGTAAGTAACAACTTCACGTAATGTACAGGAAGATTTTGTTTGGATGGATTACACCTTTGTGGCTTCCACTCCTGTGACCTCCAATGCAAGAAGCTGAACAAAGTGAAGGTCAGGTATCAGTGCATCAGCACTGAGACTAGGGGTGAAGCACAAATAATGTCCTAAGTTAGGGTCCCGATGCACCTTCCCCTCACCTTTTCACCACGGAGACATGGTGTCAGGAACAGACCCTGTTCACTTAAAAGGAGTGATGATCTGGAGTGATAGATTAAGTGTGGTTCTTTTTTTTAAATATATTTTTTAACTTAATTTTTAGACCTAAACATGTTTAATTTATTTATTTTTTTATTCGTTTGATTAGTTAGTTTCTTTTCCGTCAAAATTTCTTCATCAAGACAATTGAGGGATGAACCATCTGAGATTTAGTTGCCAGTCACAAGCAGTCAAGCCTCTAACTTGATCAGACCCACAGGACTCAAATAGTAAGTTCAACTGTCGGCAAGGTGACTCATAACAGGGTATGTTATTAATATCAGCTTTAATAAGTGTTGATGCAGTGACATGATCACAAGCCCAATGTTCTCTGGAACTGCTCAAATGCAGGAAATTTGAAGGCAGAACAAAATAGCAACACGGCACAAGAACAGGCCTTTCAGCCCACAATGTCTGTGTCGAATATGATGCTAAATTCAGTTTCAGTTTAGTTTATTGTCACGTGTACCGAGGTACAGTGAAAAGCCTTTGTTGCATGCTAACCAATCAGCAGAAAGACAATACATGATTATAATCGAGCTATTTACATGATAAGGGAATAACGTTTAGTGCAAGGTAAAGCCAGCAAAGTCCGATCAAGGATAGTCTGAGGGCCATCAAAGACGTAGATAGTAGTTCAGCACTGCTCTCTGGTTACGGTAGGATGCTTCAGTTGCCCGAATCTGGAGATGTGCGTTTTCACACTTCTTTACCATTTGCCTGATGGGAGAGGGGAGAAGAGGGAGTGGTCAGGGTGTGACTCATCCTTGATTATGCTGCTGGCCTTGCCGAGGCAGCGTGAGGTATAAACTGAGTCAATAGTAGGGAGGTTGGTTTGTATGATGGTCTGGGCTGCAACCACAATTTGCTGCAATTTCTTGCGGTCTTGGATGGAGCTGTTCCCAAACCAAGCTGTGATTTATCCTGATAAAATGCTTTCTATGGTGCGTCTGTAGAAGTTGGTGAGAGTTGTCGGGGACATGCCAAACTTCCTAAGCCTTCTAAGGAAGTAGAGGCATTGGTGTGCTTTTTTGGTTGTTGTTTCAGCATGGGTGGTCTAGGCGAAGTTGTTGGTGATAATAATAATAATAATAATATTAATAATAATAATAATAATATTCATTTATTGTCATTGCAACGAGTACAACGAAATTTAAAAATAGCCAATCCTGACGGTGCGTACAAACATATATGCAATAAATGCAAAAACAAATAAATACATAAATACAATTAAATACAATTATATTAAGTACAAGATTTTTTAACGGTGTTGCCTAGTGCAAAGGTAGTGTTCAGTTCTCGTATGGCCCTGGGGTAAAAACTGTTCTTAAGTCTGTTTGTTCGGGATTTGATCGACCTGAAACGTCGACCAGAAGGCAGATGAACAAACAGACGGTGGCCGGGGTGGGATGGATCTTTTATTATTTTGCCTGCTCTACTGAGGCAGCGTAGTCTGAACAGGTGCTCCAGGGAGGGCAGTGAGCAGCCGATGATCTTCTGGGCCGTCGTGATGACCCTCTGAAGGGCCTTCCTGTCCTTTTCTGAGCAGCTGGCATACCATGTGGTTATACAGTATGCCAGCACACTCTCGATGGAGCAGCGATAGAAGGACAACATGAGCTTCTCCGAGGAAGTTGAAGATTTAAACCATCTCTAATTATATTAATTCTTAATTAAAATAATTCTTGTCTCTGTTGTGTAGACTCGCAGTGCAGGGAAAAATTCCTAAACAAAATCATGGATGATATAATGATGCTAAACATATTTAATGTGCAGTGAATCACAGCAGATTAAACTCCATGAACCTCTGAATAATTTCCCTTGACGTTTTAACCTCACTGAACTTTTTGAGACATGCAATATGAGAGAGGGGTCAGGATTTGTGGAAGGCCAAATCAACTATTAAGCAGGTAAAAGCGCCCTTCAAAATCTTCACACGGCATAATATATTGATGACACTGAAAAGAACCACTTCTACCCATTAGCTCTTATCAGCAGAAGGAAACGAGTCAGAAAACTCAAATGATTAGACTTGGTGAATTCAATCCAACAGAAAACATTCGATAATTATTGAAACCTTCTTCCAAATAAAGCAACAAGAAAAAAAAGCATGAGTAAATATCATTAAGAAAAATAAATTGCTTGATTTATGCCAATACATTTTCAATGCCAACAGGATCTGCCAATATGATAAACTGGTTGCAAAAGTTTGTAAAGATATGAGTCCCAATTCCTGGTGCCTTTTTTATCCTTTCCACCCCACCCCCCATTTTTCTCCCCCCACCCCCTGTTTTTCTTCTCCCCATTCCCCCCCCCTTTCCCCCATTTTTCACCCCCCATCCCCCCACCTGCATATTCCCTTGTGCAACCAATCCTTCTGGTCTATATTTCACGACCCTTTTTCTTTCCTTTTCAGATTCCACCATCAGCACCCTTTTGCCTCCTTCACTTATCACCTTCAGCCTTGGTTTCTACTTCCTTCCTTCTCTCCCACATCTGACTCATCTGTCAATGAGATCCTCCCCACATGGATCCCCATTTATCACTTGCTAGCTCTTGCCCCATTCCTTCCCCTCACCTCTTCCTGCCAGCTATCTCCCTTAGCTCATCAGACTGATGAGGGCTCCCTACCTATAAACTTGTCCTTTCACAACGGCTGCCTGCCCCACCAATTCTTATTCTTCTTTGTGTTTCTTGCTTATATTTTTAAAATCAAAGAAACAAAAATAGACCAAAATACAATTAGAATTTTGAGAAATTGACATTCATTTGCAACACTGCCAGTTTAGATTCCAGATTGTTGCTGATTAATTCTGTGCTTTCAATACTTTCTCTGTTGCTTTGGAAGAGGTATAGAGAAAATCCAAGAAGCTGAACGATACTAGAGAAAGATTGAGTATCATGCCAGACTGAAGAAAGTTAGGCCTTCAAAGGAGATGACCAAGATAAGATGGTGGAGTGTTATTCAGCAGAGAAAAAGTCAGTCCAGGCACTAAATTAAATGTAACCCAAATAGACTGCAAAGAGTCTGTTTAAATCTGGCCATGCAATGTCAGGAAGTTATTGTGTTTAAAGAATAATCAATGAGGGTAAGCAGGTGGGTGGAACAGAACTAACAGAAATTGTAGACTCATTCACAGAAGTAAATGCCACTATAGAAGACAAGGAACTGCAGATGCTGGAATAGCAAGTGGCTGACTATGGATCATGAACAGTAATGAAAACCCATTCCTCATTAGTCTTGAACTATGAAGATTGCTGAGCCATTTGCAAGGGCAGTAATGAGCCAGTCACATCCCTGCAGGGCTGAATTCACACAAAGTCTAGGCTGAGGCAAGGACAGCAAATTTCTTTCCTTGCCAGAGGCGAGCTGTATCGTTGTTTTAGACAATGGACAATAGACAATAGGAGCAGGAGTAGGCCATTCAGCCCTTCGAGCCAACACCGCCATTCACTGTGATCATGGCTGATCAGCCATAATCAGTACCCCGTTCCTGCCTTCTCCCCATATCCCTTGACTCTGCTCTCTTTAAGAGCTCTATCTAACTCTCTCTTGAAAGCATCCAGAGAATCGGCCAAAGTCTAGGCTGAGGCAGAGAATTCCACAGATTCACAACTCTCTGGGTCAAAAAGTTTTTCCTCATCTCCGTTCTAAATGGCCTACCCCTTATTCTTAATCTGTGGCCCCTGGCTCTGCACTCCCCCAACATCAGGAACATATTTACTGCCTCTAGCGTGCCCAATCCCTTAATAACCTTATGTTTCAATAAGATCTGCTCCCATCCTTCTAAATTCCAGTGTATACAAGCCCAGTCGCTCCATTCTTTCAACATATGACATTCCAGCCATCCTGGAAATTAACCTCGTGAACCTACGCTGCACTCCCTCAAAAGCAAGAATGTCCTTCCTCAAATTTGGAGACCAAAACTGCACACAATACTCCAGGTGTGGCTTCACCAAGGCCCTGTACAACTGCAGAAGGACCTCTTTGCTCTTATACTCAACTACTCGGGGAAAAAAAACAGATTTTCCCAGTCTACCTGCATGTTGAAATCTCCAATAACTACCGTTGCTACTCTTTTAACTCTTGATTCAACTTGCACCCTATATCCAGGCTACTGTTTTTGGGGGCCTGCACATAACTCCCTTTAGGGTCTATTTACCCTTACAATTCCTCAGTTCTATCCATACTGACTCTACATCTCCTGATTCTATGTCACCCCTCGCAAGGGACTGAATTTCATTCCATACCAACAGAGCTACCCCACCCCCTCTGCCCACCTGTCTGTCTTTTCAATAGAATGTATACCCCTGAATATTCAGTTCCCAGCCCTGGTCCTCTTGCAGCCATGTCTTTGTAATTCCCATGACATCAAACTTGCCAATCTCTAACTGAACCTCAAGCTTATCCACTTTATTTCTTATACTTTGCACATTCATATACTGTACAACACTTTAACTTCAGTATTCACCTCCCCTCTCCACTATTGCCCCTGACCTTACTCTCTTATCCCTTCTCGAACTTTCCTTCCCATTAATTCGGGAGTCTTTTGTAACGGTTTCTGTACACACTTCCCCTTTAACTCCATCTTTCTACTCCCAATTTGTCAACCCCCCCCTCCACAATTTAGTTTAAACCCACACGTGTAGCACTAGCAAACCTGCCTGCCAGAATGTTGGTTCCCCCTCTAGTTGATGTGTAACCTGTCCCTTTTGTACAGGCCACCCCTACCCCAGAAGAGATCCCAGTGGTCTATAAATCTAAATCCCTGCTACCTGCACCAGCCCCCCAGCCACACTTTCAGATCCCCTATCTCCCTGTTCCTGCCCTCACCAGCACGAGGTACAGGAAGCAATCCAGAGATAACCATGCTAGACGTCCTGCTTTTCAGTCTTCTTCCTAACTCTCTAAACTCACGTTGCAGAACCTCCTTCCTCTTCGTCCCAACATAGTTTGTGCCCAAATGCTCAACTACTTCCGGCTGCTCACCTTCCCTCTCGAGGATGTTCTGAAGTCGATCTGAGACATCTTGAACCCTGGCATTAGGGAGGCAACAGACCATCCTCGAGTCTCGCCTGCCGCCACATAGTCTCCTGTCTGCACCTCGGACAATGGAGATACCCACCACGATGGCTCTGCCCGATGTCCGTCTCGCCGGTCGAGTCTCATTGCTAGGATTAGAGCCACCGACCTGTCCACCGCTCGGACTGGAAGCATCGTCTGCCCCGACAGCTCCCAAGAGGGTGTACCTGTTTTCATTAGGTACAGCCAGCGGGGTCTCCTGCACTCCACGTTTACTCCTCTTTCTCACAGTCGCCTACCTTCATTACTCCAGTATCCTTGTGAACCTCAACCTACATATTTCATGGTCATCATACTATTTTAGTTTTATTTTTATTCCAGATTTAACAATGTGAAATTCTCCTGCTACCCAGGTGAGCCTTGATCTCCTGACTCCTGATCAATAGTCCAGCCTTCTGAATACTAATCTACTAACTTAATTGCCAGGCACTGCAGGCTCATATAAGAAGTGGAGCTTTGATGGGTAGCTATTTCAGGATGATGAACCAACATGAGAACATGAGAACTTCACCTTGTTGATCTATTTTTAATCCTTGGATATGCAACAATGTCGCACACAAGCTGATTTACTGAATCACAAATCAATTCCAATTTTGCCCAGAACACTGAGAGCACATCAATGACATTCTGTGGTTCAGATGTCCATGGTGTACCTGGCTGTGAACTGTGCCACACGGCTTAAAATTAGCCTCTGTGCCCTTTCCGGGATGCAAGGTTTTGAATCCAGGCATTGGGCAGTTGAATATAGCCTGCTCAGCTGGTACACTGTGAGTGCAAAGGTATTTGAACCGAAGAAGAAGGAACTTGTGTGCTTTAGACAGTGAATCAATTGCTCTCAAATGGACTGTTGAATCAGCCTTTAGAAAAATATCAATCCCAAGAATAAGTAAAATCGGGTCAAGCCCGCACAGATGATCTAAATTAGAAGCAATGAGACAATTTTATACTTAGAACTGCAAGTGAACTAAACCCGCCAGCTAAAATTTGCTGTTTGTCTTTTAGTATCATTAAACTTGAATTACATTCTCAAAAGCAAAACTTTCTATGAGCATTGAATTTCTTTTGTTCTCGCAGAGTGAAATGAAGACAGGATGTTTTCAGGGTCAAATCTTTTTTCCAGGACGGTCTGGACATGGGCTGTGTTTGAGCGTAGGGTACAATGAGATGTAATTTTACATTCAGTAGTACTTCAGACAGATGCCAGCTTCAATTGGTCAGTTAGTGAATTACTACTATCATACAAGTAGCCATTTACTACAGTTATGCAGGTCCTTGGTGAGACTACACCTGGAATATTATGTGCAGTTTTGGTATCCTTAACAAACAATGCACTTGCCCTTGTCAGAATAAAACACAGTGCAGGAAGGGACTGCAGATGCTGGTTTAATCCAAAGATAGACACAGAAAACTGGAGTAACTCAGCGGGACAGGCAGCATCTCTGGAGAGAAGGAATGGGTGACGAGTCCCGTTGAGTTACTCCAGCTTTTTGTGTCTATCTTCAGAATAAAACACAGGTTCCCCAAACTGAGTCCTGGAAAGGCTCGTGTGCCATATAAGAAAGTACTGGATTGACGAAGGCCACCTCCTCGGGAGTATAGGAGATCTCACTGAAATGTATAAAATTTAATAGGGCTTGACTGCTGGATACAGGGAAGATGCTTCCCTGGTTGGATAGTCTAGAACTAGGGGTAATGCATTAAGGACTGAAATGAGAAGAAACTTCTTCACTGAGGAGCCACTCAATACTGTGGTATTCTCTTTCACAGAAGGCAATGGTGTTGGAAGATCAGCCATGAACCACTGATTTGTGGAGTGGACTCAAAAGGGTCAAATGGCCTATTCTTGCCCCTATTTTCTTTTTTTTTTAAATGATTCCAGCCAATGTGATTCCAAATTGTGCCTATTGTTGAATACTCAGATTGGTTCCCTTCCCTTTTTCTTTCGTAATTCCGGCTCCACCACCCAAGAAAACCAGAGGTTTCATTTGCTGACTCCGTTTTTCCCAGTGCATACATTTTCCCACCCACTGACAGATGACCCTCACCATGACCCTTCCCTATCCAGCAGTCCCCCAGCTCCTTCTCCACTAGACTCTCCCTTCCTTGTACTTTGCCTGCACGCTCTCTGCCTAGTTTCAGCATTTGAAAGAAAGACATTATTCTGGTATAAGGCCAATTTCATCGTATCCAAAGTCTTTGGCACCATTACATTTTCAAGCGATGGTCCTATACCCAAATGATCATTGGCAGTCTGCACTTTGACAGATTAATGTCGGCCCCAGGAACATCTAACCCATTCTCGTCATCTCCTCAGAGATTGCTCCATCGAAATCCAATCCCTTAATGTTCTTTTTTATTATCTGTTCTGTTGTACTTCAACCTGAAAAGCAACAAATTTACGATCACGACGCATGTAGCAATCCCCACCCCCACACCACATGCTGTCTCCTTCACTGCATTCATGATTTGCACCTTATTAATTAGGTGCCAATCCAATCTTGCCTTCGGTTTGCAGCTCTCCTCATCTTATGGAAGGATTCATCAAGTAGTTCAATAAACTTCCTCATGAATACAGATTGTCACCACTGTAAATCCTTGCTTGTGGCAGGAAGATTGAACAGCCCTGTGATTACAACTCTGGTTCCAGCAGCAATCGTCACAGTAGTGCATTTCCCCCCCTCCCCCCCCCTCTCCCCCCCCCCCCCCCCCCCACCACCACCAGCTTCCTAGGATGTGAGGACAGCAAATAAAATAAAATGTATGAATGTCTACATTGATCAGAGGAATAGTTCCCCCACGGTACTCTTGTTGTCATAAAGCATTGAAACATATAGCACAGAAACAGACCCTTCAGCCCACTGAATCCTTGCAGACCATCAACCCCACCCCCAATTTACACTATTTCTACACAAATCCCTCATGCATTTACACAAATTCTATCTTTTTACTTGCTCTCCCCACATCGCCACCAGCTATCCCCGTGTTCTACTGCACGACAAGAGGAACAATTTACAGTGGCTAATAAACCCAGCAACGTGCATGTCATTAGGATAGAGGAGGAAACCAAAACATCCGTTGGAATCTCACAATGTCACAGGGAGAATATGCAAACCAGTGTGCCACTGGTTTCACCTTCCACCTTCCACCATCCACCTCCTCACCTGGTTCCACTTATTACCTGCCAACTCCTGCCTCACCCCTTTTCCCATAGATCTTTATACAGGTCATCTGCACCATCGGTCTCGATGCTGAGTCTCATCCAAAAACATCTACAATCCCTTTGCCTCTGCAGATGCAGGCTGACATGCTGTTTTTTTTTGCACTTTGCCATCTATTGTGGGAGACCTCAATGAGACAATGATGGAAAGGAAATGTCCAGAGAGTTTTACATCCACTGAAGACCCCTAAATGGTTTCAAAGATTGCATCCAAGGCCCAGTTAGAGTGCACAGGAAATTAACAGAAAAATATTATTGAACCTGCTATGTCTCATTTTCACTTTCTTCATCTCTAAACCCTCCATCAGTTGGAGCCTTGTCTATGCTGAATGACTGAAAATCCACAGGTCTCTAATATAGAATATTCCAAAGGCGTAAAGCCCTCCAAGCAAAACTATTTATCACCATCTTTTAAACGCTCTAACCCTGACAACCCGAGGTCTGGAACAGATGAAAGCACAGGATTTTTGTACGAGTACAAGAGATAGTGGAAATCTAGATGGAAAACTTCACTGGTATCTTTTGTGACCTTTGCTTCTCTCTCCAAAAATGTGTGACCTATCTGTCTATTATTATATTACTAAAACTCTCATCTTGTATGTATGTATGTATGTTGTTCTCGAAATACCGGCAAAGCGGATAGCGCGACAATTTTAGGGGCACCTTACTAACCATTGGCCTGCAGTGTGCAGTAGCAAGTTCCGTTCAAATTGTTGTTATATTTTTTAAGTTATTCACTTTTTAAACTTTATTAAATCACTCCCACGTGCGGTGCCCGGCAGCCGCGCCTGCGCAGTATTACCTCTGTGTCAGGTCATATACGAGATCGCCATTTTGAGGTCGCCAGTTTGATCTAAACGACATCTCAATGGGGGAGGGTTTCCAGGCCCGGCGGCGGCGCGCCTGCGCAGCAGAGCCGGGAGGACAGGCGCCAGTCACGGCATGCCCCGCGCCTGACCTTTCTCCCGTGGTGCAACGCTGTGGCAGAGAGAAGATGAAAGAAGGTGGCCGCCGGCAGGACGAACACGGGACAGCATCTTGCAGCCGCTCTCCTGATGTTAGCCGCCGCGATGGCCGCCCGGGGCTGGGGTGAGTGGCTCACTCTCCACTTCCACTTCGCCCGCCCCCGCTGTCACAAGGGGACCCAACGGGTCCACGGGTCATCTAGTTGCATGTTAAATGCTTGACACTTATATTCCAATCATTACACCTTATTACAGAAAACTGATGTTTGCAATAGGCAGAAAAATAAACCTAATTGTTAACTTTGAACAAAGAAAATAAGCCTTAAAACACACAATTAACTTCTTAACATGTACTCAACACAAAATAAATTATAGTTTGACAAGGACTAACAAAAATATAATATACCTTTCTTCTAATGAGGCCCAACATAATCCGAAAGAACAGCATCTCATCTTCTGTCTGGGCATGTTGCAGCCTTTTGGATTCCCATGTGACTACATAAGATGCAATATCTGTCATTTTAACTCTTCCGTTCCCAGGGACCTAATCAGGTCTTCCAAGTTAAGTCGTGATTCACTTGCATTTCTTCCAAACTAGTGTACTGCATTCAGTGTCCACAACATGGTCTGCTTTCATAAGTTATAGGAGCAGAATTAGGCCATTCGGCCCATCAAGTCTGCTCCGCCATGTAATCATGGCTTATCTATCTTTCCCTCTCAACCCCGTTCTCCTTTCTTCTCCAAATAACCCCTGCACCCATACTAATCAAGAATCTATCAATCTTCGCCTTAAAAAAATCCATTGACTTGGCCTCCACAGCCGTCTGTCACCCATTGGAGTCCATAGGAGTGACCCAAGAATCCATGTTGCCTGCCACATTAATTCTCCATCCTACTCTCCCCTATCGGTTTGTAACCTCCTACACTGTTACTACAGGGCCCAATTTAAGAAACAGCCCTATATCTTCTGTTTGGACACAATGCAGCCTTTTGGACTCAATTGTGAATTCTACATGGTCAGGTAACTCAATCTCAAGGAAATGGCTCTCTGCTTGTCCCTATGGTCTTGCTGTAGTTGAGAACAAGATTGTTGTTCTAGCATCACTCAACCGGATTATTGATCTTCCTCCTGTACTCTGAATCACCGTTACCCATTATTTGTCCAACAATGACGGTATCATCAGAAAATTTAAAGATGGCATTGAAGATGTGTTTGGCTACACAGTCTTGGGTTCAAAGGTATAGAAGGGGATGGAGTGTATAGAGCAGGGGGCTGAGCATGCAGGTTCCCCTGCGCTAATGGCCAGTGAGAAGCAGATGTGGTTGCTAATTTGTACTGATTAAGGGAATTGAGGAACCAGTTTTTATGTTGTGCTGTGAAGTTGGGGGAGGAGTTGGTTTTAAGGTTTCCTTTCCAATCTACATTCACAATGGTATCAAATACATTTAGAACATAGGATATAGAAAAGTATAGCACTGGATTAGGTCCTTTGGCCCAAATCTCTGTGACAAACATGATGCCAAACTAAAATAATCTCATCTGCCTGCAAATAATCCATACCTCTATCTTCCCTACATATCCATGTGCCAATCTAAAAGCCTCTTAAATTTACCTGATGCATCATTCTGCCTGAAGTAAGGCCTTAAAACAGTGATGGTCATTTATCGATACAGATAACATAATCAATAAATGCTATAAATGCCTGATCTATTTAAAGAGGAGATGCTTTCATAACATCATAAATCTATTCCACATGGAACACTGGATGATTCTCAGTGTATGAAATTATTTCAGTCTTTGTTTATCATGTAGAAACAAAGCGCATACTGAGAATGAGGTTTATACCAAGGATAGACACAAAATGCTGGAGTAACACAGCGGGTCAGGCATCATCTCTGGAGAAAAAGGATGGGTGACATTACGGGTCAGGACCCTTCTTCAGAAATGTCACCCATCCTTTTTCTCCAATAATGCTGTCTGACCCGCTGAGTTACTCCAGCACTTTTTGTATCTATCTTTGGTTTATCATGTGTCTGAACCTATCTGTTGCTTCCAGGTAGTCACAGCGTGTATAGTCAAGTTGAGTGTATTATCATATGTACAAATACGATGAGATGCAGCTACAATGAATTTCATGCAACAGCAGTATGGGCACACAGACTCAAACCATCAAAATAAAACAAATTATACATAAATTATACACATAAGAAAGAATACGTTGCAAAATTAAATGTCATCAGTGCAAAAACTCAATTAGATTAAAAAGAAACAATCCCATGGTAATGCAGGATGTGGGTCAAAGTATTCTGTTGTTGAGGTAAGAATAGGATTGTGATAGGAACGTGGTAGTTGTATGAAAGTAGGTGTTCCTGAATTTGGTGGTGTGGGACTTCTGTACCTCCTACTCAATGGTAGCAGTGAGAAGAGGACATGGCCTAGACAGTGGGGATCCTAGGTGATAGCGCCTAATCCAGATGCTTTCAATGAAGGGGAGGGCTGGGCCCATGTTGGATGTGCTGAGCCTACCACCCTCTGCAGTCTTCTGCGTCCCTTTGTGTTGGAATTGGCTTAGCTTGCCATGACACAACTAGTCAGGTTACTCTCTACAGTACATCTCACTTCAGCTCACACTAGCCCATGGGCATTTTGTGGCCAGGTAGCATGCTGTTTTGGGCCTTCCCCAAAGTGGAACAAGCTGAAACAGGCCATTGGGACGCAGGTGACGGAAACTAAAGCTTCACACGCTTTACTAAGCTTTACTAAAGCTTTGGGTCTGGCTATAACAGAATGAAGCTGGACTCAATAACAAGCGACAGAATGAGAGAGATATTTGATGTCAAGTGTGTTCCGTCCTTCTATGCTGAATTCGGCAATGCGGAAGTCAAGAAAAAGTTGAGCAACGCACTAAACCAGCCAACAGTTCTAATGATCTGTCTGTTGATTGTCAATGCGATCCATGCTAACATCAACAGCAAGATTCACATGTACAAACCTATATTGATTGACAGAAAGTCATGCATTGGTTGTTCTTAGCTCTTTGGTACATAAGATTCCACATGCAAAAATTCTGTCCATAATGCCAATTACATTACGGATGACAGATCACAATATTATGTCAGCTGAGAAAATCACCTCTTGTCTATATTCTGAAATTGTGGTCAAACATCCTCTCAACAATGAGAGGAAACATGTGGTGTGTAGAAAGGAACTGCAGATGCTAGTTTAAACTGAACAAAGACACAAAAAGCTGGAGTAACTCAGCGTGACAGGCAGCATCGCTGGAGAGAAGGGATGGGTGATGATTCGGGTCGAGACCCTTCTTCAGATTGTAGATGGGTCTCAACCCAAAACGTCACCCATTCCTTCTCTCCAGAGATGATGCCGGTCCCGCTGAGTTACTCCAACTTTTTGTGTCTATCTTCAATGAGAGGAAACACATTCAACGTCTTTATCCCACCATCTTAAAGAGCACTAATTGGCCCAGGTCACGTGCCACCTGCATTGTCCATCGTCACACCAAACTGGTCAGTGTTGGATACGGACGTTCAACTCAGCTGATTCCCCCTCCCCAAGAGGCAAGCAAGGGTCGAGACCACAGTTGGTGTGTCTGTGCTCCACCCCAGAACTACTGATGACCTTTAGCGAACATTTCATCACCGTCATAGTCCCCCAAAGAGTTTGTAAAGGCATTTACAAAACATTTAAATATTTACAAGTAGTTTGAAACAAAATCTTTACATTAAATTATAAACACTTATAATACTCACAAATATATGTTTTACAATAATAAAGTCATTTCCTTCATCCACTGATTACTGTCCTGTTCAAGTGCCACAGTTCTAACATTTGCCCTCTCTGGATCAATACAAAGGGTCAGTTGTGACTCTCTCCTCAGCGCACCAGTGTTCTGCTATTGGACTCATTCTCCAGAGATGGAGCACTGCAAGGGGGGAAAGGGACTCAATTGTTACCCCACAGCCCATCCTGGTCTTGGGTATCTAGATGAGTGTTTATGGGGGAATTTGAGACAAACCCAGCTGGGAACATCTGCCGTGCAACTCCCATTGGCCTGCTGTAGGACTGATACTGGCCTTAGCTCACTGATACCATCAATATCAAACACAGGTACTTTCAAGCCTATTGAAGCTTTTAGGGCATCCGTCAGACTCCCTGGAGGGATCTTCTACCAGTGTTGTAGTGCTAATTTTGTTAGATGCCGGAGCTGTCACTGGTGCTGGAGCGGCCACTGTTAAATTCCCCGCTGTTTATTTTGGCTTTTTTTTTTACAGAGGTGCTGGAGCAGCGCTCCAGTGAGCTCCGGCAGCACTGCACACCTGTCTTCTACTGAATGAATAAGTCAAGAGAAAGTATCGAGACATGAAGCTACAAAGAAAGTCCTATCCAAGAGTGATTGTATGACTTGGAAGGAGAGTGCTGATCAATAATACATTGCTGTAGGGTGGTGGACTCACAATATAACAATGTGAAACAGGCAGACACCAATAAATCTCATGAACACAGCATGCAGTAAACCTGCAACAGTTGAAACAGTTTGTTGGAGGCCATATATATATATATCTGAAATGTATTCCCTTCCATGACCATGGGAATACTTTGACAGAGGTGATAATTTATTACATTGCTTTCAGAATTACATTAGCAATGCCACATTCTCTAATATTCGAGATCTGCTACCTTGCAATGAGAAAAGATTAGATATTTGAAGAATGAGACTAGCAAGAGTTAAAGGGAAATGCCTTCAAAAGGAGGGCTCAGCAAACCATTTATTTTGTTTCTGCAAGGAAAACGTGTGACAATAAAAATCAGTTTCAACCACAACAGTAATACATGAAGTCACCGTGTGAAAATAAAGTGAGAAATCAGAAATATCCTTGCCAAGCACAATTTTTTAAATATATAAAGCATGCACTTGCTGCATTTAAGTAACAGAGAGGCTGATATAACTAATCTTCAAACTAAATCAAGTAAACATTTCAGTTCATATGCTAATATGTTAAGCAGTATGTTATTTGAAGCTCAATTGTGAATCCAACTCCAACTCTTGACTGACTCTCCAAAACAACGCAGTGGACGTACAACCCTGTCTGCATGGGTGACACAGCGGTAGAGTTGCTTCCTCAGAGCGCCAGAGACCCGGGTTTGATCCTGACTACAGGGTGGTGCTGACAATTCGGTTCGGAAGCAATGGAGAGGAATGTTCCCTGGTGAATATTTATCTATGGAACATTGCTGTTTGTGAGACCTTTGTTGTGTGAAAGAATGGATACGAATTTCCACTGTTACAATGAAAACAACACTTTATAGCCTGAAGAGCATTTTGCAAAATGATGAGGTACTGAAAGTTGCTGTAAAAATATGAGCCTTTTGTAACTAATACATGATTTTTGCTCGAGGAAGCTCAAGCAACAATAAACTATAAATTGTGAAATACAGTCATACAAAGGTCATTGCTTTAAGCACTTTATTGCTTTATATAAGCTTCCATTTTACTGTTTCTTGGCTTTTCTAGCTACAGAAGATACTGTAGAATCTGAATTTGAGTCTGAAGAAGGGTCTCAACCCGAAACGTCACCCATTCCTTCTCTCCAGAGATGCTGCCTGTCCCGCTGAGTTACTCCAGCATTTTGTGTCTACCTTTGATTTAAACCAGCATCTGCAGTTTTTTCCGAGACAGAAGATTGAATGGCGGTGCTGGCTCGAAGGGCCGAATGGTCTACTCCTGCACTTATTGTCTATTTCTAAGATACTGTTTTGTGTACGTAGAGGGCCCTTCTTAAATAAATCTATGCATGCATTGTTTATTCCAGTCTTCCTTAAACTGTATTGTATATTTTCTCCCCATCCCCCCACTCATTTAATAAATGCGCTCTTGAGGAATATACAGTATTGATTTTAATGAGGGTTAATTCAATGGCAATGCATTGATCTCTCACCTGATATCCTCCTAAAACATAATGCCACCACATAAACGAGCTAACGTCATTGTGGCAGTCTGACGTGAATCGGTGAACCCCTCACCATTTCTCTAGAAATTGTGTTACCAATGATCAGTGATTACAAACTCTGCAATATATTTTGATATATGGCATGCAGAGTAATTCATTCATTAAAACGATCAAAATAAGAACTTAGCATGCAGAACCAACGGGCCTCTCAATCTAAGATAGACACAAAAAGCTGGAGTTACCCAGCTTCTCTGGATAAAAGGAATAGGTGACGTTTTGGGTCGAGACTCTTCTTCAGACTCTGTTGCCTCTCTTTGTGATTCAATGACTGTGGATTATAGCTCATTTGTTCAGAGGGTATATGCTGAGAAAGATGAAAGGGGGCAATAGAGAAGGAAAATAAAAGGAAACTGGATTTATGAACTGTACCTGGAGCAAATCCAAAATAACAGAATATTGGAAATAGTGAACAGATCAGACTGAGAGTCGGAAAACAAAAACAAGAGATATAGACGGTGATATAGAGAGATATAGAACAAATGAATGGAAGATATGCAAATAAAGTGACTATGAGTTACAATGAAACTCACCAGGACGTCATTGAAACTAGTACAACATAGAAAATAAGTGCAGTAGGAGGCCATTCGGCCCTTCGAGCCAGCACCACCATTCATTGTGATCATGGCTGATCGTCCCCAATCAATACCCCGTGCCTGCCATCTCCCCATATCCCTTGACTCCGTTAGCCCCTGGAGCTCTATCTAACTATCTCTTAAATCCATCCAGTGATTTAGCGTCCACTGCCCTCTGTGGCAGAGAATTCCACAAATTCACAACTCTCTGGGTGAAAAAGTTTTTTCTCACCTCAGTTTTAAATGGCCTCCCCTTTATTCTAAGACAGTGACCCCTGGTTCTGGACTCGCCCAACATTGGGGAAAAATTTCCTGCATCTAGCTTGTCCAGTCCTTTTATAATTTTATATGTTTCTATAAGATCCCCTCTCATCCTTCTAAACTCCAGTGAATACAAGCCTAGTCTTTTCAATCTTTCCTCATATGTCAGTCCCGCCATCCCAGGGATCAATCTCGTGAACCTACGCTGCACTGCCTCAATTACAAGGGTGTCCTTCCTCAAATTAGGAGACCAAAACTGTACACAATACTCCAGATGTGGTCTTAACAGGGCCCTATACAACTGCAGAAGAACCTCTTTACTACTATACTGAAATCGTCTTGTTATGAAGGCCAACATTCCATTAGCTTTCTTCACTGCCTACAATGACTAGGGTGGGGGAGGGACAGAGAGAAAGGGATGCAAGGGTTAATTGAAGTTAGAGAACTTACCGTTGAGCTGTAAGCCACCCAAACAAAATATGAGGTGCTGTTCCTCCAATTTGCGTTTGGTTTAAACCAGCATCTGCAGTTCCTATACCTGTCTATCTGTCCTTTGCTTCTAATGCCAAGTTCAGACAATTGCAAGGAACACATGACAATGTCTCCTCCTATCCTCCTTCCTAAAGCAATAAAATGTCCTTATTCAGTCTTATTCAACCCTTTTCAATAAGTCTGTATACCTCCGTTAAATCTCTGCTTAACTTCGCTGGTCTAAATAAAATGATCTTCAAGTTTGTCCACAACGGATATATCTGAAAGATTTTTTTATGGTCAAGCACATTGTGCATATGGCCTTTCATAACCACATCAAAGCATCTGACCCATAAACTGGGAGGGACTGTCAGGAACTAACATTTTACTGCTCTCAAAAAAGCCATCTCTATTTACATGTGTGGGACGATTCCACACAAGCAAGCCACAATTCCATCACAAACCCAATCCTGTGAAGACTGGGGTCAAGCAAGGTTGTGTAATTGCTGCAACCCTCTTCTCAATCTTCCTCACTGGAACATTATGCCTTGCCTCCAATAAGACCTTCACTGAAGTGGATGAACAGGAAACAGCCTGATCAGAATCAAGATCACACTGACCTGATTCACTGAACTGCAATACCACAGATGCACTTGCATTTTTGCACTCAGGAGCTGGGCCCCATGCAAAATCATTTACCGAAGTGCTTTTATTTTAAAGTCATAAAATGAAATTGACAGGGTGGAAATCCTTGCCATTTCAGGCTAATTGTGAGTAATATTGGATGGGATGTAAAACTAAAATCACGTTTAATCCATAGGGTTTGGTCTTAGAGGCAAGGTTAAAATCACCCCCGCTGAGGGGAATGCTATTGTTTTGAGAGGGGGAGATTCTGATCATCAAGGCACATTTATCTGGAAGTCACACTGTTTCAAAATTACTTCATATTCATACAGGTACATGTACAGATCAAACCAATAGGCGTCAAGTGCATAATGCACCACAGGAGGAGTCTATTTGGCCCATCACACAGTCAAAAACTCCCATAAAAAGCTCTTGATTACTCTAATCTCCTGCTTCATCTCTGCAATCCTGGAAATTAACCCCCCAGGATATTTATCGAACACCTCTTTTTCATGGAATCCTAACTCATTTTAAACTAATGGAAATCTAAAATGAATCATTTGGCAACTCGGATCCAAATTACGCCATGAAATAAATCTGATTAGCCCATGATGGTTAGGAAGCATCTGTGAGGGAAATGGACATAGTCTCCTGTACCCATGTCCCTCCACAGATGTTGCTTGGCTGGCTGACCTCCTCCAGCAGTGTGTTTTTCAGTCAGGAGTCCAGCATCTGCAGTCTTCTCTGTGGCTCCTGATGGAACATCTGTCGTGTTTCACGACGCGATAAATTCATCCGTGCATGCCCCTCATATTCAGTGTTAGTCAACTCTTGCCAAATATCGCTCCATGGATGGTAAGAATACATCAAATTGGGCAGTTTCCCAGATGTTAAGATCAGCAGTCAAACTTCAACACTGAACTCTACTCTTAACTCCTCGTGACACAGTGCAATCTTCGACAGGGCACTTCCAAGATTATAAATGACTAATGGTGAGCTGCCTTTCTTTTCCTTGTTTTAGTTTATTTCAGGAGAGATCACTGAGGTACCTCACTAATAATACAAGTAAATGGCCCACCATACATAAAGGGGATTACAAAGCTTTGAGTTTTGCAAACCATGTCGTTTTTGATCTCTGGCGTGTTTATCTCCACCCCTGGTGGTGTTTGTTGTAGCCAGGACATAAAACGTCAGGTCTTTTCTGATCATTTTTAATTTCAAGAAACCATGGTAAACAAGGGGAATGTATGAGAAAAACACTCACTTTGTCATTGTAAATTGGGACCCTGCAAATAGTGTATAAAACAGACGGTCTTTTCTAACCAGAGTTGCCTATTTGCCATGTAACAGTTCATCATCAAAAATGTCTTTATTTGTATATCAAGCAGTGTTGTATTTCTTCGCGTTGCCCCCTGCCAAGCCACAAGCAGCAGGGTAGCTCCAATTTATGGAATGCAGTTTTACTTCAGTAACGTTGCCAGCTGCAGAAAGACCAGTTTTCTATGCCAACAGTGCATGAACTATTGCTTTCTACAGTAGACCAGCATTGTGCTGCTTTGCATGGACCCCAATGACAGGACAAAATAAACCAGTCACGAGGCGGAAACGCTGGTCTTCCTCTCTCTCTCTCTTGTTTGTTGGGATCCATGGCCATTAAAACCCCCTCAAGAGGAAATAAGGTGCTGACAGTATCCATCCGGAATTTGCATATAAATTAAAACCCTTACGCCCCAGTAATTGTAAGATTTCGTAAGTGGTTTACAATTTGACCAGTGTGCAGGTCCACCTCTGATATATTTGTTACCCCCTCAGAAGCAGTTTCATTAGGAATTACCAAATAGAATTGGCCACCTATTTGAGGATTATTATGCTGATCAAAATTAGCCATAATCTCTAGACACATGTTAAACCGTGAGTTCAAGCACATAGTGCAAAACAGTACAGTGTGTTCAGCTGAGATAGTCACTTGTGGAATAGGAATATCCCAGGCCATTAAAGCTATCATGTAGTCAGTATCACTTTCATTTGAAATTAAAACTATAATAATTATTAAATAAACCACGACAACGTGTGCAGAATAACATTAGGCACAGAGAAGCTTTTTCATTAGGGGCTGGGATGCTATGATATTATATGCGCAAGCCTTCTGAACCCAGAAATCGAAGCTTGCTTGAACATACTGCTCTGATTACGATGTTAAGTGTCAACCAGCCCTCTCAGTAACTTTAGTTGGAAAATTGCAAGGGAGAAATATGCGCCAACAGGAGACCCACTTGAAGGATTCTACCAGATAGGTCATTGAGACGTCATTGAGTCATACAGTATGGAAACAGAACCTTCGCCCAACTTGGCCATGCTGACCAAGGTGTCCCATCTACACTAGTCCCACCTCACTGCATTTGGCCCATAAATCCACTAAATGTTTCCTATCCATGAATATAACTTATGATAACAAAGAGAATGGTATTCCTGCACATTCTGATGAAGAGTCTGAAACATTGACTCTATCTGTTACTGTAGACTTTTCATAACCTACTGAATATTTAGAGCGTTTTTGTTTTGATTTTCCAGTTTATTTGACTTTCATTGGAAGAAAAGTTCTGGTCACATTCAGCCAATGAATAAAGGCTAAAGATTTCAGGATCTGACCTTCAGAAAAGCTTTAATGTCTTAAAATATACCCCCTCCATCTATGTAAGATGTGTTCCCTGCTGTGCAAATGGCAGATTAAAGGCATTGCTGCTTCACTGGAATGCCCAATCCAGCTATTATAAATATATGTCCTACATGCTGAAACCGTTGCTGATTTTCAAACTGACAACATCAATGGGATCACTGACACAACAGACTCTTGTATATGGAGAATCCGAACAGCAAATGGATATTATTTTGTTGTATTCACTTTGCAAACGTATTGTGCGAACAGTCCTTTACACAGTAATAAACTGAATTCCTCCTCTTGACAACTTCAGTGATGAATGTCTGATTGTCCATTTAGCCTTTGTGCCCCTTCCCAATAAAATAAGTGAACACACCAAATTAATCCAAACCTGCCTATTTTGAGTGTGGCCCAGACTATTCAAAGAAAAAGACTTGGATCTAGGTTATGTTTCACAAAATGGGACTGGGATATATACCTCGTTGGTTTGGAGAAAGCCCTCCACATAGGAAGTCAAAAAAGAGAGCGAGGAAGCACTTTCAAAGAAGGATGGTATTGACTCCTTAAAAATAACACCACAAATGAGCCAAAATTCCACAGGCCGTTTGAATTTGCCCAGAGTAAAGCGTGCTCATTCTGTTTGAAGAGTGCATAATGTCATTCTGAAATAAACAACATGTTTGTAGTCACAAGGAACTCAAAGGCTTTCCATTTCACTACTCTGCTCTGCTTACCTGACACTGTTTTGTATCTATGGCCCTTGTCTACCCATCTGCCAATTAAACCACCCTTACCTGTGTCTATCAATCACTTGCCAGGCTCTGTGCTGTTCCTACCCCTTTTCTAGCTTTTTTTCCTTCTACTGCAAACAGTTTGAAGAAAGATCCCTATCTGAAACTTTGCCTATTCATTCCCTCGACATATGCTGCCTGACTCTTTGAATTACTCCAGCACTTGTGTCTTAAAATGTTTTGTGGTGCTCTTACAGGTTAAAGTTGGACATTGTCAGGAAAGATTGATGATATTAGTGCACCGGAAATTGGTCAAGCAAGATTAAACAATTTGCAACTGACAAGGTGAAAGAATGCGTGAGCTTCTAAATGTCCAATCATACAATTAGTCAAAGATTGATTATCAACTATTATTCTAGAACAACTACAGCCTGTTTATAACTAACCTTTAACAGAGCAGAAGTGCTGCAAGGAGCTTCATGGGAACATTGTTGAGCAACAAATTGATGTTGCACCACATAAAACATTAGTTTAGTTGGACGATAGCTTTGTGGAAAAAGACAACCCTGCAGGCCATTTTGTGAAAATACATAAAGGTTGAGTGCTTTCTTTTGAACAGTCATAACTTTCGCTCAGTGGGAAACCGAACAAGCAGAGCAATAATAATGTTGTAGTAAAAGATAAACTGGTAGAAAGCAGAGAGTTTTTGGAATGAAGAGAAGATTACCAGACATCAGGATCACAGGACATTCACGAGAAACATTAACTCTGTTTCCCTCTGCAGGTACAGCAGGCAGTGAAGAAAGCCAATGGAATGTTGGCCTTCATAACAAGAGGAGTTGAGTATAGGAGCAAAGAGGTCCATCTGCATTTGTACAGGGCCCTAGTGACACCGCACATGGAGTACTGTGTGCAATTTTGGTCTCCAAATTTGAGGAAGGATATTCTTGCTATTGAGGGGGTGCAGCGTAGGTTCACTAGGTTAATTCCCGGAATGGTGGGACTGTCGTATGTTGAAAGACTGGGGCGGCTAGGCTTGTCTACACTGGAATTTAGAAGAATGAGAGGGGATCTTATCGAAACATATAAGATTATTAAGGGCTTGGACACGTTAGAGTCAGGAAACATGTTCCCAATGTTGGGGGAGTCCAGAACCAGGGGCCACAGATTAAGAATAAGGGGTAGGCCATTTAGAACGGAGATGAGGAAAGACTTTTTCAGTCAGAGAGTTGTAAATCTGTGGAATTCACTGACTCAGAAGGCAGTGGAGGCCAAGTCTCTGAATGCATTCAAGAGAGAGCTAGATAGAGCTCTTAAGGAAAGCGGAGTCAGGGGGTATGGGGCAAGGTGAATTCTTATTTTCATCACTAGTTGCACCCTTCGAGCCAGCACCGCCATTCAATGTGATCATGGCTGATCATTCTCAATCAGTACCCCGTTCCTGCCTTCTCCTCATACCCCCTGACTCTGATATCCTTAAGAGCTCTATCTAGCTCTCTCTTGAATGCATTCAGAGAATTGGCCTCCACTGCCTTCTGAGGCAAATTCCACAGATTCACAACTCTCTGACTGAAAAAGTTTTTCCTCATCTCTGTTCTAAATGGCCTACCCCTTATTCTTAAAACTGTGGCCCCTTGTTCTGGACTCCCCCAACATTGGGAACATGTTTCCTGCCTCTAACTTGTCCAACCCCTTAATAATCTTATACGTTTCGATAAGATCTCCTCTCATCCTTCTAAAGTCAATAAATTCTTAAAAATTGCCTGGAATTAAATTAAAATAAAGGTAGAAGTAGTAATGGTTTTGTTGCTAAAAGACCAATTGAGTTCACTCGTGCCCTTTAGGGAAATAAATTTGTCATTCCGATCTTCTCTGGCCGATATCTGACTCCAAACCCAGATGAACACGCTTAATTTTGATTCTTCACTAGACTTTGAAAGGGTTGTCCAAACATTTGTTTGCATCACCACAGTCTACAATCCCAAAGCCATCTAACAGGAAGACAACTGACTGCCATCTTCTCGTGTGCAACTAGGGATGAAAATAAGAATTCACCTTGCCCCACATTGTGTGAATGAAGAACAAAGAGGTTTCAGCGAGATAACCCAATGATGTCAGACTCCGCATGGTCCTTATTTCTGAATTGTTTGGATTCACTTAGGTTGCATAGAGGCCAAAAGGTCCAAGATCACGTACAAGCATGCTGTTGGATCCTCATGAATTTTGGGTACTCACAGGCAATAATTCATGTATGATCCTAGTTCCATTTTAGGAGAAAGTCACGAGCAATTCCTATATTTCATAGTTTAATGGAGATTCTGGCCAAGTATGGAGACATCAGACACAGGCATAAGAGGCTGCCCTCCAATCTCCACAGCAAGGATTTCAGCTACTACCATTCCAGCTGCTCCCAATATTGGTATTGGTTTATCATTGTTAAAATGTACTGAAATATAGTGGGAAAACTTTGTTCTGCATGCAAATCATACCGTGCATGATTACATTTAAATCATGTACAAGTTCAACAAATAGTTTAAACTATTTATGTCATCCATCAATCTTACATTTCAGTTGAGTTGTCTCTCTTGTTGAACATTTGCAATATTAAAAATAAGCAGTTAAGCTTCACTAGGACATTATTGGCTGTAACTGTGAGGTTGCATGGTCATGAAGGGCATTATATTAACACAAGTCGTTCTATTCTATTTTGTTATTTTATTGGTTTGCAGCTCTAACTCATATTTCTTAATCAATATTCTTTGTCGTGATTCAAGGCCAAAAGCGGTTAAATCCAAAGACATACAGGTATGTAGGTTAATTGACTGGGTAAATGTAAAAATTGTCCCTGGTGTGTGTAGGATAGTGTTAATGTGCGGGGATCACTGGGCGGCGCGGACTCGGTGGGCCGAAGGGCCTGTTTCCGCGCTGTATCTCTAAAATCTAAAAAAAAAAGCTAAATGGGTGAAAAATCATGCTCTCTACGGTGTTGGATTTATACCCGTGGAGCAGTGAGGGAGGGATTCCTAATGGATATTGTGCACAAAGTCTCACACAAAAAGCGATGGCAAGAGCTCTTAACATTGGGGTTCCTCAAAAGGACATGTTGCTTCAGCTCGTGGAGATATATTGGTCCCAGGGGTGATGGGTCAGAGATAAAAGCAAACCTCCTGCTCTTCAATAACCAATTGGGTATGTGGCATTAGAGGCAGACATCATATGTGAAAGGATTGATGGGGTCAACATCCCAATTTGAATAGAATGACCATAGAGACAGAGAGTCATAGTGCTGCACAGCACAGAAACAGGCCCTTCTGCCCAACCTATTCACGCCGACCAAGATGCCTATAAATGCTAATCCCATTTGCCTGCATTAGGACCATATCGCTCTTTTCCTTTCCTATCCAGGTACTTGTTAAAATACCTTTAATGCTATGTAATTGTATCTGGCTCTACCACCTCCACTGGCAGATAATTCCATATAACCTCCACCCTCTGCATGAACAACTTCCCACAGATTGCCTTTCCATTTTTCCTCTCTCACCTTAAACCTACTCCCTCTAATTTTAGACCCCAGTCTCCTATGCTTTGGTGAGAACATGCCCAGCCTATTCAATCTCCGATGGCAATTGAAACCCTCCATTCCAGGCAACACCTTGGTACATCTCTTTGGCATTCTCTCTAAAGCAGCCATCTCCTTCCTGTAGTGTGGCAGCCAGAACTGTACATTAGGTAAGGTTTAACCAATATTTTATACAGCTACAATATGGTGCCCCAACTCTTCTACTCAAAGCCTTGGCCTATATCTTCTTCCGTACCCTACACCCCTGTGTCACCCAGTGAGACCGCACCTGGAGTAATGTGTGCAGTTTTGGTCTCCAAATTTGAGGAAGGATATTCTTACTATTGAGGGCGTGCAGCGTAGGTTTACTAGGTTAATTCCCGGAATGGCGGGACTGTCGTATGTTGAAAGACTGGAGCGACTAGGCTTATATACACTGGAATTTAGAAGGATGAGTGGGAATCTTATTGAAACATATAAGATTATTAAGGGGTTGGACACGTTAGAGGCAGGAAACATGTTCCCAACGTTGGGGGAGTCCAGAACCAGGGACCACAGTTTAAGAATAAGGGGTAGGCCATTTAGAACAGAGATGAGGAAAATCTTTTTCAGTCAGAGAGTTGTAAATCTGTGGAATTCTCTGCCTCAGAAGGCAGTGGACGTCAGTTCTCTGAATGCTTTAAAGAGCTCTTAAGGATAGCGCTCTTAAGGTTAGCGGAGTCAGGGGGTATGGGGAGAAGGCAGGAACAGGGTACTGATTGAGAATGATCAGCCAGGATCACATTGAATGGTGGTGCTGGCTCGAAGGGCCAAATGACCTACTCCTGCACCTATTGTCTATTGTCTATTGTCATCAGTTTCAGTGAACTATGAATTTAAACTATGAGGTATCTCTGAACACCAATATTCCTAAGGTCACTGTCAATAACTGTGTATGGACTGCCGCTATATAACATCCCAAATTGCATCAGGGTGCCATACACATCTGTATCATCAGTGTGATTCCATTGCTGGGTTCAATGTGAGCAACTTGAAAGCATTTCAGTCTTACCTATGTTCCAACAGGGCTTCAGCTCCCAGTTAAGGCCAAATGTTTACAGTCAAACCCTGCAAGGCACCTTCAGTACATACTCACACTCTACTCTTGCAGAAACAACATCCAGCGCATATTAAACTCTAATATCATTCCCAAACAGTTCTGTGTACAGAGATGTAGCAATACAAATAGAGATGTCTAAATTCAATTTCACACAGCACTTCAGACTTGATCACATTTTGAAATCAATATTCCACATTGAATCAATTATAGAACAAATAAAAACAGAACCCATACTACTGTTGTTGAGTTTCTGTGCCCCTATTTTTAATGATGCTTTAATTGGAGCACTTCCATGGTTAATTTGAAGACAGGTCATATTAGACCAATCTACATTGACCTTTTGACCTTAAATAGATCGAGCCTCTGTCTAATTCTGAAATCTCGAAGGTAGCGCTGTGTTAGAAATTCCAGCTACTATTTCTAATTAATGTTCTCAATAACAGTTCAAGAGATGTACATAATTACAGACGAATCTTGCTTGATCTGCTTTGACAATGCCAAAATGTGTTGTGATAACAATAGTACTCTAAATAATCAAGGATACAACTTGCCCTGTGTAATCCAGAGACAGATTTATAATGGAAACATCACTTTTTATTTGCTGTTATTGTTGCTCCCGCCAACTTTAATCAGTTTTGAGTTAAGGGAGGCTGTTATGAAGGGCATGATGGAATCAGCCATGCGTTGGCAGATGTTATTGTTCAATTCTAACAGGCACTGGGATCAAAGAGGGGGCATATAAAATTCTGAGGTCATTTTCTGAAACAACAGCACTAATTCAGCCTGCAATATTTCTACTTTCCAGTCCTGCATCCCAGTGCTCATTCACAAGTCTCACTTTGGCCATCAGAATGAACTTCAGCTGACTGCAAACACCCGGTTGTATTATCCTTGAATAGGTGATTCTATATATTGACCATTCGAAGGTATTTATTCACAAAATGCTGTAGTAACTCAGCAGGTCAGGCAGCATGTCAGGAGAGAAGGAATGGGTGACGTTTCGGGTCGAGACCCTTCTTCAGACCTGAAGAAGGGTCTCGACCCGAAACGTCACCCATTCCTTCTCTCCTGAGATGCTGCCAGACCTGCTGAGTTACTCCAGCATTTTGTGAACAAATACCTTCGATTTGTACCAGCATCTGCAGTTATTGTCTTATACTATATATTGACCACGTCACTCATCATGCATGTCGTACCGTCAAGCACGTGTGAAGAAAGAAACAGAAAAAGAGATCCAGTGATCCCAGAGCCAAACCAGATATTGTGGCACTGTAACTATTGCTATTCAGGTATGTGAAAAGCAACATGTTTTCAATTCTAATTATTTGCGTCATGGTCATTTGAGCATACTTTCATTTTGTTGCCACGGTATATATTCTCTGGGCTATGTGGGTTTATTTTTCATTGGAAGTAAGAGCAGAGTCATCCGTGCAGCCAATGGATTATGGCTGATCTGGTCTTGAACTTAATACAATTTTCTTGTTTGCTTCCTCTAACTCTTGATTTGCCTGTAGTCTACAATTCCAGCTACCCCCAGCAGGGAACATACCTATTGACGCAGCAACCACCAATTCCTTCTCATCTCTTTCTGAAATGGCTGACACCTTATCCTAAGATTAATCTTGCTAGATAGATACAAAGTGCTGTAGTTACACAGCGGGTCAGGCAGCATCGCTGAAGAAAAAGGATGGGTGACATTTTGGGTCGGCACCCTTCATCAGTCCCGATCTGAAACATCAGCCACCCTTTTTCTCAACAGATGTTGTCTGACCCGCTGATTTACTCCAGCAGTTTGTGTCTATCTTCGGTATAAACCAGCACCTGCAGTTCATTTCTACACTCCTCACGCTAGATTAAGATTCCTCAAATAGGGGAAATATTCTCTCGACATTTACCATGTCAAGCCTTCACAGAATCGTTCATATGTCAATGAAATCACAGGTCATGTTTCTAGACTTCAGATTACAGGCCCAACTTGCTCAGCATTTCCTTATTATTGGAGTCCATAGCAACTGCTCTGCCAGCAGGAAATTTCAGAGTTATGGATGCAGTCCGACACATCACACAAATTAATTGGGCTATCTTCCCCACTACCTAACCCTTCATTGATTCTACCACATTGCCTTAAGAAAGAATTTTAAATTCAAACTGCCATATCTAACCTTGATCAATTCTGCTGCTGACAAATGGTCAAAATACAAGAGGCGGTTGATAATTTGATTGCACAACAATCATCAAGAAACCTCATCATTTTCTTTACTTCCATAAAGAATAAGATTTGGTCTGGTGCAGAGAAGAATCCATGCACCCTTATAAATAATTATAATCAATTTACTCCCACTTGTATTAGATAAAAACAGATCAAAAATCAAAAGTCTTATGAAATCCAGATCGACACAAACTCCGCAGGTAGTTAGAAATCATGCCAAGCTGCAGCTTTGCAGAAATAAACACACTTTGTTCTGCAAGCACATTGGTGCAAGAGCATTATTCCGGAGTGAGGTCTGTGCATGGATCTCGCAGGAGTTTCAATCTCAACATGGAAAGCAATTGGATAATTGTCTCTTGGGTGCTTGCATGCTATGTTAATAAACTGACATCTAGACTGACAGTCAGCAGCAGATTAACAAAGTGCTTATTCCTCAGAGGTGCCCCTTTCCAGGTTCATTATAATCCAAGGCACATTTTGTTTTAAATACGAAGCTCTCTTTGCATCTCCAGTGGTTTAATATTAAAATCCCAGGATTGTCTTCGGGTTAAGCAGAGGAATGTGTTGAGTTTCATCACCTCGTCCAGAATGGGCAGCTCTGCACAACACATCATTGAACGAAGCATTCCAACTCAGGGACGTACATGGCTGTACGACAAACTGACGAGTTAACAAGCTGCTCTTGCAGGAAAGGAGAGACAAGATTTATTGGCATTGTAAATAATCAATTCAACAACTAAATCTCCTGTGGATAATAGAACGAGGTGGTGTGTGCCAACCTTGAAAATCAAAATGATTTAATAGCCTCCTCTATCCTAAGTGAGAGTAAAGGCGTAGTAAAGGTGTTGCTCGACCCATTCCCCTACCCTCCTGGCCTAAGCCGTTCCAGTGTTGTTGATCAGTGAAAAGCCTACAGCCCATTCTCAAAGGGGAAGTTAGGAGGATTCCAGTTGAATGCTCTGGGACTTGACTGCTTTGTTTTTGAAACCACACCATGGAATCTTGTTTGTGCCATGGGTGGCTCTGTAGTGCAGCTAGTCGAGCCACTTCATCACGGCTCCAGTGACTTGGGTACAATCCTGACGTCAGGTGCTGTGTGGAGCTTGCATGCTCTCCCTGTGAGTTTCATGTGAGTTTCCTGTGGATGCTCTAATTTCCTCCCACATCACCAAAACATGTGGGTTGATAGCTCAACTGGTCACTGTAAATTGCCCCTGTGTGTGAAGGTAAGAGGTAGTCGAGTGGGGTGGGGGTGGCAGAGTTTGTAAGGAATAAGGTGTGAGAAATAAAATGGGTTAGGATGGAATAGCATAGCATGAAGCTTGATAGTTAGTGCAGATTCAGTGGTCTATAGTTCAGGTTAGTTTAGTTTAGCGTGGAAACAGGCCCTTCAGCCCACCGGGTCCGTGCCGACCAGCGATCCCCCATACATTAACGCTCTCTCCAAAGAGCGCCAAAATACCTGGAATGCACTGGTTGAGTCTACAGACATGTTAAAGAACAGCAAGAAGGCATGGTCTCTAATCCGCAAGCTTCGTGGTGACCTGAAAGTTGTTCTTCAACAACCCAAGGTCACTGCAAATCAAGTTGCTCATCAATTGCTCTTGAATGGTAAAAGTGGAAAGAGGCAAAAGAAGACCAAGCTAGACTGTAGCAAGTACAGTGAAGACCCAGGCTTTGCAAGACCATTCACCATGGGAGAGCTGGAAACTGCCATTTCAAGCCTTAAACCAGGAAAGGCAATTGGCTTGGATAATATCGCAACTGAGCAGATCAAATATTTTGGACATGACGCAAGGAAGTGGTTATTACAACTATACAATCACTGCCGAGCAACCAACAAGCTGCCCCAGATCTGGAAAAAAGCATATGTGATAGCACTGTTAAAACCAGGGAAAGATCCATCAACCCAAAAGAGCTACAGGCCGATCTCACTTCTTAGTCACACCTAAACAGAATAACTCCAACACTAGATGAACGCCTCATCCCCGAGTAAGCAGGATTCCAACCTGGAAAGTCAACAATAAGCCAAGCTCTCAAATTCACACATCATATCAAAGATGGATTTGAGAAAGGGATGGAGACAGGCATAGTCTTTGTTGACCTATCTGCAGCATATGACACAGTCAACCACAGATGTCTGCTTAGCAAGATCTTGGATTTGATGAAGGACATTCGGCTCACAGAGCTGATTGAAACTATGCTGGAGAACAGGATGTTGTTTGTAGAATTGAGTGGCAAACGAAGCAGATGGCGTAGGCTGAAGAAATTGTCTCCCTCAAGGGAGTGGGCTTGCTCCCTTACTCTTCAACATCAACACCAATGACCAACCAAGAAGTGATGGAACTCAGCGCTTTGCATACGCTGCCGCCTAAGATACTGATTTCTCAGTAGTAGAGGAAAGGCTGACCGATGCTCTCAATCAACTAACAGCACATTATGTGGAGAACCACCTCCGTACAAACTCATCTAAGACACAGGTGTGTGCCTTCCACTTGAGAAACCAAGAAGCCAAGAGACAACTTCAGGTAAACTGGTCTAGAACAACATTGGAACACTGTGAGCACCCGGTTTAATGGTGTAACCCTTGACCGATGTCTTAGCTTCAAGACCCATATTGAGAAGACAAGGCCGAAAGTAAGTGCACGCAACATTGTTGTTAGTAAGCTCACCAACACAAGATGGGGTGCCAGCCCACAGACCCTACCTTCCACTGCCTTAGCCCTCTGCTTTTCTACTGCTGAGTATGCATGTCCAGTATGGGAAAGATCCACCCATGCCAAGAAGCTGGACCCAGCCCTCAATGCTTCCTGCAGACCTGTCACAGGTTGTCTCAAGCCAACAAGTACTGACAGCTTCTACCTCCTGGCAGGCATAGCCAGACATCAGAAGAGCAGGAGCCAGCATGAAGGAGCGCCAGCGGAAGATAACAGTTGAACGACATCCAATATCCGACCAGACACCATTTCTGAGCCGCCCAATGTCGAGGAAAAGTTTTCTTAACTATGTGATTCCTCTTGAGTCTGGCATTACAACAAGTGAAGCACGAGTCTCCATATGGGATGATAGAATATCCACTCTACCTCCCTCAACTACCATGGGACTAACGGCAAGTGAGCAACTCCCTCCTGGTGCAGACGCAAGTTGGGCCAGATGGAAATGCCTCAATCGATTGAGAACTGGTGATGGCAGAGCCAAGGTATCTCGAAACAAGTGGGGATATAACTCCAACAATGTCACCTGTGAATGTGGTATTGAACCACAAACAATAGAACACCTGCTGAAATGCCCTCAACTGGAAAACCAATGCACAGCTGCCCATCTCACTGCCTACAATGAAGATGCCGAGAAGTGTGTTCAGCTCTGGCTGAACAATATCTAAGCTTGTGATGTGGACTCGATAAGAACACTATCCTACACACACTAGGGACAATTTTTGCATTTACCAAGCCAATTTACCTGAAACGACACCCATTCCTTCTCTCCTGAGATGCTGCCTGACCTGCTGAGTTACTCCAGCATTTTGCGAATACATACCTGTAGGTCTTTGGTGTGGGAGGAAACCAAAGATCTCGGAGAAAACCCACGCGGAGAACGTACAAACTCCATACAGACAGCACCCGTGGTCGGGATCGAACCCGGGTCTCTGGCGTTGCAAGCGCTGCAAGGCAGCAACTCTACTGCTGCGCCACCGTGCCGTCCTGTTCTTGTGCTGCATCTCTACATATCTCTCATGACCCGTGTCAAAAAGTGGAAGGTGTTTTGATTTGGTGTCTCAGCAAATAATATCAGCTGAGTGCTTGTTGATTGCCATGGATTCGGTCGGCCTGTTCCTGTGCTTAATCTCTATGTGACTGTTGGAAGTGAGGAAGCATAGCGAGGATGATTGGTTGAATAAACAATCTTTGTATTGATGTTTATGTCAGTACTTAGACCAAGAAACATAGAGAATATGAACAAGGAAGGATATGCCCTTATGGCAACATAGCCAACATATGCTTTGGTCAATTGAGAAAATGGACATTTGCAGAATAAGACCTGGCATATAATTCAGGATCTCCTGGGCGGTTGTAATCCATGTCCTCCAGTATGTTTCACAGTTTAGAGTATTAACAACAAGCACCTCAAAGCAATGGTAAGATACCACCAATCCTTCCCCAGAAAATCCTCCAGATATATTGGAAGAATCAGCAAGCCAACACCAGCATCATCTCCTTGGCCAACATGGAGATGTTTAAAGTACACTGGCTTACTTAGCTGAGTGTACCGTTCCGAACGGTAACTCCCGCGTATGGACGCCGGCACCTTACGTGCATGCGTGCCGGCATTCCTGCCGGCCAGGACGGTCAAAGTTGCACGTGTGCACGGTAGATTGGAAACACCGTCCAGTCAGAGGATGGTGATGTGGGACTTACGCGGGACTCGGCTGGGACTCACGGTCTGAATGGCTGCAGCCATCTTTTGTAAGTCACAATGTTGTTTCAAGTTCAAAGTTAATTAATAAACTACCATTACATTACTTATCCCATTGTGGTTATTGTGCCGGCCAATACATAACAATGAGTAAACCGGACATTAGAGTCCCAAAATAGACATTCTATTGTGAGTTTGGGGGAAGAGATTACCAGGTGGACAGAGGAAAAGGCTGAAGATGTATGAAATGGAAGAAGATCATTGATTCCAGAATACTCTGAGTAATGCTGAGAACCTCAAGGACACTTGTGCAGAGCACGCATGGGCAAGAGTCTGATATTCCCACATTGACCCAGAACCCATAGAAATGGCAGGATACAGAGGGTCTGCCGACATACGTGTCTAGATTATAGTATGTAGTTACCAGCAGTGAAGGCTTGGAACCACTGTAACTGTCATCCAGATTATGAAGAAGGGTCTCGACCCAAAACATCATTTATCCTTTTTCTCCAGAAATGCTGCCTGACCCGCAGAGTTACTCCAGCACCTTGTGTCTATCTTTGGTATAAACCAGCATCTGCAGTTCCTTGTTTATACACTTTGTATGACAGTGGAGTTTTGAATTGCTCTTTCATTCGCCAAGCAAAAATATAAACCATCAAATTAGAACTAAAGTTCTCAATTCTGGTCTGCCAATACTCATTCTTTAAAAATGCTCATAAACCAGGAAAAATTAAACAATTCTTTGATACTGGAATTTAGAAGGATGAGGGGGGATCTTATTGAAACATATAAGATAATTAGGGGATTGGACACATTAGAGGCAGGAAACATGTTCCCAATGTTGGGGGAGTCCAGAACAAGGGGCCACAGTTTAAGAATATGGGGTAGGCCATTTAGAACGGAGATGAGGAAGAACTTTTTCAGTCAGAGAGTGGTGAAGGTGTGGAATTCTCTGCCTCAGAAGGCAGTGGAGGCCAGTTCGTTGGATGCTTTCAAGAGAGAGCTGGATAAAGCTCTTAAGGATAGCGGAGTGAGGGGGTATGGGGAGAAGGCAGGAACGGGGTACTGATTGAGAGTGATCAGCCATGATCGCATTGAATGGCGGTGCTGGCTCGAAGGGCTGAATGGCCTACTCCTGCACCTATTGTCTATTGTCTATTGTCTATTCATACCTTTTCACAACATAAGTCATTGAAGCAGAAGTAGGCATTGAACATCAACCATATTAATCCATTCCGTGGTTCATGGAAGATCACTGTTGGCCTTAGCTCCACTTTCCTCCCTATTTGGCCATAGATGTGCAAGTTTTCTCCCATCACTTTGCTGAAACTTTATGAAACATCACCCTGTAATCTCCTGCTGAGTTTCAATGTCACCCTTTAATCTTTTCCCAGTCCACTTTCATTATTTCATTTTAATTGCCTTTATTTAAATTTCTAAAATAAGTTTCAAATACAAGTTTCTCATCCTCAATCTACGTTTGAAAGTTGATCTTGTGATTATCTCTGTTTCTTATAGGATTCTTTACTGTGAGATCATGAATTAATTTTGTCTCATGTCATAATACATAATACAAAATACATAATACATAATACATAAGCCTCTTCCTTAATTAGTTCCTCGATGTATTGCTGTAAGAAATCATCCCAAATACACTCAATGAACATGTCCTCAAGACTACCTTTAGCAATTTAACTTGTCCAATCTATTTAAGTAAAACATCCAGCCAAACTGACTCTATATCCTGAGCTCCTGGAACAGTATCATTCCTCACCAATGTCTTAATTGCATCCTTGATTGACAGTCTTACCTTATCTTCTTTTTTGCTCTGCATATACTTCCAAAATCCATCCCCAACACCATTGACAAAGTCTATCCATCAGGGAATTCATTATTTTCCTGTTAAGGTCCATCCTATCTGACTTGTTGAAGTCTCACCACCCTCATATATAGTCCTGATTCTTCATCAATCTGAAAACCTTCTGCATCGTTTCTCGCACCATGTAGCTGTATTTCTATTTCTGTACTCAGCAGCACACGAGAGTAATTCAGAAATTACTAATTACCCTTGTGATCCTGTTAACCAACTCTACAAGAAACTGATCTTCGGACTATTCTGGTTGGAAAAATGAATTATGTTGAGATTATTTGTGGAAAGCAAAATATGTTTCATTCTTTTCAGTCCTACCTTTTCATACATAGAACACAAAAAAACAATGTTTATTTTTTTAATGAATATAATTACTGCTTTTGTAAATTTCATTGCTTTGGAAATTCTTAAGCTGGTTCACCTTTAAAATTGTTACGTTTTCAAATCTTGTTTTTTGGTAGATTTTCCCACTCTATGCATTCTGACCAAAAGATCTCACTGTTAATAATCCTGTCCAAAGCATTGTCGAGTCACAGAGTCGGACAGCAGAGAAACAGGCCCTTCAGCCCATCATCTCCATGAAAACATTTTTGCCCCTCTATGCTAATCCCATTTGCCAATGTTTTTGGGTAAACATTTTTTCTACTTCCTGATGCATTGGTTGTCAATGCTGTCAGGAAAGAATATTAAGGTCAGTCATAATTTGGGTGTTTCAACAGTGCTCTTGGTGTAGGGGGGAGAGAGAGAATGGGGGTCAGAGAATGGGGGCAGAGAGATGTATGGAGGGAATGAGCATTCGATTTAATAGAAGGTTGAAATTGAGAGAGGGGGAAAGAAATTTAGAAAAGGGGGAATTGGAAAATGTTCATGAGAATTAAGAGGAGGGAAGAAACAGGAATGAGAGTGAGGTGGGGGGAAGAGTGTGGGAGAGAGAGAAAGATTAAAAAGCAATGACATTTGGCATGGGGGAAAGATGGAAGGATGACAGTAAGAATGAGAGTGAGATATGAAAAAGTGATAGATGGAAACACAGCTGGCGTACAGAGAGGGAAGAATGGGTTAGATCTAACCTAACTCCCTTTTCAAACTGATAAAATGCAACAAATGGCATTTTAAAAGAAAGTTTGTTCTAATCAATTTTGTGGATGGGGCTTGGTTTGATGACATCCATCTACAGGTTTAAAGTAAATGTGTGCTGTAAAATGCGCAGCGCCTAATATATTACACATGGTCACACTTAATGCTGGGGGGAAGAGGTATGTATAGGTGCTTGGATTGGTATTTCTATAAAGCTCAAAGTCATATTGACTCCTAACTTTTTCGCCACAAGCTTTGTCCAGGCAATTGCTATATCTCCCAATTTGCTGTTCTTCCCTGCATTAGAGATGTTCCCGAGGTACAATGGTCAAGGATAAATTATCTAATCTGTTTTGATTTCAATGATGAGCAGGAGATATTTACCAACAGTGCTGTCTTTCTACACCCAAGTGCAGATGGCTATTGGCTGCATGTAAACATACGGGGAAATTCAGATGATACAATAATCTCTCGCATGCACCATCTGCATTGATTATCGAATAAAGTTAGTGAACAGAATAGGCAGGTGAAAGGCAGAGAGCGAGGAATGAGAGTTGGTTTAACTTGCACATATTTTAATGCAAGAGGCCTGACGGGTAAGGCAGATGAGCTTAGGGCATGGTTGGGTATGAGCACCTGGGACGTTGTAGCCATTACTGAAACCTGGTTAAGGGAGGGGCAGGACTGGCAACTCAATGTTCTGGGTTATGGGAGCTTCAGGAGAGACAGGGGTGAGGGTAAAAGAGGAGGGGAGGTTGCATGGTTGGTTAAGGAGGATGTCACGGCAGTGATCAGAGGTGACTTTACGGACGGTTCGTCTAGTGAGGCTCTATGGGTGAAGCTGAGGAACAAGAAAGCGATGGAGCTTTTAAACATTGCAATTGTATGCACCTCACCCACTTCCTCTGGCAGCTCATTCCACATTCCCACCACCCTCCGTGTGAAAGAGTTGCCCCTTAGGTCCACAATAATTTTTTCCCCTATCACCTTAAATCTATGGGTGATCATGAGAGGATCTGAGAAAGAGATTTAATACCAGGAAGGTTGCATAGAGAGAGTGGAATTGGCCCCACTGCAGCAAATGTAAGGGAGGGCATATAAAATTAAGGTGAGTGGCAAAAGACCCATGATGGACATGAGGAAAAACTTACATACGCAGTGAGTTGTTGGGGTCTGGAATGTGTTACTAAGAGAATACAACAGCCATGCAGAGAAGGTGCAGGATGGCACTAGCAAGTTCATTCTTACACGGAACTCTACACTGTCAACAAGCCAATTATCTCCTCACATGTGGTAACTTCTGTGTGATTTTAATGTTTCTGTGAAAAGACAAAGAAAGAAAAGTCGACAAAGCCCAACTCACATCAAAACATTGTGTAGGTGAAATAATCACTGGTTTTGTCATTTTAAGTTGTCACACAACAATCTACATGCTTCGTCACTCTATTCATTCTCCTGATAGAACCTTGTAATTCTATGCAAAGAATAAAAAGGCTCAATCGTGCTTGCTACAATTTCTGTCCACAGATGATACATTAGCCACAGTAACTATGGCAACTGCTATTTGTTAATAGTTTGAATACTTGATTGGAGGGGCAGAGGTGGGAAAAGCAACAAGACCAGATTAAAATTAATTTATCAGCCAATATCTTAGGGAAATTACATTAGTGATCCACTTGCGATATTTTCTCCAGATTACTGTGGTACTGGTTTTTCATCATGCCAAAAACCTACTCAAGGTTATATACTTAATAAATATTAGCAAGGTTCCTCTATTTAATGTGCTACATTGATCAGGAGAAGCATTTTCCGTGCTCTTCACTGATTAATGAATAATGTAACTTGTTGCAAGAGGTTATTTGCAGCAAACTAAAGATTATTTTAAAATTTATTTGCCCTTTCAAAATAATGCTCGAGTTTTGGAACGTATTTTTTCCAATCGATGAATGTACCTTGTATCACTTAGAGATTGCAAAGTTTTGGAAGACGGACAACAAAATACTGAAAATATTCAGCCGGTCAGGCAGCATTAGTGGAGGAAGAAACAGTCAAAATGTCAGGTTGATGGCCTTTCATTAGAACATTTTATTTCATAATCTGCCTATTTTGCTTTGGGTCTAAGCATTGGGGAATTGATAACAGAGTTTCTCATGATAGAGTGTTTAAAAAAAATGTTAAAACACAACAGAACTCGGTGCCAGGAAATTGATGAGATCAAGTGTCATGGAAACCAATTTTGTGCTAGATTTCAGCTGTGTTTCCTTCTCATTGAACTTGGTAAAATAGAACTTCTATTCAATGGGTTCAGTTATAAAACTGAGCTGCATCTATTTAATCTGAGTTGCTGGGAGTTTGAGAATGGCACACATTTATTCAGTGAGTGGCCTGAGCCTCAGTAACTTGAACTAGTCACTAACGCTGTGTGAAGGAAAAGGACCAAGAACCAGTCCCATTCCTGAACAGAACAAATGGCAGAATCAGGCATTGCAGCAATTCAGCATCAAACACCTCCTGTTAGACAGCACCTTTAACGTTGTTAAAATATTTCCAGTTCGAGATGTTTCATGGCAGCATTATCAAAAAGCATTTGACATTGAGCTTCTACAATGTTACAAGGCTTCAAAGATTCTTAAAAGGAGGAAAGAGAGTTGGAGAGGCAGAGAGATTCATAAGTACATAAGTGATAGGAACAGAATTAGTCCATTCAGCTCATCAAGTCTACTCTGTGTAAGATTTGAGAAGTTTTCCCTCATTCTGCAAGTAACACCAAACCAAAGAGCTGCAGTTTGGACATTTTAAACGGGAGACTGGGGCTGATAGCGGAGAAAGACTGCGGTCAGTTTACCAAGGGATGTCACAATCCGTGGGTCCTAAGATGGCCGCAGGACCTCGTGACCAGCCACAAAAGCAAAAACCTTACAGCCCAGTCTCTAGGTTTCTGCAAAGCCACGGCCAGAACAATGGATGGATATTGGCCATGCAGAAACCTGCGAAACCAGGTCGAAGTCCAGACACTGGGGCGCTGACATCAGCATACTCACAATGCCCCAAGCCGACCTACACAGTTAATCTCGTTAAGGGGGCACAATAGCCCATAGAAAACTACCTGGTAGGTGATGGGAAACCAGTTAAACCCATCACCTCTCAACGAAATACCAATTAACATACCGTCTGGCCATCCCCGGTACAAAGGGAAAACTCAATACATATCTTTTAAACAAAGAGATCCCGAGATCTGGCGGGAGATAGGACGGGCCAGAATTAGTATAACTGGCCATGACTTTTGGGTTTTAAAACTCATGCAAGAGAGAGGAACAAAAGAAGAAATACTGCAAGAAAACCTGCAACGAACGCAAGCCAGGAGGAAGACGAAAAGACAGGCAAGAAAGACACGCTCGCAGCAGGGACAGCAACGCTCGCAACGACTGGCCAGGAACGCTCGCAGCAGGGACAGCAACGCTCGCAACGACTGGCCAGGAACGCAAGAAACGTAAGGAAGAAACTCAGGGGACAAGCACGACCCTCACGGAAATCAGCGGAGAAGCAGCACGAACAGCCAGTAACCCCAGTAATAGCCCCATGGTGAGCATGTACCCCGATCCTGCATATCCTGGACATAGTTTAGTGTAGAGGGGAGGGTGGTTTGAATAAACGTGGGTGTGTAAATGAATATGTGTTGGTCAATTTTGCGATGTGTCGTACGTTCCCCATCTTACAGTCAAGTATATGTCTAATAGAACTGTGTCTACGTATTCGTGTAGTGATGCATATGTCGTTTAGAACTGTGTCTAAGTATTCGTGTAGTGATGCATATGTCTGATAGAACTGTGTATAAGTATTCATGGACAATAGTCCCAAGCGCTCAATAAAAGCCTTTTCCATTTAAACCCTGGTCTTCAAATCTGGTCTGGTTGAGTTTTTTCTGCACTATCAACGCTCCTGCATCTAAGTCCAGTGTCTAGAACCGTAGGGGGTGAGTGGGTCGAACCACTCACGAGGAACCAGTGTGCGCGGCCTGGTCAAGGGACCAGAGCAAGGCACGGGGACCTTAGGTCGGGCGAAAGCTCGGCGCAGAAACCCCTTACATCTGCCATTCAATCATGGCTGATCTATCTCTCCCTCCGAATTCCATTCTCCTGCCTTCCCCCCAAAACCCCTGACACCCCTTCAGGGACCGAATTTCAGAACTTGGAAATTCCACCAATATTAATACAGTGACTAATTATGTTTCCACGCCCTCACTGGGTTGAAATATGTCAACTCTCCAGGAGAACTGTTGACTGTCCGGGAGTGATGGTGCCATTGGAAACACAAGTTTCTGTAACAACCTTTTCTATGACACTTGTTTGTCAGCTGAACTTAAAATCTCTCTTATCCATTTCCAGTGATGAGTCTCGTCAACAATCAAAAGCTTTTTTTTTATTGTGGCTTATCATGTCGTCAGGAGGGAACTGTTTGTTGATGTTACCTCAAGTTAGAGAATTTAACATTCATCCCACTGGGTTGTAAGCTACCCAAGCAAAATTTGCATGTGACCTCACTCTGACAATGGCGGAAGCCCAGGATGGAAAAGTCATTATAGGAATGTGAAGGGGAGAGTTAGAATGGCTAGGAATCAGGAGATCCAGTAGGCCTTGGCAGACCAAGTGTAAATGTATCGTGAAACAGACGCCGAGTCTATGCTTTGACTCTCCAGAACATTGGCGAGACAAAGTGTAGACTTGACGACCGTTTTGCTGAACTGTTGCACTTGTTCTGTCACGGCTACTGGATCTCCAAATTGCTAACCATTTTAACTCCCCTTCCCATTCTCCTACTGACCTTTCTGTCCTGGACTTCCACGATTGACCACACACAAATTGGAGGAACACCTCTTCATATTTTGCATAGGTATCTTACCATCCATTGGTATGAATGCTTAATTCTCTAATTTTGGCTAACTTCTACAAACACTCCCCTCTCCCCCCCCCCTCCCCGTACACTCCCCCCCCCCCACCCCCACCCCTTTCTCCACTAAAAGTCGGTTAACTAGTTTCAGAGTTCGCAACAACATATCCCTCAAGTGATCGCACGATCCCAAGCCAATAATCGGACTATTAGGAAATTTCCCTGCCTGAGGTCATCTGTTGCTACCTTTGATTTGTCCTGGTGATTTCTTGCTTCCAGTTCCCCCCTCCAATCAGTCCGAAGAAGGGTCCCGACACAAAATGTTACATCCATTTTCTCCAGAGATGTTGCATGACCCATTGAGTTACTCCAGCATTTCGTGTCCATCTTTGTTATGAACCAGCATCTGCAGTTCTTTTTTTATTAAAGAAGATGATTGTTAAAGCTCACTGGCCTAACAAAAATAGTCAAGGCATTACAAATTCTGGGTCTGCTTGCGCAGTTACGATGAAGACCAATAGGAAAATATATCATGACCTTCTGCAATGCATATTGGTCTGACCCTTCTGTGATCTGGAGTCAGAAGTATTTGTACACCACTGCTGTTAATAGTTTTCTGGGGCTGCAGATAAACCTGGTGGTGGAAGTGGGATTAACAGCTGAAATTTAATTTCTGCCTTTATCCTTCATAGAAAGGCTAGCAGAATTAAGCAAACAAATTACTGTATAAAACATCAGTTATGCGACAGTGGCACAGCAAGTAGAGCTACTGCCTCACAGTGCCAGTGAGTTTAATCCTAACCTCAGGTGTTGGCTGGGTGGAGTTTGCACGTTTCCCTGTGACCTTGTGGGTTTCCTCTGGTTGCTCCGGTTTCCTCCCGCATTGTGAGTTGTGGGGGTCGATAGGTTAATTGACTGCTGATAAATGGCCCCCAGTGTAGATGAATTGGAGAACTGATGGGGATGTGGAGAGATTAGGATATAGAGAAATTGACTGCCCTGTGAGCTGACACAGACTTCTCGGGTCATGGGACATCCTTCTACATTGCAGTGAAATATTGAGCAGGGTAATGGGACCATTTGGTTCGTTCTTCCCAAGAGTTGGCACAGACTCAATAGAATGAATGGCTTATGTCTTGTTTGTATGAACCTATGATCGTGACCAATAACTGAAAGCAGGGTGGATGGACAGATCTGTCACTGAGCTCTCCATTTTTTATGAATTACATGAGAAAATCAAAACATCAAAAGCAGCTTATTGTTCAATCTGTACTATCGATCAAAGATCAATGTCTCTTCCCGGCTGCATCCAGTGAGTGTGTAAGTGATAGAGCAACACTTTTTAAAGTTCCATTTGAAGTGTTGAAATTGATTAGAGGATTTCAGAGAGAGAGAGAGGGGGAGAGAGAGATAGGGAGAGAGAGAGAGAGAGAGAGAGTGAGGGGGAGGAGGGAGAGGGAGGGGGAGGGGGAGGGGGGAGGGGGGGAGGGGGGGGAGGAGGGGAGGGGGGGAGGGGGGGGAGGAGGGAAAAAAAATCTACCTGGTGAGGTAGAGGAAAATAAAGGACCCTACTTTTAAAATGAGAACTGGGTTGTGTAGAGGTGATGTTCAGGAAGCCAAATTGAGTTTATTACCATATGCATTAGTAAGATCAGGTAAAGGTACAATGAAAATCATTTTTTCATGTGAAAAAGTGTTGAGGAAATCCATCTGCTTTTCTTCAGAAAATTAGGCGTTTAGTGCAATAAGGCTCAATTGAAAACTCTGAAAACATAGTTGATGGTGTTTCGTTCAGTGAGCATTACTTGAGTTTTGGGTGCTATTTCGGGTTGAGACGCCGATGTATAAGAGTCTACATTTGGTCTAATCGACTCTTATACATTGGCAATGTATAAGAGTCCCTGTTCGTTACACGGAACACCTTCGTTCAGCCTGCCTGAACCTACCCGATCTCCCTGTTGCCGGACACTTTAATTTTCTTTCCCATTCCCACACAGACCTTTCTGTCCAAAGACTCTTCCATTGCCAGAGTGAGGCAAAACACAAATTGGAGGAACAGCATCTCATATTTTGCTTGGGCAGCCCAGTGGTATGAATATTGATTTTGCTCACTTCTGGTAGCCTCGGCATTCCCTCTCTCTCTATCTCTCCCCCATCCAAGTCAAACTATCTTCTCGTTTTAACTCTACAAATAGCTAACAATGGCCTGTTTCATTTATCATTGTTACTTTTTTTGCATATCTTTTATTCATTGTTCTTTATCTCTCCACATCATCGTCTATATCTCTCATTTCCCTTATCCCTAACCAGTCTGAAGAAGGGTCTCGACCCGAAACGTCACCCATTTCTTCTCTCCAGAGATGCTGCCTGTCCCACTGAGTTACTCCAACTTTTTGTGTCTATCTTCGGTTCAATCCAGCATCTGCAGTTCCTTCCTGCACATTACCAGGGCTTTAGCTAACGCCTAACAAGGAGATCGGTTATGGATCAGTGGCAGCCTAATTGAATTATGGAGCCAGCTTTTCATAAAGTTCCGATGTTCCTAAACATGCCACGTGATCACTTGAGAAATACAAAAGATTAAACTGAAACTGCTGAGGACAACAGTACTAATAAAACTCCCTTGAAACAAAATGCTTTTCTTCTGGACATTTAAATCAGACCTCATTTAACTTCTGGTTAGCAATTCATGCACTCAGTCTGAAGTGAAACACTTGGGAGGATGCTATTAATACAAGAGAATGGCCCATGATTATTTGCACATGGTAGAGAACCTATAATCATTGCCAGGGCAGGATATAAATTGCATCCTCCCGCATCTTCATAAATCACATACTAAGTTGTTACAACTCAATGCGAATAGATTGCATGTCAAAAGGAAGTGTCAGTTTTATATCACACTGGCAAGCGATTGGTTCAGATTGGACAAAGTACTTTCCTGCTTGCAATAATGGCAGTTTTTGACAAACCAGGTACAGTAGTCGAGAGCACCACTATAATGTTGGAACAAAGACAACGATTTTCCCATCAACAATCATCTATTGAACAATAGGTTGCTCTCAAATAACTCATTTTTAGAAGTGACATTTTAGTTTAGTTTCTCCTGGAGCTTATTTGTTGTAAAGGACAAACATTGAAATCTTCCACGTTTCCAATTATGGTTCAGTCGACAACATTTTTTAAATATTTATTGTGTTTGAAATCTTAAATTCATTATTGGAAATACCATTCCAAACTGCTCCAGTCCATTGTAATTGCTCTTTTTACTGTGAGTCGCCTGGTGAACAATGCAGGTGACAATTCTGTATTTAATGAGCTTTTGTACCTTCCCCGTTTATTTAAATTTAAAAATCATCAATTTTTATCTTCCACTGTAAATTCCCTTCTTAGAGGTTACTAGCTGTCATTTAACAAAGGCCAGACTAGCTATTGCTATTTGACGTTTCTCCTGTGCCGTTAGAATTATGCTTGTACTGATTGTTCACCAATAACAACTGAACCATTAAAATTACTTATTTGTTACACGAAATAATGCAAGGGATATTTTGTAGCTCCATTGATTTTTGACACTCTGTTTCACCTATATAAATAGACATTGCACTTAATTAAGCATTTCACATTTAAACAAGATCTCTCATGGCATCACTGTTATTTTTATTCGGTTTGTGAAAGGGAAACATTTATTTGGATAGATTTTCCCCCACAAAACCCCATCTCCTGGTCTTTGACTTTCTACATTAAGTCTATCCCTCTCGTATTGCTTGGTGTTACTAAGAAAAATAGTCAATTCTTATCATGAAATCTTGGCCTCTTATAATGTTCCATAAACTCGAGTGAACTGTCTGCATTTAAAAATATGATTATTTTTCTCTTCCAATTTTTAAGCTCCTATGGCTGGCACAGTGAGAAGAGCAGCTGTGTCACAGTTGAGGAGAGGCTGCCTCACAGCTCCAGTGACCTGGGTTTAATCCCAACCTCTGGTGCTGACAGTGTGGAGTCTACATGTTCTCCATGTAAGCGCCTGGGTGCTCCAATTTATTCCTCCCTTCTCAACACCCTCTCCACAGCTTAAAACAACTTGGGGTTTTTTCACATTTGCAGTTTTGATGCAGGTTCTTTGATCTGAAACAGTAATTCTGTTTCTCTTTCCACAGATGGAAATGACCTCAGATGCTGTCTTTGTGGAGTTTGCATGCTCACCCCAATGAATATGTGGGTTTCATCTGGGTGCTCTGCATTTCTCCCACATGCCAAAGATGTGGAGATTGAAAGTTTAACCAGTCTCTGCAGGTTTACCCTCGTGCCCAGGTCAGTGGTAGAATCTGAGAGAAATTGATGAAAATGTGGGGAAATTAAAAAATAGGATGTAAGTACGATTAGAGGAAATGGATCTTTTTCTGTGCTGTATCTCTTTATAACTTAGAGGCTGTCAGACCTGCTGAGTTTTTCAATGTTTTCAGTTCTTATTTCAAAAAACAAATGTTTACTACAGAAAAGACATGGCAATTTTTTACCCGATTCTTGGAATGGAGCAGATATCTATATCAAATCAAAAGTTTAATTCGTCAATTTTCTAAATGCATGTCGATTCAATCACAAATCTCCTTCATTCAGACCTATTACTTTCCACAATCTATTCCACTCTCAGTGTTAGAATGGAACATTATTTGATAGAATCTAAATGTATCTGGAGCTTAACCTACGAAGATCTGAGACAGAGTAAGATGACAGAGCTGGATAATAGATAATTCCAAACTAAATATCAATAGAGCAAAGATATCTCACAACTAATCATATTCTGTTCCAATGAAGCATTTTCCATAAATATTTAACATTCAGATTGAAGTTGTAAATTCAAAGTTACCACTGGCTAATAATCAAAAGAGCCACAAGACGCCAGTCACCCTTAAGACTTCAAAGTGATCGACACTATTCAACATTACTCATTTTCATACTTGATGTCAAATGTGTGTTGCATATATTCTTATATAGTCCCCTGCCTATGCATATTACGCATAAAGATCTGGGCTCAACCTCCAGAAAAAGTGGCATCAGATAAAATGCACTCATGAAAGAGTCATACTGTGCAAAATAATTTCACATTGATGTTCTGTAAGACGAGCAGGAATCAATGTATCTTCTGGAGATGTTCTTGAGGGACGGGTCTTTCAGCCCAAATGGTCTTAAAAATGTTTACGCCACACCTCACAGATACAGGAAGCTGAATGGCCAACCTCTTTTTCCAGAAGGCGGAGGGGCAGAAAGTGGCATTTTGGCCCTTCAAACCTCTGTTGGGTTTCTGCAAGAGCATTGCAGACATTCTCATTTGTCTACCCTCTTCAATGTGATCAGCCATGATTACATTGAATGGCGGTGCTGGCTCGAAGGGCCGAATGGCCTACTCATGCACCTATTTTCCTCCCACACTGCAAAGTCGTACAGGTTTGTAGGTTAATTGGCTTTGTATCAATATAAATTGACCCTAGTGTGCGTAAGACAGTGCTAGTGTATGGGGATCATTGGTCGGCGCGGACTTGGTTGGCCGAATGGCCTTCTTCCGCACTGTATCTCTAAAACTAAAAAACTAAACTAAAAAAACTTTTGAATACTGACATCACTACTCTTCTCAAACTTGCTAAAAAAAACAATCAAGGCAACATTGTGGCTCAGCTTGTAGAGTAGATCCCTAAATCTTGACCTCTGATGCCATCTGTGTGGAGTTTGCATGTTCTACCTGTTGGTTTCCTCTGGGTTCTCCAATTTTCTCGCACATTCCAAAGATATGAGGGTTGGTAGGTTAATTGGCTTCTGCAAATTACCTGGAGTGTTTAGCTGAGTGGTGAGATTTGGGGGAAGTCAATTGGGATCTGGGGAGAATAAAATAGGATTAGTGTAAAATGGTGCTTGATTCTCAGCAAGGACTCAGTGGCCTAAAGGCTTGTTCCATGCATACTTCTCTCTTGGACTCTACATGTCCAAGCCCTTCTCTGCTTCTTCCCAACAACCATTACAAACACTAAATAAATTATAAACCACGAACAATCAAGGTTCAAGATTTGTTTATTGTCACATGTGCCAATTAAGGTACAGTGAAATTCAGATAGCCATACAATCATACCAATAAAGAGCAACAAGACACCCAAATAATTTTTTTAACATTCACCACAGCGACTCCCACATTCCTCACTGTGATGGAAGGCAAAAAAGTTCTAACTTCTTCCCTTCTTTGTTCTCCTCGGGTCGGGAACCTTCCGTTGTCGAGGCGATCTTGGCTTCCGCAACTGGTAGTCCGGCCCTCTGCATCGGGGTGATCAAGCTCCCGCATCGGGGGGGGGGGATGTCAGCTCCCTGCGCTGGGCGATTGGACTCCCGAGTCGGTGCTGGTTGAACCTCCTGCGGCTTGGAACTTCCCGACATCAGTCTCTTCCCGAGACTGCGAGCTCCTCGATGTTGAAATCCGCAGGCCGCGGTTGAGGCGTCGATCCCAGGCAAGGAATCGCTGGCTCCGATGGTAAGTCCATGGCCCCACGGCGGGGCTCAAAGTCAGTCTCGAGCAAGGCAGCCAGCTCCATGATGTTAGACTGCAGAGCGACCGGAGATATGATTCGGCAGAACGCACCATGGGAACTACACTCGTCCCCCTGCAGGACCTATACATCAGGAGGTGCAGATCCAGAGCAAGCAAGATCATGAGGGACCCCTGCCACCCCAGTAACGGACTGTTCCAGATGCTACGATCAGGCAAACGCCTCCACTGTCACGCTGTGAAAACGGAGAGGATGAGACGGAGCTTCTTCCCACAGGCCATCAGGACTGTCAACTTTTATAACCCCAGAGACTAAATTTTTGTCGACACTAATAGTAACTTATTAACTTTATTTTTCTGCTGTAACTATAATTCTTTTTGTGCACAACCCGCAGGCATTGCCACTTTCATTTCACTGCACATCGTGTATGTGTATGTGACAAATAAATTTGACTTTGACTTTGACTTTGATCCAGAAAAAAATCACATCTCCAGTAAGGTAAGAGATTGAAAAACTCTTCCACCGACCCCATCCCTCCCACCCCCCACATAAAACAAACCAGAGAACACTAAAACACTTGGTTGCACTAAGGATTTTGGGCATTTTTTGCACTAATATGGAACGAGCTGCTAGAGGAGGTAGTTGAGATATGGACTATCTTAACCTTTAAGAAACAGTTAGACAGGTACATGGATAGAACAGATTTGGAGGGATATGGGCCAAACACAGACAGGTGGCATTAATGCAGCTGGGACATGTTGGCCAGTGTGGGTAAGTTGGGTCGAAAGACCTGTTTCCACACTGTATGACTATGTCTTCATTTTTTTTAATTTATTGAAGCTTTTTTCCTTTATTATGTTATCCATAGACCTGTTATGCTGCTGCTAGTAAGAATTTAATTGTTCCGTTTTTTTATGATAAACTTGACAATTAAGCACTCTTAACGCTTGAAGTCCCTTGTAATCACTCCAGCAGATAATTTTTTCCACTTGTTGCCACTTATGCACATTCTTCCTCCCGGGCAGTGATCCAAATTGGACACAATACTCAAAGTGTGGCTAAACCAATGATCTGTAAATTTGTTACAACTTCCTCACTTTTGTATCTTATGCCTCTAGTTATAGAAACATAGAAACATGGAAAATAGGTGCAGGAGTAGGCCATTCGGCCCTGCGAGCCTGCACCGCCATTCAATATGATCATGGCTGATCATCCAGCTCAGTAACCTGTACCTGCCTTCTCTCCATACCCCCTGATCCCTTTAGCCACAAGGGCCACATCTAACTCCCTCTTAAATATAGCCAATGAACTGGCCTCAACTACCTTCTGTGGCAGAGAATTCCACAGACTCACCACTCTCTGTGTGAAGAAATGTTTATGAAGTCAGGATCATGAAAATTCTTTGAAATGTTTACTCAAATTAGCCACCCATCTCCAGAGAAGCACGTTTGTACACTTCTTTATGCTATCATTGTATTCCATTCTCGTGCTTTCCCCCTTTTCAGGCGGGAAACGTCAAAGGTTTCAAAGATTTGTTCTGAGAAAATGGATATAAGTCAATTTCAATTCCAAAGGGTTTAAAAAAAAGAGTCCAATATATTGAGCATTGCGCTCACATTCATAGAAACATAGAAACATAGAAAATAGGTGCAGGAGTAGACCATTCGGCCCTTCGAGCCTGCACCGCCATTCAATATGATCATGGCTGATCATCCAGCTCAGTAACATGTACCTGCCTTCTCTCCATACCCCCTGATCCCTTTAGCCACAAGGGCCACATCTAACTCCCTCTTAAATATAGCCAATGAACTGGCCTCAACTACCTTCTGTGGCAGAGAATTCCACAGACTCACCACTCTCTGTGTGAAGAAATGTTTTCTCATCTCGGTCCTAAAAGACTTCCCCCTTATCCTTAAGCTGTGACCCCTAGTTCTGGACTTCCCCAACGTCGGGAACAATCTTCCCGCATCTAGCCTCTCCAACCCCTTAAGAATTTTATATGTTTCTATAAGATCGCCCTCAGTCTTCTAAATTCCAGCGAGTACAAGCCGAGTCAATCCAGTCTTTCTTCATATGAAAGTCCTGCCATCCCAGGGACATTTTAGAATGATGAAGGAGACACCTGGGATTGAGTGGCATTGAAGTAAACTGTAGTCAAAACATCCCTAATTTTTTGAAAAACAAGAAAGCTGCAGATGCTGAAAATCTGAAATAAATCAGAAAATGTAGGAAACTCTTAGCAAGTCAAGCAGCTTCAGTGGGAAAGATAAACAGAGTTAACGTTTTGGGTAAAATGGCTTCAAGCAGAGGATGACTTCTTCAAGATTGGCATAAAAAGGTCTCGGATCTGAAACATTAAACTCTATGTCTCTTTCCAGACAAGCTGTCATGACAGCTAGGTGTTTCCAGCATTTTGTACTTTTTGTGATAAACTCATTGTTCAGCAGAACACAAATATCTGGCAAATTTAAAAATGGAAAACAAGCTTGGTAGGATCCAAGAAGAGAGTGATCACCCTTCTCTATGACACAAGATTGAAGATGAAAAAATCTCTCTGCAGATGCTGGTTAACCAACTGAATCTTTGCAGCATGTTTTGATATGCGGCATATGGAGAATTGTTCCCTTGTTCAAATATTTAGGTGCTGTTTTAGTCTTGAATGGGTAAACATTGCCACGGCTGAGTATCAGACTTTTATCTTCAGTCCCTGCAAATGTGCAATTTTCCACTGACTGCAGAGGTTGTTAGAAAGAAGCTTCGAAAACTAGAGACTAAAAATTTGTTCTTGGACACACATATATGATATGTGCAATTTTGTAGCAGGCTCTATTTTGCTCTCTGCTTTTGAAAATCGCTTTAATTGACTTTAGTGGATTGATTACAGAAGCTTAAGCTTAGTTTGGTTTAGTTTAAATTAGTTTAGAAATACAGCGCAAAAACAGGCCCTTCGGCCCACCAAGTCCGCACCGACCAGTGATCCCCATGCGTTGTCATAAGGAATAGGAGAAGAAATCAGCCATTTGGCCCATCAAGTCTACTCCGCCATTCAATAATGGCTGATCTATCTCTCCCTCCTAAACAGATTCTCCTGCCTTCTCACCATAACCTCCAACATCTGTACTAATCAAGAATCTATCTATCTCTGCCTTAAAAATATCCACTGACTTGGCCTCTACAGATTTCTGTGGCAAAGAATTCCACAGATTCGCCACCCTCTGACTAAATACATTTCTGTTCATCTCCTTAAAAGAACGTCCTTTAATTTTGAGGCTATGACCTCTAATTCTGGAATCTCCCACTAATGGAAATATCCTCTCCACGTCCACTATCCAAACCTTTAACTATTCTGTACATTTCAATGAGGTCCCCCCTCATTCTACGCTGAGCATTAACACTATCCAACGCACACTAGGGACAATTTACATTTATACCAAAACATTTAACCTACAATCTGTACGCCTTTGGCGAGTGGGAGGAAACCAAAAATCCCGGAGAAAACCCACGCAGGTCACATGGAGAACGCACAAGCTGAGTGAGGTTAAACTGCTTTAACCTCACTCAACACGTCAATTTTCCCACCCATAACCATGGGCACATTCTGGACCTTGTCTGCTCCACTGGACTAAATCTACATCACCTCTCTGGCTCCGACCCCACCCTCTCTGATCACTTAGCCATCACCATGTCTGTCAACATTCCCACCCCAGCTCCAAAGCAAAAACGCAAAATCAACTTCCGCAAGCTGAACTCTGTTTCACCTACCTCGCTCTCATCCTCCCTCTCTGAAATAATGTCCGCCTCTCCCTTCGTTGACCTCCACAGCCCCTCTGACCTCACTGACTACTACAACCGCACTCTCTCCTCCTGCCTCGACCAGCTTGCAACTATAAAAACCAAAACAGTTTCCTTCACCCACTCTGCTGCCTGGTTTACCCCTGAACTCCGCGTGATGAAAACTCATGCCCGCCAACTTGAAAGACTCCGCAACAAAACAGGTCTCACAATTCACTCCCAAGCCTACAAAGACCACATACAGCACTATAAAGATGCCCTCTCCCGCGCCCACTCCACCTACTACTCTCAAATAATTCACTCTGGCTCCGGAAACCCAAAAACACTCTTCTCAACAATAAACAAACTCCTCAGCCCCCTGGACACCATCTCCCAATCATTCACAGTTGACAAATGCACCACTTTCCTTTCATTCTTCCAAAGCAAAATAGACAACATCTACAGCACCTTAACCACCAACACACCTGGTCCCCCTCAAACCACCTGCCCCCCTTATCCTGTCAGCCCCTGCCTCAGTTCTCCCCAATCTCCACCACCGACCTCTCTGACCTCTTCACAGGAATAAAAACTGCCACCTGCTCTCTGGACCCCATCCCCTCCAGCTTTGTCAAGGCCTGCCTTCCTGCTCTCTCTCCACTTATCACTGCAACAATAAACTCCTCCCTGTCCACTGGCATCGTCCCGCCATCCCTCAAAATCGCTGCTGTCACCCCCATTCTGAAAAAACCTGGTCTAAACCCTGACACCCCAAACAACTTCAGACCAATCTCCAACCTGCCCTTTCTGTCCAAAGTTTTGGAACGTGCTGTAGCTTCCCAACTCAAATACCACCTCTCTACCAATAACCTGTATGAAACTTTCCAATCCGGATTCCGCTCAAACCACTGTACTGAAACTGCGCTCCTCAAAATCACAAATGACATTCTCCTCTCCTCCGACGCTGGCAACCTCAACATCCTCATCCTACTTGACCTCAGCGCCGCCTTTGACACCATAAATCACTCCATTCTCCTCACCCGACTTGAAACCTCCCTTAACATCACCGGCACAGCCCTATCCTGGTTCAAATCTTACCTCTCTGACAGACACCAGTTCATCTCCATTAACAACTGTAAATCCCCCACCGCTCCCCTCCCCCAAGGTGTCCCCCAAGGCTCAGTCCTTGGCCCGTCTCCGTCCATGCCTCTCCTCCACAGCTGCAGAAACCCTCATCCACGCCTTCATCACCTCCCGTCTGGACTACTGCAACAGCCTCCTCTATGGCGCACCCTCAAAAATCATCAATAAACTTCAATACATTCAAAACTCCGCTGCCCGTCTACTCACACACACCTCAATCCGTGACCATATCACCCCCGTCCTTTATAAACTCCACTGGCTCCCCATCCCCCAGAGAATCCAGTACAAAATCCTCCTCATAACCTACAAAGCCCTCCATAACCTGGCCCCATCCTACCTGACCGACCTCCTCCACAGGCACACACCCACCTGCACCCTCCGCTCTGCCGCTGCCAATCTCCTATCCCCCCACATCCGGACCAAACTCAGATCCTGGGGGGACAGGGCTTTCTCCATCGCTGCTCCCACCCTATGGAAATCACTACCCCAAACCTTTAGAGACTCCTCCACACTCACCACATTCAAAACATCGCTGAAGTCTCACCTGTTCAGTACTGCCTTCAACCACTGAAGGTCACCTCACCTTCTGTCTCCTTTCTCTGTTCAATTATTTATTTACTTATTTATCTATTTATTCATTTCCCTATGTTCTCAAAATCTCTGTAAAGCGTCTTTGAGTATATGAAAAGCGCTATATAAATAAAATGCATTATTATTATTATTATACAGAGGAACACCCATAGTCAGGATTGAACCCGGGCCTCTGGCGCTGTAAGACAGCAACTCTCCAACTGCTCCACTGAGCCAATTATTACCATGTCGCTTGCTTGGCTCAAGTGACCAGGGATGAATCTCTACCCACTAATCTTTATTGAGATCACAAGCTCCTAAACCCAGAGAGAATATAGGAATCTTTTGTTGAAATGTTGGCTAAAACAGTTGTGGTGGTGTTGGGCGGGGATGGGGGATGGAGGGGGAATGGCAACATAAAGAGCTGTGTGCAATTTATAACTTATTAAAAAAAATTATGCCTTTCTCTTGTGGGAAAAATAAAATACTGTAATATCTTTGAATCAAACCACATTACCTGCTGTGACTGTCTGAGAAAAGCAGGAAAGAAATTCCAAAATTGTACAAGCAAGAAGCTAACATAAATGATAGACAGTTTGTTACTTCACAGAGGAAAATTGCTATGTCTCAGAATTCTTCTGCAATGCAAAAATGTCCATACAATTAGCAAGTTGTCCTTTATTTGTTTCACTTTATATAATCGGCTTGCAAATTCAGCAAGTCAAGTCAAGTTTATTTGTCACATACACATACATGATGTGCAGTGAAATGAAAGTGGCAATGCCTGCAGATTGTGCAAAAAAAGAATTACAGTTACAGCAGATAAATTAAAGTTAATACAGAAAAGACAAAATTTAGTCAGTCCCTGGAGTTATAAAAGTTAACAGTCCTGATGGCCTGTGGGAAGAAACTCCGTCTCATCCTCTCCGTTTTCACAGCATGGCAGCGGAGGTGCTTGCCTGACCGTAGCAGCTGGAACAGTCTGTTACTGGGGTGGCAGGGGTCCCTCATAATCTTGGTTGCTCTCGATCTACACCTCCTGATGTATAGGTCCTGCAGGGAGACGAGTGTAGTTCCCATGGTGCGTTCTGCCGAACGCACTACTCTCTGCAGGGCCTTCCTGTCCTGGGCAGAGCTGTTCCCAAACCAGACTGTGATGTTGCCGGACAGGATGCTCTCTACAGCCCAAGAGTAGAAGCATTGAAGGATCCTCAGAGACACTCTGAATTTCCTCAGCTGTCTAAGATGGTACAGGCGCTGCTTTGCCTTACCCACCAGTGCGGCAATGTGTGTTGTCCATGTCAGATCCTCTTTGATGTGGACTCCCAGGTATTTAAAACTGGTCACCCTATCCACAGTAGACCCATTTATTTCCAGTGGCATGTACGTCCTTGGATGTTGAGCCCTTCTAAAGTCCACAATCAGCTCCTTAGCTTTTTTGACATTCAAGAGGAGGCTATTGTCCTGACACCAGAGTGCCAGATCAGCCACCTCCTCCCCGGTAGGTGTATGTGCGCATTACCCCGCTCTGCAAATTTTTGGTGTAATTGGATTTTAATTAAGAAGAGCGCACACACAGCTACAGTTCCTTGTGACAATTTCTCTCTGAAGTTTCCGCTCTTGGGAGAAAACCCACAGAAAGTCCCGCATAAGAGGCCAGACTGATACATCCAATCTCACTGGCCTTGGCGGGCATAATGTAAATGTGAAAGAGAAAACTCAAAATCAATCAGTCTTGTTCACCTTGACATATCCATGTGTTGTAAAATGCCTGTAACAGTGATAGTGGATAGAATTGGGGTTAAGCTCCTTCAACAATAAAAGCCACATGAATTTAACACAAGGTATGTGTGTAAAGAAGGTAAGTTTAAGAAATAAAGGGCTGTATTGTACTTCCTACCCTCAAAGAGAACCATTCAGTGTGATCTATTCTCCACTCCGAACTTAGAATATGGACACATAGAGCACGATCATACCCTTCGACCCACAATGTCTGTACCAAACACAAAGTCAAGATCAACTAATCTCATCTGCCTACACATGATCTCTTTCCCTCCATTCTCTGCATTCAGCTTGAGCAAAATGGTGTGAGGAAGTTTTTTCACTTATTTTACTTTAGCCATAATATTTTAATGAATTTTAATAACTTCACTTTTAGCTTTTTAAAGTTTACTTGCAATGTTTCTAAACACACCTGATTATTACAGAAATTCAGGAGTCGTTAAAACTATGACAGTAGTGTGTTGTCAAATGGTCATCAAGGTGTTCTGGAGGTGGTACTTTAGGATCTACCACCTGAGGTCAAGACCACTTTGTAGGAGAAATCAGATATGGAGGATCAGCTTGTAAAAATCCCCTCAGGTTGTCATTAAACTTTTCCTCTCTCACGTTGAACCTGTGGCTTTTAATACATATAACAATCTTCAACTTTAATGACCCCCCCCCCCCCCCATCCAAAGATATCTCAATCTGCCACTCCAGGAAACATTTTTCTGTTTCTTCTATTTAAATTTGAGGAAGGTTATTCTTATTATTGAAGGAGTGCAGCGTAGGTTCACTAGGTTAATTCCCGGAATGGTGGGGCTGTCGTATGTTGAAAGACTGGAGTGACCAGGCTTGTATACACTGGAATTTAGAAAGATGAGAGAGGATCTTATTGAAACATATATGATTATTAAGGGGTTGGACACGTTAGAGGCAGGAAACATGTTCCCAATGTTGGGGGATTCCAGAACCAGGGGCCGCAGTTTAAGATTAAGGGGTAGGCCATTTAGAACGGAGATGAGGAAAAACTTTTTCAATCAAAGAGTTGTAAATCTGTGGAATTCTCTGCCTCAGAAGGCAGTGGAGGCCAATTCTCTGAATGCTTTCAAGAGAGAGCTAAATAGAGCTCTTAAGGATAGCGGAGTCAGGGAGTATGGGGAGAAGGCAAGAACGGGGTACTGATTGAGAATGATCAGCCATGATCACATTGAATGGTGGTGCTGGCTCAAAGGGCCGAATTGTCTATTGTCTATAAATGTTTAAAGTTTTCTTTTCAATGTTATTATTATAACAATATAATACAATACAATACAATATATCTTTATTGTCATTGTACAGGGGTACAACGAGATTGGGAATGTGACTTCCATTCGATGCAATAAATTAATTAGCTAATCAACAGAAATTTAGACAACCCAGAGAAACAAAATTAGAAACAGTTAAAACATTATAAAGTGCAAATAAGTCTGTGCCGGGCCGATGTGCGACGTGACCATCCGAAGGAGACAGTTCATGGGGGATCACTCAGCAGGACCGGTTCAGAGCAGCTATGGCTCTGGGGATGAAGCTGTTCCTAAGTCTGGAGGAGCGGGCGTAGAAGGCCTTGTAACGTCTGCCGGATGGTAGAAGTTCGAACAGTGTGTGTGTGAGTGTGCAAGAGTGTGTGGAGTCTTTGTGAATGCTGGTGGCTTTCCTGAGGCATCGTGTATTGTAGATGCCCTCCAAGGCCCAACAATATATTTAAATGGCATTCGGACAGGTACATGATTAGGAAAGTTTTAGAGGGATGTGGGCCAAGTGCAGGCATGTGGAATGAGTGTAGATGTAGAGTGTAGGCATCAAGGGGAAAAGATTCTGACCCATCTACCCCTTCAATGCCTCTCATAATCCTCAGTTGCCCCTCAGTCTTTTCTGCTCCAAGGCAAACTAACCCTTTCCTTCGAGTCTCTCCCCAGAACTATAGACCTGGCAACCTCCTGGTGAATCTCCTCTGCATTATTTTCAGATGAACATCCTAAACATGCTCCATTCTCCACATATGGACAATGCCAACAGGTTGAACCCTCCAGGTTTAGGACTGTTCATGCACATGCAACAAATGGGCCACGAATCAATCAAATCCCATCAGTATGCCATAACAAGGAACTGCAGATGTTAGTTTATACCAAAGATGGATGCAAAATGCTGGAGTAACTCAGCGGGTCAGGCTTCACTGTTCACAACTATGTGTCCTGTTTGGCCCACACCTGCTTCTATATCTAATCTTTGTCCACCGATCTGCCTGTCAGGGTACTCGCTCACTTGAGGTAATCTGTTGTCAGCCGTGATTTGTCCAGCCCCTTCGTGCTTCCAATGTGCTCTCCCGCTTCCCCACCCCCACCCCCCCACCACAATCAGACTGAAAAGGGATCCTGACCCGAAATGTCACCAATCCATTTTCCCCAGAGATGCTGCCCAACCTGCTGAGTTCTCCCGGATTTCTTGGATTTATTAGCATTTATATTATATTTACAGTGGATATACTGGTTTGTTTGTTTGTAGCTTTCCTCTTACTTTCTATGAATTATGTCCATTTTTATTGTATGAATGCCAGTGAGAAAATCCGTAGGTGCAAAGGGCCACACGTTTTTGAGAGGATGGGCATTGAGTCACATGGCATGGAACAGGCCCTTCAGCTCACATTAACCATCTGTTTACACTATTGCAACTTTAATCACATTTTATTCTCCCCAATTCCCCTCAGATTCTCCCAATCTGGTCGAAGTGGTACAACTGGGGGCAATTTAGAGTGACCAATGTACCTGCCAAACCGCAAGTCTCGGGGATGTGGAGGAAAGTCTCAAAGCCCGAGGAAACCCATGCAATCATCGAGTCATAGAGTCACACAGCACAGAGAAAGGCCATTCGGCCCAACTCGTTCATGCCAACCAAAAATGACTATCTATTAGTCCATGTTTAACCCATATTCCTCTGAGCCATTCCTATCCATGTATCTGTCCAAATATCTTTTAAATGCTGTTATAATACCTGCCTCAACTACTTCCTCTGACAGTGTGTTCCATACACCTACCTGTCTACGTATATATTATACTATATATAAATCCCCCTAAGGTTCACATTAAACCTTTCCTCTCTCACATTAAACCTATGTCATCTAATTTTCAGTTCTCCAATCTGGTGAAAAGAATGTATAAATTCACCCTACCTAATCCCTTTGTTATTTTATACACCTCGGTAAGATCACCCCTTAGTCTCCTATGCACCAAGGATTAAAGTCCCAACTTGAGCAAACCTCTCCCTATAATTCAGTCCCTCGAGTCCTGACAACACTTGCAAATTTCTTCTGTACTAGTTCCATCTTCATGACATCTTTCCTATAGCTGGGTGACCAAATCAGGGCACAATACTCCAAGTGTGATCTCATCAACGTCTTGTACAACTTCTATACTCAATTCCCTAACTGATGAAGACTAGAATGCCAAAAGGCTTCATCACCATCCTCGACACCTGTAATGCCACAGGGAGAACAAGCAAACTCCACACATTTCACACCTGAGGTCAGGATTGAACCCTGTTCACTGAGGGTTTCTCCAGTGTTCTCCTTATTGCTCTCTCCTGGAGCAATCTTTTGGACAGTTTAACAACATAACTTGGGCCTGAGATCCTCTTAGCTGAACAGATGTCAAATTTCCTGAAGCCCCCCCCCTACTTCAGTCATTCTGGCTGCACTCTAATAACTTGACTCCAAAAGCAGACCATCTCTGAGGAAGTTGAAATGTATACAGAATACTGACAATACTCAGCTGGCCAGGCCACATCTGTGATGAGAGAAACAGAGTGAATGTTTGAAGATGCTGACCATTCATGGGAACTGATCTGTTCTAATGAAGGGTTATTGATTTGAAACATAGTCTATTTCTCTCTACGCAGATTGTGCCTCACCCATTGTATATTTGCAACAGATAACAATAACCTGAGGGGGAACCTTTCACACAGAGGGTGGTACGCATTTAGAATGAGCTGCCAGAGGAAGTGGTTGTGACAGCTACTACAACAACATTCAAAAGACATTACATGATAGGTACATGGATAGGAAATGTTTTGAGGGATATGGATCAAATACAGGCAAATTGGACTAGCTTAAATGGATATCTTGGTTGGCATGGATGAGTTTGGCTTAACAGCCTGGTTCCATGTTGTACAGTTCTATGAGTCTAAGACTAATGCTCATGCTTTAAATTTAGATTTTCAGCATGTACTTTTATTTATTTTCTGAAGAAAATGCATGTTTCAGGTAATTTGCATTAAGTAAGCAAAATACTTCTGTTTACTATCATTTTAAGTGCTTTCAATGTTTTATTAATTATTTAACAGCTGAATAATTTTAATTTTCTGGTGATTTTACAATACTTCATTCAATATAAGCTTTTAACTAGATTAATTTGAAACTTTAGGGCTGACATTAAACAGACTGTCAACCATATTTTCAAAATGGCGAGAGATGTTGGAGTTCACTTGCATCTTGGTGTCATTGCACATAAATCACTGAAAGTTGACATGTAGGTACAGTGAGTCATTAGGAAGGATATGTTTGCCTTTACTGAAAGAGAATTTGAGTAAGAGAATAGACACTGACTGCTCCAATTATAGAGGGCCCTGGTGAATCTACATCTGGGTTATTGTGTATACATCTGGTCAACTTACTGAAGGATTACATGTAATAAAAGGAATGCACAGGCTGATTCCTGTAATGGTTTGTTTTGATTTATTAGAAGAATGAGAAGACCCCACTCATATCAAAATATACTTTTGTTTTAATTTCCCCATGCTTGCATTCACGAGTACATTGAAAGTAGGGGAGAAAAGAAACACATTTCTGGAGGAACTCAGCAGGTCAGGGAGCATCTGAGGAGGGAAATGAACAACTAACGTTTTGGAAATTTAGGGCTTTGAGCACCACTTTAGAGTGTAAACTAGCTCAATTTCAGATGTAACATCTGGGTTGGTCCCATGGATGTTACTCCAAATCCTGCAACTCTCTTGATTTTCCTCAGAGACACTCATTATAACTAAGCTTGTAAATCAAAATAACTCAGTAGGTAAGTTTTTGTATGAGAAAATTCCCTCTGTTCCCTTGATAACATTCCCCTACTTTGAATGCGCTCATAAAAGCAAGTGTGGAAAAGCAACAAAGTATATTTTGATTCTGAAAAAGTAATGTCAGAAATCACCAAGTCGATTCAAATGTGGTGCAATATTATGGTCAATTTTTCCCAAATCTGTGTATTGAAGGACATAAAATATTCCCCATAGTAATGGCCAGTTATGTTGACAATAGGCAATAGGTGTAGGAGTAGGCCATTCGGCCCTTCGAGCCAGCACTGCCATTCAATGTGATCATGGCTGATCATTCACATTCAGTACCCCGTTCCTGCCTTCTCCCCATACCGCCTGACTCCGCTATCTTTAAGAGCTCTATCTAGCTCTCTCTTGAAAACATCCAGAGAATTGGCCTCCTATAATGCACCATCCCAGCGGTTTGGACCCTGGATCATTGGGCCCTCTTTCCCATGATCTATATAAACTCACCAGGGTCCTGTTCCCATGCTCCTTAGAAACTTATTGGGACCCCATTCCCACACTCCTTATAAAATCAGCGAGACCCCGTCCTCCCACTCCTAATAAAATCACTGAAACCCTGTTCCCATTCCTTAAGGGCCCCGTTCCACACTCCTTAGAAATTCAACAGTGCCCAATTCCCATGTTTCTTAGAAAGACACCAAAACCCCGTTCCGATGCTCCTTTTAAACTCAATGGGGTCCCATTCCCATACTCCTTACACTCTCACAGGGTGCACCATTCTACACTCCTTAAAACTCCTTGGGCCCTGTTTTCAATGCTCCCTTTAAATGCTCTGTTTTATTTTCTTCCACACCTTTTAAAATTCACCTTGTTTATTCAAAAATTGCTTCTCCTATTGTGTAACATCGAAATAGAAAGTGAATTAAAAATGGGTTGTGATAACAATTATGAGTAACGTCCAATAGTCTGAAAAATGCACCATAGAAAGCATGTTATCAGGATGTATCACAGCTTAGTTTGGGAACAGCTCCTTCCGAGGCCGCAAGAAATTGCAACAAATTGTAGATGCAGCCCAGACCATCACGTAATCCAACCTTCCTTCATTTGACTCCATTTCTACCTCACGCGGCCTCAGCAAGGCCAGCAGCATAATCAAGGAAGAGTCACACCCTGGCTACTCCCCCTTCTCCCCTCTCCTATCGGACAAAAGGTATAGAAATATGAAAATGCACACCTCCAGATTCAGGGACAGTTTCTTCCCAGCCGTTATCAGGCAACTGAATCAACCTACCACAACTAGAGAACAGTGCTGAACTACTATCTACCTCATTGGTGACCCTTGGACTATCTTTGATCGGGCTTTACTGGCTTTACCTTGCACTATACGTTATTCTCTTATCATGTATCTACACACTGTAATTGTAATCATATATTTTCTTTACGCTGACTGGTTAGCACGCAACAAAAGCTTTTCTTTGCACCTCGATACACGTGACAATATACCAAACTGAACTGAACTGAAAACTGTCAGTCCAGCACCACCAACCTCTTGATGGAGCCGGATTATTAAAGTTTGATTACACTCCAATGAAGAAAATATATATTTTTTTCTTCACAAACTATATAATATTCTCAGTTGATTAAATGCAAAAAGCATGTTTATGGGTTTTAAATAATAATGTTTGTTATTTCTTTTCTAGATAACAGTTTTCCCAAACATCCTGCAATTTTATTTACTGTGAGGCTTTGTCTTCACTGGGAGGACACAAGCAGCGAAAAGAACATTATAATTCTTATTCTGCAGGGATTTTAACACATCCTGATTCAAATATGGTGTGTTGTTTTCCAAGCGAAGCAACGACATTTATAACAATAAATTAGATTTCATTGTTTATCCGATGATATTTGACCTCTTTGATGTGTCTCAAGTGGAAAGGTGGAAAGATCCTGTTCCACTGTGTCAAAACCCAACAGGATAGCTGCACTCAATTAACACCATTGTCGGGAAGATAGAGTTTTCTGAAATATTGGCTTTGAGTAAATTAACCTTTCACTTAAAATACAGTTGATGTGAACAGGAGTGTAGATTTCACCGTTAATAGTTAGATGAAAGACCAGCATGCATTCTTAGACATACTGTCCAAAATTGGTCATGTTTTACAATTACATAGGGTGGAGGTTGAGGATGTATCCTACTCCCAACCTTCAATCTTCATATTCTGACAAAACCTACCCTGATGTGAATTTCCACTGCACTCCTATTGTTTGTTTATTATATTCCATGATCCAAAACTCCTTATTACAGTCTAGTTGTGGTTGTTTCTGATGGTTTTTTTTTACAGAGTACAGTTGTGCTACTGCAAGTAAGAATTTCATTGTTCCGTTTTGGGACATATGGCCATAAAACACTTGACTTGATATACCTCATCCTTCCTCTTTCCTCTGCCTAAATGTCGTGGGCAGATTACAATGGTAGCCTTCCTGCATGAGAATTGCCAGGCCAAATCCCTCAGACTCAGCTTCAGAAATAGTCTCCTTTCTACAACCATGGCAGGTTTCTCTAACCCTTCCCTCTCGTTGGATGGGAACACTATCCCATTTTTCTATTGCCAGATGTCACAAGACCTGTAGGGCATTCACCAACATTTTCCAGGTTTTTCTGCATATGTACAGGGTATGCGATATATTGCTCTTCCACGATACCCTAGTAGACCCTGTTGGCTGAAGGGACAGAAGCAGAGGTCGACCATTTGCGTCATTACACTTCTTCCATCAAACTCCGCAAAGACAACACCCATAGTCGGGATTGAACCCGGGTCTCTGGCCTGTGATGCAGCAGCTCTACCGCTGCGCCAAACTTCTAAGTCTTTCACTCTGTGCCTGCCAACAGAGGGAATATATACAAAGCTGGGTGATCCAAAACTCCTAAGTTACCTCCCATCAATTCACAGCGCTCCCGATGAATAAAAGACTAAATTTAGCTTGGGTACCCAAGCATGAAAGACAAACAGCTCCGAGATACAAACGCTGCTAAATGCTTTAGACGCAGGTGGTCCACAACATACTCCAACTGGTCCCCTCTATTTATTATCATCTACCATTTCCCATATGTTTTCCCTTATTTTTCCACAAACATCTCCACTGCTGTCAGCCTGTCTACTGTCAGCAATCTGTTAGGGCACAGGCCACACTGTGAGGCAAGGTGGACTGCGTCAGATTTTTATCTCCTGGGAACACAAACTCCATTCACATGGGGCACCCCATCTGTGTTTAACCAAGAAATAAACCGGTGAAAATCTGTTTAGTGCTGTGTAGCGAACAAGCTGGGGAAATCTTTGGCAGCCCTGTGATACAGATCACTGATCATGTAGGGTCATGTAGCAAGTATTTTAACCATTGGACTGTTGCATCGCTCTGCTAAATATGAGCAGCATTGGTTATACTTAGAAATACGCAGAGCAAAAGTAAAATTGAACAAAATATAAATTTCCACCATTGCATTTGGAACTGCATCATGCTTTGGAACGTAGTTCCTAATTGCAGACATGCTTTTGGTAAATCTTACATGTAGTTCTCATGCCAGGGATGGGAATGGATATCATCAAGCTGCCAACTCTCTGGAGTCTTGCATCCGAGTCCCTCTTTTGCTCAGTGAAACTTTACATAGCCCCGGCAGAGATCTTTAGCGAGTGATCAGAAACAGGATCCACAGCCAATCCTTTTTTTGTCCCTTCTCTAATCTCCGAGTATTAAAACCAAGTGACAAAACTCAGCAGGTCAGGCAGCATCTCAGGAGAGAAGGAATGGGCGACGTTTCGGGTCGAGACCCTTCTTCAGACTGAAGAAGGGTCTCGACCCGAAATGTCGCCCATTCCTTCTCTCCTGAGATGCTGCCTGACCTGCTGAGTTACTCCAGCATTTTGTGAATAAATACCTTCGATTTGTACCAGCATCTGCAGTTATTTTCTAACAAAACCAAGTGACAACGTCAACACCTCTGACTGATGCCCCCCAGCTGAGATCAGTTAACTCAATACAGGCAAAAGATTGTATTCTTCATCCTTAGGGTTTGCTTACTGGATAAAGGCATTGATTTATCAGGGCAGCCAGGAGATTAGCAATGCATGCCAAGTGAACTCCGAGGCTCCAGTTTTTATTATTATTATGAAATCCTTGCCTAGACGGACACAGACATCAAATATATTCAAATTAACCAATGAAGTGCAATCATGCAAAATGCATTATGCATTAGCCCAGCGTCTCAGCACCAATGATTAGAAATAGAAAACAATTAAAGCTCTCTGCTGAAGATGGTAATGTCTGCCAGCCACTTGCCGGCATTTCCTGAGAAAACAGCGACTTTTATTAAATTACAATTTACTTTGCATATAGAGCAGATCGCTTCAGCAGCTCTGGCAAATACTTGTGTTGGGTAACAGCAGATTAAGTGTCCTGGTCTCCTAATAATCAATTTCAATATGAAAAGAAGTAAACTAGAAAAGGATGCATTTTTCAGACCATGCCCTTGCATACTTTCTCACTGCATCATCTCCTTGGAGCCTCCCTTGGGCAACAGTCACGGTCAGTCAGTCAGAGCCAGGCATATTAATGTGTTGAGGACACATTCAACTGCTCCTCCCATGGTCTTCAAATGGCCTCATTCTTTGTGAGCCCAGATTAAAGACCTCAATGCACATCATTAGATTAAGCCAACAACACACCATGAAATAGTGGCGAGATGAAACTTGATTAGTTAATTTCCATTGAGATTGTTGGATAAGTCCTTCAGACCTTGATGGAGATGAATTGAAAGGGTTCAGTGTAGCACTGCATTATTTTCAATTCAAGCAATTCGAGACAAACCGTGGAAGGACTACAATTATTTTCAATTCAAGCAATTCTAGACAAACTGTGGAAGGACGACATAGTTAAACCCTTTCACTCAGTTACTGAGTTTGAAAACAGTGCATGTTTTTTGGGAAAATGGAGCACTATATTAAAGTATGGCTTTGAATATTTGGAAGGTCATTATGCCCCATGAGTGGTTGCAACACATACTGCTAGACGGCAGACAAAAATAAAGGCAAAGAGAAGCACTGGCAAGCTACAGTGCATGTCATAGCCACTTATGGTTTTCTGCAGTCGTGCATCGGGGCAAGGAGGTCTGAAATGTGTTGGAGATCAACTGGCCTTCTGCTCCAACCTTGAACTCGCTATCAAATCCAAGGGCACCACGTAATACCAAGATGAGGACTGGGTATGTTCCTTCATCCAGAATTCAGCTCCACACTATCCATGACTGGCTAATCCACTCACCTGAACCAGGTGATCTACTTTCATTGAAATGATAAGCTCAGAGTATTTTTTGTTTATATCACTATATATTTAGGTTTTTAGTGAATTAACAAAATAAATCGTAATATTGCAGGTGCTGGAAATATAAACAAAACCAGAAGATGCTGCAAATATCATGCAGCTGTGGAGAGAGAAACTGAATTAATGTTCAAGACTGAGTGCTTCTGGTTTTATTTAATGAGTTGATATATATATATATATATATATTTTAAAACATTTGTTATCTATCCTTTTTAACATTTGTTATAACTTAAATTAATTTAGACGGCTTCTAAATGTCACTGAACATCATATCCAGAAGAAGGGGGTGTTGTTTATAAATTGGAGGCTATTTAAGAGAGACATGAGCCGTTAATATTTTTCTCCCAGAGAGTTCTGGGTATTTGGAACTCTCTTCCTCCAAAGGCGATGCAGATGAGCCCTATGCACATTTTTAAGATACTTGATATGCAAGGAAATTAGCAAGGACACAATTTATAATGTGATTAAAAGCAAGAAATAATTCAATTAATTTCCGACTTATGCAAGGAGAGATACTGAGCTTGTAAAATGGAGACATGAGAGAGTGCAGATGCTGGAATCTTGAACAAAAATAAAATGTGCTGGAGGAACTCAGCAGGTCAGATAGCATTTGTGGAGGGAGATGAATGGACAACGTTTCAGGTCAGGACCCTGATTGTTCCATCAGTCTGAAGAAGTGTCACGACCTAACACATCGCATTCATTCTAGCATTTATTTCAAGAGGGCTTGTATACAAAAACAGGGATGTAATGCTGAGGATCTATCAGGCGCAGGTAAGACCACATTTAGAATATTGTGAGCAATTATGGGCATCATATCTGAGGAAGGATGTGCTGGCTCTGGAGAGGCTCTAGAGGAGTTTCGCAAGTATGATCCCAGGAATTAGTAGGTCAACCAATGATGAACGTTTGTCGACAATGGGCCTGTCCTCACTGGAGTTTAGAAGAATGAGTGGGGACCTCATGGAAACATACAGTACAGTAAAAGGCTTGGATAGAGTGGATGTGGAGAGGATGTTTGCACGGGTGGGAGAGTCTAGGACTAGAGGTCATAGCCTCAGAATTAAAGGATGTTCTTTTAGGAAGGAGATGAGGAGAAATTTCTTACGTCAGAGGGTGGTGAATTTGTGGAATTCTTGGCTGCAGAAGGCTGTGGAGGCCAAGTCAGTGGATATTTGTAAGGCAGAGATAGATAGATTTTTGATTAGTACAGGTGTCACAGGTTTTGGGGAGAAGGCAGGAGAATGGGGTTATGAGGGCGAGATAGATCAGCCATGACTGAATGGCGGAGTAGACTTGATGGGCTGAATGGTCTAATTCTACTCCTATCACTTATGAACTTATGACATCACCTGTCCTCTTCCCTCCACAGATGTTGCCTAAGACTGAGCCTGTTTTTGCTGAGGACCAAAGTCAAAATGAAAGCAGTGCAGCATTTGTGCTACACTGCAATCAGTGCTCCAAAGTTCACATAATCAGAAAGAAAACCTCACACCTTTGGTGAAGTATCAAAACATTTCAGAATATGTTTTTCAAATTCACATGTCTGCTGATCTCTCAACAAAAGCTAATTTGACCTTGGAAGTGTACACAATACTATGCACATTATAGAGACTCCAAAAACATTTTCAGAGATTATTCCAATTTTTAAACACAGCTATAAACAAATAAATGCTGGCAATGGTTGGTGTTTATGTGGATGTTGTCACATCCAGGAACTTTAATTGGCTACTATCATCCCACTTGTCAGCTGTGGCTCTGTGCATAACACACTTGCTTCAAAAGCACCATTGGCATTGTTTTATTATCGCCAGATGCAGTGAAAACCTCTGGATGCTCTCCACTTGTGCATACTATGCATGAGTACAATCAAGCCATAGTCAAGTACAACAGGTCGTGCAAAGAGAAAAATACCAGAGTGAAGTAAAGAGTGTTACAACTACAGGGAAAGTGCAGATCAAAAATAAACATAATGTACAAGGGCCGCAATGAGGTAGGTTGAGAGATCGGGACTCAACCCTGACATTTTGAATTTTCTGTTTTGTAGGGATGAATCTGATGATACATGCTTTCTAGTTTTTCTATCTTCTGGCCAGCAGGTCTGGGAAAAGTAGGTGTAAGTGATCCACGATTATGCTGGCTGCTTTTCCGAGAGAGTGTGAGGTGTAGAAGGAATCAATGAGTGGAGGTTGGTTTCTGTGATCGACTAAGCTGCGTCCACAATTCTGCAGTTACTTGCAGCCTTGAGCAGAGCAGTTGCCAAACCAAGTTGTGATGCATCCTGATAGGATGCTTCTTTTGGTGTATCTGTACAAGCTGGCAAGAGTCATTGTAGATATGCCAAATTTCCATAGTCTTCCGTGAAAGTAGAGACATTTGGTGTTTGCTGTAGCAAAAAGCTGTGGGTTCAGTCCCAATCCCAGGACTTAAGTACAAAAATCAGAATTGGCTATGCAGTACTGAGGAAGAAAAAAATATATTTTCTTTAAACTACAGATATTAGAAATCCAAAATAAAAACAAATGATGTTGGAAACACTCTGCAAGATTAGCCAGCACCTGCAGAAGAGAAACAGGGTCCATAATAATAATAGATGGAGGGCTCCATAATTTCTCCTTTTCCAGATTCGCCCTGACTTGCTGAGAATTTCTAGCATTTTTTATTTTTATTCAGAATAGGCCCTAATACCTCACTCGGTTCAATGGAAAAGTTCCCATGGCCTTTCAATAACAGTTTTATTTGGGTTTCGGGTCAATATATTTCAAAAGAAAACAAGAACTGATTATTTGATCAGTATCACATTGCCCTGAGTAGGAGCTTGCATGCACTGCACTGTTTTTTCCATCTAATGGCAGATATAAAAAATGGGAGAAGTCCATGCAGTCCCTCAAGACTGCCCTGCTACACAACAGCACCCCCTCCCCTCACCTCTTTGTACCAGCTTTCTCCCCTCTAATCAACCAGTCAGAAGGGTCTGGATCCAAAATGTCATCTGCCCATTTTCCACCACGGTTACTGCCTGACCTGTTGAGTGACTCCAGCAATTTGTTTTTTACTCAAGATTCCAGCATCTGCAGTCTCTTGTGTCTTCATGGCTGATCTACCATGTTCACACTTTTTATTTTCCATTCTCCCTATATCTCATGAATCTTCTACTTTCTAGAAATCTTCCTACTTACATTTTGAATGCAATCAGCAACTGAACCTCCACACTCATGGAGCCATCACCATAGGAACAGGCCCTTCAGCCCACCATGTCCATGTGAACCATCTATACTACCAACCTTCTGTGACCTTGCAATTCAAGTCCTCATTTCGGCGATTCTTAAATTTTATGAGAGTATCCACCTCCATTAATGTCCATCTCAGATAAATATCCTGAAAATTCACCACCTTTGAGGAGGCTTCTGCTCAATACATTTTGAGACTGTAACCTCTAGTTCTGGACTCCAGAGGAAACATTCTGTTTGTTTCTACCCTGCTTGATCCTCGAAAAGATTTTTGTGCATCAAGGGCAGATGTAGAAGTGAAAATCTTTTATTTTCAATTGAATTGCTGCAATGTTTTTGATTTGACAATCTGGACCAGTTCTTCATTGCTATTAATACCGAAAACGGCCCTTGCATCACATTTAATGCTTCACAGAACAGACACAGTGTTACAATAGACAATAGACAATAGGTGCAGGAGGAGGCCATTCGGCCCTTCGAGCCAGCACCGCCATTCAATGTGATCATGGATGATCATTCTCAATCAGTACCCCGTTCCTGCCTTCTCCCCATACCCCGTGACTCCGCTATCCTTAAGAGCTCTATCTAGCTCTCTCTTGAATGCATTCAGAGAATTGGCCTCCACTGCCTTCTGAGGCAGAGAATTCCACAGATTCACAACTCTCTGACTGAAAAAGTTTTTCCTCATCTCAGTTCTAAATGGCCTACCCCTTATTCTTAAACTGTAGCCCCTTGTTCTGGACTCCCCCAACATTGGGAACATGTTTCCTGCCTCTAACGTGTCCAACCCCTTAATAATCTTATACGTTTCGATAAGATCTCCTCTCATCCTTCTAAATTCCAATGTATACAAGCCTAGTCGCTCCAGTCTGTCAACATATGATAGTCCCGCCATTCCGGGAATTAACCTAGTAAACCTACGCTGCACGCCCTCAATAGCAAGAATATCCTTCCTCAAATTTGGAGACCAAAACTGCACACAGTACTCCAGTTGCTGTCTCACTAGGGCCCTGTACAACTACAGAAGGACCTCTTTGCTCCTATACTCAATTCCTCTTGTTATGAAGGCCAACATTCCATTGACTTTCTTCTCTGCCCGCTGTACCTGCATGCTTCCTTTCAGTGACTGATGCACTAGGACACCCAGATCTCGTTGTACGTCCCCTGTTCCTAACTTGACACCATTCAGATAATACTCTGCCTTCCTATTCTTACCACCAAAATGGATAACCTCACTCTTATCCACATTAAACTGCATCTGCCATGCATCCGCCCACTCACACAACCTGTCCAAGTCACCCTGCAACCTCATAGCATCTTCCTCACAGTTCACACTACCACCCAGCTTTGTATCATCTGCAAATTTGCTAACGGTACTTTTAATCCCTTCAACCAAGTCATTAATGTTACTTAGTTAACTATTAACAATAAAATCTATGAACATCAAATTTAATACATTAGTGTAGACAGCATTATGTATCACAATTGAAGTAAATGGAAATGATATTGCCACAAATTAAAAAATATAAATTTAAGAGCCTTTAAAACATATTCCACGTCTCAGAAGAAAAAAATAATAATTGCTGCAGAATCAGACTTTTATTCAACTACATTTTTATTTATGTTCCTGCCTTTGCATGGGAATTATATGTTTTTTTCTTCTAGTGGTGAAGATGTAATATCCTGCCCTTGAATAAAATGTTTCAATCCACTTTATTGAGTACTTCAGCAACGAAAAAATTAATTATTAAACAACTGCCTGGAGTACTATTGGAAGAATCAGTGGCCTTGTCACATAACCAGGAGATTGATGACCCATCATGTTCTTAAGAGGGCCAATGGTTCAAAATTCACACTCCAGAAGGGCAGTACTAAGCATGTCATAGCATGAGCCAATTTTTAATTCAGTTTCTTATTAAATGCTGGGTAGAATGAATTTATTCGTGCCTTACAGAGCCTCAATGAATAAATGAATTGGCACCAGTTCAAACACAAAAATAAAAATGGTCAGGATTCATTAAAGTAAGAAGTAGAATATTTAATTCCAGGGGAAATAAGTAAATTCTAAATTTGCAGAGGGGACCTACAGGATTTGAGGACTAAGTGAGAAAAAAAGCAAGCTACAAAAACAAACTTCCGCATCTCCGACAATAAAAGTAGACAATTATGCAAATATATCTTAAGGTATAACCAAATGAAAATATGCATATATTATAACTTGTTCAACGCAGATTATTTTGTAACACCATCAAGTTATGTTGCCCCTGAGAGATACTCAAAGGTTTACTGTCTTTCAGAAACCAGCTAAACACCACAAATTGTCCTGGTCATAAAAGATTGAAAGGCCTCATTCTGTGCAGCAAGATTCAATGGCAATTCATCCTTGCATTCTTGTGCTAACTGCATAGTGTAGTTGCTACCTGGCTTTGCAGACCACATCCAATTCACAATTTCACTGTAGTCATTGGAGCAAAAGGTTGGAAACATGAACCATGCATACTCATTACCAAATCACATATTTAGCACAAGCAATCAAGAATTATTTATATTGCAAAGGGCCTCTGGACCAGTGGTCCATATCATACTTACCCGCTGCTGCTTGCCACTGAGGTTGTCTCCAAGTTCAGGGCAGATCAGACCCTCTGCACTGCTACAGAATTCACTGCACAGCAGAGGCAGTAAGAGACGATGATCAAGATGCCTTTTATACCCATCCCCCAGCATTATACCAGAGGGCTGGTGCTAGAAGCATTCCCCCATGCATCTAAATAGGGTCCCTGACTCTGAGTGAGAAGATACATTGGGAAGGTACTGTTTCAACAATGTATGACTCTATGACTATGACTATATGATATATGCCTCTCCTTTCCCAGCATATCCATGTGTCCATCTAAAAGCCTCTTAAACTCCTTTATCGTGTCTGCCACCATGGATAGATTGAAACCTTGATTCAATACCATTGGATTGTCTCTCAGGTATCTGCTGAATAACTAAGAAACTATCGGTGGATATACATAATCAGTTCCCAGAAAACAAAGTGCTGGAAAAACTCAGCAGGCCAGGCAGCATCTGGGGAGAAGTGGATAGATGACATTTTGGGTTGGGTCCTTTCTTTAGATCTGTTTAGCCATATCTGGTCAGAAACATATTGTGCAAATGGTCCATGTCAAGTTAATGGAGAGAATATTAGTGCCCATTCAGAATAAATAAAAATACAGCTAGGTGTAATGAACACGTTGGTAAACATATCAGATGTAAAATCTGACACTGAGATGGATTGAGCAGGTAAATGCCAAGAGGCTGTTTTCTCTGTTTGGAATGTAAACTTTGTGCCTGATGTGCAGTCATTTTTGCAAAATGCAAAACGCAGGAGTAAGCTGTGCACAGGAGGATTCCATTAACCACAATGTCATATAGGGCAGGTGATTTGCTCATCTGATTTTGATGATGGGGCAAAGATGGGCCAGCATACTGGGGATAGATCCCTTACTCTTCCTCGGCATGGTGAATTGACTGCCACCTCCATTGCCAGGCAGAGCTATAACTTAACTTCTCTTCGAAAAAATTCAGTCCGCCCAAAACCACAGCAGTCCCTCAGTCCTGCACTGGAATGTCAGCCGGAAATCCATGCTCAAACCTCTGGAGTGGGTGTTGACATTTCTGCCTCATCGCAAGAGAAAAGTTACCATCATAAAGGGAAATAAATAACTGATTGCTTTTCTAAACACAAGGAAATGTTCAAAATCCCCCTGCCCCCAAAGCATACTTCCCTTTCAAATTTACAAGCAGTTTTTTAAAAATATACATAGCAAGTAGCTGGATCATGGTTTTAAGTGCTGAATGTTTAATTGTTTATTTATTTAAAGGTAGGTGTGATAATTGTCCAGAGAGCAGGAACAAGGAAATAGGTAGGTTGCATGTGTATTTTGACTGATTGTCTGGCATAATTTCTGTGCCAATATCGGATAACGCTGGGAACTTGACAAGACGTTTCTTCCTGACCGCTTGTCAAGACAATAGGCAGCCAGCTGGAGAGAATGGCCAAATTTGCACCTTTGTTACCAGGGTATTACACCAAAGGCCCGTTTCAAGGAATAGATAGAGAGTCAGAACCTTTTTCCTTGGGCGGAAATGTTAAAGACTAGAGAACACAGTTTTAAGATGAGAAGACCAAAGTTTAAAGGAGATATGCAGGACAAATTATTTACACCCGCCAAGCTTCGCAGAGAGTTCTTCACTCATAGGCTGGTGTGCAAGGCCCCATCGGACGGCAAACATCCTTTGCACCACCTCGCCCAGGATTCACAGCAACTGGGACCTCAACGCCTGTCATCTTGTCATCCTTTCTCCCGTCATGCAGCGACCCTCTGTGGCTCCGGTTTCAACATACCAGGAGCATGGAGAACCAGCTGGGAACAAACATCGCGACCTCCTCAATTCACTGTCGCACCGAACACCGCAGCCCCACCCGGCTCGGACATGCCCCGCAAAGAGGGTCGCCCTGAACAGGCTCCACACAGGGGTCGGCCGGTTCAACGCCAACATGCATCGTTGGGAGTTGCCTTCATCAGCAGCCTGCGTGTGTGGAGCAGACCAGCAAACAGCGCAGCATGTCATTTTCGACTGCACTGTCCTCCGTCCCCCTGGTGGAGGGGTAGACCTCACGGCCCTCGACAACAGCACATTGCACTGGTTACAGCGCCTGGAGGGCGTTACATAATTTCTGCTGCCTCAAACGCACGAAGAAGAATTTATATGGGCAGACAAGATTAGTTTATCTTGGCATAACAACAGGCACAGACATTGTGGGCCAAAGGGCCTTTTCCTGTGCTGTGCTATTCTATGGTCCATATTCTATGTTGTGCCCCAATGGTTCCACATCACCCAAAGCATTTGACAGTCAATTCAGTAACTTTTCAAATATAGGCAATGGTCGTGATATAGGAAACCTGGCAACCAATTTGTGTGCAACAAGGTCCCAAGGTTCACTAGGTTAATTGCCGGAATGGCGGTTCTGTCGTATGTTGAAAGGCTGGAGCGATTGGGCTTGTATACACTGGAATTTAGAAGGATGAGGGGGGATCTTATTGAAACATATAAGATAATTAGGGGATTGGACACATTAGAGGCAGGAAACATGTTCCCAATGTTGGGGGAGTCCAGAACAAGGGGCCACAGTTTAAGAATAAGGGGTAGGCCATTTAGAACGGAGATGAGGAAGAACTTTTTCAGTCAGAGAGTGGTGAAGGTGTGGAATTCTCTGCCTCAGAAGGCAGTGGAGGCCAGTTCGTTGGATGCTTTCAAGAGAGAGCTGGATAGAGCTCTTAAGGATAGCGGAGTGAGGGGGTATGGGGAGAAGGCAGGAACGGGGTACTGATTGAGAGTGATCAGCCATGATCGCATTGAATGGCGGTGCTGGCTCGAAGGGCTGAATGGCCTACTCCTGCACCTATTGTCTATTGTCTATTGTCTATTGTCTAAAACCAGCTAAAAGATAGTGATATTTGTTGTTTTAGTTTAGCTATTGGTTGAATAATAAATATCACCTAAGGCATTGCGTTGCGGGGCCAATTGCTTTACCCTGTGTGGGAGACTTTTGGTTGCACTGGTTCGCTCTCGAGCAGTCACCCAGACCTCTCCCCTCTGGCTCCCGCAAGCCGTTAATCATGCCAGTATTTTCAAGAGCTCCCTCCTCACTCCCAACCCCTACCAATGTTCATCTGTTGACATTGTAGCTGTGGTTTTTTTTAATAGTGGTGGAGCCAGGCTCCAACTGAAAACCCAGCCCACTAGAGATGCAACACTATCTCCACTCAGCACTGGAGCATGAACAGAGATCAGGTGTTCGCGTGTCCAAAGTGAGGCATGAGCCTACAACCATCTGCCTTGGAGATGGTAGGACGACTCGGGTTACCAACCTGGAACAGCCATTGGAACCAAATATCAGAATTCAACACACAGGCATTGCTTCATTGACAAATTGGAACACACACCAAGAGCCAATTTCAGGCTTCTGTGCCAATAGTTTGCCATATTTAAGCACATTTGCTTATATGGCACTCTATCACATTTCACAAACATAGGACATTTACCAGTGCTTTAAAAATCAATATAAATAGAGTACCTTTCTGTCATCAAAAGCCTAGTAACATACTCGATTTTTTTGTTTGTCATGAGTTGAGTAGCAGACTTTATGAATTAAATAAAGCACAGAAAACAGAAAACAAAGAAAAATAGATAAATTAGGGCGGAAATTCATCTTTGGTTGTCAGCATTAAATAGTACCAGAATACAGTCTATTCATTATTCATCCTTCCTAATAATCAGCCACATTAATATCAATGTCTGTGGCATAAGAGGCCGCAGATAAATTTCTTATGCGGTGTTTAAATAAAAAAATATTACTGTAATGATTCTTCACCCGTAAATACAATGTGAAACGTTAAACAAACTCTACTGAACTGCATTTGGAGGTATCCGTATAGGTTTATTATTGCCATATGTACTGAGATGCAGTGATAAACTTTATGTTGCGTGCTGTCCAGTTAAACTATATTGCACATGAGTACATCAGGTAGTGCAAAAGAAAAATAAACAGATTGCACAATATTATGTTACAACTCCAGCGAGAGTGCACATAAAAAAGCACAAGGCTACAAAGTGGTAGATTGGAAGATCAGGAATTCATCACCAGCATTTGCCAGGTCTGATAACAGTAGGAAATAAGGTGTTCATAAACCTGTTATGTGCTTTCAAGCTTTTGTAATCTGGCCTTTGAGCTGCTGCTGTGGTATTAACATCAGGTGTAGAAATCTCTGAGAAACACTCAGGGTTCCAGAATAAGGGCATTAGTAATTTCAAACTAATAACAGCAAATTAACTCCTATTCTGCAACAGCACCTCATATTCTGCTTTGGTAGCTAACAACCTGAATGAAACATCAGCTATCCCTCCACATATGCTGCTTGACACATTGCATTACACCAGCACTTTGTGTTTTGCTCAAGGTCCCAGCATCTGTTGTTTCCAATAGCTTATCAGTGGCCTTACATCACATTTATGGTCACATCGTGCTTAGATGACTGACATACATGTCTTAACAGGCAAGTGCGTAACACATCACTGCGTCAATAAAAGGTAACTGATCTCAGTCAGACAGAAAATGCTCTCCATGGAGAGAAACAGTTTCAACTGTTTCAGGTTGAAGGCCCATCAATAGAAAGTTTTTAGATGATTTCTGACTTTTCACAAAAACACCTTGCCAATGAAGCTCAACTCAAAAGGCCAAATCTTAGTTTTCTGCATAAAGCAACAATGCTGCTAGACTGTCAATCCAAAACATGACAACTATATGCAACATAGCTCTTCCATGAGCTATTCCTCCCTTTTGCTTATCTCCCTCCATCTTCCAATTTTAGCTTCTCTCTCTCTCTCTCTCTCTCTCGCTCTCTCTCTCGCTCTCTCTCTCGCTCTCTCTCTCGCTCTCTCTCTCTCTCTCTCTCTCTCTCTCGCTCTCTCTCTCGCTCTCTCTCCCCCATGTTTTCCTATTCCTTCGCTTCCCGGGGTTTGCTACTCTCTCTTCCACGGACTCATTCACTCTCTAATTCCCCACCTCAGGTTATGTTGCTCTTTCTCTCCTCCAAAGTGCATTTTTCTCCCTCTCTCTTTCTCCAGTTTAGTTTCCTCTCTTGTTTGCTGCGTTGTGTTTCAGGGTAAATAAAAATGCGATGACGCACCACTTTTCCTGCATAATTTAATCTCTCCTATTTCTACGTTTCCTTTATTTTTCTCCATTGTGTTTCAGCTTTTGTATCTTAAAACTTACCCTTTTCAAAAATTAATTGGTAGGATGTACCAATTGACAACCTATTGTTTATTGTGCAATCCTAATGGTTCTTAAAACTTTGAACCTACTGGGAAATTCAGAGGACAGATAATTTTAGATTTTTTTTAGATTTTTAGATTAAGAGATACTGCGCGGAAACAGGCCCTTCGGCCTACCAGGTCCATGCCGCCCAGCGATCCCCGCACATTAACACTATCCTACACACACCAGGGACAATTTTTTTAACATTTGCCCAGCCAATTAACCTACATGCCTGTACGTCTTTGGAGTGTGGGAGGAAACCGAAGATCTCGGAGAAAAGCCACGCAAGTCACAGGGAGAACGTACAAACTCCGTACAGACGGCGCCCGTAGTCAGGATCGAACCTGAGTCTCCGGCGCTGCAATCGCTGTAAGGCAGCAACTCTACCACTGCGCCACCGTGCCATCCCTTAAGAGTCAACCACTTTGGTGGATTTGAAATCATATGTAGAAAAGATGACTGATTTTGCTTCTCAATAGGCATTAACGACCCAATTGTTATATGATCATTATTATGCACAATAAATTTTCATTTCAGATCAAGTTAATTACTTGAACTTGAATATCTCTGCAGCCATGTTGGTATTTGAATCCATGTCACTAAAGCAGTAGTCCACACCACTTATACTCCCAATGCACTGCAGTTTCCCCTTGTCCTAATGATCAACCTGAAACCTTAACTGTGGTTTTCCTTCACTGATGCTGGCTGGCCAGGTGAGTATTTCCTGCTTTTTTCACAAAATGCTGGAGTAACTCAACAGGTCAGGAAGCATCTCGGGAGAGAAGGAATGGGTGACGTTTCGAGTCGAGACCCTTCTTCAGACCCATTCATTCTCTCTTGAGATGCTGCCTGACCTGCTGAGTTACTCCAGCATTTTGTGAAATAAATACCTTCGATTTGTACCATCATCTGCAGTTATTTTCTTACACAATCTGAATCTGACATCAGTCTGAACAGGGGTCTCGACCCGAAACGTCACCCATTCCTTCTCTCCCGAGATGCTGCCTGACCTGCTGAGTTACTCCAGCATTTTGTGAATAAATCAATTTGTACCAGCATCTGCAGTTATTTTCTTATACTACTGAGTATTTCCTGCATTGTGTAGGAAAATAACTGCAGATGCCGGTACAAATCGAAGGTATCACAAAATGCTGGAGTACCTCAGCGGGTCAGGCAGCATCTCTAGAGAGAAGGAATGGGTGATGTTTCGGGTCGAGATCCTTCTTCGGACTGCATTTGTGTTTTTATTTTCGATTTGCAGTTCACATCTGCAGTTCCTTTAATTGCTTTTAAATCTCATTTAAATCCTGGCAATGTTGGCAGTCCTGAGAGTCAGACTGCTAAGAGTTAACTATCTTTATTTCTACTGAGCATTCAACTGTAAGCATTAATAGATTCATACAACACAGTTCATTGAGTGGGTGCTGCAAAGCTAATATACTGTAAAATTAATATTCTTCCTCAGATAGGCTTGGAAAACAGAACCACCTTATTTCTATGTAAACCAGTGGATAATATGGATGAACCAGCCTTGTAACAACCAGAAGAAGTAAAATTCGATAGCTCTATTCCTCAGACCCACTACATATTTCATGCATCTGAAACCAATGAAAGATCCGCTTCAGACAATTAATTCATGTCTGCAGAATATGCAGTACATCTTTATGAAATAACTATCATGAGCTGTGATCTAGTGCCAGTGATAATGCACGGCTAGAAATATATTATTCCCTCTTGTAATATGAGAAATAGATCTGATAAAATACAATGAATCTTTTCTACATTAAGGACTTTTTAGTTAGGCTGTGAAAACATAAAATTAACACATCACCCTTATGAAAAATGCACGCAATATTGCTTTGGTCAAGGTCCCTTATGTGACGCAGGTATTTAGAAGGAATAGATTTATTTCAAATCTCTTTCTGCCGCAGGTGATAAGAGGAATTAAATATATATATTATTTTAAATAGCAATATATTCAACATCTCTACATAATCTCTGAATCAAGACACTAACTACCTTATTTTACAATACACTTCACTGCTATCAAATAAAATTTGAGGGCAAAGTGCTGTTGGAGATCTTTGAACCAAACATTTGGTCAGGTGTGAAAGAGAGAGGAGAAGCTAATAGGTGGCGACTTAAAAAACTGCAGACGTTGGAAACTTGAGGAAAAAAAACGAAAGTGCTGGAGGAATTCAGCATATCAGGAGGTGACTGGGGAGGAATGGTTAGATGACATTTCAAGCCGGGAAAGATCTGAAACATCATCTGTCCATTTCCTCCTCAGGTGCTGCCTGACACACATAGTTCCTCCAGCACATTGTATTTTGCTAAAAGATGGCACCATTGACAATGACTGTGTGATGGAAATCAAGGTGTCACAATTGTATAGATAACAATCAACATGGTGTTGATTGAAAGCTGCTCTCAGAAAGAAGAATCTGTTCTGGATTGAATGGTGTGATTGTCCTTTTGGTTGCGGAAATAGAATGTTTTCCAATAAAGGATAGAAATTAAAAACTAAATCGATGTCAAATTTTCTCAACCTGTTCTATATTTATGACAAATTTATGTTAATAAAGGAGAATGGCCAATCTATTTCAACTGGCGTGTTATGTTGTAACAACTTTCAAAATTCTAAACAAAATATGATAAGACCACATCACAGTAAAGGTGATCTTGTTTTCTGCGATGGCTCCCTAGTTAAAAGTACTACTGTTAAAATTGGACTTGCATTCCAGCCTCATGCCCCAGCAGAGCAGCAAGAGACCATTGGGCAGTTGCGTTAGATATTAGTACACTGGAAGTGTTGTATTTCAGATGGCAATGAAGTGTAGGTATAGTTGTGGTGTTGAGAATGTGACATCCCCTTTATACATTGCAAGCTCCCACAAACAGCAATGTGATTTTTAAAAAACAGACAATTGGCTACAAATTCACCCCCTGTGCTTTTGCACAGTGGAGCAAGCTTGCCGTACCGTTTCCAAAACAAATTCCATGCGCTGACAGGTAACTAATGGTTTATTAATTAGAGATAATTGAGGATTTGAGTTACAAGGAGAGACTGGATCGTCTGGAACATTTTTCCCCCAAGACCAATGGACGGTGAGGGATGATATTATAGAGATTTATAAAATCATAAGGGTCATAGTCTTTTAAGGTGAGTGGAGAAAGATTTAAAAGGGATCTGAGGACAATTTTTCCACACAAAGGGTGGTTGGCATGTGGTATGAGCTGCCAGAGGAAGTGGCAGAGGAAATGTCTCAGTTACAATGTTGAAAAACATTTGGTGGGGTGAATGCAGGGAAATGATTCAGAAAGATGTGGGGCAAATGCAGACAAATGGGACTAGTTCAATGAGCAGTTTGGTTGCCATGGGCGAGTTGGGCTGAAGGACTTATTTCTGTGCTGTATACCTCTATGGTTCTTTGATATCCCAGTGACCAACATTAACAGGGACTTGATAAGTGTGTTGTGAACTTCATTGTCCAGAATGTACTATGCATGATACTGAGTCCATGGAAGATGCTATAAAAAACTTGGATTTGTCTCTTCTTCAACTACTTTCAAGATACACCATGGCATTCCATCACAAACGTGATACCACTGGTCTGTCCTCTCATGGAGGATGGCACCTTCCTTATCTTGGCAGTTTCTGCGGCAGACTTACTAACTTCCCACATTGGTCATTGAGAAATCAATTTTTTTTTAAACCTTCCAACAGCAGGGAGCAAATACACTGCTTCACAATGAACTCTAAAAATACTATTCCATATCAAGTTGCCTGTAATTAGTTATCTGAATCCAAGCCAACTGGTAAAGGGAGAGACTGTGAAAATGTGAAGAAAGATTGGAGTGTGAAATCAATTAAGAAATAATTTCACCCTGCAGAGAAGCTCTTACTACTTCCAACTTCAAAGAAAGGTGAATCTCAAGCCTTTAATTAATCGCCACTGACACAGACGGTGAATTAACCGCTCAAAAGTAATCCGCTGGAGCTGATCGCCCATCGTAACGTGTACACCACTCCATTCTTCAAAGAGTCAGTCATCCTCAACATAAAAGGAAGGTCAGTTGTAGGCCTGGATACCAAGTGGAAGGAGATATCCTGAGCAACAAGAATCAGTTAAATTAAAGGTAAGGGACCTCCACTGAGACACTACCCTGCAAAGCCAGGATGCTCGGCATTATTCCAAGGTTGATGTATCAAATTCCAGTCTAAGGATTAACCAGATTGGAGCTTGAGGAAAGGGAGCACTGGGGGGCTTTTTTTCTGTATTTATTCATTCAATACATTCAGTGTCCGCCCTTCTCTTCTTCGCTTGAGTAAAGGCAGTTTCATAAAAATGATGTCCTTTTTGAAACCGAAAGTGTTGAGAATGAGCATGGCTGGATATAAAATTAATAACAAAGGATCTGACTCGGGATCCTGAAGAAACTTCTTTGCCCAAAGAGTGGTGAGGGTGAAGTATGAGAAGTGAATAGTATGGATGCATTTAATGGGACTTAATGACGAGGAGAAAGTAATAGAGGGACATGGTTAAAATTTCGGTTTTATTTCCTTATTTGATTTTTAGTACCCCAGCCAGCATATTGGGATTTGAACTCGTGTCTCTAAATCAATCGTCCAGATCTCTCACTGCTCACTTTTCCCATGTAATTGTTAAGTTGTTCTCACAAGTGGATGTGAAATAACATTTGGCACTTTTTTGATGAAGAATAGGGGTTATTGCTGGTGCCTTGGCCAACATTTCTCCCTTGAGAACACCAAAGTAAATTATCTGTTTATAATCCCATTGCTATTTACGGAATCTTGCTGTGCAAAAATTGGCTGGTGCCTTCTCTGCATCACTTCTATGGCTATTAAGTGCTGCAGGGTATTGTAAGAAGCCCCATAAAAATACAGGTAGTTCAGCTATAATGCAATAGTTGCTTTCCTAAGATACCTCATATTGCAGAAAATCACGTTAGGAAAACAACTGTGTTAAAGGGCCAAAGGGCATGATACTTTGAGATTCGCAATGGGATTTTCAAAAATAGAGATTTTTTTAATAGCAAAAACTTTCATTTTGTACTGTAAGCTAAAAATATGTAAGGCTGCAGGTTACATTGTTTAATGGAGAACCATTGCACAAGTGTCAATAGAAGTGATTTGCTTGCCAATTTCATTTGCCCATATGTGGTGAAAGTGACAGACTATGATCTTAAGAGATAATGATGCTTGATTAATGCAGGGAGTCACATAGAAACCCAAACTTTTGTTTTGCAAGAGAGTTCTTTATCGGCTTGTCAATTTCCAAAGTAACTTTTAAGTAGTTTTCTAGTTTCCAAAGGAAATAATTTTATAACCAATTTGGTCTGTATAATGCACAATTGTGTTCTCTAATTCATCAATTATGTTCTATCCAATTCATGGCTTGGAAACACACATAATAGCAGAACTACTGAATTGGACTTTCTTACAATAACATCCATGAAGAGCCTCTTTAAAGAGTGATGGCGCATTACCCAATACAATGAACCAGGCAGTACCTTATCTTTGGAGACAAAAACAACAAAAACTCTCCCAATCTAATTTCTCACAGATGATGTTAGCTGAGGATGGAGGAGACTCATCCCAAGTTACTTTCTCTCAAAAGATAGAATATAACCATGATGAGGAATTGTGAATGTAGAAGTAAGATTGGCTACCTCTTGTACTCATAGACTTCTAGCACACTATAATCCCCATTATATTTCAAGCAATACGAGTCAAGTCGACTTTATTGTCATGCACACATGTATGATGACGTAGCGGTAGACCCAAAATTTGCTTGCAGTAGCATCACAAGCTCATGGAATCGGGCAACGCACATACGCACATAAACATAAACTATACAGAAATTTCACATGAATTTTTGCACGACCGTAAAAATGAAAAAAAAGGACCATGCAAAACGGCGGCATGGTGGCGCAGCGGTAGAGTTGCTGCCTTACAGCGGCAGGGACACAGGTTCGATCCTGACTACAGGTGCTGTGTGCACAGAGTTTGAACATTCTCCCCATGACCTGCGTGGGTTTTCTCCGGGATCTCCGGTCTCCTCCCACACTCCAAAGATGTACAAGTTTGTAGGTTGATTGACCTGGTAGAAATGTGAAATTGTCTCTAGTGTAGGATGGTGTTAATGTGCAGGAATTGCTGGTTGGCGTGGACTCGGTGGGCCAAAGGGCCGCTGTATCTCGAAACTAAACTAAACTGAAAATACAAGATATTAATACAAAACACGACTGGAGAGAAAAAAACAAGTCTCAAGGAGCAAATGGTGTTCCATAGGGATGTATCGTGGTGGTAGGATTATGGATACCGTGAACTTGAAGGGAAAGGGTGCATATGACAGGAGTATCCCCTGGACTCTGTTGCTTCACTCATTGAGATGGCTGTCCTGTGACTGAATCTTTGGCTCACACCCTTTGACACTATTTGATTGACATAAATCTATCAATCATGCTTGAAATATAATGGGGATCAAAGTGTGCCAGAAGTCTGAAAGGTTTAAGATGAATAGTTCTCACATCAATTGCCATTTGTGGTGTGGAAGAGTGGTAGACTTTCAACAACTCCAAGTGTAAAACTGTTTCCCAATTTCCTTAAAAGGTTGGAGTTGAATTTCAAAAAAGTCCCCACATCTAGGGGTCCTGACCAGTAGAAAGGTTTTTCTTCTCTCTGTTTACATTTTACCGCTACAAAAAGAATCATAAAAGCATAGTCTGAGTTATCAGACAAAGGTAACCACAGAATCTAAAATCAATATGTCCTTGTATTTCACAGATAATGTACGCAACTATTCATATTTTTTCATTAAAGCATATTAGATCAATGGCAATATAAGCTTAGAATTATAAAATAATATCTCCCAGAAATGAAAAGCATTCAGCAGTTCCAATGTTTGTCATTGAATCTTTGAATCATTCTACCCTGTGACTCAATAACTTTTAATTCAGAACAAGTTAGTTTATTGATTTCCTGGGTTTGGATGACACAGTCAAGGCCAGCATTTATTCTTATCCCTAACTCCTTGGTGACCCACTTCCTTGAATCCCAAAAATCGGAACGGTTTCAGGATTTAGCCTAGTGACATTGAAATATCTTCAAACTGAAACGTTAATTCGGTTTTCCTCCACCGACACAACAAATCTGCTGAAATAGCATTTTCTGTTCTCATTTCTGATTTCCCGCATCTGAGGTATTTTGTTTTATAACCTGCATTTTTTGTTGCATCTCCAATGAAGGTAAACGTCCCAAAACATTTCAAACCATCATCGAACAAAACCTGATGGCAATCAATCATTTCATAACGGGGCTTCCACTCTTCCATTATAGATGAGGCTCTCACTAGGGTTTCTTCTACATCCCGCAGCTCCGCTCGTGCTCCCCCTCCCCCCACTCGCAACAAGGACAGAATCCCCCTCGTTCTCACCTTCCACCCCACCAGCCAGCGGATCCAACAAATCATCCGCCAACATTTCCGTCACCTACAACGGGACCCCACCACTGGCCATATCTTCCCATCCCCTCCCCTCTCTGCGTTCCGCAGAGACCGTTCCCTCCGTAACTCCCTGGTCCACTCGTCCCTTCCTACCCAAACCACCCCATCCCCGGGCACTTTCCCCTGCAACCGCACGAGATGCAACACCTGTCCCTTCACCTCCCCCCTCAACTCCATCCAAGGACCCAAACAGTCTTTTCAGGTGAGACAAAGGTTCACCTGCACCTCCTCCAACCTCATCTATTGCATCCGCTGCTCTAGATGTCAACTTATTTACATCGGCGAGACCAAGCACAGGCTCGGCGATCGCTTTGCTCAACACCTGCGCTCGGTCCACATTGACCAAACTGATCTCCCGGTGGCCGAGCACTTCAACTCCCCCTCCCATTCCCAGTCTGACCTTTCTGTCATGGGCCTCCTCCAGTGCCATAGTGAGGCCCACTGAAAATTGGAGGAACAGCACCTCATATTTCGCCTGGGCAGCTTGCAGCCCAGTGGTATGAACATCGACTTCTCCAACTTTAGATAGTTCCTCTGTCCCTCTCTTCTCCTCCTCCTTCCCAGATCTCCCTCCCCTCCTCCTTCCCAGATCTCCCTCTATCTTCCTGTCTCCACCTATATCCTTCCTTTGTCCCGCCCCCCTGACATCAGTCTGAAGAAGGGTCTCGACCCGAAACGTCACCCATTCCTTCTCTCCCGAGATGCTGCCTGACCTGCTGAGTTACTCCAGCATTTTGTGAATAAATACCTTCGATTTGTACCAGCATCTGCAGTTATTTCCTTATATTTCATATCAGAATCAGGCAATCAAGCATATTTGCAAATCTATATCAACAGGGGATGGATAGATCTTGGAAGCCAATGTTAACATGAAATATGATAACATCTGAGCAGTATTTGAGGTTTAGCTGTGGAACAGATTTTAAAAGTGAAGTAAAACATAAACTTTTTATGTGCAGGAAGGAACTGTAGATGTTGGTTTACACCGAAGATAGACACAAAATGCTGGACTCCACGGGTCAGGCAACATCTTTGGTGCAAAGGAATAATGTCAGTTCGGGTAAAGATCCTTCTTCCTTCGGGTCTCGAGCCGAAACGTCACCTATTCCATTCCTCCAGAGATGCTGCCTGACTCACTTAGTTACTCCAACATTTTGTGTCTATCTTCTATACACCTTTTACATTGGATGTTCAGTCCAGGCAACCAAAGGAACATTTTTACCTCAACATTTTTTTAAAGTCTTGATTCTGAGGAACTATTTTTATCACAAACTTAAGATGTTATCTACCCCATAAACAAGAGATGATACCTTACTTACTGCCTCAGTATTCCAGTCACCACGCCAATCTTGTGCTTGCTAACCCATGTTGAATCCCACTTCATTAATGTTCAAATTTAGTTTTCTCAGCCAAATGTTCCAATCCTTCCAATGTTCTTCCACAACCCCTCCAAATCTGCAATGCTCTGAGAAATCTCCCAGTTCTGTCCTCATGGTCATTCCTGAATTTAATCACTTCACCTTTGGAGACCAAAAGAATCTTGGTGCCCCACTTCACAATATGCGAAGGAGTGGCATGCAGGTAGAGCAAATAATCGGAAAGGTTAATAGAAGATGGGTCTTTATTGCAAGCATAAAGGTGGAGAAGTTTTGATGAAGATAATGATGGGATCACATCCTGAGTACCATGCACAGTTTCATTCTGCATATTTACTGGGGATATAATCGCATTGGAGAGAATGGAGAGAAAGTTCACAATGTTGATTCTGGATGAATGGATTGAATAGAATGAATTAAGCTGGTTGTTGACACAATGAAAGTGACTGTATTGAGACATGTGAGATTCTGATGGAGATTTACAGTACGCATGCTGAGAGGATATTTTTATGAGCTGATGTCTCTATAACTATGGGATATAGTTTCAAGAGGAATCACGCATTTATGACAGAGATATGGAGGAATGTTTTTTCCAGGGGTTTCAACTCTTTGGAAATCTCTTCCGCAGAAAACTGAAGAAGGGGCCACTAAATGTATTCAAGATGGAGACTGGCAAACAGATTCAAGGGATGTGAAAGAGATTGGGGAGAAAAAAAAATGTCAAGGTCAATATTAGTTCAGCTGTGATCTTATTGAATAGCAGAGTAGGTTTGAGAAGCCAAGCATTTCTTCCTATGGAATCATCGAAGTGTGAAATTTTATTTGATGATAGGAGTACATTAGGAATAAGCTTTGGATACCCTGTGACACATTTCCAATGTTAAAAGTGTTACATAAATACGTCAATGTTCTGCATTACAAGGAGTGAAGTTCAAAGAAAATATTGAAATCCAGCCATGATTCATCTGACAGATACATAGAGCAAGAGATACTGTTCAGTGATGATGGTCGATTTTATAATTAGGTGTACTTAGATATTTTTTATAAATGTTAGCGCAAAACAAAGCAAGCATAAAATAAAGGTTCTGTAAGTGTTTGTCTAATGAAATAACACTTTTTTTTTTAAAGGTGAGAACAATTGTGCAGCCAATTAAAAAACTACCAATGCTTATGAGCTTTAAGGATTGAGCCTGACAGCTGGTGCAGGTGTGTTATAGCTTGACAAGGATTCAAACTGTTCCCGAACGTGGCATTTTATTGAGTAGCTGAATCCTGTGGAGCAGAGCTGAAATAGTCAATCAAGAACTTGTCATTTATTTCAGTTAACATGACAAGGATTATTCTCCTAATGATATAAAACATAATACACCATCCCTTTGATGAAAGTAATGGGCATTATATTAAGCAGGCTGCGTTTTCCCACTGTCGCTTTCTTACTGGGGCTTCAGTCTTATGGACATGGTGTCCGTGGTTGAGACTCAAACTGTGAGGCATCTGAACTTTTTCACGAGGGTCATAGAGTCATAGAGTGATACAGTGTGGAAACAGGCCTTGTTTCCAAGGCCCAACCTGCCCACACCGACCAACATGTCCCAGCTACACTAGTCCCACCTGCCTGAATTTGGTCCATATCCATCCAAACCTGTCCTATCCATGTACCTGTCTGTTTCCTAAATGTTGGGATAGTCCCTGCCTCAACTACCTCCTCTGGCAGCTTATTCCAATACACCCACCCCCTTTTGTGTGAAAGGGTGTTATGTTTTCCATAATATAGGTTGAAATCCCCATGTGAATAAAAGCACTTCCCATAACCTACACTTGCTCTCTTGCCAGCAACTTAACACTCGCCCAAACACAGATTGCATATCACAGTAACATTTAACATCCACTGAATTAAAATTAAAATTAAAATATTAGAAAAAAATGTAACAATATTTGTTAACAATTAATACATTTAAAATGTATCCAAATAAAAATCATCTGAAATGCGCCTTTGTCCATCAGAGGCATTCTTCTTTGTTGGCATGAATGGAGTCATTGCAACAATGCCAGGTGAAGTCAATGGCTGCACCATAGCACAACAAATAGAATTGCTGCCTCATAGCTCCAGAGACCCAGGTTCAATCTTGGCCTTGGGTGCTGCCAGTAGGGAGTTTGCATATTCTGCTTGTGACAGCCTGGGTTCTGATTTCCTCCCATATCCCAAAGATGTGCAGATTGATAGATTTCTTGGTCGCAATGACCCCCCCCCCCCCCCCGAGGTGTGAGTGGTAGAATCGGGGTGGAGTTGATGAGAATGTGGGAGAAATGAACAATGGGATTAATGTGGAGTAAGTGTGAATGGGTAGTCAATGGTCGGTTTGAACTCAATGTGCCGAATGGCCTGTTTCTGTGCTGTCTGTGGCCTCATGGCTCTAATTCTCCACAGATACCACTTCCAGATTTCTGCCATTTCCCAAGTATTTCTGCTGGGAAATGGCAGAAAGTTGGAATCCAGCTGTTGGACTCCACCAGTGCAGTCGACAGCACACCTGGCATGACATCTGCTCTTCTGTATTCGTACAGCCGGCATTCTGATTTTATTTGATAGCATTATTTGATGCAAATAAAGTTGCATGTCCCTGAATCAGCTAATGGATGGGTGTGCTGCTGATTGAACATTGCAGCATTGAAGCTGTTGTCCTATGGGGGAGGCATTAAAGTGAAGCTCACCTCCGTCCTGGTTTAAAATAATGTTCCTGCTACCACATGCACTAGTGTTCCCTCTGAGGATTAGATAATTCCTCTATACAAGAGATAAACTGCCGCTAAGCTCATTCCAGAGCAATGCAAGCATGTATTAAAAATTCACCAGCTAACCGGCACAGTAAGGGAGGCAGAGTATTGTTAGTTATCAGGAAGAGTTATACCCATCTGCAAAGTCATTACCAACTCTCTAAAGGAAAAACAAAAGGCGTAAAATTTGAAGGGAGTATAAAGTAAATTAGGAAACAGTTGGGCATAATTTAGTGAAGCCAAGCTTCATGATAAGTCTGATGTTAAAGTTAGGACTAGAGATAAGAAGTCCCACACATCCAGAAATTAGATCAATGAACATCATGTCTTTAGGTGCCAATTCACAAAAAAAAAATTGTAATTTTCATTCCCACTTTCCTCATGTATCAATCACACAACACATGGAATTCACTTCAAAATGCAATTTCCGGGATTTTTGATTAAATTGGAGTGGCTTAGGTTATCCATGGGCTACTTCTGCAGATTGAGGCTTCATAATGTATTTCGGGCCTGTTTTATAGCACTTAAAATGGCTCCTCAATGGTTCTCAGCTTAACACTGGGAACCAATACAGGTAGGTAACTATTGAGTGTTTTACTAATAATTGTAAATAACCATAGATGAGGCCCTCACACATGTCTCCTCGGTACCACACAGCATCGCCCTTGCTCCCCCTCCACCTAGTCGCAACAGGTACAGTATCCTCCTAGTCCTTATCTTTCACCCTATCAGCCATCGCATACAACACATAATCCTCCGACATTTTTGCCACCTCCAACAGGATCCCACCAGTAGTCACATCTTTCCATCTCCACCTCTTTTCGCCTTCCACAGAGACTGTTCCTTCCGCAACTCCCTAATTAACTCAGGGGTATGAATATTGATTTCTCTAACTTCAAGTAACCCCTGAATTCCCTCTCTCTCCATCCCTTCCCCACCCAAGTCGCACCAGCTTTTCGTTCTCACCCGTTTCCTTTATCATTGTTACTTTTTTGCATATCTTTCATTTGTTCTATATCTCTCTACATCATCGTCTGAAGAAGGGTTTTGAGCCGAAACGTCACCCGTTTCTTCTCGCCAGAGATGCTGCCTGTCCCGCTGAGTTACTCCAGCATTTTGTGTCTATCTCGAGTTTTTAACTAACTTGCTCTCCTCCCATGATCCACAACTCCACTCAACCAACATTTGCTAAGGACCACCAGCACATTCTCCATTCCCCAATCCTTTTTCAGCTTCAACCCCACTCCCTTAACTGACCAGCTGATGATTTCCCACCTATGCCAAAATCTGTCTTTGTAGCTCTTTGACCAACCAACACAAAAGGTGATCAAGTTCTCTCGCCTCTGCCAAATCCTTTGGATCAACCCCAATTTTCCATGCATGAGTTTTTCTCCAAAATGCCGACCATTGCTCCTTGCACTACTACAATGTCCCAAGATTTTTGAATCTTTTAACATGAAAACAATCGCTTCTGAGCACTGATCATCAAACATTTATTTACATTAATCTGAATTTATCCCATTTATATTCTCCAAACATTTCCAACAACTTTCCCAGAATCCATCACTCAACTGTACACTCGGAGCAATGTTCAGTGGTCACTTAATGTACCAACCCGCATGTCTTTAGAAAGTGATGACGAAGCCAGAGCTTCCAGGGAAACTTCATGTGGTCACAAGGAAGCTGTGCAAACTCCACACAAGCAGCACCCAAGGCCAGGGTTGTACCCAGGTTGATGGAGCTGTGAAGCCGTGACATCACTAGCTGTTGTACTGTGTTGTCTTCAAATGAATTTGATGTGTGAGGAGATATCAGGATTGTTAGCTAAGAATGCGGCCTGTGAGATAAGGAGATAAGCAAGTTTTTGTGAAGCAATTCCAAAACCCAGGCATTCTGGCAAATAGGGAGGACTGTGCACACTGTCAATGGAGTTGTACTGCACAGAAACATCCCACCACATCCATACCAACCTTTTTACCCACTAAAATGATTCAATGTTCCTGTATTGGGTCCGTATCCTGTTTAACTTCCTACCTAAATATCTCTTAAAAATTATGATTGTGACTGGTGCCACAACCTTCTCTAGCAGCATGTTCCAGATATCCAACCACTCTCCATGTAAACATTTTCCATCACAGCTCCTCTTTAAAACTCCACCTTAAAACTATACCCTTTTACTTTTTATACCCCTACAATGGGGAAAAAAAGATTCTGACTGTCTACCTTATCCATGCCATGCACACATAGCTTCAGAAATGAACAACCAAGTAGCATCAGGAGAATGTGGAAAAGCAATAATATTTCCAACAGGTTAGACTGAATAACCATTGGAAAACATTTTGCCATACTCTCCGGAGGCAAACCTTACTGCTCACTAACATTTGACTTTAGAGATACAGCGCAGAAACAGACTCTTCGGCCCACCGTGTCTGCGTCAACCAGTGATCACCCTGTAGACGAGCACTATCCTACACACTAGGAACAATTTACTATTTTACCAAAGCTAATTAACCTACAAACCTGCAGGTCTTTGGAGTGTGGGAGGAACCCCAAGCACCTGGAGGAAACCCACACGGTCACAGGCAGAACCGACAAATTCCATACAGACAGCACCCATAGTCAGGATTGAACCCGGGTCTCTGATGCTGTAAGGCAGCAACTCTAACACTGCGCGACCGTGCTGTTCTAACTCTGCATGGTCAGTCACCGGAAATCAGAATGTGAAAGAAGGAACTGAAGATGTTAGTTTAAACCAAAGATAGGCACAAAAAGCTGGAGTAACTCAGTGGGTCAGGCAGCATCTCTGGAGAAAAGGAATAGGTGGCGTTTTGGGTCGAGACCCTTCTTGAAACTGTTCTGATTCAAAAATCAGTACACAGGATGGTAAAAGCAGCAAGTAGCAACAATCCAACAAAAAGGGCAGCTTATTCATTTTCTAGAATTAAGACAACACTGATAATCTGGGATTGTTCTGCTGCAGCTCTTTGAGCTGAAAATCAGCTTTTTAACAGATGGAATGAGAAGAGTCAAATCAATTCAGAACATAGGTGCTATTCCTGCCACACAGCTACAAAGGAAACTGTCAGACAACGTTACTGCATTGTCTTGAAGGGAGAAATGAATGGCACTGCTTAGAATTCATATTTTCAAGTTGTTAATCCCTAAATCCAATTCATGTTATTACTTTGTATAAATGTCTTTTTGACATGAATAGGTTGCAAATGACTTCCTTATATAAACACTTTGCAGCCGATGTGTCAAAATGATTTCTACAAGAACTGATGCTATAAAGTACAACCTCAAAAAGCATTTGATTTTCACGAACAGAAAAGAGTCACGTTCCCTTAGAATGTGTCTTTCCTTTCACGTAGATCCATACAGCTTCACAGAATAAATGCAAATTAATGCTGAACATATTTTAGAAATGTTGATCAATTACTGGAATTAAGCATTTGTTAAACTGATAGAAATTTATCAGCATTAACACGGGCAGCCCAAACTCACACCGTAGATTTGATATTGGTTCATTACTGGTGCAAACATTACAGCGAGTATTCAAGTACTTGGGATCGAGAAATGCTAAAACATTAGGCAGGGATAATTGGAGAGGAACCAACATGGATGAACCACACTGAATTCTTGGTTACCAGAACAATCCAGAGATATGGAGTTACTGAGTCTTTGCAAGCAAGTTTTTCATTGTTTCTGTATCTCACACGCAACTAAAGCCTTTCACTGTACCTTGGTAGTTGTGACAGTAAACTAAACTAAACTATGGCAATGCACTCAGCTTGATTTGATGTCTTCCTATTGAATCTGTATTGGTTCCAATCTAGCCAGTCCCACTTTCTGAGCTCTTCCCTTATCCCTGCAATTATCTGACAATGCACTCCTTTTGCAAAAGCTCTTTTTCTAAGCTGTTTCCTCAAAGCTACTGATTTCCTTTTTTGGAGATGAATAGTTAAATTATAGAGTCATAGAGCTATAGTGTACAGAAACAGGTCCTGCGGTCCACCATGTCCATGCTGACTAAGTTGGCATTCTGGGCTGGACATGCATTTAGCCCATATCCCACTAAAACCAGCTCACTCCTATACCCTTCAAATGTCTTTGCCGAAACATCACCTATCCATGTCCTCCAGAGATGCTGCCTGATCCACTGAGTTACTTCAGCACTTGGTGTTTTTTCCAAATTTATTTCATAATCAGTGGAGAGGGAACTTAGGTCCGCCTTCACCTTGCAAGGGTGAAAAAACATTGAGTCAAGGTGATCAATGGTTGGGATATGATTTACAGCTAAAAATGGAGACTGACAACATGTCCAGAGGCATCTGTGGAAATGAACATAAAGTGCTTAAGATAATCATCTAATTCTGACGGAGGGTCTTAACCTGAAATATAACTCTGTTTCTCTCCCCACAGATGTTACCTGACCTGCTGAGAGTTTAAAGCATTTTATGTTTTTATTTCAGATTTCTAATATCTGCAGTTTGATATTAATTTTGACATGATTGTCTGTGGTATTTAGTATTAAAAGTGCGCATGAGTATCAAGCATTATTTCCTCTTCCAGTTCCATTGAAGGTGAGTAGAACTGCCAGCCAAAATGCTTAGAGAATGATGCAAAAGATTCATGGAATCTATTAGTAGATAATGTTTCACTCAGCACAATATTTTCAATCCAATTACACTATCTTCCCTAATTGTTTTTAAAAAATTACACAGATGCATTAAGCAAAATGAATTGTCTAAACAGCTGACACTGCAAAAATTAATGTATTTAAGGACCATTTGCTTGAAATACTCTTCTGAGATCTGAAATAGATTGGCACTCAAATTGGGGACATCAAACTCACAAAGTCTTGAGACTAAGTTGCCTTCCTCAAAAGTAAAACAACATATATTATTAATTTTAACTTATTAATGCACTGTGAAATGTAAGTATAACCGATATCGTTAATTCTTGACAAAGGTAATTGGATTAAAACATTCATGAATTCTGGGATGACCCCTATATAAAACTAATAATAAAGCTGGTGCAGTGGTTAAATTGCCAGACTAGTGATCCAGAAGAAAGTCAAGAGACAGCAGATGCTGTAATGTGGAGCAACAAGCAAAATGCTGGAGGAACTCAACCAGTGAGGAAAGCATCTCTGGTGCCAGAGGCTTTGCAGATGTTTCGAGCTGATACCGGGCTTCATCAGCTGTAAAGGGGCAAGAGCCATTTAAAGAGATGAGAGGTAACGGTGAAGCAGTGGGTTGGTAGGTGATATGTGGAACCAGGTGAGGCTGGAGATGATGTGCAGATTAAGCCAGTTGGAAGTGAAGGAGGGATGGAGTTGGAAGGCAGTGGCTAATGGTAGACACAGATAGCCTAAACTGACAATCCAAAGGTCCTCAAATAGGACCAGAGATTCTGATCCATTCTTATGTTATTTGAAGGTTCTTTCCCCAGTTTGCACTTTTAGTCAGGATCGAACCCGGGTCTCTGACGCTCTGGCAACTCTACCGCTGTGCCTGTGCTGCCACTTGCTTTGAAAAAAGTACGCAGAATGCTGGAGTAACTCAGTGGGTCTGGCAACATCTCTGGAGAACATGGATAGTGGCGTGATCGAAACGTCACCTATCCTTGTTCTCCAGCGAAGTTGTCTGATCCGCTGAGTCACTCCAGCACTTTGTGTCCTTTTTGTAAAAAAACAAAGTGAAATATTTGAACGATAATTGTTTGTTTTTTAATGGTGTTTTTCATGAGCAGGGCCATGCAAAATCACTACAAATTGTGTTGGGACAGTTTTGACTCCTGATCAGATTTAAAGATTTCAATCTACTATATCGTGGAAGATTTAAAAGAATTGCACTATGTTGACACAGATGGAGAGACGTAAAATAATCTGCATTAGAACTAATAGAAAAAGCCTACTTCATCACTTTGCTATCTGCATCTGAATATAATGGAAGCAGTTACCAGGTAAAAGGGAAGAATACCAAATGAAACCACATATATTTTACAGGCACACTATATATATGTAAATGAACTGGATACAATTTCCTGTCCTTGTATCTGTGCAAAGTAGTTTTTCATTACTGAGGATCTTAAAAGACCAAAAGTTCATGGACAATAAGAGAACAGAAGCCCGTAAAGAGAACAAAAGCAGCATTACATTTAATAAAGAGTTCTCATACTGTCCATGACTTCATAGACTTTACCTGGAACTCTGCCTGATTAGTAAGACTATGAACTTCCTCTTTCTATAGCAAGGTTCTTTTGTAAATAGGTTTGCTCCTATCTCTGAAAAAGACAATAAAGTGTTGACAATCTTCTGACGATCATCATCAGATCTATGAAATGGATATCCCCAAGCAAATGCAATCTGGAGGCACTATCATCAGAAGATGGTGGTGAGCACTCAGGTGCTCACTATCTCCAACTCAATGACAATTAGCGATGGACAATATTGCCCCTCTAATAAATGACCCTTTATGCTGGTTTTGCAATGATACTGACATGAATAAAAAGAAAGAACGGATAAAGTATGTTGTGAAATAACCATTAGAAAAGAAGTGGAGATTTCAATTTTCAAGCAACCCCTGGCTCCCTCTCTGCCCCCTTCCCTCATCCTGGTCATCTTACTAGTTCCACTGTTCGCATCCCTGTATCCCTTCATTATCACCCCTTCCCCAGCTGACAATGGGCCATTATGGACACCAGCCTTCCTTGGTCATCTGTTGCTGGCCCTGGTTTGTTCTGGCCTTTTCCTACCTCCAGTTCCCCCTCCCTACTTTCAGACGGAAGAAGGGTTCCAACCTGAAACGTCACCCATCCTTTTTCTCCAGAGATATTGCTTGACCCGCTGAGTTACTCCAGTATTTTGTGTCTCTCTTCCATAGAAAACATGAACCCCACACTCTAAAACAGGTCCTACTTTGCATGTGGTTCACTTTGGCAGTGCCTGAGCCTGGGTACAAATGCCACTACAACAGTAAGAACAGTTTGCACTTATTTATTGTACATGCGAAAATTGTACATGAGGCATCCCAAGACATTTAAAAGAGTTAAATAGGCGATTCAGTTCCAAACACACACCCTGAAGATTTTGATTGCGTTAACAACACAAGATTAATACAAACCATCAATTAAGTAGTCTCCCCTCAGAAAATTCAGAAAAAATGTGATAATTTCTCCTTATTACAAAGTGATCAAAAGTACTTCAGTGGCTATAAAGGTAATATAATGAACAGGAGCAAGAATTGGTCATAACGTTCTTGACAGTCTTTGCCTTTCAATGGGTCATGGCTGATCTGATCTTTGGTTCACCTCCATCTTCCTGCCTGATGCCTTAACCCTTGTATCCTCTATTCCCCACTCTCCCCTCTGAATATAGTTAATGGCAGCTCTCTGGGTTAGAGAACTCCAAAGTTTCAGGACGGTCCAAGAGAAGAAATTCTACTTCTTCTAACATGTTCTCTTAATCCCCAGAATCAAGAAACCCTGAACTGTCTTTTGTTTAAGTCTAACCCTCCATAATGACCAGAAATAATCTGGATGTTTTTCTCCTCATATGGTTCACCAAAGCCTTATAAATCTGTATTAAGAGTCTTATCACAAGCAGTAAAGGAATCCATTGGAGTTTGGAAGAATGAGAGGCAATCTTACAGAAATAAACACAGGTCGTGCATGGTTTGTGAACAGCAAACCTGTGGATATTCATACATACAAAAGAGTCTGCATAATATTAATATTGTTATTACCCTTTCTCATCAACTAAAACACAAAAACACTAAAATATAAAACACTTTTGATCATACAGTAAAAACACTTTTGAACTACGCCAAATTTCCACCACTCTCCTCCACACTAGGGGAAATGTATAGTGGTCAATTAACCTTCCGAGCTACATGTCTTTGTGATATGGTGGGAAACCAGAGCACTTGGAGGAAACACAAGCAAAAGATCATGCAAACGTCATACACAAAGCACATTAAGTTTGGATTGAACTCGGGTAACTGGTGCTGCGAGGCAGGCATTCTATATTTAAGAAATTTGTTGATCACCCCCCAAAAAAGGCTTTTGAAACTATCTGAGGAAAGGAAATAGAATTATGATTAAAAAAAAAGTGCATCAGCATTCCCCCAAAGGCATTGAGAAGTTACTTGTATTTTTCAAGCATGTGCCGGACTTCCAGGTATTTTACAAATGAGGGAATAAAAGGAAATGGAAGTGGAAGAGCACACAGAAGGAAAGATGATCGATACACATACAAGAGTAAAATCTGAGAATTCAAAACTAGAAGACGAAAATCTTATACAACAGCTTGTTCTCACGTTAATTTAAATTTTAGCCATGTGAAGAAACTGTCTTTCAATAGCTCCTGCTCCCGCTCACACATATTTTAAGGCTTTGGGTTTTAAGACACTACACGTCAGTAGGATCCATAAATGTAAAATAATTATGCTTTGCCATTGAAACCATGAAACAGTTGAAGAAATCAACACTTAATTAAATATATTAAATAGAAATCTTCTGCCTCAGACATTTGAAGTAAGCTTATTATTCAAATAATTCAATAGACAGAAATTGTGACATTTAATTAGTGTGGAGAAGGATATTAGGAGCAAAAAATTTAAGCAACAGAGTGCTACTTATTAAAATCTAGGCAGGAATCGTATTTATAAAATAGGTCAGTAGCACGTTATTTTCAAATGTTACCAAAGTGCAGTATTAAATTAAATACCAAGCCATTATAAGAACAAAAAAAAATCTCTTAATCACACACTGCCATTCCAATCTCAGATGTATTAAACTGAATCCCCTCTAATCCTGATGTTCCAACATTAAATATCTGTTTCTTTTGGATTTAATTCTGCAGAAGATCTAAATTGATTCACAGTCAAACTAAATTTCGGTACCCAACTCTTGTGGTAATAGATGTTCTTTTTTTTCTGTTTTTCCCCTTGGAGGATGTAGTTTATCACTGTTGAGCAGAGTTTCCAAGGACCAGCCTGTGTAGCCTACAATGCTTGTCTGATTGGCATTACGTGAGAACAAACATTAAGTATTAGATATGATGAGGATGTAACAATCCCCGCAAGTGGTTCATCTCACTTCACAAACCACGAGCAGGAGGCTGGTTCCTTCAAAGATTAATTCTGAACCCAGGAGACTTTGACTGATTTGAACCAAACGCCATAACATGCCTGCAATGTTTCTTGGCTCTGTCTGAAAATATGGACATAAATATAAATTAAACTGATGTACTTGGCAGAAAAAAATACTGAAATAAGTATGATGATGACAGCATGTCATCGTGCAAGAAGAGGTAAAGAGACTTCCTCAAGGCTTCTGCATCGTATAGACCAAGATTATATGCATTTGAATACAGGACCAAGGCTCTCTCTGCAGCTATACAGGTGAGACCACACCTGCAGTCGTGTGTATAGCTCTGTGTCTCCTATCCTAAGAGAGGACACATTTGCCAAAGAGTGAATTTACCAAATGTTCACTACACCTCTTTCTAGCATGGTGGGACAGCTATATGAGAAGAGCCAAGGTTGACAATGTTTGGAAAATATAATGTTTGGAAAGGTTTAGAAGGATACACTTCAAATGGGACTGGGCAAGGTGGGTATCTAGGTTGACATGAATGTTTCTGTGCTATATAGCTCGATGACTGTGAGTGAACTGGCTTTGAAATGCGCAAAAATGTATTGGAAAGAACTGCAGATGCTGGTTTAAATCGAAGGTAGACACAAAATGCCGGAGTAACTCAATGGGACAGGCAGCATCTCTGGAGAGAAGGAATGAGTGAAGTTTCGGGTTGAAACCCTTCTTCAGGCTGATGTCAGGGGAGTGGGTGGGACAGAGATAGAATGTAGTCAAAGACAGTAAGACTGGTGGGAGAACTGGGAAGGGGGAGAGGATGGAGAGAGAGGGAAAGCAAGGGCTATTTGATGCTAGAGAAGTCAATGTTCATACCGCTGGGGTGTAAGCTACCCAAGCGAAATATGAGGTGCTGTTCCACCTATTTGTGCTGGCCCTCATTCTGACAATGGAGGAGTCCCAGGACAGAAAGGTCAGATTGGGAATGGGAGGGGGAGTTAAAGTGCTGAGATCAGGTAGGTTAAGGCGGATTGAGTGGAGCAGTTCAGCGAAATGATCGCCGTGCCTGCGCTTGGTCTCGCCGATGTACAGAAGTGGACACCTAGAACAGCGGATACAGTAGATGAGGTTGGAGGAGATGCAAGTGAACCTCTGCCTCACCTGAAAAGACTGTCAAGAGTCCTTGGATGAAGTTGAGGGGGGAGGTTAAGGGACAGGTGACAGCTCTGCGTCTACGGTTGCGGCTCGCCAGCAGTCTGTCTGTCTCTCTCCCCTCTTTGTCTTATCGTTAATGTTTGATGTATGTAATAGTCTATTTTTAGTTGTGTATTATGTGGGGGGAGGTGGGGAGGGGCAACATTTAAAAATCTCTTTCTTCAACAAAGATGCGACTTTTTTTCCGTGTCGTATCTCCGCTCGCGCTGCGGCCTAACATCGAGGAGCTGGGCGACTTCCAGCTGGGATCGACCTTGGGGTCTCCGGTCGCAGAGTCTGTGGACTCGCGGAGCTGGCTGACTTTTGGAGGCTGTGGTGGTGTTGAGATTGCGGCTGTGAATCGACTTCAGAGGCTTCGGCCGTGGGCTCTGTGGCCTGTAACATCGGGAGCTCGCAGGTCCCTGGTTGGTGACTGACTTTTCGGGGGCTCTGGCCACAGCAGCTTCGTCCGCTCCGAATCGCAAGGCTTGAATCGGCCCGTTCGCAGGACCTTTCATCGCCCAGCTCGGCGCAGCCGCGGGATCTTCCATCGCCCGATATCTTCAATATCGGGAGCCTCGATCCACTCAACGCAGCAGTTTTACTGCCTGACCACGGGTGAAGAAGCAAGGAAGAGATAAGACTTTTTTTTACCTTCCATCACAATGAGGAGGTGCCTGGAGGAGACTCACTGTAATGGATGTTTATATTAAATTTATGTAATTGTGTGTTTTGTTTGCTTTTTATTGTTTTGACTATGGTAATGACATTTTGTTCAAATTTTCTTTTTTTGATAGGGGAAAGTAACTGGGGAGGGGGTGGTTTGGGTGGGAAGGGATGAGTTGACCAGGGAGTGCGGAGGGAACGATCTTTGTGGAAAGCAGAAAGGGGTGGAGATGGGAAGATGTGGCCAGTAGTGAGATCCCGTTGGAGGTGGCGAAAGTGTTGGAGGATGCTGTATGCGACGGCTGATGGTCCAAGTGAATTTGAGTGCAGGATGGAAATTAGTCGTGAAGTTGATGAAGTCAGAGAGTTCTGCATGGGCGCAGAATTCCCCCTTGTCCTCACCTTCCACCCCATCAGCCGTCTCTTCCCACACTTTAGCACTCAGCACTTTAACTTCCCCTCCCATTCCAAATCTGACCTTTCTGTCCTGGGCCTCCTCCAGTGTCAAAATGAGGTCCAGCACAAATTGGAGGAACAGCACCTCATATTTCGCTTGGGTAGCTTCCACCACAGCAGTATGAACATTGACTTCTCTAACTTCAAATAGCCCTTGCTTTCCCTCTCTCTCCATACCCTCCCCCTTCCCAGTTCTCCCACTAGTCTTACTGTCTCCGACTACATTCTATCTCTGTCCCGCCCACTCCCCTGACATCACTGAAGAATGGTCTCAACCCGAAACGTCACCCATTCCTTCTTTCCAGAGATGCTGCCTGGCCCGCTGAGTTACTCCAGCATTTTGTGTCTACCTTTGAAATGTGCAAAGTTCTGAGAACCTGATAAACTGGATGCAGACACAATGTTTCATGTTTACACGCAGGACAGAAATACAGTGAGTGGAGGCGCTGAATTGCAGTGTCAGGGACATGGGTTCAATCCAGATCTCTATCTCTGTCTGCGAGAAGTTTGTACGTTCCTCCTGTGATTCTGTGGGATTTCTCCAGGTGGGTTTCCTCCAACACTTAGATGTGCAGGCTTGCAGGTTAATTAGCCACTGTAAATTGGCCATGATGCACAGGTGAGTGGTAGAATCTGGGGGAAATTGATGAGAGTCTGGAGAAAATAAAATGGGATGAGTGTTTGATCAGGGTGGTTGATGGTCGGTACGGACTCAGTGGCCTGAGAGCATGTTTCTGTGCTGTGTGACGCTATAATTCTATGAAACAGGGATGGGGTGAATGGAATGAATCTGGAACTAGAGGTCACAGTCTCAGGACGTCGAGTAATCTCAATTTAGGATTGAGATTAAGAAAATCATTTGGAGATAGTAAACCCGAGGAGTTCTCCATCACAGAAGGCAGACCATATCACTGAAACTACTTATGAATGAGGGATATATTTCTAGATACCAAAGGCATCAGGTATGGAAAAGAGAAGTGAACATAATATTGAATTAGAGGATTAGCTGTGATAGTATGGAATGGCAGAGATTGCTGGAAAGGATAAATAAGCAAATACTGGACCTATTTTTTTCCCATTCTCATGATTCCATGGACAGGATGTTAATTAAAATAATGTGTGGTGCTCAAATCATAAGGAAAATTAAAAGAAGAAAAGTGGTCTGAGCAGGTCCACTTGTAGAGATAATTTGCTATCATTTAATTTTATGCTAAAATAGTCCCTTGACCCCAAAGGTTATCAAGTGAAACTGCAGTATTGATCTCTTGGAAACTAGATGATGTAATCTTTCAATCCTTTGAAGCCAAAACCTTGCAAATCACTTAGTTAGTTAAAAACGCAACCATTTGCAGATCAGAATGATGTCTTCATTCAAGCTCGAGCTTCAATACCAGGTACAACTCTATGCCTAATCCTCTTACCTCTGAGTTGTTGCAGGTTCAAATCCCACTCCTGATTCACAACTTAAAAGCATCTAGGCTGATCTTGCAATGTCTTATTCAGAAAGTGTTGGAGATGTTATCTTTCAGAATAAAATAATAAACTGAGGTTACGCCAACTCTTTCAAATGGATGCAAAAGATTTCATGGCATCAGTTTAACAAACTGATGGATAGGTCAATGTCTATTCCATAATCAATGTCAGTAAATAACAGACTATTATTATCAATCACAATGACTTTAGTACTTATAGGAACTTGCAATGATCAAATTGACAACAAGGTTTCCTATTTTAATTTCTGATGACCCCAAGTCAGTCCATTCACTCTAATGCTGAATCTTTAAGCTGAAGCTCTAACCCCTGAATCAACAGTGACCGTTACAAATAATAAATGCCAACCTGATTTATCTGGTTATGATTGACATTTTGCAAACAGAGCAAATTCGTTCTGCATGGATCAGCCCGTTATGAATGGATTACAAAGGATTGAGAATAATTGCATTGAGACCTTGTTCCTCCTTTTAATGTTGCAAAGAACCTAATTTTCTGCAAGCAGATGATTTCATTGCTGAAGCAGCCTTCAGGAGGATTAGGCCATAGAAAAATCGAATAAAATTACTGAAGACAAAAGAGAATGGATTCCCAGCTTGCCTTGTAAACACGTCAACAAAATTTGACAGAAAATGCTGGAGTAACTCAATGGGTCAGGCAAGTAAATCAGGGTCAGGCACCTATCCATGTTCTATAGAGAAAGGTCTTCTACACCCCCTCCCCCACCCAACTTCAGGTCCCGACCAGAAATCTCACCTATCCATGTTTTCCAGAGATGCTGCCTGACCTGCTGAGTTACTCCAGCACTTTGTATTCTTTTTTGTAAGCAAGCATCTGCAGTTCCTCATTCTACAAGTCAACAAAGTTGTTACTCTGCAATGTCCAGGTAATTCTGTCAAACTCTTTACAGGCAAAACAACACCAACCTCTTTTGTATAGATGTTTCCTAACTTCCCACCAAACTTCCTCTTTGCTCGGCAAGAGGATTGTCGTGTTTAGATGGACAGTGGGGAGGGTATTTCATGCTGTACAAAATATTGAAACTGTATGAAGTGAGCCAGAGGATCCAGTCCTGGTATTTTATGCGTTTGGCTTCGCCTTAGGTTCAGACTTCACTGCCCAGCTCTCTGCCGTGCCCGTGACACGTGTAAGACAACAATGAAAGTGAAGGCTACACCTTTTGAAAGTTCCCGTGGAGTAAGGTGTAAAAAGTGTCACTCATGTTCACTCAACTGCATGGGATTTTGCAAGGTTGAATGGTGAAGACCTTACTTGTGGGGACCAATGAGATCAACTGTGATGCATATCTGTCCATTCCTAACTAGAAAAGACTTCCAACTGGGAATCCAATCTCACTTGATTAACTCTATTATGTCTTATTTTTGTATAAATGGCCCGGTCTAATACTTTGCATAAATTTAGAATGTCCCAAAGTAGACACCAGAGTACACGTTTTGATGAAATGCGAGAAACACAGCAACCAATATGAGCACCAACAAGATCCCACGTATATTAATAAATTACGTTGATAGAAGAATAAGTATTGGTGCACTAGGTCACTGCGGCACTACTGGCTATATGGCGAGGTGGGGCTGGGGGGTTTGAGGGGTGGAACAATATTAGCAAAGCCCAGCCTTTTGCAACAGTAATGCAACCAACTCCTGTTTTTAATTAACACATTTGTTAAATATGATTTGTAGCTTCATCCCTTGTCAATTGCACATATTGAAAATATAAAGTAGCAGCTACTCAAGATACGCTATTTTTGAAATACAGATTCTTTGATGCAAATAAGAATGGCACAGTGGCACAGCTACCTCAGTACCAGAGACCGGGTTCAATCCTGTTTGCATGGAGTTTGCACATTTTTCCTGTGATCTTGTGTGTTTCCTCCCACATCCCAACCATGTGTAGTTCGATACGTTAATTGGCCACTATAAATTGTTTGTAAGTGGGTGATAGAATCCGATGGAGTTGACGAGAATGAGGAAAGAATTTAAAAAAAGGAACTAACATAGAATTTGTGTAAATGGGTAGTGATAGCCCGGGCTCAGTAGAACGAAGGGCCAGTTTCCATACTGTATTGCTCCATGTGTCTTTCTTTGACTCTAATGGGATTGAATTACAGAAGAGTAATTCAATGTCCATTATATCCCATACTGAGCATCTGGTGAACGCAGCAGATGCACTTCACTTGTGCATGTTGCTTTTTTTTAACAACCCCCCTCCCCCCCATTTTCTTTGCTCTGTTCCTTTATAAATGCTATTCATCTGCAATTTTTTTTCCCCAGTCTGACTGGAGATCCATACCTGAGACATTAAGTTCTCCCTTCAGGTGCTGGCAGTTAGCTGACTGAAAATTGGATTTGGTAGTGTTGCTGAGAAGAGATAAGGTGGAATCCAATTTTCAGCAGAGAGAGTGTTGATGGGAAAACTAGGAACAAGATGACTGGTGTTAACTTGTAGATTTAAATCCAGGTAGACTGTGCAATGGCAAAGACTTGGAATTAAAATGACTTTTTTTTTCATTTGAAAGCATCATAAATCAACTATAAAAATAAGTTGACTATAAAAATAAAAAATATATAAAGAAAAAGACGCAAAATAATAGTTAACTGGTTCAAGGATTGATGACAAAACAGATTCAAAACCATCTCAATGGTCCACAACAGCCAATGAGATTTAATGCCATTTCAGTTGTTTTAAAATAAAGAAAGATATTTAGGTATAAAAACATTGCTTCCAACAACAGTGTAATCAAGGATTTAATATGGAAATATGTAACCTAATGTAATATTCAATTGAATTGCAACGGAAAACTAATGCACGGTTAAAACCAGAAAAAGAGGACCATTCAAGACTTTTAGTAGGGTATTAAATGAGGAGGAGATGGAAAGATGGGAGGATATCGGAATATCATGGCTCCAACTGCTTAAACTCATAGAGTCACAGTCTCTTACAGCATGGAAACAGGCCCTTTGCCCTCACGCCCACAACGACCACCATGTCTCATTTACACTAGTCCCACCTGCCTGTGCTTGCCTCATATCCCTCTAAATCTGTCCTATCCATGTACCTGTCTAAATGTTTCTCAAAACGTTGCGATTGGACCTGCCTCAACTACCTCTTCCAGCTGCTCATTCATACACCCACCACCCTTTGTGTGAAAAGTTACACCTCAGGTTCCTATTAAATCTTTCACCCTACTCTGGGCAAGAGACACTGTGCATCTACTCAATCTATTTCTCTCATGATTTTATACCTCACTTCTTCCTTTTATTTCTTTACCTGTTTCTACCTATCGCCCACTAACTAAACTCCCCCCATCCTTTCCTTCAACTGGTTCCATCAATGCATCATTTCCCTCCATCACCTACCAGCCCATCTCACCACTCCCTCTCACCCCTCTTTACCTGCTGTCTTCCCTCTTCGCTCTCAATCCTGATTCATGGTCTCGACCGAAAATGCTTCCACCGCTGCTGCTCAACCTGTTCAGTTCCCCCAGCTGTTTTTTTTTGTGTTCCTGCCACCTGCTCCTTCAGACATTTCAGAGGACATCACAGCCAAGAGGTATCTTTAAAATTTAGTCCTTTGCTTTGGTAAATCTTGTGGAAGTATTTTCCAACATTATTGCTCATTTAGTTTAGTTTCGTTTAGAGATACAGTGTGGAAACAGGCCCTTCGGGCCACCGCGTCTGCGCCGATCAGCAATCCCCACACATCAACACTACCCTACACACACTAGGGACAATTTTTTTACATTTTATACCATCAATTAACCTACAAACCTGTACGTCTTTGGAGTGCGGGAGGAAACAGATCACGGAGAAAACCCACGCAGGTCACAGAACGTACAAACTCTGGACAGACAGCACCCGTGGTCAGGATGGAACCCGAGTCTCTGGCGCTGTAAGGCAGTAGCTCTACCACTACGCCATCATACCACCCTGAATTATTTGAATTTTCTCTCTGTTCCTCCAATAGAAGTGTCTTTTCTTTCTGGGTTGAGTTTATTAATCGGTTTTTTAAAAAAAATCTAACTATAATATTTCTACTGGAATGTCGAGCACCCTCAATGATCAAAACACTGAGTTGAAAGAAATAGATCAAATAGTTTTGAACATTTATGGTGACTCAGACTTTTAAAATTCCACTGTGTGATATTCCCATTAATATTTTACGTAAAAATGTAACAATATTCTCAACCAATTTCAAAACAGCCTGTTTGGTTTGCAATGCTCCTGCACATGAAATGCTCAAGTGCCACTGTGCAAACATACTTCCACATGAGCAACCTACAGCTTACTGCAGGCATCTGACAATGGCTTCATAATTGGGCAATTAAATAGGCAGGCCCCAGTGGGTGAGATGCAGTGAACCCCTTTCAGTCAATGAACTGACTAAGTATGAATTCATCAACCTTTCAAAAAAATTGTTAACGGTAGACTGGCAGTTGCATTGGGTACAGGATTTGTGTGAAATTATGCTCAAGATCTTCCTTCTTCCCCTTTCTGAACAGCTTCTTCCCCGTTGCTATCAACAGTCCTCTCGTAAATCAAAGATGTAGTTGCAATGTCCCAACCTACCTCATTGCTGCTCTTACACTTTTATATCTATACTTTCTCTGCAACACTGCAACACTACATTCAGCACTCTGGTATTTTTCTTTTTTGCATTACCTGCAGTACTTATGTACGGCTTGATTTTACTCATGCAGAGTATGATCACACTGAATAGCATGCAAACAAAATGTTTCACTGCATCTCAGTACACTTGACAATAATAAACCAATACTAATACCAGTTCCTTGGGGTCGGCTGAACTTAAACTTCTCCTGAATCCACCTTCAGTGTTAAATTCCCATCAACAGTCAGGAAATCATCTGTTTGGATGGTCAATTTCCAGGCAGACCTGAGGTTTGTGTAATTACATAGTCTTGTGGCACAGTCTGGGATGGCGGGACTGCCATATGAGGAAAGATTGAAAAGACTAGGCTTGTATTCACTGGAGTTTAGAAGGATGGGAGGGGATCTTATAGAGACATATAAAATTATAAAAGGACTGGACAAGCTAGATGCAGAAAAAATGTTCCCAATGTTGGGCGAGTCCAGAACCAGGGGCCACAGTCTTAGAATAAAGGGGAGGCCATTTAAAACTGAGGTGAGGAGGAACTTTTTCACCCAGAGAGTTGTGAATTTGTGGAATTCTCTGCCTCAGAGGGCAATGGAGGCCAAATCACTGGATGAATTTAAGAGAGAGTTAGATAGAGGTCTGCGGGCTAGTGGAATCAAGGGATATGGGGAGAAGTTGGGCACAGGTTACTGATTGTGGATGATCAGCCATGATCACAATGAATGGTGGTGCTGGCTCGATGGCCCGAATGGCCTCCTCCTGCACCTCTTTTCTATGTTTCTAGTTATAAGTTGCTGAATCGCTTATGGTGTTATCGGAGGCAGAGGTGGGGACGTGACAAGGTGGCACCTTGCTGAAGAACTATCACATCAATGATGCTTGAAATGATGCCTCACAAAAACAAAATCTATCACTGAGCGATGTGGAAATAGACGAGGAAAAGCTTAATCAAAGCAAGAAGCATCTTAAAGGAGGAGAGAGGGATAGAGAACCAGGGCTATTGTGTCCAGGAAATGGAGAGGACAGGCGGAATATGCATCTTGAGGGGCAGATGGGACCATTGTAGGATGGTTGGCTGGTATGGATTTGGAAGTAGCCTGATGGACCCAAGAGAGAGTTGTCTCTCGCAGAATCCTACATTCAATTGAATCTCCTCAAGGCTGGTTCCAGCATCACTGGAATGCACCTTCTTTGGCCTGCACGGACACCCCTCCATTAACTTACGAGGACGTTCATCTCACAAGTGAGTCCTGACTGAGCAGATCAGAGGAAGATAGAAACATGCGTTGCTGGGCAAGCAGCCTGTTCACTACAATGTGTCAATGAAAATCACAGAATTTATGTGTGAGCAGGCATTCAACACAATCGGATGCCAAAAGCAGATCTGTGTAACTCCACGTCCAAACCCTAGAGGAAACGCATGGTCTTGATGATCCACATATTAAGTCCCAATATACTGTCATGACTACATTGTGTCACAATATATACAGTACAAAGGATGCAAGTCTAAGATCTCTTGTTTACCGGTGATGAAGTGCTGATATAATTGAGATGTTTAAGGTGATTCAAAGATTAAATTGGGAAGGTGTAGAGAAATTGTTTCTATAGTGGGGAGAAAGAGGTGGGAATCTGAAATGTCCCTGTTAAAATTCTATCACCCAGTGGAAATATTCGAAGCTGAGATGAATAGACTTTGGTAGGCAAAGATACCAAAGGTTACTTAATGTTTATTGACAACCCTGCTGGTGTATCCAAGGTGCCCAGTCTCATAGTAAACCATCATTTTTATGTCAGAGATAATATACTCACAAAACAGAATGGAGGAAATTCATCTTATGACCAAAACTGTAAAAACCTCTCCCAATATATAATAAATTGCCAGGAGGAATGCAAACAGTGGAAGACAATAACAAATTATGTTGCTTCCAATCTACATCAGCACTTATAGTCATGGGGAACATGTGTTGACCAACAGTGATATTGCCCAGTAACCCCACTCTGTCTTTTACAGGGATATAATTTTGTACAACCTACAGATTATGGAACCAAAGCAAATAACAAAGAATGTAGAAATAAAGAACTGCAGATGCTGGTTAATACACAAAAGGACACAAAGTGCTGGAGTAACTCAGCAGGTCAGGCAGCATCTCTGGAGAACATGGATAAGTGACATTTCAGGTCGAGTCCTTCTTCAGACTGATCGGAAAGTCACCTACCCACGTTCTCTACAGATGCTACCTGACTCGTTGAGTTATTCCAGCACTTTGTGTCCAAATGAATAAAGTTAAGCTTTCGCTCAATTGGGATTGAAATGTAACATTGGAATTGTTACCTCTAACAACAAAGACTTTACAAAATAAATGGAGCCCACCTCTTGATACCTGAGAACACATATTTAAAATATAAAGGTATGTGTTCTCAGGTATCCAAAATCAGCATCCAACCAGAATAGTTCTTGGATATACTTTCACCCTGTGCTCCAGTTCTGTTGAGTTTGCATACTTCCCGTGTTAAAAACTTTATGCAAAATATAAAGGGAAGTATGAATCCAGCGTCAGAAGCATATATGTGCAAGGGAAATTGTAAAAGCAAGGGGAAGGTATCTCATGAAAACAAACGTCTAAGCTCAAAAGGAAAACAAAATGTTAAACATGCACTAATTTAGGCTCAAAGTCAGAAGGGCTTCCGATAATATTGATAAATCATGCTGCTCTTGGACATTTTGCATTTATATAGCATCTTATGTTCCTCTCAGATCTTTTAGCCAGCGTAGCAGTTTTGAAGTGTAGTCAATTTTGCAGTACAGAAAAACATACACAGCCACTGGCAATGTGATCCTTATCACTAGATCTTATATTGCCCTCTGCCCCTATTCTTGGCTGCTTTGACATCTCACTTTGCTCCATCTCTTCACCCTTCCTTCTAAATCTTATTCCTCATCAGCCAGACTGATAGATCTAAATCTCCAACTGATGAAACATCTTTGCCATTCTCCAGCCCACAGGGCTGTGGAGGTTATTCAACGCTAAATTTGATGGATTTTTGGATATGTGAATCAGAGGAGTGTGGGGTGGAGGTGCCAAAGTACATTTGAAACAGGATCAGTCACAATCGTATTGAATGGTAGAGCAAGCTTGAGGATGTTTCCAGCAGACTACTGCTTCTGCTTTGTTATCTCCACTTGGTCATACCAAGTTTTGTATCAAGATGTCCTCACTTTAACTTCCCTCAATGTGTAACAGCCCAGTGTAAATGCAAAATGATTTTATTGCTTCTGCCAGCTCCTAATCTCCACCAAGTCAATCTCCACCACCACACACTCTACACTGACAAACTGCATCACTGAAATAAAATCTTGGCTTCAATTAAATTTCCTCAAACTCAACTGCAACAAATCTGAAATCATCATCATTGGTCCAAAAACGCTCACCAAATCCACCCAAAACTTCATCCTCAATATTGATGGTCTCCCAGTATCCACCTCCCCTCACATCCGGAATCTTGGAATCATCTTTGATCAAACCCTCTCCTTCGACAAACACATCAAACACATCACAAAGACAGCCTTCTTCCACCTCAAAAATATTGCCCGTCTCCGTCCATGCCTCTCCTCCACAGCTGCAGAAACCCTCATCCACGCCTTCATCACCTCCCGTCTGGACTACTGCAACAGCCTCCTCTATGGCGCACCCTCAAAAATCATGAGTAAACTTCAATACATTCAAAACTCCGCTGCCCGTCTACTCACCCACACCCCGATCCGTGACCATATCACCCCCGTCCTTTACAAACTCCACTGGCTCCCCATCCCCCAGAGAATCCAGTACAAAATCCTCCTCATGACCTACAAAGCCCTCCATAACCTGGCCCCATCCTACCTGACCGACCTCCTCCACAGGCACACTCCCACCTGCACCCTCCGCTCTGCTGCTGCCAATCTCCTATCCCCCCACATCCGGACCAAACTCAGATCCTGGGGGGACAGGGCTTTCTCCATCGCTGCTCCCACCCTATGGAACTCACTACCCCAAACCGTCAGAGACTCCTCCACACTCACCACATTCAAAACATCACTGAAGTCTCACCTGTTCAGTACTGCCTTCAACCACTGAAGGTCACCTCACCTTCTGTCTCCTTTCTCTGTTTGTTTACTTATTTACTTATTTATCTATTTATTCACTTCCCTATGTTCTCTAAATCCCTGTAAAGCGTCTTTGAGTATATGAAAAGCGCTATATAAATGTAATGCATTATTATCATTATTATTATTATTAAAAGCCATTTTATCAGTCTCTGCAGAAAACGACATGCAAGCAATTTATACAGTCTTGCAAAAATAAACATATCACGAAGTATTACAAGCCAGCAATTTTGCTGAGTGTGTATAATGCTTCAAAAACTACTGAAACAAGAACTTAAGCTTGTCAATCTAACCATGAAATACTGCCTTAAATTTCCGATGTTGCTGCAGATGTGGTAGGCCAAAGGGCCTATTTTCATGCTGTTTGATTCTGCAATCCAAATCAACCAGTTTATCTTGTGGGGTTCAAAATATGTCATCAACAACTTACTGAAACAAAAATCCCTTTTTGTTACACCTTTATTATATATCATATTTTGATATACCTTTTGTTCAGCTGAATCCAACAAAGGGAGTGGAAGAGAGGCCAGGATTTGTTGACAGTACACAGAATAATAGAATTGTTATTGCACACAAGGCTTGTTGAGCTCATGCTGGTTCCTTGCTGAGTAATACTGTCAGTCCTATTCAAAAAACAAAGTGCTGGAGAAACTCAGCGGGTCGGATAGCATCGGTGGAAGAAAGCAGACATACGATATTTGAGGTCGGGATCTATCTTCAGATAGATCTTAAGTGAAGTAAGGGAGAGAAAATTGGAAAGGAGAGGTGAGCGCGGTGCAAAGCCTGGCAAGTGATGCAGGTATCACATAAGATGAGGGGCGATAATAGGCAGATAGGTGATTATGGTGACAAAAGCTAGAGGGGAAAAGAAGCAAAAGGGTGTCAGATGAGGAAAGAAGAGAAGAGATGAAATGTCAAGCTAGAGAGAGGGATATCGGTGGAAGGGAATAGGGAAGGGGGAAAGGGGATACAAGGGGGAAAGGGGATAAAAGGTAAATATGTCCCCTCCATTCATTGTCAATCTTATTCCCAGCTCTTTCTCATAACCTGGTAAATTCCACTTGTGTAAACATCCATCTAATTCTCTTTGTAAGTTATTCATTTCCCTTGTTATCTCTCCAGCAGTGAATTCCAAATCCCAATTATTCTCCTGCGAAAGACAGTTTTCCCCTCTGTTTCACGTTTTTAACTTCTGCTCCCAATTTCTAAGTCTCTTCTTTCTGGCTTTTGAATGAATGGATTGTGGCCCCGATGGACATTGAAAGACACGCAGTTTTTAAAGTTAAAAAAATAGAGAGGAGCAAAGCTGATCTTGCCGTGTACAAAGTGGCTGCCACACTACCTACAATGCAACAGCAAGCACACTTCCAAAGTACCTCAAGGTCTATGAGGTGGTCTGAAACATGTGTGAATTGCACTCCAGAAATAGAAGTCAATCTTTTCTAAATAAACAAGGGATATAACTGAAATTCTCACGATTTTAAAAGTTTGAAAAACTATGGTGTGAAAGCAGAACCAGGAATAAAAAAGCTTAGCCAAGTTGGTGCATAGAAATAAGATTTTGCCCTGAGGAAAATCCTTACAACCAGCAAAGGGCAAGGAAACACTTGTCAAGCTGTACATTTCTGCTGCTGAATCTATTTATGCTGGTTATAGTAAATAAATTACTCAAATCAGGTACTTATCAATCACTGGCTTGATTGCTGATAAATTATGCCATTTCCACGCTTGTGTATATTTGCATTAATGAACGTAATACAGTGCGATATTCTTTATTTGCACATGTGGCTTTGCAAATCTCATCAAATTTCTTCCTATCAACATTAATCAGCACTTCCATCTAACCGACTAATTTGCTTCGTCAGTCTGGGGCATGATTTCCATGATATGTAACAACTTCAGAAGATCAAGCAAAAATTAAAGGAGAAATTGTGTACAAGGAAAAGCTGTAACGATCTCAGACGAAGAGATGAAATTGGACCATCCAGTCTTATGAAAATAGGAGAAAACTACTCAGGTACGAAAAGAGGGACTGTCCGTACGCCTATTAGTTCCATGGCAGCACCTTGAAGAGAAAGTCATTTGCATTCCTCTGCCCTTTCTACATAGCCCTACCTCTTTAATCGCCTAAATAGTTGAGTTCCATTTCATACAAGGAAACTTTCCACATTTTCCCTGAAACTTTTGTGCTTCACGTCCCCAATCAATGTCTCATCTCCTTGAGCAAACAGCTGAAAGAATGGCACTCCTCTCTGCAGCACCCTGGCATAACTCATCCTGATCTTATCCATCAGATCCCCTCTCACATGTCTTTGCTCTGAAGAGGTCACCATAGTTATTCTAGTCTAACCCACAACCTAAAACCATTCCTTAATAAAACTCTTCCCATATTTGCTCGGCAGAGAAGGAGGCCATTCGGTCCATCGGATCAATGCAGCATTCACATCACTCCCATTTCCTAAACTTTGTGTCCCCTCTGCGATCCTCACATTCTTTCTAAAATTTAACATAACCTACAAGTTGTGTTAAATTTGCATAAGACACTAGACCCATAAATACTTTAGCTATGTTTAGACATAGAGCATGGAAAGAGGCCCTGCAGCCAACCATGTCCACGCTGACCATTGATTGCCCATTCATACTAATTATCCCACTTTCTCATCCACTCGGGGGCAGTTTTCTGAGGCCAATTAACCAATAAACCCACACATCCTTGGGATGAAAATCACAGAATATTTGTCCAACCATGCGTTGCCCACCATCTGATGCCAAATGCAGATCTTCACACACTTGAAAAGCAAAAACAGCTTAACCTAGGCTGTGGGAGGAAACCAGAACATCTAGAGGAAACCAACGTAGTCAGAAGGAGAATGGGCAAGCTCCACACAGACAGCACCCAAGGCCAGGATCAAAACTGCGTCTCTGGCACTTTGAACCGTGTCTCTGGCAGCAGCAGCACCACCAGCGGTGCCACTGTGCCGACCAGTGTTTTATGCCGGTTTAACATAATCTCTTTGCCTTTTTCACTTCATGCCACATTTGATGACTGTCAACACACTATATATTTCATTAGCCACTCTCCAGACACGCCCTGACACTTTAAAAGATCCATGTGCTCAGTGCAGCAGCTGGTAGAGTCAGTGCCAGAGGCACGGTTCAATCCTGACCTTGGCCACTGTCTGTGTGGGGTTTGCATGCTTTCCACATAGGTTCCACCTGGGTCCTCTGGATTCCTCCCACATACCAACGACATGTAGGTTGGTAGAATAATTGGTCAATACATATTGACCCTAGTATGATGAGGAGCGGTAGAATCGAGGGTGAGTTGATGGATGGCGCATACTCAGAAGGTTGAAGGGTCTGTTTCCATGTCGTATCTCTCCAGGTTTTTAAGAGAGAAAACCAAATCATTCCATTCCTGCAAACCCACCAGATCTACTCCATTTAGCCTACAACAGCACCTTGAGCAAAAAACTGGAGGAATTCAGTGGGATCCGACAGAATAAGAATAAGGGGTAGGCCATTTAGAACGGAGATGAGGAAAAAACTTTTTCAGTCAGAGAGTTGTGAATCTGTGGAATTCTCTGCCTCAGAAGGCAGTGGAGGCCAATTCTCTGAATGCATTCAAGAGAGAGCTAGATAGAGCTCTTAAGGATAGCGGAGTCAGGGGGTATGGGGTGAAGGCAGGAACGGGGTACTGATTGAGAATGATCAGCCATGATCATAATGAATGGCGGTGCAGACTGGAAGGGCCGAATGGTTTACTCCAGCACCTATTGTCTAATATGTGGAGTGAATGGATAGACAGCATTTTGGGTCAGTTCTCCTCTTCAGGCTAATGTTCTGTCTGAAGACATGTCACAGCCCAAAACCTAGATCAGTCTGAAGAAGGTCCTGACCCGAAACCAGTTTTTGCAGACTTCTTATTTTTGAAAGATTTATGTGTAATCTATGTATATTTTATTTTTGCCTGCTTGTCTGAATCTATGTGCCTGTGATGTCGCTGCAAGCAAGATTTTTCATTGTACTTTTACCTTACTGCATTCATACATATGAAAATAATTGTGAACTTGAACTTGGAATGATGTTCTGCTGTATCTTTCAGAGGCCACAATTTTGTTTAGCGATTTTGGCTAACGAACATTAACTACTCGAGAAGCCACAATAGTTTAGTTTAGTTTAGTTTAGTTTAGTTTAGTTTAGTTTAGTTTAGTTTAGAGATACAGCATGGAAACAGGCCCTTCGGGCCACCGAGTCCGCACCGACCAGCGATCCCCACACATCAACACTACCCTCCACACACGAGGGACAATTTACACTTATACCAAGCCAATTAACCTACAAACCTGTAAATCCAAGGAAGAGGCATATAAATTGGTCAGAGGCAGCAGCAAACCGGAGGACTGGGAGAAATGTAGAACTCACCAGAGGAGGACAAAGGGGTTAATTAAGATGGGGGAAAAAAGAGCACGAAAGAAAGCTTGCGGGGAATATAAAAACTGACTCTAAAAGTTTCTTTAGATATGTAAAAAGGAAAATATTAGTGAAGACAAATGTAGGTCCCTTACAATCAGAGACAGGTGAATTTGTAATGGGAAATAAAGAAATAGCAGAACAGTTAAACTTTGGATCTGTCTTCACTAAGGAAGACACAAACAATCTCCCAGAAATACTAGGGCAATGAGGATCTAGTGGGAGGGAGGAACTGGAGGGAATCACATTAGTCACGAAATGGTGTTACGTAAACTGTTGGGACTGAAGACAGATAAATCCTCAGTGCCTGATGGTCTGCACCACAGAGTACTCAAGACGGTGGCCCTAGAAATCGTGGATGCATTGGCGATCATTTTCCAATGTTCTCTCGAATCTGGATCAGTTCTTGTGGACTGGAGGGTAGGCAATGTAACTCCACTTTTTAAGAAAGGAGGGAGAGAGAAAACGGGGAATTATAGATCAGTTAGCCTTACATTGGTAGTGGGGAAGATGCTTGAGTCGATTGTTAAATATGTTATATCAGCGCATTTGGAAAGCAGTGGCAGGATCGGTCAAAGTCAGCATGGATTTATGAAAGGGAAATCATGCTTGACTAATCTTCTGGAATTTTTTGAAGATGTAACAAGTAGAATGAATAAGGGAGAGCCAGTGGATGTGGTGTATCTGGACTTTCAAAAAGCCTTTGGCAAGGTCCCACACAAGAGATTGGCATGCAAAATTAGAGCACATGATATTGGGGGTAGGGTATTGACATAGATAGAGAACAGATTGGCAGACAGGAGGCAAAGAGTAGGAATTATCGGGTCCTTTTCAGAATGGCAGGCAGTGACTAGTGGGATGCCACAAGGCACGGTGCTGGGACCCCAGTTATTTACAATATATATTAATGATTTAGATAAGGGAATTATATGGGACTCCTCCAAGTTTGTGTATGACACAAAGCTGGGTGGCAGTATGAGCTGCGATGAGGATGCTATGAGGCTGCAGGGTGACTTGGATAGGTTGGGCGAGTGGGCAGATGCACGGCAGATGCAGTATAATGTGGATAAATGTGAGGTTATCCACTTTGGTGACAAGAACAGGAAGGCATATTATTATCTGAATGGTGTCAGATTAGGAAAAGGGGAGGTGCAAGGAGACCTGGGTGTGCTTGTACATCAGTCACTGAAAGTAAGCATGCAGGTAGAGCAGGCAGTGAAGAAAGCTAATACATGTTGGCCTTCATTGCGAGAGGATTTGAGTTTAGGAGCAAAGAGGTCCTACTGCAGTTGTACAGGGTGCTGGTGAGACCGCACCTGGAGTATTGTGTGCAATTTTGGTCTCCTAATTTGTGGAAGGACGTTATTGCTATTGAGGGAGTGCAGCGGAGGTTAATTCCCAGGATTGCGGGACTGACATATGATGAAAGAGTGGGTCATCTGGGCTTGTATTCACTGGAATTTAGATGGATGAGAGGGGATCTTACAGAAACATATAAAATTCTTAAAGGATTGGACAGGTTAGATGGAGGAAAATGGTCCCGATGTTGGGGGAATCCAGAACCAGGGGTCACAGTTTATGAATAAGGGGTAGACCATTTAGGACTGAGATGAGGAAAAACTTATTTACCTAGAGAGTTGTGACTCTGTGGAATTCTCTGTCATAGAAGGCAATGGAGGCCAATTCATTGGATGTTTTCAAGAGAGAGTTAGATTTATCTCTTCGGGCTAAAGGAATCAAGGGATATGGGTAAAATGCAGGAACGGGGTACTGATTTTAGATGATCAGCCATGATCATATTGATGTTTTCAGATAAAGTTTATGATCAAGAGACCTCTGATTGGTGGCAGTGTTATCACATCACCATCAGAAACCATGCATGATTAGGTTTTAATTGTGATAATGAATACCTCTTTGTGTGAAATTCCTTTGTTCGCTCTTTTAGCTCGAAGGGCCGAAGGGCCGAATGGCCTACATCTGCATCTATTTTTTTTTCTATATGTCTTTGGTGTGTGGGAGGAAACCGAAGATCTTGGAGAAAACCCATGCAGGTCACTGGGATAACGTATAGACTCCACAGACAGCACCCGTGGTTGGGATCGAACCCGGGTCTCCGGCGCTGCAAGCACTGTAAGGCAGCAACTCTACCGCTGCACCACTGTTCTGCCCTTTCCTCAAATTCGCCAAGGTGCGCAAATGTTGCACCATTTCCTCAAGTGCAACGGGTTAAAGCTAGAATTTGCACTGTTTTTTTGTCTGTGTGGGATTTGAACTCACAATACTCTTAACACTGAAGCAACATCTCTGCCAACTGAGACACATCTAATAGCATAGAGCGTGCCTGCCAGAAAAAAGGTCACAAAAGAAAACATTAGCACAATTTAACAACTCTTGTTAAAAGAGCGAACAAAGGAATTTCACACAGAGGTATTCATTATCACAATTAAAACCTAATCATGCGTGGTTTCTGATGGTGATGTGGTAACACTGCCACCAATCAGAGCTCTCTTGATCATAATCTTTATCTGAAAACAATATGATATATTTTCGGGATGTAGTTGGATCCAAGACTTGCTGGGGCCTCACCAAAGAGTTTCATAAATAAAAAGAAGACAATTATTTTGAGATTTCACAGCTTGAAATCATCGATTTATCTTGCTATTTTCTCATTTTGTTATTCACCATTAATGAGAAGGCGGGCAAGGCGGTGAAAAGGGCATTTGGCACAGTTGTCTCCTTCCAGCAAGATATTGAGGGCAGGAGTCGGGACATCATGTTTCAGCTGCACAAGACATTCGTAAAGCCACAGTTGGAGAATACCCTGTATAGATCTGGTTGTCCAGTGATGGGAAGGATGTAATTAAATTGGAAAGGGTGTAAAAAAATGATTTATGAAGATATTAGATACTTGTATCTTCTGCCTGATGGGAGAGGGGAGGAGAGGGAATGACCAGAGTGGAAATGGTCCTTGATTATGTTGCGTATTTTCCCTAGATAACGTGACGTATAAATGGGGTCGATGATGGAGAGGCTTGTTTGTACGAGAGCTGGGCTACACCCACAACTCTCTGCAATTTCTTGTGCTCTTGAGCAGAATTATTGCCAAAACAAGCTGTGATGCATCGCCTATGATGCTTTCTAAAGTGCATCTGTAGTGCATATAAGGATAGTGCTGCCAAAGGAAATGGGAGAGCTGGATACAATTGCACCATTTAAAAGACATTTAGGCAGGAGTATGGATAGGAAGGGTTTTTAAAGTTTTGTCCAATTCTCTCCATCAATGCTGCCTGAACTGCTGAGTTCTCCAACAGTTTGCTTATTGCTCAAGATTTCAGCATCTGCAATCGCTTGTGTCTCCAAGGTTTGGAGGAATATGGGCCTATTTTATGCTCGTTTGCCCTCTACAGCCCTCTGACTATTTTACGGGATAATGCACGACCCATGAATATGTACTTTGAGGGGAAAGAGAATAATTAAGCACATGCTGCTTCGTGGCATTTTGAGTTACGAACAAAAAGCCTCAATTAATTTTTGGTGCTGATTTTTGTTCTTCATCGGCACAATTTATCTACATCCTAGTCATTATATTCAACTGAAATACTCAGGTGTCACAGAGCTATTTTGTCATACAGCATGGAAACAATCTTTCGGCCCAACTCGTCGATGTCGACCAAGACGCCCCATCAAAGCTGGTCCCATTTGCCCACGTTTGGCCCATATTCCTCAACACCATTCCTCTCCATGTACCTGTCCAAATATCTATTAAATGTTTTAATTGTACCTGCCTCAAACACTTCTTCTGCAGCTTGGCAGTTTGGTCCATGAACCCACTACCCCCTGTATGTAAAAGATGCCCCTCAGGATCCTATTAATCTTTCTACTCTCACATTAAACCCTTGCCCTCAAGTTTTTGATACGCATACCCGAAGACAAAGATTTGTACGTTCACCCTATCTTTTCCGCAAATGATTTTATACACCTCTATAAGATCAGGCCACAGCCTCCTGTGCTCCAATAAATAAAGTCTTAGCCTATCCAATCCCTCCCTATAGCTCAGGCCCTCGAGTGCAGGTAACATCTTCTCCGCACTCTTTCCAGCTTAACGGATTCTTCCCTAAAGCAGGGCAACCAGAACTAAACATTATACTCCATGTGCGGCCTCACTAACATGTTGGAAATGATCTTCGTAATTGTTACAAAACAGTCGGCATGGACTTAGAGGGTCAGTTCCTGCACTGTGCAATTCTATGATTCTAAGGATGGACCTTCAGGACAATTCAACTGCTGAAGGAAGAAACACAATGGATTTTTCTTTGCTGGTTTAAGACAGGTTTACAGTTTTGACATAAGGCTACATTTAGACATCTAACATTTCACAGTTAATGGGAAACATAATCTGCTATTAGCCTAGCTATCAACAGGGTGAACTCGGGAAGATATAATAAAAAGAGATACAGCAGGGAAACAGGGCCTGCTGCCCCTTTAAATATGTCAAGGTCCAGTCACTCTGCAACATCTTGCACGTTAGATGCACACTAACATTGTGGCAATAAATCTGGATGTGGGCTGAGCACAGTGTGTACCAGAATGTACCTCAGCAGTAAAACACAATTTCATCACTGCCAAATGCATTACCTTGCTGACTGAGCACTGCAACCCTGGTCTCTCACTTAGAACAATAACAACACCATCTGCCATTCTCCAAGGACAAGAGATTGGCATCTGAGCACAGAGAGAACTCCCGCGCAGCCAAAAACAGTGACATTCCACCTCCCATCAGAAACATTAACTGCAATCTGGTAAACTGTAAGCCATGCGTTGGATGCAATGGATGGCTTACCCTTCTAGACTCAGCTCCCACTTACAATCAGCAACCAGCACACCATTGTGTGACCATAACAAAGATCAACGTACAGCACATGCTCAAAACAAGTCGCAATCTCTGGTGGTTATCTGGAACAAGCTGCCAGAGGAGGCGGCAGAGGCGGGTACAATTTTGATGCCTGAAAGGCATTTGAACAGATACAATGGAGAGGAAAAGCCTAGAGGCAAATGCGATTCGTGTAGAAATACATCAGGGTCAGCTTGGATGAGATGGGCAGAGAGAGTTCTATGATTATGGTAAAGTTCCGACTATTATTATGAGTTAAGTTGGGAAAGGTGTGCAAACATTTGGATTTTATTGAGGTAAAAATTAATCACAGATCACATTTGAGGAGATCACAGGCCGCCGAGAGCGATGTGGGGGGGGGGGACGGGGGGGGACTCTTGTGTACTGCCTAGCTGAGGTCTGCTGTATGATTTTACCGGGTTGGATGCAAAACAAAGCATTTCACTGTACCCAAGTACACAGGAGTCTTGGTGACCACATGAAGCAGGCGATGAAGTAGGATTCTGGGAAATGTTAATCTTGGCTTTTATTATCTACTTGCCAAACGAATGAATTGCTTTAAAAATTGCACTGGCAAATGATGGTGAAATCCAGCCCAGGTTAAGAGGCAGCAGCATAAACAACAATACAAGCTCATCCAAGCAGAACGATCACTCATCCAAAGCACTACACTCTCAAATGCCTTTATTCACATTTCAGTATCACTTCCAATGTGTGCAAAGCAAGTCAGTGCTTCTTGATATTTTTCATGTTTATCTTGCAATCAACAAGGATCCTCATTTCAGTGAAATCACCCGTACCTTCGCCTGAAGCCTTGCATTCAGCCATGGTGCTGTGGGTAGGACCACTGTAGTGTGGGCCACACTCAATTGGTAGTGCACCTGCTCTCCAATGGGTTTAAGAGCTTGGGCATAAAGGTTCTGACTGCTGCTTCAGTGTAAGGCTGAGGGAGTGTTACATCCTTAAACAGAAGCCCTGCCTGCCCTTTTATTTGGATATAAATAAGATTCCCAACATCTGCAATCATTAAAATAGAGCAGGAGTATTGTTTTTTGTTTCCTCTACTTTGCAATGTGTAAATAAACAAACAAAAAACACTCAAGGAAAAGAAATTGAAAGGAAAAAAGCGAAAGTGTTGAAAATCAGAGAGTGAAAAGTGTACTGTCTTCTCCTGCCTCTGTAACAGGTTTTAAAGAGAGATTGGGAGATGGAGGACCCACTTTGCCGCCCTGAAGAGTTTTCAGGGAGAGGTCTGGGTTTGGCTGGGCTGCTGGGACCAGGAGTGGGGTTGAAGAGCTTTCAGCACCTGAGGAAGTTGAATGGAATCAATGGGTGGGCAGTCTCACACTTGGCAGTTAAGGAGAGGAGTGAGGGAAGGAGTGGTCAGAGGTCAGGGTGTGAGATGGGAGTTTAATGGCAGAATCAACAGGATTTAAGTGGGTAAGCGGAAAAGAGGTGAGTGAATTGGACAAGAACCAGGAGGGAAATGAGGGGTTAGAGGTGTTTCGGGCAATGGGGACTAAATTAGAGATACTGAGCGAGGCTTAGGATCAGATGTAGGATTGCTCAGGGACGGGAGAAGGTAATACTAATTAAGTTTGTGTATAAGAGTGTGTATGTGTTCATGAGTCTGTGTGTGCAAGAGAGAGTGTGTGTGTCTGTGTCTATGTTTTGTCTCTCTCTACACATATTCGCTCCACCTGCACATGTGTGTGTGTGTCTCTACGTGTATGTGTTTGTCTCTATATGGATGTGTGCACGCACGCATTTCCATGCATTTGTAATTGTGTCTGCTATGTTCGTGCAGCAGAGCCTGATTTCTAATCATCTTGATGCTCCTAGCTATTGGGGATGCAGACCTTGATCTGTCAAGCCTATGCACAGCTTACGAGCAACGGCCGTGCTGTGTTAAAATAATTTATGTATAGCATCTTTCATTGCACAGAACTGAAGTTAAAGAATGTCTTTATCAACCCTGAGGGAATGCCAAAGAAAGAAATGCAATGGATTTGCTTTGCCAGTTTAAGACAGGTTTATGGTTTTGACATCAAGTATATATCTGGAGTCTAACATCTCACAGCTAATAGGAAACCAGGTGGCGCCAGCAATGGCTGCCTTGCCAACAGTCTGTTTATCCCTTCCTTCTTTGTTGTTTGTTTCTATTTGTTAAATGTATGTTTTTAGTGTTCTTTAGCTTGCTTTATGTGGGATGTGGGGGGAGGAGGGGGGGGGGGGGGGTTGGGGTAAACCTTTTCTAATCTCTTACCTCGACAGAAATGCATTTTTTCCGTATCGTATCTCCGTCCACACTGCGGTCTAACGTCAAGGAGTTGGCAGCCTTTGCTGGAGACTGGCTTCGAGAGCTCCACCGCGGGTTCCTGCAGACTTTAACATCGTGGAGCTCGTGGTCTCTGGTCAGAGACCAACTTCGGGAACTCCCCGCAGGAGCTTCCTCCGCCACGATCGCGGGAGCTTCGAATACCCCGATGTGGGAGCTTCGATCACCTTGACGCGGGAGCTTCGATCGCCCCGATCGCTGGAGCTTCGATTGCCCCGATCACACGAGCTTCGATCGCCCCGACGCAGGGGCTTCGACCGCCAACTGAGGGAGATTCGATCGCCCCCCCGACTGCGGTTGGTTTGACTGCCCCGACCGCGGGAGAAAAAAAAGGAAGCAGTTTGGACTTTATTGCCTTCCATCACAGTGAGGAATGTGGGTAATCTGCTGTGGTGGATGTTTATGTTAACCTTTATGTAGTTGTGTGTCTTGTTGCTTTTTTTTAGTCTGGCTGTATGGTAATTCGAATTTCACTGTACCTTAATTGGTACATGTGACAATAAACTGACCTTGAAACCTTGAAACATAATCCAGCATCAGCCTGACTATCGACAGAGAATAATAAAGGGAGATAAAGCAGGGAAACAGACCCTTCAGCCCAGTGAGTCTTTTCCGAACACAACCACTAATTTACACTAATCCTACATAGATTTCCCCAGGTTCTAACATTCACCCACATTAGGGACAATTTATTGTAGCCAATTAACAACCAACCAATTTAGGATGTGGGAGGAAACACTATCACCCAGAACAATCTCACCAAGGTACTGCAAACTCCACACAGGATTGAACCCAGGTCTCTGCCACTGTGAGGCAGGGGATCTATTAGTTGTGCCCCTGTTGCTTGTTCTTTAGTTTAGTTTAGTCTTGAGATGCAGTGTGGCACCAGGCCCGTCGGCCCTCCGAGACCCCACCGACCAGCGATCCCCGCACATTAACACTATCCTACACATACTAGGAACAATTTTACATTTATACCAAGCCAATTAACCCACAAACCTGTACATCTTTATTGGGGAAATCATATTAAAATCGACAGATGCTCTTCAGCTTGTTTCGAGTTAAAGGGGTAAATCTTCCTACTAGTTCGATAACATCCTCCACAGACAATGCCCTCGAGACAGCGGGGATGAGGATGAGACAAGTCTCCCAAATCTTTGTGGACTGTGCACTGCAAAGAAAGTCTGTAAAAGGATACGAGGTACGGTTGCCAACTTTCTAACTCCCAAATACGGGACAAGGTGACGTCACTGCCCGCGCCCCACCTGACCTCACCCAGCCAGCGACCATGTGCTCCCACTCCACCAATGGCGACCGCCCGGGCCAGGAGCCGAGTTGGTACGCAACCTCCGTTAGGCGAATACATTTGGCCCCGCTCTCCGAACACACTCCGTTAGCCTACACTAAAGTGTTCGGGCCTACACCGCCCCCCCGGGCCTAATATGGGACAAGGGACAAAAAATCTAGCCCAAAATACGGGATGTCCCAGCTAATACGGGACAGTTGGCAACCCGAATCCAAGGGTCCTTTTCGAGGTTCATCTCAAACAAATGCCTAGCAGAGGAATTTCTGAGCTATCGGCTGCTCCCAGCGACATATATGGAGACAGATATTAAGTACTGCAGGAAGATCATCAATATGGTACAGGGATACATGTTGAGTGAGGGATGGAGTGGAGCTCAGTGCAGCCAACCTAATGATTCTATGGGGAAGGACAGCAGCCTAAGATCCTGTCGCCGCACAACACTGAGGGGTCCTGTGCAAAAGCCTCTCAAACACTCTAAGCGTATATTGTCCAGGGAGACCCCAAATGTATAGAAATGGGTGGCACAAGAGTAGAGTTGCTGCCTTACAGCACTTGTAGTGCTGGAGACCCGGGTTCGATCCCGACTCTGGGTGCTGTCTGTACAGAGTTTATACTTTCTCCCCGTGACCGCGTACGTTTTCTCCGAGATCTTCAGTTTCCTCCCACACTCCAAAGACGTACAGGTATGTAGGTTAATTGGCTTGGCGTGTGTGTAAATTGTCCCGAGTGTGTATAGGATAGAGTTAATGTTATAAAGTAAAAAATATATATTTATATATTTTTTCCTGAATAAAGTTTTCTTCTGCAATAAAGATAGGGGCAGAACAAATAAAAGTTGATCTTCAGTTTTGTAACCTTCCAACATCACTGCTCACAAATTGTTCTTAATCGGACTTTTGCTGAAAACCATGCTTCAGATAGATAGTCTGCTACTCAGTCTGTTAACATTCGCACTGGAAGATTCAGCAGGTGAGGAAGGGAGAGAGAGTGAGAGAGAAAACAGCTGGGTAATGCCATGCGGATGAAATTAATAGTTCATATAATGGTTACATTTCTCCAGTGTGTAAAGCAGGAAGAATTGAATCCATGATTATTACCCCCAGGCTGTCATGGGAGTTCTGGCCACGTCCATCAGAGTGGAAAACTACTTTGTGTTAGCAGGCAGAGGCTTGATCAGCAGAATGTGACAATCCCATCCAGTTCCCCCGGGCCTCTGCAACCACGAGCCCCAGAGCGATAGTCAGTCTTCAAGTACTTCCATTGCTCATTGTGTTTTAAAAATACTGTTAATCTCTCCTCATAAAGAATTGATTCCTTTCTTTTAAAAAACAAACCTCAGAGGCATTGTATTATTTAATTCTCTAGAATTCTGCCTGAGAAGAGCAGCACAAAATAGAACGTGAGCTGATATGGTGATCAATGACTCGAACGTCACGGTGGCGCAGCGGTAGAGTTGCTGCCTTACAGCGAATGCAGCGCCGGAGCCTCAGGTTCAATCCTGACTCCAGGCGCCGTCTGTACGGAGTTTGTACGTTCTCCCCGTGACCTGCGTGGGTTTTCTCCGAGATCTTCGGTTTCCTCCCACACTCCAAAGACGTACAGGTATGTAAGTTAATTGACTGGGTAAATGTAAAAATTGTCCCTAGTGTGTGTAGGATAGCGTTAATGTCCGGGGATCGCTGGGCGGCACGGACCCGGTGGGCCTGTTTCCGCGCTGTATCTCTAAATCTAAATCTAAAATCTAAACGTTATGTGCACTGGTGAGGTTTGTTAAATTTCCCATCCTAATGACTATTAGTATCTTTGAGTCTCTTTTCAAGGGAGGTTATGTGACATATGCACCAGACATGAACAGTAACTGTGATTTTTTTTTTAACTTGCTACAGCATCTGCAAGCACATTGATGCAACAATGCTGATGTGTCGTCTCAGGCCTCCATAGCCCCCAATGGCATTTCAATTTGAGTCATCAAGGTTGACGTCAGAAGATACTTCAGGAGGGTGAACCCTTGGAAAACGTCTGTACCTATTGGCAGACCTAGTCGTGTTCTCAAAACCTGTACGGACCAACTGGCTGGAGTATTCTAAGACATCTTCAGCCTCTCATTACTGAGGTCTGAGGTTCCCACCTTCTTTAAAATGGCATCAATAATACCCAAGTGCCCAAGAAGAGTAAGGTGACATGCCTCAATCACTACTGACTGGTGGCACTAATGTCAGTGGGGATGAAGCACTTCGAAAGATGGACACAAAATGCTGGAGTAATTCAGCGAGTCAGGCAGCATCTCTAGAGAAAAGGAAAAGGCAATGTTTCAGGTTGGAACCCTTTTTCAGACTGCCGGATGAAGAAGGATTCTGATTCAAAACCTCACCTGTTCCTTTTCTCCAGAGATGATGCCCAACCCGTTGAGTTACTCCAGCATTTTGCATCTATTTTGAGTATAAATCAGCATCCACAGTTCCTTCCTACATAACAACTTCGAGAGGTTGGTAATGGCTCATAGCACCTCCTACCTTAGCAAGAACCTGGAACCACTACAATTTGCCTATCGTCACAATAAATTAATGAAGGATGCAATCTCACTGGCTCTCCACACTACATTGGACTACTTGGATGATATAAACATATAAGTCAGGCTTTTGTTCAGAAACCTCAGCATTCAACACCATCATCCCCTGCAAACTTGTTACCAAGCTCATGGAGTTTAGAGCATCCCTTTGCAACTGGATCCTCAACTTCTTCATCACCAGAACACAATCAGTATAAATTGGCAACAACACTTCCTCCTCAATAACCATCAGCACAGGGGCACCACAAGGATGTGTACCTAGTCCTTGCTCCACTCACTCTAACCCATGATGGTTTAGCAGGACACAGTTCCAATTCCATCGTTAAATTTGCCAAGAACATCACTGTCATTGGACGCGTTACAAGTAATGATGAGTCACAGCTTAGGAGGGAGATCGATCGTCTGATTGAATGGTGCTAGAGCACCAACCTTGCTCTCAATTATCTAACTCTCCATCCCATTCCATTTTTTTTGCCATAGACTGAACCCATTTCCTATCTGTGCTCCTGACTGAAACACAGTGGGTCCACAAACAAAATGTTCATTGGCCCTTAATTAAATGTCCCTGTTTTATACGCCAAGTTCCAAGAATTAATTAATTATCCGGTCAGAATCACAATGTTCTTAAGGGAGCTTGCCATTTGAAAATTGACCGCCTTTGCAATGGTAGCCGCTCTTCAAATGAAATTCTAGACTCCAAAGGATTTTGCGATGTACTGAATTTAAATGGATAAGATAAAGGTGCTTTCATAAAGTTGTAAAGAAAAGCTCAGATGTAGTTTTCTCAAAGATTGTAATTTAGAACATCTGACTGCACCCAAACGCTACATATTTGTATATAATTATACAGGGTTTTTTTTTCTGATATGCATTAGACATCAAGGAAGTTGTGAAACATCAGAAGAAAGATCCCATCTTTAGTCTCTCACTTTGATACCAATGGAAGCAAAATTCTGTTTGCCCCTACCTAATACACTAATATGAATATCATCACAGTAGTTCAAGAAGAAATATACGAGGCTATGGCGAGTCCGAGACTTGTAGTTGTAGATGAAGTTTATTGCAACCGCAATACACGAATACAGAATCAAAACAACAAGTCGCAGGACAACCAATATAAACTTACTGTCTTCCTTGAAGACTCAGACGAACTAACTAAAACGGGCGCCAAACGCACCCATGACATCGCTGACCAATCAGCGATGTCCTTCCCTGGACCAATCCCCATGGTCGCGTTCCCACGTGACCTCGCTGGCCAATCCGAGGGTTCGACGACCTAGACCATTCTCCATGGTCGCTACATGACCCCCCCCAGAACCCGAGGTGCGGAACCTAGCTGGGAGCCTGATTTCGCGACCACAACGAGTACGGAGAGGGACAGCCTGAACCACAGGAGCCGGAGGTTCCGGACTTGGTGGAACAGCCGGAACGAGAGGTTCTGGAGGAACTACCGGCACGGGGGGCTCTGGAGGAACTGCCGAAACGGGAGGTCCTGAAGGAACTGTCAGAACGGGGGTTTCTGGACTGGGCGGAACTAACGGAGGTCGGCCTCTCCGAGGGGTTTGACCGACCAAAACTGGTTGATCCGGGTCCAAATGGGCAGGTTTGAGCCGGGACACCGAGACGAGTTCGCTCTTGCCGCCCATGTCTAAGGTGAAAGTAGCCGTTCCCTTACGTAACACCCGGAACGGCCCTTGATAGACCCTCTGCAACGGGGCGCGATGGGCATCCTTACGCAGAAAAACAAACTCACAGTCTTTCAGGGCAGCCGGTTCATGCACCATGGAACACCCATGGCGTGAAGTCGGCACTGGAGCCAGGGAGCCCACCCGTTCCCGGAGAGATGCTAACGCTGATGGGACCGAAGGGAGCAGGGATGAAGGGTCCGAAAAAAGGTCTCCGGGTACTCGAAGTGTCGAGCCATATACTAGCTCTGCAGACGACGCACCGAGATCTGGCTTAGGAGCAGTCCGGATGCCCAAAAGAACCCAAGGGAGTTGGTCCACCCAGTCCGGGCCTTCAAGCCTTGCACTGAGGGACGCCTTAAGTTGGCGGTGGAACCTTTCTACGAGTCCATTTGCCTGGGGGTGATATGCAGTTGTGGGTTGTAACTTGGACCCGTACAGTTCCGCCAGCGCGGCCCAGAGGGACGAAGTGAACTGTGGCCCTCTGTCAGTGGTAATAACTGCCGGGACCCCAAAACGAGCTACCCAATGGAGGGCCAAAGTCCTAGCACAAGACGCTGACGAGATATCAAACAATGGGAAAGCCTCTGGCCACCGGGTGAACCGATCCACCACCGTGAGGAGGTGGGTGTAGCCCCGGGAGGAAGGCAAAGGTCCGACCAAATCCACGTGGATGTGAAAAAAACGAAAGGGCGGGACCTCGAAATCCTGTACGGGGGGCTGGACGTGGCGCTGGACTTTAGCGGTCTGACAGGGCACGCAGGAACGTGCCCACCCCGCTACCTGTTTTCTCAGGCCATGCCAGACAAACCTCGCTGCTACCAAGGCAGAGGTGGAGCGGATGGACGGGTGCGCCAACCCATGAATGGCATCGAAAACTCGGCGCTGAAGGGAAGGCGGCACTACCGGCCTGGGACGAGGAAGAGAAATATCGCACCAGACTTTCGTGCCCTCCGACCCACAAGCCACCTGGGCCAACTTTAATCCCGAAGTGGTGGACCGGTAAGCCGAAACGGTATCCGCCAGAAGCTGCGCCTCCGCGAGCTCCTGGGGATCCACCTCGCAGTCCACCGCCGAAATAGGGGGAAAAGCAGGTCTAGACAGGGCGTCAGCAACGGCATTAAGCTTACCCGCGATATGACGGACATCTGTTGTAAATTCGGAGATAGCAGTCAGGTGCCGCTGCTGGCGGGCCGACCATGGGTCAGACAATTTCAAAAACGCAAATGTTAATGGCTTGTGGTCCGTAAATGCCACAAATGGGCGGCCCTCGAGGAAATACCTAAAATGACGGACAGCTAAATAGAGAGCTAGAAGCTCTCGGTCAAATGCACTATATTTCAGCTCGGCCGAATTTAGTTGCCGGCTGAAAAAGGCTAAAGGCTGCCAATGGCCACCAACCTGCTGCTCCAGAACCCCACCCACCGCCACGTCAGAGGCGTCAACCGTCAGGGCCGTGGGGGCGGAGGGGCTCGGATGGACCAACATGGTGGCGTCTGCCAGGGCTGCCTTAGCTGCCGTAAAAGCCGACTCTGCGGCCGGGGACCACAACAACTCTACCGGGTTCCCTGCAAGGCATTGGAAAAGCGGGCGCAGGACTCGCGCCGCTGCCGGAACGAATCTATGGTAGAAATTAACCATACCGACGAACTCCTGCAGCCCTTTTACAGTGGTGGGCCTGGGAAAAGCCCGGATAGCTTCCACCTTCTCGGGTAAAGGGGCGGCACCGGCAGGAGTAATTCTGTGCCCTAGAAAATCAAGGGCAGGCAGGCCGAATTGACATTTGGAGGGTTGGATAATGAGCCCATGGTCTTGGAGCCGCTGGAACACGGTCCTCAAATGGGCCTGGTGTTCCAGCACGGAGGGGCTGGCTACCAGGATGTCGTCTAGATAGATAAACAAAAAGGGTAAACCCCGGCCCACGCGGTCCATCAGTCGCTGGAAAGCCTGTGCCGCGTTCTTTAAACCGAAAGGCATACGCAACCATTCAAACAACCCGAACGGAGTTATAGTTGCAGTTTTTTGTATGTCCTCCGGTCGCACCGGAATCTGATGATATCCTCGCACCAAATCGATTTTGGAAAACACTACCGCACCTTCCAGCCCAGATGAAAAGTCCTGTAGGTGCGGTATGGGGTAGCGATCAGCCGTGGTGACAGCATTGAGACGCCGATAATCGCCACATGGCCTCCACCCCCCAGATGCCTTGGAGACCATGTGTAACGGCGAGGCCCACGGGCTGTCAGACTGACGGACAATTCCCATTTCCTCCATCTTCCTGAACTCCTCCTTTGCCACCACCAGTTTGTCTGGCGGCAGTCTCCTGGCCCGAGCGAAAACGGGAGGGCCTTCGGTGCGGATGTGATGGACCACACCGTGTTTAGCCGAAGGTGCGTCGAAACGTTGAACGAGCAGCTCTGGGAACTCGGCCAGAATCGCAGCATACGAGTCGGGGGCCGCGACGACGGCCTGGACAGTAGGGCTGAGCGAGGAGGCGATTGTCGGAGCGACGTGCTCGTCTTCGGCGGAAGGTCGGAGGTCGTTACCGCGGACATCAGGAACCAGTGAAAAAGCCCAGAGAAAATCTGCGCCCAGGATCGCTTGTTTGACGTCGGCTATGATGAATGGCCATTCGTACGTGCGGAGGCCTAAACCCAGGGACATTTTCCGTGTACCGAAAGTGCGAATTGGGCTGCCGTTCACCGCGATGAGGGTGGGACCTGTCTTACCCGATCTGGTTTCGAGGTCGGTCGGCGGCACTATGCTGACGATGGCTCCCGTGTCTACCAAAAATTCTGTGTCCGTGAATCGATCATGGACATAGAGGCGCCGGTTCTGGCCAATCGTAACTGTCCCTATGTACGATCGGCCGAGGCATTTCCCGCGAAGGTACAAGGCAAGCGGCAGTTGCGGGATTCGTTACCCCATCGTAGGTGATAATAGCACCAGCCGCGCTTGTGCGGATCTTTTTGGCGGGCTTTCGGAGAATTGGCGGGAGACGTGGCGCCATCTTGCCGTCGCTGTGGCGTGGTCACCGATGTCGAGACTTTGTTGATGGAATCCCCTGCCTTGTTTTTTCCCGCTATGAGCGCGTCCGCTTTCGCTGCATATGCTTCGGGGTCCTTAAAAGAACAATCCGTAAGCAGCAATCGGACATCCTCGGGGAGTTTTTCGCGGAATGCCTGCTCAAACATCGGGCAATCCGTATGCTCACCGGCTAGCACCATCATTTCGGCCATGAGGACGGAAGGCAGTTTGTCTCCAAGCTCCGGTAGGTGCAGAAGTTTTGCCGCACCACCATGCTTTTTTAACCCGAAGGTCCGCAGTAATACCTTCTTCATGGTTTCATACTTGTCTTCCGCAGGTGAATTTATTATGAACCGCATCACGCGCTTGGTTGTGTCCGGCGATAGCGCGCTGACGAGGTAGAAGTACTTCGTGGAATCATCCGACACCTTCTTTATATGGAATTGGGCCTCGGCGTGGATAAACCAAGCTTGCGGTGCGTACGTCCAAAATAACGGAAGATGAACGTCCGCCGCGCTTGACTCCGGTGTGCCCTGCTCAGTCATCGTCAACGAGGCGTCGGGTTTTTCTCAGTCGGTGATCGTCCAGATCACGTTCGGGGTCACCAATATGGCGAGTCCGAGACTTGTAGTTGTAGATGAAGTTTATTGCAACCGCAATACACGAATACAGAATCAAAACAACAAGTCGCAGGACAACCAATATAAACTTACTGTCTTCCTTGAAGACTCAGACGAACTAACTAAAACGGGCGCCAAACGCACCCATGACATCGCTGACCAATCAGCGATGTCCTTCCCTGGACCAATCCCCATGGTCGCGTTCCCACGTGACCTCGCTGGCCAATCCGAGGGTTCGACGACCTAGACCATTCTCCATGGTCGCTACAAGGCCACATAAAGGCAACCTCCATGAGCAACTATTATTATGCATTCCATATTGCACCATATATCTCTCAATCCTTCACATTACTAAATTGAGAGGCAGGCTTGAAAGTAGCAACCTCCTTCAAACGATTGGTAACCAAAAGGATTTACAGTTTTGCAGTTTAGCTTATTCTTACACGTACCGAGGCACAGTGAAAAGCTTTTGTTGCATGCTATCCGGTCAACAGAAATACAATACATGATTACAGTCGAGCCATTTACAGTGTATAGGTACATTTACAAAGCAGTACTAATAGTCAGGTATACACAATTGCCCATCCACGATGTCCTAAAATGAACTTACGTCCTTCTCCTTGAAATACTCTGATGGTAATCCCATTATGATTTTTTAGATTTAGAGATAAAGCGCAGAAACAGGCCCTTCGGCCCACCGGGTCCGCGCCGCCCAGCGATCCCCGCACACTAACGCTATCCTACACCCACTAGGGACAATTTTTACATTTGCCCAGCCAATTAACCTACATACCTTTACGTCTTTGGAGTGTGGGAGGAAACCTAAGATCTCAGAGAAAACCCACGCAGGTCACGGGGAGAACGTACAAACTCCATACAGACGGCGCCCGTAGTCAGGATCGAACCTGAATCTCCGGCGCTGCATTCGCTGTAAGGCAGCAACTCTATCGCTGCGCCACCGTGTCGCCCTACCGCCACCGTGCCGCCCTATTAAGTGGGCACAACTTTAAATTTGCTACCTGAAAAAATGGGAGACTTAACCTGAGAACATTATTCTGACATAAGTACATGGTACTGTAGATGTTGGTTTACAAAATAAAACACAATGTACTGGAGTAACTCAGCAGGTCAGGCAGCCTCTCTGAAAGACATGGGTAGACGATGTTTCAGGTCAGGACACTTTCGATGTTCCAAATTCCTTAATTTTAATTTAAAAAGGAACCGCAGAATGCTGGTTTATACCAAAGATAGACACAAAATGCTTCAAGGGTCCCAACCCGAAATGTCACTTATCCATTTTCTCCAGAGATGCTGCCTCAACCACTGTGTTACTCCAGCATTTTGTGTCTGTCTTCCTTAACTTTAAACTGGCTGTGCTTGATCCAGATCTGTTTTACGGACACCTTTGCTCCTTCGTGGAGCTACCAAATAGTATGTTGATATAACCCGCTCCCTTGCTGTAGAAATGTTGAACCATGTTGCACCACACATCCCTCAATCACTCACATTACAAAATGGAGAAGCAGGCTTGAAAGTAGCAACCGCCTTCAAACAGATTGGTAAGCAACAGGATTTATGAAGCACAGCTTCTAAATTGCCAGAGCAGTTAGAGCAACAAAAAAAACAGCTGAAAGATATGACCTTCTCTGCTTAGTTGATGACACAAACACAGAAATTACAATGTGCAAGAAAACAAGGTTTACAGAAGAGAAAAATAGATCACAATTGTGTATCCTTTTGTAGACTGCAGCATTCAATGTGCTGAAATGAAATGCAATCTAATATTCAAATGAAGATGCTATTTTGCAGAAACATTTCTGCTTGGAAATTAAGGATTTAGAGAATAGGTTAAACGAAAATTGCCTTGTAATATTTTCACGTGGATATTTTAGTTTCGGAACAAATAAATCAAGAAAAAAATGGCTAAATTGACAATCGTAAAATGTGAGTCTCAGTCTTGTCTTTGCATGACTTAAGGCAGTTTGCTTTACTGCTACAATGTCTAAGCTGACAATAATCACAGCATCCTTGGAGCAAGCTCTAATTATCATTGTCACCAACTACTTTGGCTCGAAGTTAGAAGGTTGTGGTTTCAAGTTCTATTCTAGAACCAGTAATGTAGATTTTTATTCAGGTGTCACCATGACTCAGCTGGAAGAGTCTCACCTCTAATTCAGAAGGTTGTGGGTTCAAGCTCCACTCTGAAGACTTAAGCACAATGTTCCAGTACAGTACTGAAAGAGTATGCTGTAACTTGGATATGGCAGTGAACCTCAATGTGATTCACTGCACTCTGTTAATTAAGGAGCAGGTCTGACAAACTGCATGGAAGGTTTTATTCAAGAATAACAGAGACAAAGAGTAATTCAGTGTTGAAACAGGCCGTTCGGCCAAACTTGCCCAGGACAACCAAGTTCCTTCTGTCTCATCATCTCCATTCTATTGTGTAAGAAGGAACTGCAGATGCTGGTTTAAACCGAAGATAGACACAAAAAGCTGGAGTAACTCAGCGAGACAGGCAGCATCTCTGGCGAGAAGGAAAGGGTGACGTTCTGAAGAAGGGTCTCGAACCGAAACATCATCCTTGTAACTTCAAAACTGCCATTTCTAAAATAGTGCGCATCCAGTCCCAATACATTGCTCACTTTCCAAGCAAGGAAATAGCAGATTTCATGCCCCAATTAATTTGCTAGTGGCTAACACTACTCTGACAGCTGCTTATGAAACAGGAGTAGGACAGTCACTCCCTTCCTACTGCTGGCACTGTTCAGCACTTCACCTCAATCAATCTTGGCTCGACTCAACGTTTGCCTAAATAATGAGAGAGAATGTTTAGATGCAAATAACTGGTAGAGTGGAGCACCGATTTATTTCCATTGTCAATCTAATGAAACTCCACTCATTTCTCGATTAATATCTTTTAATTATCGTCCCTTTTATTCATGTGCACATATCAGTGTTCAGTGACTACATGCTCTCCTAATGCTTATTGATTTGTTGGTTCGACAATATGCAAGTCTGAGCTGTTTCTGTGACAGTGTTTGCTGGACTGCCTGGGCAAGGATTATAAAAGATGGTGATTGATGGATCCGGGGTGACCTGCATGGTTCTGCAGGAGAGAAGAATGGGCACATTTCTCTTCAATTCTCTACCACAGAAGCTGAGAATATGGTGAGGGCCAATAGACAATAGACAATAGACAATAGGTGCAGGAGTAGGCCATTCGGCCCTTCGAGCCAGCACCGCCATTCAATCTGATCATGGCTGATCATTCTCAATCAGTACCCCGTTCCTGCCTTCTCCCCATACCCCCTGACTCCGCTATCCTTAAGCGCTCTATCTAGCTCTCTCTTGAATGCATTCAGAGAATTGGCCTCCACTGCCTTCTGAGGCAGTGAATTCCACAGATTCACAACTCTCTGACTGAAAAAGTTTTTCCTCATCTCTGTTCTAAATGGCCTACCCTTATTCTTAAACTGTGCCCCCTTGTTCTGGACTCCCCCAACATTGGGAACATGTTTCCTGCCTCTAACGTGTCCAACCCCTTAATAATCTTATACGTTTCGATAAGATCCCCTCTCATCCTTCTAAATTCAGTGTATACAAGCCTAGTCGCTCCAGTCTTTCAACATATGATAGTCCCGCCATTCCGGGAATTAACCTAAACCTTAATGAAACTAAAGGTTTGTTCACTAATGTCAACTCACAATCCACAAAGCTGCACAGTGCTGTACAGACATTACTGTGGTACATCAATGCTACGGCTTTTATTGTTCCCCTTCTTGGGGAAACCACTGTGGATGGAATCTTAAGTTTCTTACCTTCATTTCTAAACTATGTACCACACAAGTTTCCCAAAGATTCTGTATCTTGCCCTTTAGACCTCTGACAAGTATCTGTGAAGGACAGTGGGAGAGTCTAGGACTAGAGGTCATAGCCTCAGAATTCCAGGACGTTCTTTCGGGAAGGAGACGAGGAGACATTTCTTTAGTCAGAGGGTGGTGAATCTGTGGAATTCTTTGCCACAGAAGGCTGTGCAGGCTGTCAGTAGATATTTTTAAGGCAGAGATAGATAGATTGTTGATTGGTATGGGTGTCAGAGGTTATGGGAAAGCAAGACAATGGGGTTATGAGGGAGAGGTAGGTCAGCCATGATTGAATGGCAGAGTAGACTTGATGGGTCAAATGGCCTTATGACCTTAGGTCAGGGAGTTGGTGAGAGTCTTGTATTGATACCACATATGCAACCACCTTAATGTTTCTCTGAAGTGGTTTTCCCAATGTCCACTGCACTAAGATGCAACAACCAACGTCTGCAAACTGACTGCAAGTATTTGAGGTAGCAAGACACTGAGGAACAAACCAATACTTCTGACAAGAAAGGAAGGCAATATTGGGGCAGAATAATATCTGACTAGTGTGGTATCCCACCTTCTAAAATAGCCTTGGACTGTGAACGACCTCAAATACCAGCATGCAAGCAGTTAAACTGCAGTAACTAACCTATTAATAAGAGGAAATTGACAATCTGCTTTACCCAAGAGAATTTTCTTGCCCGCAGTCTAACGCGCAACAGATAAAATGTTGGAGACAAACTCCTGCTGTGCTGGCAATTTTGCCAGATCGATCCTCCCAACCTTTCCTGCAAATTAAAATTCTGCCCAGTGTCTGAATGCACCCAGAGCAAACTGATGAAATGCACAGGGACGGGTACTTCCAAACACTTGCACGCATTTCTTTGAGGCTGTGGACCACTGTGTCAATGTGGTCTAAAAAGGGTCTCGACCCGAAACGTCACCCATTCCTTCTATCCAGAAATGCTACATGTCCCACTGAGTTACTCCAGCATTTTGTGTCTAACTTCGGTGTAAACCAGCATCTGCAGTTCCTTCCTACACAATGCAAATTGATAAGCAGTCCTCACTTAGCAATTGAGCTTATGGTGGTAAACCTCACTGACTCACCCAGGCAGTCCTGTGGGAGAGTGCTAACCTATTCAGCAGTTCTATCTTTCAGAGAAGTGTTCAAGTACTGAACAATCGCCATCTGCTCTATCGGGTGGGAGCAGGAGATTCTGGAGCATTTTTTCTGAAGAAGGTTGAGAGCTTGCAAATGATTTATCTTTCGACACCCAGCAATCATTATGATCACAATGCTATTTACTCCCTCGCTCAGCCATTCACTATACAACCTTTCGCACACACCACACAACCCCTCCCCAACCACTCTGTCACACCATGCACACAACCTGGAAACCACTTCTTCACTCTACACACACCCTCTGCTTCACTCCACACACACCCTGGACAACCCTCTCCCTTAGTCCACAATCATCCTGTACAATGTCTCCCTCACTCCACACACATAATCTACAACCTTCTCCTTTATTCCACAACCTCTCCCTCTCTCTAGCACAGTATCTACTGTATAATCTGCTCCTGCACAAGCTCAGCTAAGGTGATTTGAGTATCTCCCTGTGGCTTACTCTCACCAAAGTTTTGTAGCCATGAAATTCATTTTTACGTTCACAAACTATCTTTTGGAGCTGACATATTGAAGAATCCACTGTGCGCGGGCAAAAATCAATGCACTTTTAACGCAAAACTGTATTGATATTTTCTGCAGTTTCAAAAGTGCATGTATATTTGCTTAAAAAGTGTGAAATTGAACTGTCAATAGTTGACAATTCACAAGTTTTATATTTCTTGTTTCTCAAAGGCTATAATCTCCTGAGATGCATACAGAAGTGCAGTGTGTAGCTATCCCTAATCCTTTTAGGAATAAGGTCACAGTAATAAATCTGAAGGTTATTTTGGGTATAAAACCACACGGTCTAAAATAAATCGGAAGGACTTCAAAGCAATGCTGGCCTTATCTCTGTGTTCCCTGTGTGGTTGACTGACCCATGTTCAATTCTGACCTCAGGTGCTGTCTATGTGGAGTTTGTATGCTCTCCCTGTGGATGGATGTTCAGATTCCGTCCCACATCCCAAATGCGTGCAAGTTAGAAGGTTAATTGAATGGTATAAATTATCCTGAGTGTGTACGTGAATAGTGGAATTTAGGAAGAATCAAAGGAAATGTGGAGAGAATAGGTTACAGGAGAAATAAATGGGGAATGGGATTGCTCTGTGAGCTAGCATAGACTGAATGGGCCATAAACACTTCTTCCAATATGGTAAAGAAATGTGGAAACATGAGTTTTGTTAACACAAATGACCACAGCACTTTAGGATTACGGGGGGAGGATGTTGAAGTATAATACTGTCCCCATTGCTGACAGTGGTCCCCATGACCATTGATGAACTCAGCAAGGGGAGTAATTAGTCAAAAGGTCATAAGTGATAGGAGTAGAATTAGGCCATGAAAGTCTACTCCGCCATTCAATCATGGCTGATCTATCTCTCCCTCCTATCTTCATTCTCCTAACTTCGCCCCATAATCTCTGACACCTGTACTGATCATGAATCTATCTATCTCTGCCTTAAAAAATATAGATTGACTTGGCCTCCACAGCCTTATGTGGCAAAGCAATCCACAGATTCACCACCCTCTGACTAAATAAATCTTTCCTCATCTCCTTCCTAAAAGAACATCCTTTAATTCTGAGGCTATAACCTCTAGTCCTAGACTTTCCCACTAGTGGAACCATCCTCTCCATATCCACTATATCCAAGCCTTTCACTGTTCTGTATGTTTCAATGAAGTTCCCTTCATTAGTCCAGGATTACTAGAATTGTTGCATGGGATGGAGTCTAATAAATTCATTCCTGCTCCACATTGGCATCCATTGACTCTGGAAAAATCTTCGGAGGACTTTGGGTGAAAAGTGTAATGTAACAAGGTTGTAATGTTATCCCACTTTTCAAGAAAGGAGGGAGAGAGAAAACGGGAAATTATAGACCAGTTAGTCTGACATCAGTGGTGGGGAAGATGCTGGAGTCAATTATAAAAGACGAAATTGCGGAGCATTTGGATCGCAGTAACAGGATCGTTCCGAGTCAGCATGGATTTATGAAGGGGAAATCGTGCTTGACTAATCTACTGGAATTTTTTGAGGATGTAACTAGGAAAATTGACAGGGGAGAGCCAGTGGATGTGGTGTACCTCGACTTTCAGAAAGCCTTCGACAAGGTCCCACATAGGAGATTGGTGGGCAAAATTAGAGCACATGGTATTGGAGGTAGGGTACTGACATGATAGAAAGTTGGTTGACAGACAGAAAGCAAAGAGTGGGGATAAATGGGTCCCTTTCAGAATGGCAGGCAGTGACTAGTAGGGTACCGCAAGGCTCGGTGTTGGGACCGCAGCTATTTACAATATACATCAATGCCTTGGATGAAGGGATTAAAAGTACGATTAGCAAATTTGCCGATGATACAAAGCTAAGTGGCAGTGTGAACTGTGAGGAAGATGCTATGAGGTTGCAGGGTGACTTGGACAGGTTGTGTGAGTGGGCGGATGCTTGGCAGATGCAGTTTAATGTGCATAAGTGTGAGGTTATCCACTTTGGTGGTAAGAATAGGAAGGCAGATTATTATTTGAATGGTGTCAAGTTAGGAAAAGGGGACGTACAACGTGATCTGGGTGTCTTAGTGCATCAGTCACTGAAAGGAAGCATGCAAGTACAGCAGGCAGTGAAGAAAGCCAATGGAATGTTGGCAGTCATAACAAGAGGAGTTGAGTATAGGAGCAAAGAGGTCCTTCTGCAGTTGTACAGGGCCCTAGTGAGACCGCACCTGGAGTACTGTGTGCAGTTTTGGTCTCCAAATTTGAGGAAGGATATTCTTGCTATTGAGGGCGTGCAGCGTAGGTTTACTAGGTTAATTCCCGGAATGGCGGGACTGTCATATGTTGAAAGACTGGAGCGACTAGGTTTGTATACACTGGAATTTAGAAGGATGAGAGGGGATCTTATCGAAACGTATAAGATTATTAAGGGGTTGGACATGTTAGAGGCAGGAAACATGTTCCCAATGTCGGGGGAGTCCAGAACCAGGGGCCACAGTTTAAGAATAAGGGGTAGGCCATTTAGAACAGAGATGAGAAAAAACTTTTTTAGTCAGAGAGTTGTGAATCTGTGGAATTCTCTGCCTCAGAGGGCAGTGGAGGCCAATTCTCTGAATACATTCAAGAGAGAGCTAGATAGAGCTCTTAAGGATAGCGGAGTCAGGGGGTATGGGGAGAAAGCAGGAACAGGGTACTGATTGAGAATGATCAGCCATGATCGCATTGAATGGCGGTGCTGGCTCGAAGGGCCGAATGGCCTACTCCTGCACCTATTGTCTATTGTCTATTGTATGGAACCATGGTGAGGGTGGTGGGGTCTTTGATGATATTAGCTCTTTTTTTGAGGCAGATCTCATCGATGATCATAATCATAATCATAATTAGCCAAATATGTTTTGCAACATACGAGGAATTTGCCATACAGTCATACCAAAAGAGGAATAAGCCACACACAACTACATAAAAAATTGACATAAACATTCACCACAGCAGCACCTCCACATTCGCCACTGTAATGGAAGGCAATAAAGTCTTATTTTACTTTCCTCCTTTTCTCCCGCAGTCGGGGGAATTGAACCATCAGCAGTCGGGGCGATTTAAGCTCCCACAGCCGGCGATCGAAGCTCCCACGTCGGGGCAATCGAAGCACCCGCGATCGGGAGGGTCAAAGCTCCCGCAGCTTGGAGCTCGCAAAGTCGTTCCCTAACCAGGGACTGCGAGCTTCACATTGTTGAAGTCCGCAAACCCTCACGGTTGGAGTTTCCGACGTCGATCCCTGGCAAAGGGATCTCCAGCTCCGAGATGTTAAGTCCGCAGGCTCCTGCGGTTGGAGCTCCCATGGTCCCAGCAAGAGGCTGCCAGCTCCACGATGTTAGGCCGCAGTGCAAATGGAGATACAACACGGAACATAGTCGCATCTTCCTCGAGGAAAGAGATTAAAAAAGGTTCCCCAACCCTCCCCCCCCCCCCCCACCACCCCCACATAACACAAAACTAAAGATAAACTAAAATATACATTTTACAACAAACTAAAAACACAAAGAAGGAAAAAGACGAGGCAGACCGTTGGCAAGGCAGCCATAGTTTGGCGCCCCCCTGGGGAGGTCAATATCCATGATGGACCAGACAGTAACCACCAGTTTCTACAGCCTCCCTCGCTTTTAGGCATTCGAATTACCGAACCAGACCATGATGCAACCAGTCAGTAGGCTCTTTACCGTTCAAGTGGAAAGCTCAATCGAGTACCCATCAACATGCGGAAACTCCTTAAACATCTGAGGAAATGACAGACAAGTAGTGACACGAACTGGTTGGGCTGAATATTCAATTTCTGCACTTTGCATCCTGTGAAACTATGTCATTTCATCTACATTTTATTTTCTAGCACCTTATCAAAAGCAAAAAACAAGTTCTCTTCCAAACGTTTTCAATGCACAACAGATATGAATAATCTGCAGCGTAAAATTCTATTCATCCAAATTGCAACCTCACTGTTCCGCAGTAACTTCCAATTTCTAAACATATATAACTGTGTCCAGATATAAAGAAATATGAAAGAAATGCTGGTGTTTCAAACAAGCCACACAGCGTAATTTAGGGATCAAGTATAACAGTAGATAATTAATTAAATGAGAACAGGTTCTTTATATAAAATCAGCTCATTGCTTGCTGCTGGCAAAATTGCTCTTTAGCACCTGAAATTGTCTCACACATCCAGACTGGCAGTTTAGTGGTTTAACTACGGAGTAGGAGTAAAAAAAGGTTGTAGTTTCACATGGTGTATTAATCTAAAATGTTCCACAATTTCATTTCAAAATAGAAATATTACACATGGTGTTGCCAATGAAGGAGGGAAAAATGTGCTTGTGATACCTAACAGTAATGGAGACACAAAAATCCAAACTGCAATGGATAATGGAGATGAGAAATATGTGGGCATACTCAATAAACGCTTGTGAAGAGAAATAAAGTTTTAATGCTTCAGTGTACAACGTTTCATTGAACAATGAAAGGTCATTGATCTGAATCATGGTTCCAATGAATGAACACTGACCCAACATATTACCTCTGTTCCATTCTCTCCAGCATGCCTGCCCAATCTTGTGAGTTTAATTATACGCACAGTACAGAGAGAGATCCTTTGGCCCACCTCATTCATCCTCACCATCTCTACTTATCTCATTTTCCAGCACCTGGTCTGGAGCCTTAGTCACAGAGACCCATAGAGTCATATAGCAAGGAAACAGGCCATTTGGCCCATCAGTACTATCCGTATTGTCTGTCTTCCAGGATTTAGTCCACATCTGCTCAGAGCACAGTATGCAATAGTTTTCAGGCAACTGAGGCATTGAGATACGGATTGCTATTCCAGCACATATGTCCTTTCAAGATGGATCTAAGTATACCACAGCAGTGCTTCCTGACCCTGATTACTGCGATACTGTAAGAAACATATTTGACAATTTTTACACAGCAAACTGCCACAAGCAATGGGATGATCTGCTATTTATAAATATTTGCTGCTTTCATTTCGATAATAGGGACCCACTGTGGGAAACCTGTAGAAAATTTAAAGAACTCATCTCAACTTTAGTAAAATTTAATAAATCTCCCAATCAAATTCTACCAGCTAAAGCAAAACAAAAATGTAGATGCTCAAATCTGAAATATAAACAGACAATGTGGTAATTTTGCAATATGTCAGAAAGCATCTGTGGGGAGAGAAACAGAGTTGACCGTTTAAGTCGGCAAACCTTCATCAGAGCTGGACATGCCAAATTCATCAGAGAAAAGAAACAAACTGTGTTTAACATTACTGAGAGGGGTAGGAGTGGGGCAGTGCATATGATATAGTTGACCGGGAATCAATTAGTTGTGGTGTCGGCAATTAAGGCCGAAAGAAAAAGATAAAATAACACAATGGATCTGCTAGATACATGGCACAGTAGCTGCTAAAAAGATAAACAAAAGGGAATGCTGGAAATATGTTTTTTGTACTAAAGTATTTTGTTTTTCCACAGTCTTTTAGAAATTTTATGAGTAATTTATGTATAATTATGCATTTGTGTGTTGTCCGAGTCTATGCCTGTGGTGATGCCTCAAGCAAAATTTTCATTGCCTCTGTGTCCTTCCGTACTTGTGCATTGCCTTGAACTTGAACTTATGATCACATGTAAACTGTGTAGGTAGGAAAAAGAAAGTCTGTCGAAGGGTTGCAACTTGAAACGTCACCCATTTCTTCTCTCCAGAGATGCTGCCTGTCCCACTGAGTTACTCCAGCTTTTTGTGTCTATCTTTGGTTTAAATCAGCAGTTCCTTCCTACACAAAAAAAAAATGATGTTTTCCAGTTCAGATGATGGGTCATCAGGATGAAATCTTGACCCACTTTTCTCTCTCCACAAAGTCTGCATAGTATTTCAGGCATTTTCTGATTTTCTTTTCCAAAATACATCAGTCAAAATTTGCATTTGACTAAGGATCAGATTTGCATGAACCTTTGTATAAAGAATTGTCCTTTGATGTCATCCTCAAAATGCTTGCCACTCATTCTGGGGTTATGACCTTTGCTCAGGATTTGTTTAATTAAGTAATTAAAATTGTTGAAAACATTAGCGACGCAGTGGTGCTGGTTTCTGACGGGCACGGTGACAGACGCACCACACATCTCTGTCCTCCATACTGCTGGCAAGCTCCTCTTTTGTCTCTACATATGCGTCTTCCATCAACATTTTCAGCATCGTCTTGTTTGATCGTCCCGGTTTCCGTCTTATAATATGTCAGCTACATTTTCACTTTCATGGTCAAAAGCTAACCGATCTTGATGTAGCTGTAATTATGCCAGCTTCTGAATCTTAGCCAGCTAATGAGCTGCTTAAACGGCCTGAGCAGTGAAGGTACAGGGCTGTGGAAACTTCAAAGACTTAAGAATATCAAGGAGGAAATGCTGATATAACCAAGTTTCATACCTGCAATGCAGTTCACAGCCGATTCAAATCAGTAACAATATGCAAATACTTGTACAAAGCTGAGTGAATTTCCATAAAATACCACCAATCTGTGGTGATTACATATTGAATTACAACTAAATGTCTCTTTTTTTTGGAAGATTATTATTTTAAGAAACCAAATACAGTTGTGTTTAGTACATTTAACAAGAATACTGAGAGTGGTTGCAAACAAGCATGTTGTTTAGCTGTTGTTAGAAAATAAATGTTCTCAAGAAAGTTAGATATAGCTCTTAGGGCTAACAGAATCAAGGGATATGGATAGAAAGCAGGAACGGGGTACTGATTTAGGATGATCAGCCGTGATCATATTGAATGGCAGTGCTGGTTTGAAGGGCCGGATGGCCTATTCCTGCACCTATTTTCTATGTTTCTATGTTTCTATGTTTTTAAGTCAAAGTCAGATGAAGGGTCCCAGACCTGAAGCATTAATTGTCTCACTCTTCACAAATGCAGCTTGGCCTGCTGAGTGTTTCCTGCATTTTCTGTTTTTAATTCAGATTTCCAGCATCTGCAGTTTTTTTTATTCAATGACGATCTTATAGCATTCACAACCATTCCTTCTCTCCTAGATGCTGCCTGACCTGCTGAGTTACTCCAGCATTTTAGTGATAGCATTCACAACGGTTTGTGAATTCAAATGTGTCTTGGTGGCTGGAGCAGTTTCATTTCACACAAGGTAGAATTCCTGTAAGGAATTGTAAAATTCCAGGGTGGCACGATGCCACAGTGGGAGAATTGCTGCCTTACAACGTCAGAGACACGGGCTCGATCCTGACTACGGGCGCTTGTTTATATGGAGTTTGTACATTCTCCCCGTGGGACTGCATGGATTTTCTCCGGGATCTCTAGTTTCCTCCCACACTCCAAAGACGTACAGGTTTGTAGGTTAATTGGCTTGGTATAATTGTAAATTGACCCAAGTGGCATAGGATAGTGTTAGTGTGCAGGGATCACTGGTCGGCCTGGATTCGGTGGGCCTAAAGACCTGTTTCCGCACTGTATCTCTAAAGTAATCTTAGTTCCGATCCGTTTCTATTCATGGAGTATAGAACTCTATGACTCTGATTTGGTCATGACCACACCGACAGGATTGGGACTATTACCCACCTTATCGCTTACTGCATTGACACCATTGCATACACCCAAGAGGTAAGGCCAAAAGAGTTGCCCATGGTGCAGATATCAGCAACTGATATCTGCACCATGGCCTGCAAATCCACAAAAAGGCCTGGAAATTCCTCAGCACCTGGAAAGGCATGCTGAACAGGCAGCAATCTACAGGTGCATACATAGCCCTCAGTGTCATGCTCAAACCAACAGGCCTTCAATGGGAAAATGTTTACAAGGTACTTCCTCTAACAATCACATGCCTACGACATACAAATTCATTTTCTGATGAATATACATTACATGCTGGATGATAAATTTACAGATTTCCTTCTGAACAAAAAGGAGACTATTCAGCTCATTGGCTATGCAGGCTCTCAGAGAATTACTAATAGTCCCATCCCCTCGCTTATATATCCATTATCTATCTCTTCCACTTGCCCCTCGCTTTCCCCTTATTCTTCTGCAACTCACCTCCAGTTAGGGCGATATACAAAGGCCAATTAGCCTAACCAGACACAGCCCCTGGGAGAACATGCAAACTCCACACAGACAGCACTGGAGGTCACGGACTCTGGAGCTGTGAGGAAGCAGCACTACTTGTTCCACCACTGTGCCAGCTCCCACTTTACTGTACAGGTCCGTGAGTCTTCATGGATGTCCTAGACATCCATGTCCTAGAGTCCAAATTTTCAAAGCCCACGCAAGGAAGACTCAATTTTCTCCAGAGATTGAATTTTAGATTACATTTATCTCCTCGTATTAGCTCAGTATGTTGTCATTTATGGGAGCTTGCTGCATGCAATTTGGATATTGCATTGCAACAAGGTCAACAGATCAAAAGTATTTCATTGGTGCCTAGCAACTGCGGAAGCTAGTTTCTGGAGGATAAAATAAATTGCTGGAATTCAGAAGGCCAAGCAATGTCTGTGAAGGCAGAGCGCTGGTCAACATTTCCTGTCAAGACCCTCCATCAGGATTAAAAGTATGGAGGCAAGGTAGCCCTGGGTTGTGAGAGGGAGGGGGTGAGACAAAGGCTGTTGGACCACAGACCAAGTCAAACCAAGAAAGGAGGGGGATGGGGTGGTGGGTAGATGGAGCCAGGTGGGGAGGAGGGAGTTGAGTGTTGAGTCAGAAGCTGTTAGGTGATCAATGGAACAAGATAAGAGAGGGATGTCAGGCAAATCGAACCAGGTGGAGTTGTGGTTAGAAAAGATGAACCATGAGAGGAAAAAAAACAAGTGGATATCTATGTGGGTGATGGTCAATTAAAATCAGTTGAGTGAAGGTGATAAAACATAGAAACATAGACATAGAAAATAGGTGGAGTAGGCCATTCAATATGATCATGGCTGATCATCCAAAATCAGTACCCCATTCCTACTTTCTCCCCATATCCCTTGATTCCATTAGCCCTAAGAGCTATATCTAACCCTCCCTTGAAAACATCCAGTAAATTGGCCTCCACAGCCTTCTGTGGCTGAGAATTCCACAGATTCACAATTCTCTGGGAGAAAGTTTTTCCTCATGAGCCTAGTTAATGAGGGGAGGGAATGGAAATGGCAAACAGACTGGGAATGGCAAGGGAGCATGGGGAGGCTGCGGCATCAAAATTGGGAAATTCATGCCATTGGGCTGTAAGCTACCCAAATGGAAAATGAGATGCTGTTCTTCTAGTTTTCATTTTGTCTCGCCATGGCAGTGGAGAAGGCCGAGGGCAGACTGGTCAGCGTGGGAATGGGAAGAGGGGTTCAAAGTATTTTGTTGGCTGTCAAGCATTCCGGGATCCCATCAGCCCATGATGGATGCTGCAGACACGCAGGTTCCAGCTCTTCTAAACAAACAAGGTTTCACACCAAGACACAAATCTCACTGATTGTCACAAGTCATAAGGACAACCAGAGCATTAATGAGTGAGCCTCCCACTTATAATGAGATTGCTATATCATTCAGCTCCTGAATATGTCTGCATGTCAACAGTTAACAACAGTGTGGAAGCAATTAATTGTGAGGAGCACATTTGAAACATTTCAATATGTCAGTGGATGGAAAACTGCATTTTATTTTATCTGCTTCTTGAACAGCAAGTTGTCCATCTGGAATTGATTCACCAACCATGTCTTTAAGAATCTCATACGCTAAAAGAGGGGAGAAAAACCCCATTCTTGGTGTTCAAAATTTAAAAATGACTTGGTTGAAACAGATTCCTGTCTTAATTGCCTATCTTGATATGCAATTATTGTAGGGATCAGCAGACAGTGCAAGTTCTGGTCAGAGCATCAAAGCTTTTAAGTGTTTAAATTGCCTGGAGATCTCTATGTAAATTAGTTCTATTTGCAGCACAGACTGAGCTGAGCAGGACCACTGCTGGGGACAGGTTTGGTTGAATCACAGAACTATTACAACGCAGGAAGCCATTTTGTCCATCAAATCCGTGCTGGTTCCCTGTACAATAATCTAGTTAGCCCTATTCCTCCACTCTTATCCCATGGCCATTTTCCCTCCAGTGTTCAGTTTAGTTTAGTTCAGAGTTACAGTGCGGTAACAGGCCATTTGACCTACCGAGTCCGCGCCGACCTGTGATCCTAACATGAACACTATCCTACGCACACCAGGGACAATTTACAATTTTACCAAACCAATTAACCTGCATGTCTTTGCAGTGGGGAGGAAACTGGAGATCCCAGAGAAAATCCACGCAGGTCACGGAGAGAACGTACAAACTCCGTACAAACTGCGACTCGCATTCGGAGGATTCGGCCGCGGGCCGCGGGCCCTGTGGACGTCGGAAGCTCGCAGGTCCCTGGGTGGGGGCCGACTTCGGGAGCTCCGGCAGCGGCAGCCTCTTCGCCCGCCCCGAATCGCGGGGTTTGGGTCGGCCCGCTGGGGACCTTTCACCGTCCGGCATGGCCTGGAATAGGCCGCGAGATTTTTCACCGCCCGGAGGGGGCTTCAATGTCGGGAGCCCCGACCGCCCCGACGTGGCAATTTCGACTCCCTGACCGCGGGAGAAGACGGCAGGGAAGACAAAGACATTCTGGCCTTCCATCACAGTGAGGAGGTGACTGGAGGAGACTCACTGCGATGGATGTTTTTTTGTTTTAGGTGGTTTTGTGATTGTGGGTGTTATTGCTTTCTTTTTATTGCTTCTCATTGTTGACTGTGGGTCACGGAATTTCGTCTAAAAACATGTTTTTGGATGACAATAAAGGCTATTCTATTCTATTCTATTCTATTCTTCTATTCAAAACACCACGTATAGTCAGGATCGAATTCGGGTCTCTGGCACTGTAAGGTAGCAACTGCGCCATCGTGCTGCGCTAATGAATTAATTTGTATCCCAGCACCTTAACAGGTCACAGATTACTGAAGGATGAGGGGAGATCTTATTGAAACATATAAGATAATTAGGGGATTGGACACATTAGAGGCAGGAAACATGTTCCCAATGTTGGGGGAGTCCAGAACAAGGGGCCACAGTTTAAGAATAAGGGGTAGGCCATTTAGAACGGAGATGAGGAAGAACTTTTTCAGTCAGAGAGTGGTGAAGGTGTGGAATTCTCTGCCTCAGAAGGCAGTGGAGGCCAGTTCGTTGGATGCTTTCAAGAGAGAGCTGGATAAAGCTCTTAAGGATAGCGGAGTGAGGAGGTATGGGGAGAAGGCAGGAACGGGATACTGATTGAGAGTGATCAGCCATGATCGCATTGAATGGCTCGAAGGGCTGAATGGCCTACTCCTGCACCTATTGTCTATTGTCTATTGTCTATTGTCTATACCTAAATAAGTTCTTCTTCACATCTCTCTTGTGTCTTTTGCCCATTAAGTTTACTCAGTTGACCTTATTCTTTGAACTATCTGCTAATGATAACTTCTCCTTACCTTCCCTCTGTATTCCCACTGTCCCTCTATGAAATTCCTTTTCAATCTCCTTTGCCTCCAATTACAGCTTCTACAATCTAAGATTGAACATGAAATCACCCCTGAAACCATGGTTGTTAATCTTCTCCTCACCCTCCACTAGGACATCAACCTCCTTCCTGAGGCAGAATTGGAAACAATACCCTAGCTGTAGCTGACCAGAGTTTTATAGATATTATTAAGCATGATTTCTGCCACTATGCTTCTGCTATGAATCCAGGATCCCATATGTTTTACCAACAGGTAGACACAAAATGCTGAGGCAACTCAGTGGGACAGGCAGCATCTCTGGAGAGGGTGTAAATGGGTGACATTTTGCGTCGAGACCCTTCTTCAGACATGAAGGAGGGTCTCGACCCAAAACGTCATCCATTCCGTCTCTCCAGAGATGCTGCCTGTCCCGCTGAATTACTCCAGCATTTTGTGTCTACCTTCAATTTAAACCAGCATCTGCAGTTCTTTCCTACACATTTTACCAACAGGTCCTGTCTCTTCAAAGATTAATGCATGTAAACATGCAGGTCCCTTTGTTTCTGCACACCCTGCAGGACGGTGTCATTTAATCTGCACTGTTTCTCATAATTCTTTCTAGGCATCGAGCACTTGCCCTGAAACAAAATGAAAATAGCTAAGGTAGTCAGGAATAAATCAGTTTGAACAGATGCAAGATTCAGAATAAAAGGAAAATTATGCTGCGGATTACTTTGAATTAGAGGTGAAATGTAAGAACTCAGACAGATCCAGCACATGACAAAGTTAAGACCTTCCAGGCCAGCAGTAAACACAGAGATCGCAGAGTTATTTTTAATAAATCAGTAAAATTACAGGATGAGGCACGATGTTGAAAACACAGTGTACTTGTTAGACATCTCACTGGGTGTCAGTTGTCAATGTGCAAGTGAAACAGTGGAAGTCCAGGGGCAGTGCTGAAGTGTGAGCTATAAACCCTGCAGTGAGAAGATTGATTGATAGGCAGTGACTGGAGCAATTTTATCAGTTCATTCTTTAAAGGAAGCGAGGCTGGAATGAGGCATGAGGAACATTTATGAGACAGCAAAGGGTAAGTAAAAGATAAAGCAGCACATTGGTGCAGTGAACAGAGTCGCTCACATTCCACAGATATGTGGGCTGGTAGGTTAATTGGCCACTGTACTTTGCTCCTAGTGTGAAGAAGAGTGGTAAAATCTGAGGGGGAGGTGAGAGGAAAATGGGGACATTTAAATGATGCATATGGGTTCCTGATTGTACACACGGACTCGGTTGGCCAAAGGGTCTGTTTCAATGCTGGATGACACCATAAAACTCAGAACCTTGTTAATAAACAAGGTTGAATTTATATAATACCATCAATGTTGTAAAATTTCTCAAAGATTTGTGCAAATGGGTTTTGTTATGAAACTCAGGAAATTTGTGGTCAGGTGCAACAATAATAACTTTCTTTATAAAATTCTACATTATTAACAATGTAGGATTCTATCTTAGACATCTAGTCTAGATTGTGAAATCTGATAATTACCTACTGCACCAGCAGGATAACTTTTGAATTCTAATGGAGCAGTACAGTACAAGTTTCTTGTGGCTAACACTGCTGAGCAGAAGATTATTACATTGGGGTAGTCTTGTTATAGCATATCGAATGGCAGATGTTATGGGACCAAGCAGAAGGTTTGGTCATCAGGGCGGATAAGGCAAGATTTAATGAAGATCTTAAAGAAGTGTACGTGATAGACATATGTATATGCTGCGAATGAAGACATATAGATTATGTGCAGGTAGTTAAAAGACGGTTTTGACATCATGTTCGGCACAGTTATTGTGGGCCGAAGGGCTTGTTCTTGTGCTGTCCTGTTCTATGTTAAGTTAGAGGGGTGGAGAGATGGAGGGAAGGACTTCAGGACATAAGCCTCAGCAACTGAAGGCATGACCACCAATACTGGATCAACTAAAATCACAGGTTTATAAGAAATTGTTGGAGTATTGTGAGTAGTTTTGCGCCCCATATCTGAGGAAAGATGTGCTGGCATTGGAGCGGGTCCAGAGGAGGTTAACAAGAATGATCCTGGGAATGATTGGATTAATGTATGATGAGCTTTTGATGGCACTGGACCTGTACTCACTGGAGTTTAGAAGGATGAGCTGAGACCTCATTGAAACTTACCGAGGAGTGAAAGGTCTGCGTCGAGTGGATGTGGAGAGGATGTTTCCCGAGTGGGAGAATCTAGGACCAGAGGGCACAGCCTCAGAATAAAAGAACATAACTTTAGAAAGGAGATGAGGAGGAATTTATTTTGTCAGAGGATTGTGATGGCCAAGTCAATGGGTATTTTTACGACGGAGATTGACAGATTCTTGAATAGCAAGGGTGTCGAGGGTTATGGGGAGAAGGTACAAGAATGGATTTCAGAGGGAAAGATAGATCAGCCATGATTGAATGGGGGTGTACACCTGATGGGCCAAACAGCCTAATTCTGCTCCCATGATTTATGAACTTATGAAACCGGTTCTGGAGCAGCATATATAATGGAGGATTGTTTGGAGAGACACAGAGACAGAGACAGAGAGGGAGAGTCAGAGAGAGAGAGGGAGAGAGAGAGAGAGAGAGAGAGAGAGAGAGAGAGAGAGAGAGAGAGAGAGAGAGAGAGAGAGAGAGAGAGAGAGAGAGAGAGAGAGAGAGAGAGAGAGAGAGAGAGAGAGAGAGAGAGAGAGAGAGAGAGAGAGAGAGAGAGAGAGAGAGAAGAGAGAGAGAGAGAGAGAGAGAGAGAGAGAGAGAGAGAGGGAGGGGGAGGGGGAGGGGGAGAGGGAGAGAGGGAGAGGGAGAGGGAGAGAGAGAGAGGGAGAGAGAGAGAGAGAGAGAGAGAGAGAGAGAGAGAGAGAGAGAGAGAGAGAGAGAGAGAGAGAGAGGGAGAGAGAGACAGAGAGACAGACAGACAGACAGACAGACACAGTGAAACTTGGAGGATTTTGTAGACAGTTAAAATTTGAAAATTGAAGCCTTGTTGAACCAGACGGCAACATAGTTCAGAGTGCGTGGGATGCTTGCTGAATGCAGTCCTGCACTGGTTAAGATGTTAGCAGCAGTACTTCAAGCCTGTTCTTGACAACAGCCTTGTTGGCTGCAGGTTCACACTAGTGAAGGAAAATATATGGCTGACTGCTGATTATGCTGTCAGGCAAAGGGTGACCAATACAAGCAATGTCTGGGAGGTGACAGCTTTGGAATTAATGAAGTGGATGCAGAGAGGAATTGACAAATGATTGAGTCAAAATAGTCACTCTCATCGTATTAAACATTTGATCTTAAAACTAATCTGCATATGCATTTTACCATGACAATTTGTAACGGTTTGGTGCAAACAGGATCATCATTTATAATTATTCTTTAGCTGGTGAATGGTATAGACAATAGACAATAGACAATAGACAATAGGTGCAGGAGTAGGCCATTCAGACCTTCAAGCCAGCACCGCCATTCAATGCGATCATGGCTGATCACTCTCAATCAGTACCCCGTTCCTGCCTTCTCCCCATACCCCCTAACTCCGCTATCCTTAAGAGCTCTATCCAGCTCTCTCTTGAAAGCATCCAACGAACTGGCCTCCACTGCCTTCTGAGGCAGAGAATTCCACACCTTCACCACCCTCTGACTGAAAAAGTTCTTCCTCATCTCCGTTCTAAATGGCCTACCCCTTATTCTTAAACTGTGGCCCCTTGTTCTGGACTCCCCCAACATTGGGAACATGTTATCTGCCTCTAATGTGTCCAATCCCCTAATTATCTTATATGTTTCAATAAGATCCCCCCTCATCCTTCTAAATTCCAGTGTATACAAGCCCAATCGCTCCAGCCTTTCAACATACGACAGTCCCGCCATTCCGGGAATTAACCTAGTGAACCTACGCTGCACGCCCTCCATAGCAAGAATATCCTTCCTCAAATTTGGAGACCAAAACTGCACACAGTACTCCAGGTGCGGTCTCACCAGGGCCCGGTACAACTGTAGAATATATTTGTGTATATATATATATATATATATATATTATCTGTCCTTCAAGTGACTGTGGCCATTTGCTGAGAAAATAATACAATTATACCATTCACCAGCTAAAGAATAATTATAAATGATGATCCTGTTTGCACCAAACCGTTACAAATGTCTGTCTGTCTGTCACAATAAGCAGTACACTTAATCCGTACATAAACGGTGAGAGCAAAAATGAAGGAGCACAGGGCATCTGAAAGACAGCTGTTTGCTCCACACTCTGTGCTCACAGAATATTACACTCGAGCTTCAATTAAAGTCAAGGTGCTCTTAATATAATCGAGGTGTGTTTTTAACATCAGCAGTAGATGAAATTGGCACAGAAGCAAAACTAAAAACCGAATTGTCAGAAACCCTCAGCAAATTCAGGGAGCATCTGTGGAAATAGAAACTGAGTCAATGTCTCAGATCTGAGGCAATTCATCAGAACTGGGAGAAAGAGGAGAAAAAAAAAATATATTTTAAGTTGCAGAGAAGATGGTAGAAGGGATAGATAAGGACAGTCTGAAGAAGGGTCTCGACCCAAAACGTCACCCATTCCTTCTCTCCCGAGATGCTGCCTGACCTGCTGAGTTACTCCAGCATTTTGTGAATAAATAAGGACAAAGTTATTTTTGATCACTGGGTGGCACCGTGATGGCAGCCTCGCCTACAGTCTGTCTGTCATTTTCGTCCTTTTTTTGTTATTTTTAGTGAGTTTTAAAAGTCTGTGTTAATGTTCTATGGTTTGTTTTATGTGGGGAGTGGGGGTGGGGGTCGGGGGAAACCTTTTTTCAATCTCTTACCTCGCCGGAGATGCGATTGTTTTCCGGATTGTACCTCCGGTCTCCCTGCGGCCTAACATCGTGGAGCTGGAGGCCTTGCCTGGGACTGACTTTGAGCCTCTGCGGGGTTCTGAGCTTACGATCCCTTGCCTGGCATCGATGCTCCAACCGCGGCCTGCAGACTTTAACATGAAGGAGCTCGCAGTCTCGGGTTGAGACCAAAGTCGGGAGCTGCAAGCTGCACGAAGTTCAACTAGCCCCGACTCGGGGTAGATCGCCCGGTGCGGCGGAGCTGAGATCCCCCCCAATGCAGGAGTTTGATCGCCCCAACGAAGAAGGCCCGCCGCCGGCTACGGGAGTCAAGATCGTCCTGTCAACGGAAGGTTAGACCCCCCCCGACCGCTGGCTAATAAAGTATGATTGTGATTGTGATCGCTGAGAGGGTGAAGACTCTTAAAACATCATTACACAATGAGGTGAAGACTACATGGTCCAGGCCAAAAATAAAGTTGCTGGAGGGAATCAGTGGGCCAGGGGGCAGCTCTGGTGGGAAATCAAGAGTTGGCACTTTGGGTCATAGAAACATAGAAAATAGGTGCAGGAGGAGGCCACTTGGCCCTTCAAGCCAACACCGCCATTCATTATGATCATGGCTGATCATCCACAATCAGTAACCTGTGCCTGCCTTCTCTCCGTATCCCTTGATTCCACTAGTTCCTAGAGTTCTATCCAACTATCTTTTAAATTTGTCCAGTGAATTGGCCTACACTGCCTTTTGTGGCAGAGAATTCCGCAAATTCACAACTCACTGGGTGAAAATGTTTCTTCTCACCTCAGTTTTAAATGGCCTCCCCTTTATTCTTAGACTGTGGCCCCTGGTTCTGGACTCCCCCAACATAGGATTTTTTTTCCCTGCATCTAGCTTGTCCAGTCCTTTTATAATTTTATACGTCTCTATAAGATCCCCTCTCATCCTTCTAAACTCCAGTGAAAACAAACCCAGTCTTTCCAATCATTCCTCATATGACAGTCCCTCCATCCCAGGGATTAACCTCGTGAACCTACGCTGCACTGCCTCAATAGCAAGGACGTCCTTCCTCAAATTAGGAGACCAAATCTGCACACAATACTCCAGATGTGGTCTCACCAGGGCCCTATACAACTGCAGAAGGACCTCTTTGCTCCTATACTCAAATCCTCTTGTTATGAAGACCAACATGCCATTAGCTTTCTTCCTGCCTGCTGTACCTGCACATTTACTTTCAGTGACTGGCGTACAAGGACACCAAGGCCTTCCCCTTTCCCTAATCTGACACCATTGAGATAATCAATGGTGTCTTTCATTTTGACTTAAAAATCAAGATCTTTCATTTTGACTTAAAGAATTGAATGGAGATAGCCAGCCTAAAGAGGTGAGCGGGAAGGGGTGGGGAAAGAACTGGCAAGCATTCCAGTTGTGAAATAAATGTTTGGGTGATGGAGTGACTTTCCCCTCTTGCCCATACCCCTGTAGTTAAAATAACTGTAAGTCTTTACCGGTAATCTATTAAATGTTAAATTTAACATATTAACTATATATTGAATGACTAACTCAGGAAAGCAATTTGGTCAAAATGGACAAGTTGGGCAGAAGGGCCTTTTACCGTTCCGTGTAGCTCTACGACTCTACCTCCACTGTCTTCTGAAGTCAAGCATTCCAAAGAGTAATGTCCCTATGCAAGAAGAAATTCCTCGTAATCTCTGCTCTAAATGAGCAATGCCTTATTCAAAGGCAATGGATCCTTGTTCTAATTAGCCCCACCAGTAGTACTCTTTAAGGTGAAAGGGGAAGATTTTATGGAATCCTGAGGGGCAACATTTTCCACACAGAAGCTAGCATTGTATATGGAACAAGCTGCCAGAGGAAATGGTTCAGGCAAATTTAATAACAACATTTAAAAGACATTTGGGCAAGTACATGGATAGGAAAAAAAATAGAGGGATATGCGTCAGATGTGGGCAAGTGGTACTTGGGACATCTTGGTTAGCATGGATGAGCTGAGTCAAAGGTCCTGTTACCATGCCGTTTAACTCTATGATTCTATATTCAATTTGGTAAACAAATGAATGTCACCCTATTTAAAGTGTGTTTGTTAATCTAAGATTTTTGCTTTTTAAAACCTCCACTAGACTATCGTTACAAAGTTATTAGATTCAAGTGATGGTGACACAGCAGCTGAAGTAGTTATCCAATTCACCGAAATTTGATTTTTCTGTATTCCACACACTTTGTTGTTTTCCATTATATATCACTGCGTGCCATTTAAAGCAGATTGAATCATAGGTAGACCTGATAAAGACTAAAATCATAAGCACTGCATGTTTACAGGTTACAAATTCATCTATGTTCACATGCCCCACTGTTTAGCAAAAACACATTTACAAACAGCATCAAGGTGATCTTGATGGAACTGTAACTATCTTGTTTCAACCAGTACTATCTTTTCCTGCAAAAAATACTAAACTACATTTCAAAATTCAAGAAGCCACAAAGACACGCACATTGTGTCACCTGTGTCTGGTAAACAGTGTTATTTTTACATTACCTGTAATAATCAAAACTCTATCATCCTGCAACAGATACACAGCTTCAGGCAGTTCAGGCCTGACAGAGGCATCAACACAGTGATGGTTCATTGGTAACTCTCCCCAGGAGCTAAAAGAATAATATGAAAAATTCTCCATTTGAGTAAGTAATTCCCCTTTAATTGGTTCCGGAAGAAATGGGAACATTTATTCCAGCATTAGGTTGCATATATGGCAAGGGCAGAAACCCGTACCTGAATGCCCTGAAGTTAATCTTCACACACATGCACACAGACACGCACACACGCACGCACACACAATTATTTACTGACTATTGGAAGGGGTTGTTTGTTAGTTTCCACAGCAGATGTTAATTTTCGAAAATCACCTTGCCCTCACAAAAATTAATTCTGTAGAAATTTTTATATTGCCCTGGGTTATTACCAATTGAACCTTAAAGTCAAGAGGATTCTTCTGTTTAAAATAGTGATTTTCAAAGCTCAATATCGCTGCGATATCTTTCCAGCTGTGATCCTTTAATTATACCCGCTTGGCACAATGCGGTATGAATGAAGACAGAACACTCAACTGTTAAATCTACAACCACTGTCCCTGTTCTGTTCACAGTTAACAGTTCCTTTTAATGGTCCAAGAAACAGCAAATTATTTATGACTGGTTACTTTTTATCTGAAAGCAACAGCACTGCCATTTATAAAGTTAATTGTTTTCCTGTTAATTTTGCACCACATATACCTGTAGCATAAACTTATGGCTGGTGTTAGGAAAAACTGTCCTAATTTCCCTCTTGGCGTTTGCATGTTCCATGAGATGAATTGCAATCCAACTTGTTTAGACAAAATCAATGTACTGTTAACTGGGATTGACAGACATTGCTACAAGTGCATGCTGACAAAGGCAGTGAGAAATATATAGTTTTACTTACTTGTGATTAATTTATCGTTACATTATTCAAATTAGCTGATCAAAGGAAAAATAAGTAGTTAGTTGCCATTATGTATTTGACTGGGTTACACAAGTAACCAAATGCAAATTTGGGGTAATTTGCCTATCTTTTTGCTTTACAGAATGGTTGTGGGAGGAAGGAGGCTATTCAGCCCATTGAGTCCATACTGGCTCTACATAAAAGTAATCCAGAGAATCCAGTGTCTCTTCCCCACAGCCTGCAATTATTTCCTTTCAGATACTGATTTAGATCTCCTTTGAGCACTGCAACTGAATTTGGCTTCACTGACACCAGTGAAACACTTCGCTTACTGACTGCTGTGTAAATGTTTTGCTCGAGTTACATGCAGTTGTTCTGCTATTTACCTTTATGTCATCCCTCTGACTTTGACCCTGCCCCCTTTTTTCTTAATCTGCTCTCCATATATTCCTGATGGTCTTAAGTATCTCTCTCAGAAATCCTCAATTTACTGTAAATCTATTAATACTTTTTCTCTTCCAAAGAGAATAATCCTAGCTTTCCCAGACTCTCGTTTTTATTGAAATACCTTAGCCCTTTTGGTGAATCTGTTTTGGGGCCTCTCCAAAGCCTTCATATCTTTCCCAAAGTGCCCAGAACCTGAACAGTTCTTCAATTGTGGTCAAACCAACCTTTCATAAAGCTGTCCACTGTAGATACAGGGACAATGTTTCAAAGGTAATTCATTGGAAAACCTGGATATGAGTCTTTAAAATATTTCCTATGAGGTATCCTTTCATGAACACAACCAAAAACACCACTTACAGAGTTCCCAAAACAATAAAATATGTTATTGGCCTCTTCTGAATAATGGGACTAGTGGGCAGATGGGACTAGTGTAGCTGGGACATGTTGGCCGGTGCGGGCAAGTTGGGCCGAAGGGCCTGTTTCCACGCTGTATCACTCTATCACTCTATGGCGCTATTCAGAATTCATTGTTGCATATTTCAAGGACATTGACCCAGAACGAACTGCAATTCCAATAGACGGAATATTTACTTACGTGTCACATGTTGGAACTGTTTTGATGTCGTTGCATTGTCAAGAATGCTGGCAAGAATGATCTCAATGCAACGAGAAGTGCATTCCGTTCCATTTCTTTTTACTGACACTAATGAATGACCACTTTGACAGGGAATGGTTAAATGGAACCTCTCCACACAATAGCATTCCTAATCCTTTGCATTCATTTCCCTGTCAATCAAGTTGCTTCAATGCGCATACCACAGAGTAAACATAACTGAATTAAATAATTCAGAGCGTCTGTCCAAACCGTGGATGCATTTTCCATTCTCTACGCCAACCCCCCACACCACCAAAGGAACCAAAGTCTTACCAAAAATTAGTTCCTCATAACTCTCGTTCCTTCCCTCCAAATCATGGCACTATGCAAGAATTTGTAAATGCCAGGTTATTTTTTTCACGTGCAAAAGTGTGTTTGGATGCGTTTCAAACTTAGTTAAACATTGTTTGGATGTCCATCAGGGCTGTGCTGTTTTAGACCAACCTCCCAGAGAGCACATCCATGTTCCAAAGTGCTTGTCATGCCAGCCTTTCCTCCAATCAATAAAAGGAATATGATGCTTTCATTTTTATTCTTGCTGTCTACCTATTTGCATAGTTCATAGCATCTGTGCACTGGAAAACTAAAAGATAGATTCCCTTCTTTTGATGAAGGAGTATTGGCCTGGGGCATCAATTATATTCCTTTTGATGCTGTCCAGCTTGCTGAGAGTTTCCTTCATTTTTTGGTTTTGTTTCAGTTTTTCAATATCTGCATTGTTTCTATCTTCATGTATGTTCCCTTGCACCATACATATGGAAAGGATCTCATATAAAATGCCAGAAATGTACTCCTACATCTCTTATACTCAGTGGATTTGCTTCCTATACCCAGCTCCCTTTATCTGACCAGAGCCTCGATATGTCTTATCAACCAGGGTTCCCTAATCCTGTCAACCTTGCCCTTCACTCTTACAGGAACAGTCTGATTAGCCTGACCTAGCTAAGTGGAAATATTTAATAACCATGGATCCAGAGTGACTATTTTGCAAGAAGTTCCCACCAACCAGAAAAAAAAATCTTTGTAGCTTGTTGGCCAGCTGGTTCAGTATCTGTAGCTGTTAGAGTCATAGACCCATAGAGGATGCCCAGGAAGCCAACAGTTTCTTCAACTACCTTTCTATCTTTACAACACTTTCATGGAACTATGTACTTGTACTCCTATATCTCTCTGCTCTGATACACTGTCCAGGGCCCTGCAGTTCACTGTGAAAGCCCTGCCCTGATTTGACTTCCCAAAATCCAACACCTCGCACTTATCTGTTGAAGTGGTGCTGTACATAGTGCAGTTACTTCACAACTTCAGGGACCTGGGTTCAATCTTGGCCTTGGGTGCTGTCTTTGTGGAGTTTGCATGTTCTCCCGGTGACAATTTGAGTAACCCCTGGGTGGTCCTATTACCTCCCACATCCCAAAGGTTAATTGGCTGCTGTAAATCAAACCATACAGTAGGAAAGTGTTGAAGGAATCTAAGGGGACTCAACAGGAAGGTGTGAGATAGAATATGTTGCAAGGCTACAGGGAAAGAAGAAAAAGGCACAATGGAACTGATGGTTTTGTTCTGCATGACACCAAACTGGACCCAACGGGCCAAATGTCCTCCTTTTCTGTTGTTGCATAAAAGATAAGGATGTACGCTGTGAAATGCCAATGAAGATATATAGTGTCACATATTGCAAAACACAGAATGGTAATGAACATAGAACATCATTAACTGTGCAGGGGCGGAGAACAGAAGTCAGGGTTTGTGACTTAATGAAGGAGCAAAGAACATTGAAGGAAAGATTATGCTTGGGTATTTGACAAACTGGCCTGTACTACTGATGTTGGAGCATTGGGCTGGAACTAATCATGAGAACATAAGAAAAATAAAATTTAAAACATGGCAGTGGTATCAAAATCAAAAGACCACAGTTTGAAGGGGAGGGGTGGGAGATTTAAGGAGGGTTTTTAGGGAATTTTAAAACACAAATAATATTTGGTACCTGGTGAATGCACTGCCAGAGATGGTGGTACAATCAGATACATTTAAGATGTTTAAGACGCATAGAAGGATGCAGTTCTAATGCAGGCAAATAGAATTAGCCTGCATTAGATGGTCAAAAACGTTCAGAATGGATGTGGTGAGCCCAATGGCCCATTTCTGCACTGTACGACTCTAGTTGCAAAGTACCTTGTATGCTTCAGAGTTCCTAACAACAAGTTTGTATTTCTATTGCACATGTCCTCGTCTCCCTGTGTAGCAAATAACTGCAGATGCTGGTTTAAACGGAAGATAGACTCAAAATGCCAGAGTAACTGTGCGGGACAGGCAGCATCACTGGAGGGAAGGAATGAGTGACGTTTCGGGTCAAGACCCTTCTTCAGAAGATGTGTCTGAAGAGGGTCTTGACCCGAAATGTCACCCATTCCTTCTCTCCAGAGATGCTGCCTGTCCCGCTGAGTTACTGCAGCATTGTGTGTCTATCTTCTACTCTCTTAAACAGCCGACGGACTACGTTCTGTTATGTTGAAACAACAGAATATATGACAGCCGATTTGTACACAATAGGATCTCACAAACCGTTCTGTGATAAGTGATGCATGAGAGTACTATGATTGTTAAGTCAAGGTGAGTGAGCAAACTGGCTCTCACTTTGAAGTTGCATCAGAAGATACCACCTCCAATAATGCTCCAATATATTGGATTCTATGCTTAGTTCTGGATTATGATTTGTAAGTGTGCAAATCAATGAGCTCAGCTGATACCCAAAGACCAAAAATAATAGAGCAGATGTAAATAAATATAAATAAACCGATCATATCGATTGACCCATATCATCCGCTGTAAATTTAAGGGCAGATAGAGTTGGAGCATTTGACAGTACTTGGGTGTAAGATTCTGAAACCAAAAAAGCCTAATTTTGCAGGGCTGATATCCTTCACAGCGCAAACATCAGATCCTATCTAAATGTAAACTACATCTGTCGAGTCTCTCAAGCAAAATCAGTAAACAGGATTGGAAATTTACTTTGAAGAAAATTGGACAATTTAAGCACGAACGCACACAGAGCAGCTGATGGTGGCAAAAGGTTACTCGTAATCTGCCACAGTTTCCTTTTCTGATCATCAAAACTGATCACTAACATGGCACAATTGGTTTGGAAGGGAGCAGGCAATGTATCACAGTTTCCAGAACAGTCTGCAATCAATGTAAAATACAACCTGGGAACAGGCATAATTCTGTTGCCGAACAGGATGTAAACCAATGGGATTACATTGACAAGAACACCACAGGGCATAAGGAGCGCACAAGTTTGAGTGAAACCAGTGCAGTTTACAACACATCAGATCAAGGCTTCATGCTGTTTGTCTATTTGGATTCTTCTGTAAACTATTATTGGAATTAAACATTCTGAAGTGAAGAATCCATTCAAACTTCCGCATGAAAACAGCAGCTGCAAATTGTTTCTGGCAATGAGTTAAATTGAAAAAAGGGGAAAATTGTTCAACCGTGAAATATGCCTTTAGTCATGTAGACAGACAGCCAAAGAGTCTTCGGCCCATCGAATCTGTGGTGACCCATTCACACCAATCTCACACTAATGCCATCTCATTCCTAACATATTCCCATCAACTCTCCCCAGATTTCAACACTCACCAACACCACAGGAGCAATTTACAGCAGCCAATTAAACCACCAACCAACACATTATTGGGAAGTGGGAGGAAAACAGGGATCCCAACTTTTGACAAAGAGCATTTGTGTCAGGCATCAGGTAGAAGCTATTTTGCAAATTGATTTCAGTAAGTCATGTGCTGAGTTGGAGTCAGGCATTGTAAATTTCCCCGGTGTGGGACAAATAAAGGAATATATATACATATACCTGGAAAATCTTCATAGACACACTCCTGGAGGTGGCATAACATGAACCCTACTCTCCAGTGTGCATTGATTGGGGAGCAGATCCATTCCACATGGTTTCCCACCTTCTCCTAGAAATGCACCAGAATTTTCTTCATCTGAGTGAACTATTTTTAATTCATTCAAACAGCCTCACCTCCTAAAATCATATTTTTCTTTTACAATTGAACAATAGGATCAAAAGATTATTTTGGTTTTCAAAATGTCCTCTGTGATTATTCTTGTGCTGTCTGCAATAGTATCTCAGAGAATAATCCTCATCTGCACAAGGCAATCCAGGCAACTTTAGTGTGGTGGAGTGATTTGCACGAAGTGAATGCTTTGGCCATGTCTTTTAATTTTGCTCACATCAGCGCATACCCATCGAAAGTCTACATCTTCAAGCACACTTCCATTTATAGAACATAGAACAGTGCAGTTCAAGAACAAGTCCTTTGCCCAACATGTCTATGTCGTCCATGATGCCAATCTAGATTAATCCCGTCTCCCTACTCACGGTCTATATACCTCTGAACAGTGGCTGTACACATGCCTGCCTAAATGCCTCTTAAACACAGCTATCACGTCTGCTTCTACCACTTTCTTAGGTAGCGGGTTCCAGGCACTCTGTGTAAAACAAACCTGTCTCATACATCTCCTTTAAAATGTTCCCTCTCGATTTAAAGCTACGCTCTCAAGTATTTGACCTTTTAAACCAGGGGAAAGAAAATCTCTGACTTTCTATCTTATCTCTGCCTCACATAATGTTGTATACCAAGTCTTCCCACAGCCTCCAATATTCCAGAGTAATCTATTCAAGTTTATCTAATCTAAGCAACATCCTGGTGAATCTTTGTTGCACCCTCTCCATAGCTTCCACATTCTTCCTACAGCGTGACAAATGGAACACGGTTCGCCAAATGTGGACTAACCAAGGTTTTACACAGCTGCAACATGACTTTTCTACTTTTGTATGCAATGCTACAACTCATACACATTCTTTACAACTCTATCTACCTGTGTGGTCACTTTCAAGGAGCTATGGGCTGGCACCCTAAGGCCTTTCTGCTGAGAATCCTGATATCTATTCTATACTTCATCTATCCTTATCACTCTCCCAATGCCTGGGTGTTAACTTCCTTTTTGTTAATATTCCATTTTTGTTCATAAGAGCATTCAAATCCTTGGATCCTAAATGTTTGGATTCCCACCACAAACCTATATGTATCTTTCATGTTGAGCTGTCTCCAATACCTTTATCATTGATCTCTTTCTCTATTCAGCCATCCTAATACCTTCTGCATGGCCCATTGTCAATTCTGGTTTGATACACTCCTATGAGCTAATCGTTATCCTGGCACTGTAAATGGAAGTCGTTAATGTCCATTATTCAAGTTGGAAAAGTCAACTGCTGCCTCATCATTGTTGGAAATCATGTTACTTGGCTGCCAATGCATCATTGGTGTTTCACAATACCAAAGATAGTTGACAATGGTCAAAAATACACTTTTAAGACTCAGAGTCATACAACATGTAGATAGGCTCGTCAGCCCAACACCACGGACCAAAATGCCCCATTTGCCAGTATTTGGCACAAATCTCTCAAAACCTTTCCTATTCATATACCTGTCCAAGTGTCTTTCAATTGCTGTTATTCTACCTGCCTCAACTGGCAGCTCATTCTATATACCCACCACTCTCTGAGTGAAAAGATTTTTACTCAAATCCCTATTAAATCTTTCCCTTCTTGAATTAACTTTATGTCCCCTAGTTCTTGTTTCCCCAACCCTGGTAAAAGGCCCTGTGTATTCACTCAATCAATTCCTCTCATGACTTTATACATCTCCATTAGATCACCCTTGGGCGTCTCTGTACTAGGGAATAAAGTCCTTGCTTGGCCAATCTTTCCCTCTTGCTCAGGCCCTTGAATCCTGGCAATCTTGTCATAAATCTTCACTGCACTCTTTCCAGCTTAATGACTTCCTTCCTGTACCAGGGTGACCAAAGCTGAACACAATACTCGCTTTGAAAAAAATGGTGTACATTCATCTTATCTGTGGCGCTCATGAATTTATACACCTCTATAAGGTCACCCCTCAGTCTCCTAAGCGCCCAGGAATGAAGTCCTAGCCGACCCAAATTCTCCCCGTATCTCAGGCAGTTGAGTCCCGGCAAAATTCTCATCGATCTTCTTTGCACTTATTGCAGCTTAATAATGTATTTTCTACTGGATGAATGCAAAACTGAACACAATAGTTGATGTGCAGCCTTGCCAAAGTCTTGTTTAACTGCAACTAAATGTCCCGACTCCTATACTCAATGGCCTGACTGGTGAACTAGATCATATAACCCTGATGTCCAAACAGATCACATCACATGCACACAACGGTAGTAGGATCATTATTACCTACAAAACCTACATCCAGTAAATTAAGAGGAAATATATTATGTCAAGTGACCATAAAGAATACGGGTCACTCGACCAGCTACTTCCTTCCCTAAAAAGGCATTATTGTTATGTGCCTCACCCTCATTTACAGTGAGACACTTTCTAGCTTTCTGCAAACAGTTAATTTGGTTTTTTTTAAAAGACCGGGCTATGGAAGCATTCAAGTGGCAACATCAAAAGTGGCAGAATGAATTATTAGAGCATAAAATGTTTGTAATGCCTCTCAAAAGTGCTGCAGTCATTCAGATTCATATTCAGATTCATTCACTGTCATATACACCGGGTGCAAGGAAGTTCCTTGTTTGCATGAAGCACACGGAGTACACAAAATACATGATATGACAGGTACAGCAATGAATATGACAACAAACACAAAAGAGCTGAATGGTGCAGACTGTAATGCAATCTGGAGTAATGCAAACAAAAACTCAAGTCCAATGACGGAATAACCAAATGAGGTAGAGTTAAGAATGTGCAGCACCTCAATTTAAAGTGGAATTTTCCTCTGCAATCTTTCAATGTCTATTTTGGAAAACTCAGTTGCATTCCTATTAAAAAAAGTGCTTTTTTAAATTTCTGCTCAGTACTAGCCTATAAAAGACCAAATGACTCTCCCTTTATGGAACTCTTTTCCTTTCATTCTGCAGATTCCTCTTCTGTTTAATGCATCACGGCGAGTGCAGATTATAAATGGAACCAATCATTTTGGAGGAAGACACAAACAAGGCAGTTTTGTCTCATGTGCTCTTCACTCACACTTTGTTCCATTTTTAAATGCAACCTTGCTGGAGCCAATTATGTTTCTCCAAACAAGTCTGATCCAACTAGATTGTCTCCAATTGAATTTGCAGGAACTCAGCAATGCCAATGAATGTGCAGAAATGAGCCTCCTAGGATTTGAGCTGACCCCGGGGGGGGGGGGGGGCTCCTGTTAGTTTAGTTTGGTTTAGTTTAGTTTAGAAATACAGCACGGAAACAGGCCCTTCGGCTCACTGAGTGTCGTGTCACCCCCCTCCCCCCGCCCAGTGATCCCTGCACATTAACACAAGCCTACACACACTAGGGACAATTTACACTTATACCAGGCATACAAACCCAAGTCAATTAACCTGCAAACCTGAACGTCTTTGGAGTTAAGGAAGGCTTGGATCGTAAAATTGTCTCCCTTAAATCTCTTCAAAGCTGAAAAGCGCACACCATCAGACTCAAGAGCAGCTTCTTCCTCTCTGTTATCAGGCTTCTGAATGGTCCTTCCGTATGCTAGGGTGCGGCACAATTTACCTCTATGACATTGGAAACATTGGTCTTTGTCCAAGGGACTATGTGCTACAATACTGGGAACTATATTCTGCATTTGTGTATCTTCCCCTTTGCTCTATCTATTGTACCTGAGTTTGACTTGATTGTATTTATATAGAGTATATCTGATCTGTTTAGATAACATGCAAAACAAAGCATTTCACTGTACCTCAGTACATGTGACAATAATAAATGTGTCATATGTTGAAAGACTGGAGCGACTAGGCTTGTATACACTGGAATTTAGAAGGATGAGAGGAGATCTTATTGAAACGTATAAGATTATTAAGGGGTTGGACACGTTAGAGGCAGGAAACATGTTCCCAATGTTGGGGGAGTCCAGAACAAGGGGCCACAGTTTAAGAATAAGGGGAAGGCCATTTAGAACTGAGATGAGTAAAAACGTTTTCAGTCAGAGTGTTGTGAATCTGTGGAATTCTCTGCCTCAAAAGGCAGTGGAGGCCAATTCTCTGAATGCATTCAAGAGAGAGCTAGATAGAGCTCTTAAGGATAGCGGAGTCAGGGGGGGTGGAGAGAAGGCAGGAATGGGGTACTGATTGAGAATAATCAGCCATGATCACATTGAATGGCGGTGCTGGCTCGAAGGGCCGAATGGCCTCCTCCCGCACCTATTGTCTATTGTCTATAATAAATCTAAACTTAAACCTCTCCACAACATCGACCCATTCAATTTATATAATCTAAACTTTCGTTGATGGCACTCCTCCAAATCTGAGAAATATAAATTCAAGTACATTTACAATATGGGGCCATAAGAGTATCATAAAAACGCATCTAATTTCCTTCAAAGGATATGTCTGTCATTCTTACCCACACCAGTTTAAATGCGACTTCAAGCACAACAATGTAGCTGACTGCTAAGAATGCTCTAAAATGGCCCAGTAAATTGCATGAGCAATAAATGTTGACCTTGCCAATGAAGCCTCGATCAAAGAAATCAAAGTGTTCACTGGTCCACGATCGGAGTTCATGCTTTCAATTGCCAATTTCTGGAACGTAGGAACAGGTTGCTTGGCCCACCATGGCTGCCGACTATCAACAACAATCTAATTAATTCCATTTGCCTCTACTTAGTCTATATCTCTCTATTTCATACTGTGGAAGAAAATATTAATATCCTTACTTAAGTTTGATTGGAATTGAACAAGGTAACGAAAAGGTGTTAGGATGTGACAATTAGCATCTCTTGTTGACCAGGTGCAGAAGAGGTGTGGGAATCGGCAAAGTAAGATTAGGCATGTGACCTCTTGTCTAGGAATGTGTTGAAGGGTGGATGGTGAATGTAAACATGAAATAGTAGAAGGAGATAAGAAAGCTTGTTTTCCTTTGTAAGAAGTTACAGTAGATCGCCCGCGCCCCCTACCGCTAGTAGCATAGAAATGTTACTGTAAATGGGGGGCTTATGATTGGCTCGGAGAGGGGATGATGACGCGGTCTGCCTAAAAGGAGAGAGAGAATAATGTCAAGATGGCCTTGTATTGTGTTTGACTTGCATTGACCATCTGTTGTTGAATAAAATTGACATAAACAAAAAAGAATGTTATGACTAATGAAATAATTGGTACCCATGTAATAGATAGTATATTTTCCTAAAGTTGTATCTAACAAAAAACAAAAGTTGTTTTCTGCACAGTATAACTGTCGGCTAATTCTGCTGTGAAGTCAGAGAACTGATGAGCAGTTTACTGCCGCCATCTCTCTATGATATCATGCAATAAAGTCTCTTGAAGCAAACCTGCAAAGTCTCTGCTTTTCATTTTCCTTTAGTTTCCCTCTAAATTAATTTCTTCCACACATGCTTGTTCATTTAACTGTTTAAATGCCTCTTAAATGTCACTATCATATTTGCTTCTACCACTTTCCTGCACAATGCACCTTTCACTCCGTATTAAAAAAAACTAGCCTTGCTCATCTCTTTTAAAGTTTCCCCCTCTCACCTGTGCCTGCATGTATTTACATTCCTCTTGAGAAAGCAATCTAAATCAACCTCTTCTTGTAGCTTATTCGACCCAATCGAGGCAATGTCCTGGTGAATGTCTTCTGCACCCTCTTCAAAGTCTCCATTTCCTTCCAATAATGTGGCAACCAGAACTGCAGACAGTATCGCCAAATGTGGCCCAACACGACTGCAAAATGAATTCCTGATTTGTATGCTCAGTGTCCTGACCTATGAAGTCAAACATTCTTTACCACCTTATCTATTTGTTGTTGCCACTTTCAAGGAGCTATCAATTTGTACCTCAAACCCTCTGTACACCAATGCTAAAAAGGATCCTCCCATTTATATTTTCCTATATCATATCATATCATATCATATATATACAGCGCGGAAACAGGCCTTTTCGGCCCACCAAGTCCGCGCCGCCCAGCGATCCCCGCACATTAACACTATCCTACACACACTAGGGACAATTTTTTACATTTACCCAGTCAAATTAACCTACATACCCGTACGTCTTTGGCGTGTGGGAGGAAACCGAAGATCTCGGAGAAAACCCACGCAGGTCACGGGGAGAACGTACAAACTCCTTACAATACAGCACCCGTAGTCAGGATCGAACCTGAGTCTCCGGCGCTGCATTCGCTGCAAAGCAGCAACTCTACCGCTGCGCTACCGTGCCGTCCTATAATATTGGACGTTACAAAATGCATCGCACACACTTATCTAGATTAAACTCCATCTGTCGTTTCTCCAATGTGATTTTCAGGCTGAAGTACTGTACACAATACTCCACATCTGGAGTATTGTGTACAGTTTTGGTCTCCTAATTTGAGGAAGGACATCCTTGTAATTGAGGCAGTGCAGCATAGGTTCACGAGATTGATCCCTGGGATGGCGGGACTGTCATATGAAAAGACTAGGCTTGTATTCACTGGAGTTTAGAAGGATGAGAGGGGATCTTATAGAGACATATAAAATTATAAAAGGACTGGACAAGCTAGATGCAGGAAAAATGTTCCCATTGTTGGGCGAGTCCAGAACCAGGGGCCACAGACTTAGAATAAAGGGGAGGCCATTTAAAACTGAGGGGAGAAGGAACTTTTTCACCCAGAGGGTTGTGACTTTGTGGAATTCTTTGCCACAGAGGGCAGTGGAGGCGAAATCACTGGATGGATTTAAGAGAGTTAGATAGAGCTCTAGGGGCTAGTGGAATCAAGGGATATGGGGAGAAGGCAGGTACGGGTTATTGATTGTGGATGATCAGCCATGATCACAATGAATGGCGGTGCTGGCTCGAAGGGCCGAATGGCCTCCTCCTGCACCTATCTTCTATGTTTCTATGTAAAAAGGGTCTCGGCCCGTAACGTCACCCATTCCTTCTATCCAGAGATGCTGCCTGTCCCACTGAGTTACTCCAGCATATTGTGTCTCCCTTTAGTGATTTCCAACTGATTTATATTCTGCTGTAAGACAAATTATCTCACTATTCACAACTCCACTAATCTTTGAGTCATCTGCAAACTTACACCATCTACATTTTCATCCAGATCATTTATATTATGTATATTTATGTGTGTACATATTACAATCAATTTTCACCCCTCATGTTTTTGTCCTCTTTACTTTTCTTTTCTACCTTTACAACGCCTATTAAATCCTAACTTTCTGATCAACTTTTTGATTATCCGACCTAAAAGCTTGTGATTTGATATCCATTTTTTTCTCTTATTCCTTGTCCATAAAGTGCCTCTCCACAATTCTAATGTTAAAACTAGACTAAGTGGACCCGTTGGGCCCAAACCTCTCTTGCATTGGTGCAGCACCCTCTCCTTCCCCCTTCCTCTACCCCCTCCCCCCTCCCTCCTCCCTCCCCCTCCCTCCCCTCCCACTCCCCCCTCACCTCCCCTACCCCTCCCCCCCACTCCATCCCCCTCAACCCCCTTTATCCTCCCTTATTCCCCTCCCCCTCCCTCCCTAGGAGATAGATTTAAACTTTAAAATGTGAATAACAAAAATATAACACCGATTTCAATGAAACTTCTTCCATTAGCACCAAAGGGATGACGGTGAGTAAGCAGGGCCTAAAATTGTTGTGCTATCGTGTACCCTTTTGGCTGTAGTTCAGGAACAAACAAACGAGAGTTTTAGTGTATAGATGTCGCCAATTAAATGTAAGTAGTTGTTAATTTACGCAGCCCTTCCATTGTAATAATTATGGGCAAAGGAAATGATAGCTTGGTTCAAAGTGGTGTATAACTACAACGTTTTGTTGATGAAAGTTATAAAACACATGTAGGTAATTTAGGACATTGTATCTGCGTGGCTTTGCCTCATTCTTGTTTCAGTCTGCCGATTTGCCCTCCAGCTTTTAAAGTCATGTATTTTATCCAATTCTGTGAGACGATGGATTCACGGGTTTTCTGTGGACGTGTTCAAATACAGGAGGTGCGCATCTCTTCCTCCTCAGTTTATCTCTGATCACAGCACTGAGCTACAGCAGTCATCAAAATGCTATGCACACACTGCCTGGCAAATGAAATGTAACAGCAAGTGCTAAAATCAATAACAATATAATATTCTTTCCTAAATAATGATACAACAGCACCGGCCTACAGAACCGGGATGAATAATTCAGCAGATGGCTCACTGGTTTATGCCTAAAGCTCTTCTGCTTAAACAAGCACACGGCACTGCAGGCTTTGAACAGGCTGTTGTCTAGCTGTCCAATAGTGGGTGGAATAACCCTGTCACATACTTTAAATCGATAGCGTAAAAGCTTTAATATCTAAGAAAATGAAGAAAAACTCTTTTGGGATGTATATTGAGTAAAAATTAATAAATCAATTAATTTCACAATGTTTACATTTGGCCTGCGTTTGGGCTGGTGTGTAACACGTGCTATTTTACTGCAGGACTATGGGAGGTTCAGCGGTACTTTCTGCAGCAAAGAAGCTTCTACTGATAGCACTGAATGAGCAAACACTCAGCAGACAAATGCTTGGGTCAACATCAAATGTAGTGGAGAATAAAAGACAGATGGCGGCAAGATTTCCTGAGCCAAAAATATTGGTACCAAGATGTCATGAATAAATTATATGGGACATACTGCAGGGTGAGCCTGTTGCAAAAATAAGATAATCGAAAATTTAAAAAAACTGTGATGCTGGAAGTCTGAAATAAAAGCAGAAAATGCTGGAAACACTCAGCAGGTCAGGCGGCACCTGTGGGAAGAGAAACAAAGTTAACATTTCAGGTTGAAGACCCTTCAACGGTCCCAGTCCTGCTGAGTGTTTCCAACATTTTGTAACTGAATTCAAATGCTCTCGTTGCTGTGATCGGTGACAGTCTGGAAGCTATGTTGTGTCTTTTTAACATCATAAATCCATTCTCGATTGCATTCGCTAAAAAAGTAATTACAGTAATGTAGACTTAATGAAATCCACTTCTGAAATTTAGTTACTTTAGCTTCAATGGAATTGATTATCAGAAACAGACTTCAACACAGATGAATAACCACATTCTTTACATAGAGGATACTTAAAGTTCCTACTCTCCACTCCCTTGATCATATAAGAGATCAGTCACAGTAAGACAGTAAGGGCAGAGCCTTAGTTTTGGCTTGTCTCCCCCACAACCCGAGATACCTCCATGTGAGGGCACAGTGAAAGATTTCACCTCATGACGTCAGCTTGTACATGGCTGTGGACTGTTTCTGACACCTTCCCCTCCAGTCAGCAGGCCGCAGGAATGTGTGGTCATCTGGACCAAGATCAGATACCAGGATTATTTGTTTGATTGCATGTCTGGTATCCCTTTAGACTAAATGCTCCTTGGTCCGGGGTAGCACTGTGGCACAGTAGTAGAATTGCTGCCTTACAGCGCTAGAGACCCAGGTTCGATGCTGATAACGGGTGCTGCCTATACAGAATTTGTGTTTTCACCCTGTAACTGCGTGGGTTTTCTCCGGGTGCTCCAGTTTCCTCCCACACTCCAAAGACGTGCAAGTTTGTAAGTTAATTGGCTTCCGTAAACTGTCCCTAGTGTGTAGGAGTGAAAGTAGGATAACATAGAACTCGTGTCCAGGTGATCGTTGGTCGGCCTGGACTCAGTGGGCCGAAGAGCCTGTTTCCATACTGTATCTCTAAATTAAAATCATATAATTACACACTTCCCCCATTTTCTTTTATTGAATCCCGTTCCTTGTTATTCAAAGGAAGTGGACACTGATGCCTCCTAATACCTTGGTTCCCGAGTCTGGCTGGTTTTTCGCACCATATCATTTTTACATAGTAATTAGCTCATAAACTAAACAGAAATTGCTATTGAAGACACAGTTTGCCATTTTACTCCATTACCTCATCTTACATGTAATAAGTAGCAGGTGTATCCAGTTCTCATCTGTACATTACAAGTAGATAGCAACATCAGAGCAGATGCCAATGATGAGACAAGACCTGAGAGCTTAGAAAATGGCAAGAGACAGTTAACCAACTGAGCCATTCTCCTCTCAAAAATATGAAGCTGAGGTTTGGAGAGAGATGTTTTCAATTCTGTGGCACCCAAAAGGGAATACCCAATAAATCCATAAAGAATTGAGGTGAATCTTAACACAGATTGGTGAGAATGTGGCACTTGTTATCACAGGTAGTGGTTGAGATGTTGTTTATTTTAGTTTAGCGATACAGCACAGAAACAGGCCCTTCGGCCCACCAAGTCCGTGCCGTCCAGTGATCCCAGCACAAGAACACTACCCTACTCGCACAAAGGACGATTTACTACTTTACCAAAGCCAATTAGCCTACAAACCTGTACGTCTTTGAAGTGTGGGAGGAAACCGGAGCACCCGGAGAAAGCCCACGCAGATCACAGGGAGAACGTGCAAACTCCATTCAGACAGCACCCATGGCCAGGATTGAACCCGGTTCTCTGGTGCTGGAAGGCAGCAAATCTATCGCTGCACCACCGTGCCGCCCCTCTCAGTGAAGATGAAACGTAAAGAAAAATGAGAGGGACATAGAGGTAGGTGGTTAGGGTGAGGTACATTTGGGTGGAAGGAAGTCCATGTGAAGCATGAACAGCCACATTGGTGGAACCGTCTCTTTTGCGTACAGGTGAAATCAATAAGTCAAGTCAAGTCAAGTCAATTTTATTTGTATAGCACATTTAAAAACAACCCACGTTGACCAAAGTGCTGTACATCTGAGCATCTGAAATAATCTGTACATCTGAAATAAGCACTCACTTCTGATGTAAGCAGCTGATGCCGCCCCTGTGGGCACACGCGTGACTCATGTAGAGGATTAATATACCGAGGGACAATTCCCACTGAGGCCTTCTGTTCTGCTCCTGCAATTTGAGCAGATAATCCATGGAAAATCTTGCAAAAACACTTGCAAGCTACTTAGAACCAAACTAAAAGATGCCATGTGAATGGAAACATTTGGGGTCTCACGGGATCCGAAAAATGCTTTACACTTAACGTAAGTGTTTCTGAAACATTGTCCCAGCTAGAAAAATGACAATTTGTACAACCTGCAAACAGGATAATTTGCTTTACTGATGGCACTTCAGGGGTGAACGTTGGCCAGGACAGATGGGATAAACAAACACCCTCGCGCCCCCCCCCCCCCCCCCACACCCCTTCCTCCCCTCCAACTAACTGTGGGAGGAGTAGGTGAGGCTGGGTCTAACGTTCCATCCAAAGGACATCAGCTTGGACAGTGCATCACCACCTCAGCGCCAATCCAGATCTCGTGCATAAGGCTGACGAGAAGGGCGTGCAGTCACAACCTTCTGATTCAGAGGCAGGAGGCTAATATGTTAACGGTTTTTACAGAAAATGGAAAAACACACACAGCCCCACACCTGCGTTTGGCCAGCCTGTACACCGCGAACGCAGCACTGGAGAAATGACCTCATTATGTACAATCTGTTAACCAATTATCCAGATTAAAACTGTGACAGTACTGAGGCAAATCTGTTTCTGTTGAAATGCTGCCATCTTGAAGTACATTTATTACTTGGTTGTAACGCTTCCATATGTGGATGTCAAAGGTGTAGCAATTACCATTCTCACTTGCTGGTGAGCAAACAAAAAGCGGTAGAAATGTTTTACAAATGATCTGCAATTGTTATGCTTCATCTTCCATTACACTGGCAGCTGATAGGCTTTGTTTTGATTACAGGAAACAGCAGGCAATCCAGTTATGTAGTAGTATGCAAGTGACCAGGGAGTAAAATATGGGAAGAATTTTAAAAAAAGGGGGTGAATGCAGGATTTGTGTAAATGGGTATTGGTGGTCTGTGCAAACTCAGTGGGTGGAGGGCATGTTTCTATGCTCTATGTTGTTATGATTCACCTGAAGCCTTTGCTTGGTGACCCAAAATGTTGCCTATCTACTTCCTCCACAGATGTTCCCTGACTCACAGAGTTAGTCCAGCACTTTGTGTTTTGATACATACTCATACGAGTGGGAAATTTGTTCTGCAATGTCAACCACTTGGAATAATGTGCAGACCAAGTACTGCACTCCCAAAAGTGACATCCTTTGGCCACTGCCTTCTGAGTGATCCATTGGTCATAAGATCATAGGTGATAGGAGCAGAATTAGGCCATTCGGCCCATCAAGCCTACTCCACCATTCAATCATGGCTGATCCAACTCTCCCTCCTGACTCGATTCTCATGCCTTTTCCTCATAACCCCTGACACCTGTACTAATCAAGAATCTATCTACCTCTGCTTTAAAAATATCCATTGATGGCCACAGTCTTCTGTGACAAAGAATTTCACAGATTCATCATCCTCTGACTAACAAAATTTCTTCTCATCTTCCCAAAGGAATGTCCTTCAATTCTGAGGCTATGACCTCCAGTCCAAGACTCTCCCACTAGTGGAAACATTGGTACTTATTGCATAAGAACGCAAGAAAATAAAACAGGAGTAAGCCACCACTTAAACCTGCCCAGCCAGGTGATTCAATTTGATCACGTTTGATCTTCTCGAGGCCTCTTAAGAAACAAACTGCTGGAGCAACTCAGTGGGTCGAGCTGCATCTGTGGAAGGAAATGAATCATTAATGTTATGGGCCAAGAGCTTTCAGCAGGAGTTATCTGCAGACTTTTGTGTCTCCAACTAACTCCTCTTAAGTGTCAGTACCATGTAACCTTCAGTTCCCTGATCTTTCAAAAAAATATCTACCTCCTTTTTAAATATATCCACAATGCTCTGAGTTGTTTTTTTCAGAATTCCAGGAATTCAGCAGCCTGAGAAAATAAACGTCTACACACTTCTGTTTTAAATGAGCACCCCCTATCTGGGAACTATGCCTCCTCATTGAAATTTCCCATGTGAGAAAACAACTTTGTCTACTTTGACAAAAGGGATTATTTTTAGAATTCTAACCACTACATATCCTTCTAGTGACATTTCCAAAACAAACTATCTGGTGATTGTCACTTGGTTTTTTTTTGAGAGCTTGGTGTCCTCAAATTGGCTGTCATTTTCCAACACAACAGCTCAAAATGGTGGCATTATATGACACTCATCGAAGGCACAATATGTCTTGCAGATCTTGAGATATTAAGTGAATGGATAAAACTAGGGCAGGTGGAAATCAATGTAATAAAATATAAGGTCAATTAGCTTGGATCTAAAAAGACCAAATACAAATTTGGGTACAGAAGCCAAACAAAATGCCTGCTTTCTGACCAACTAACATCACCAGAAACAAATTAGAATTTTACGATGTTGTTGTTTTTGAAAACTTTCCATGTAAATTAATTGGTGTATTTTCTGCATTTCAAAGCACATTGGGAAGTGACTATACCTCAAAATAAGATGCAGTTGGCTAAAAAGCACATTGTGGAGTCCAGAACTGTTCCTGTAAAGGCAAGTCTATTTCTTTGCTGTGTGTAATGTGTGGGCCCCAAGATCAAGGGAATTCTGTTCTCTTAGGCACAGATAGTGCCTCATAGCATTAAAGACCCAGGTTCAATCCTGACCTCGGGTATCATCTGATTGGGGTTTGCACATTCTTCCCAGGATGGCATCGGTTTCCTCTGGGTGCTCTGGTTTCCTCCCATATCTCAAAGACGTGCATGTAAGGAGGCTAATTGGCCACTATAAATTGTCTAAGTGGATGCGAAAATGGGATAACAAAGAACTAGTGTGAATGAGTGGTAGATGTTCAGCATGGAATCGATGGGCCAAAGAATTGGTTTCCATGCTGTCTGATTATTTAAGTGAGCTACAAGTTTGAGACAATTATGATCGTACTCTCGACTATTGGATCTTATTTTGGGCATTGCACGTCATGTGGGAAGGATTGAGCTTAAATGGTGAAGGTGCAATCCAATTCAACTTGTTTAGTATGGTACTCTACCATAGTCCGCGGGATTTTTCTCTGCTGGGCGGGGGCTTCAATGTCGGGAGCCACGACTGCCCCGACGTGCAGCAACAGCGGCAAGCGGCAGCGTGTTCGCCCACCCCGGATCGCGGGGCTTGGGTCGGCCCGCTGCGGACCGTCCGGCGCGGCCTGCAACCACAACAACCTGACCGCGGGAGAAGACGGCAGGAGAAGGGAAAAGACATTGTGGCCTTCCATCACAGTGAGGAGAGGACTGGAGGAGACTCACTGTGATGGATGTTTCTTTTTTTGTGTGTTTTTGGGGTTGTGTAATTTGCCTATTTTAATGCTTTTATTGTGTAATCTGCCTATTTTAATGCTTTTATTGTTGGACTGTGGGTGACTGAATTTCGTCCAAAAAAATCATTTTTTTGGATGACAAATAAAGCTATCTTGATCTCTACTCTCCTACTCTACGACCACATCTTGTTTAGTATGGTAATTGTTTTTGAGCACAGATGCAGAGAAACTATTGATTCAGATGGGGGAATCTAGTGTCAATTGCATCACTAAATTTTAAAGGGGGGTTTTTTCACAAAAGAAATGGAAATTTATGCCCAAAATGTTTTCTACGGTGGACCAAGGGTCAAACATTTTACTTTTCTTAGCTAAAGTATGAAAGGTTAGGGATGAAGGTAAATAGAGTTTTAAAATAGCACAGTATAGAAACAGGCCCTATATCCAAACCGACCATTGGACCAATCGGGTCTTATCCCATTTGGCTGCATTAGGTACATATTCCTCCATATCGTGCCTATTCAACTGCTTGTCAAAATACGTGAAATATAGTGATTAAATCTGTTTCCACCACGTCCACAGGCAGCTCGTTCCAGATATCAACCAGTCTCTGTGGGAAAAACATTCCCCTCAAATCCCCACTAAACCTCCTCCCTCTCACCTCAAACACATCATCTTTTGTTTTTAATGTTGAGAAAAGATTATATCTATCCTACTGATGCCTTTAAAAGGGTTATGCACCATCAGGTCACCCCTCAGCCTCCTTTGCATCAAGAAGAACAGGCCCAGTCTATCCAATAAATAGACACAAAATGCTGGTGTAACTCATTGTGACAGGCAGCATCTCTGGAGAGAAGGAATTTAGTGAGGCGTCTCTCCAGAGATGCTGTCTGTCCCAATGAGTTACTCCCGTTCCTCCCTACCCACCAGTCTATCCAATCTCTCCTTAGAACGAAGGCCCTCCAATGCTGGCAAATAGGCAGTGTTGGGATAGAACTCACCCATGTACAGGCAAAATAATGGAATACATTACGGACTATATGATTCACTCTTCATTACAGTTTTTGGATAAAAATCAGAAAAGGGTACTCTGAAATGATTATTCTGAAATGAAAAACAAAAACAAATAGGGTTCACAATTCCATCACACAAAGGAATAAGAAGGAAATGTACCAAATTGCTGGAAAAAAACATGACTTCAATCATATTTGTTTAATGTAGCCAGAAAAAACCCAAATCACAGACAACAGGACTGAACCCATTATAATAAGAAAACTGAACTAAAAAATCCATCCTGCACAACTTGTGTGGTTTTCTCATCAACATTCTTATCCGTTAATCCTTGTTTGGTAACACAAAAAGTGGCGTTCAACCAAATTATCAATTGCTTGTGCACGCAATTACTGTAACAATAATGTTCAACAGCTCTGTTAAGTTAACCAAGAAGGGGATTCTGCACTTTAAGATGATGCCCTTTATTTTAATTTATATTGGATTTCTTTGTATGATTCATTTTAGAATTTTGAACTATTCTCCTTTTCTAGTGTGGCACCATGGCAACCTATAATTATGAAAAAAAACATCATTCCAAAAGTTGCTTCGTAATGAATTTGCTTCCAGCGAGTGCCGAATGTAAGCACTTGAATAAAATATGCTGAATTCAATGGTGAGCATTGATACAAGCAGCTCCGAATCTGGCTGGCTATTGAGAATTCTAGCAATGAGAGTCTGAAGAAGGGCCCCAACCCAAATTGTTGTCTGTCCATTTCCCCCCACCGACGCTGCCTGACCCGCTGAGTCCCTTCAATAATTTGTTTTTTGCTCTTTGAGATAGTGACCCTTGAATTGGTAATTTATCAATATTATATTCCCATTTTCAGATGTTCGTGGAGCAAGCTCAAACAACAAATGAACAAAAAAAAGTCTACCTTGCATTACTAAAAATACTTTATTCGCCACAGAAGATTTTTTCAACAACATCTAAAGCATTCCAATGGGTTGTGGACTCTTTTACTCCCTACAGATCCCAAATAATTCCCTCAGGTAGTTGACAAAGTACCCTAGCTGATATCTATTCATGAGGTGGTAGGATATCAGCAGATGAGGCAATGTTTTTTTTTCACCCTGAGGAGATGGTAGGGTCTGAACCACGGTACATGGAAAAGTGCTGTAAGTCGCAAGTTTTCATTTCATGTGAACAGTACTTTAAACGGTATTATCTTAAGGGCCATAGACTAGTGCTTGAAGGTGAGTTTAGGCCACGTTCTCGTCTCCGAGCAGAGCAGACACAATGGGCTATTCTTGGACCAACAACAAGCAGAATCTGTAGAAGGAAATGGACAGACGACGTCTCGGGTCAGGACCCTCCTGTCATCTACCTGTTTCCCTCCACAAATGCGTCCTGATCTTCTGACTTCCTCCAGCAGTTTGTTTCTTTGCTCATGATTCCAGCATCTGCAGGCTTTTGAGCTTCCTGGACCAACATTATTACATTAGAGGCCTTGCTACATTACAACAGTGATTCTACTTCAAAGTACTTAATCAACAGTCAGGCAGCTCAGCATGTTCTGAAAGAGACAGGCAAGAAAATACATAATGACTAGCCTTTCTTCCTTTCCCCACATAACTGAACTCCCTCTTCATTGATGTATACTTAGGGAATCTCACCTGAACCCTCTTCACCAATATTCTTTCTCAGACAGGTTGAGCAGGCTGGGGCTCTATTCCTTAGAGTACAAGACAATGATGTGGTGATCTTATGGATGTGTACAAAATCATGAGAGGAATAGATCAGGTAGACACAGAGTCTCTTGCCAAGAGTAGGGGAATCGATAACCAGAGGACGTGGGTTTAAGGTGAGGGCGGAAAAATTTAATAGGAACCTGAGGAGTAGCTTTTTCACACAAAAGGTGGTGGGGATTTGGAACATGCTGCCAGAGGAGGTAGTTGAGGCAGGTACTATCACAATGTTTGAGAAGCATTTAGACAGATACAAGGATATGACAGGTTTAAAGGGATATGGGCCAAACACAGGCAGGTGGGACTAGTGTAGATGAGACATGTTGGTTGGTGTGGGCAAGTTGAGCCGAAGGGTTTGTTTCCATGCTGTATGATTCTATGACTCTCCAAAGATCACAATTAAAGCATAGTTCCAATAAAATGACAGGCAAACTGAAAGCCTAACTCATCTTTTGTATAAACTGTACAAAATGCATCTCTTGTTCACAAGAGGTTGTTTAATTCTATCAAAATTTCAAGGCTGCCTTGAATTCTGACTCCGCTAGTTACTTCCAACATAAACACTCTATACTTACAAGAACATTGGAATGAGACAGGCTCTTTAGCCTACTCCACACTTCAATTAGCCCCAGGCTGATCTGACCTGCATTTAATGCGGTCAGTCTCTCTTTCTTCTATGCCCAACCATATCATTCACCACTAAAAGAACAGGGATGGGAAAAGCTCAGTCTGAAGAAGAGTCTCGACCCGAAATGTCACCCATTTCTTTTATCCAGAGATGCTGCCTGTCCCGCTGAGTTGCTCCAGCATTTTGTATCTATCTTCGATGGGAAGACAGGTCACCATAGGTCTTTGAGTGGATTTGACCATAAATCAAATAGAAGCCTTACTCTGAACATCATATGTAGTTGATTTAGAGAAAACTAAAACAACTTTTGTATTTGTCTCCCAAAACCTACATAGGCTGAAAGCCTCCAATTGGCTTTGCAATAAGTGTCAATGCCCTCTAACTGAGTAACCAGTTCAAGAAGATCAGACAGAACAATGCAGAAACAAATGGGGTTTCATATCTGAAAACCAAATCTGTTTATATTTATGCCGTAACTTATCACCAAGGAAATCAGAATGCTGTAAATTCAAAGAAAACATTAAAAACATGCTGTAAACACTCAGCAGGTTAGGCAGTGTACGTGGAAATAAAAACATTTCAGCTCAAAGCCTTTTCATTAAAACGGAGAAAGCAGGAAAACATTGGGATCTCCTGGGGAAACCCTGGCCTCACCTTCTCAAACATATTCTCTCTTCCCCATCCATGCCTCTTCCACTATCTCCGCAACTTCAAACAAACATGCTTTTTTTCCCCCAGTTTTGATGATTTGTCTTTGATCTGAAACATTAACACTGGTTTTCTTTTCACAGATGCTGATTGACCTCTGTAAAAGAGTGGAGTTTTTCCAGCATTTTCTGTCTTTATAGTCCTCAGGGAGAGATTGGACAGGCACAAGGATAAGAAATTCAGGACTGGATGTGACCACTTTCACAAAAAAAAGCATTATCACAAGAATAAAATCACATAGCAAATGCCCTCATACCAATTTGCAAGTTTCTAAAATTAGCTGTACATGAAAAACAGAAAATGCTGGAAGCACTCAGCAGGTCAGGCACCATTTGTGGAAAGAAAAACAAAGTTAACATTTCAGGTCAAAGACCTTTCATTATAATCTGGGAAAGAGAGAAAACAAGTTAGCCTAAAACTGAGCAAAAAGAAAACTGCTAGAGGAACTCAGCAGGAAAGACAGCATCTGTAGAGGGAAATGGACAGACAGCATTTCAGGCCAGGTTCTATTCATTTCCCCCCATGGATACAACCTACAGAATTCCTCCTATATTTTTGTTATTCAAGTCTCGTGTCTCCAATTAGTCTAAAACTGATTTTTGTTATTTTTTCCCCCAATTATTTATGATACATCATAAAAGCCAATGATCTTATAGAAACATAGAAAATAGTTGCTGGAGGAGGCCATTTGGCCCTTCGAGCCAGCACCGCCATTCATTGTGATCATGGCTGATCATCTACAATCAGTAACCTGTGCCTGCCTTCTCCCCATATCCCTTGATTCCACAAGCCCCTTGAGCTCTAACTAACTCTCTTTTAAATTCATCCAGCGAATTTGCCTCCACTGCCTTCTGTGGCAGAGAATTCCATAAATTCACAACTCTCTGGGTGAAAAAAATTCTTCTCACCTCAGTTTTAAATGTGTCCCCTGGTTTTGGACTCCCCCAACATTGGGAACATTTTTCCTGCATCCTTCTAAACTCCAGTGAATACAAGCCTAGTCTTTCCAATCTTTCCTCATATGACAGTCCCTCCATCCCAGGGATTAAACTCGTGAACCTACGCTCGTTTCTTATTTTCAAACTGGCCATTCCATTTATGTCAATAACTACAATGGGTAGAGAATTATCTGGAGAGTGAGTCCTGCTGTTATGAAAACATGCATTTCAAATTTCTGCATTCCCAATGAAGATAAGTGGATTGGGAAGTGTATGGCATGAGGAATCCCTGAAATGACAATATATATACCAAATCACTGTACTAAAACAATAATAAATGGGATCATATCTCCTGTGATTGTAGCAGTGATTAGGGCTCAGGTCTCTTCTCTTCACACCTTGAAAACTACATAACGAGCCCTTAATCTACTGCCAACCAAAGTTCAAATAACAGGGTTAAAATCCATCCTTTGTAAAATTAGGATGAAAATACTCAGTGTCTGGGGGAACCCACGTGATCACAGAGAGTATATGCAAACTCCACACAGACAGCACCTGAGGCCAGGATCGAACCCAGATCTCTGGTTAGGTTGCTGCACTACCAACTGTGCCACTATGCCCCCTGATGCAAACAGCTGTTCAGTTCATCAAACGCTGGGATACAATTGTAAGCATTAATCGGACTGGATTACCAAATATTGGCTTTTATCAGATGTGGGCTAAAATACAATCGTCCATACGTTATTGAGGCACAAGTTTTTAGATTTTTATTTTAAATAGCCAGCATCTGTTAAATATTTATTCACAGTAGATAGCTAGGAGCTAGTTTCTCTCCCTATTCTGTACCTTTGCATTGAAACTAGCCCAGTTATTTCAGAATCAATCACACTGCAATGAGACACCAGTTTCCTTTTCTTGGTAATTTTTTCTTTTTCTTACAGCAAACCTGCAGCTTTATGGTTAATGCCAATCCCAGGTTATTTGATGAATTAAATTTAAATTGGAGAATTTGCTGCTGTTGTGATGTCTGTGAACTCGTGTCATTAGCCGAGCCCTCTGGATTAAGACCTGGCCTCACGACCCAAGGAGACCCAATTGTGTGCATTGGGTTCAGTTCGAGTAAACTGTTTATAAATAACGACACTACATCACAGCATTGTGGAAGCATCGTCACCATATGATTCGATAGGGCAGTCACCACACCTTCTCAAGGGCATTGGGGGATGGGCAAAAAATGCTGGCCCAGAACTCAGCCACACTCACATGGTGTGAGAGGATAAAACTGTTCCGATCACCAAACCCAATTCTTCCTGTATCTAGTCAACAGGCAAGGAGAAACCTAAGAAGAAAAACCCTCAAGAGAATGAATCAGCACGAATTGCTGTCAGATTACCTGTGTACAAGCCAGAGACTGTACAAGTTATTTTATCTGTGGAAGGCCATGCAATACATACGTATCCTGAGACAATGTGTGGGGATGGTCACTGTAGTATTTATCCAGCAGCAAGAGCAAGGAAAGTTTGGCCTGCTTGTGCATAGAATAGCCTCCATTTTGTAAGGCAAATGACTGATATGAAGATTCTTCCTTGAAACGATAGGAACATTTCAGTAAAAAAACACAGAATCTGTAACCTGCTAAAACCACAGTTGTCCTGACATTAACAGTTTATCAGCAAAATAAAAATGCACAAATTTTACAAGATTTTAGCAATCGTAGTAAACTCATATTTGTACTTATCTCTTGCTTTTGCTTTTGCATTAACAGCCTAAAATCTGTAGCCTAAAATTGCTTTTGCATTAACAGCCTAAAACCACGATAAAGTATTTAATTCAATAATTCTTTTCAGTTCTGTTCGGAAAGGAACAACCAATGTGTAGGAAGGAACCGCAGATGCTGGTTTAAACTGAATATAGACACAAAATGCTGGAATAACTCAACAGGACAGGCAGCATCGGGTCGGGACGAGACCTGAAACATCACCCATTCCTTCTCTCGAAAGATGCCGCCTGTCCCGCTGAGTTACTCCGGCACGTTGTGTCTATATTCGGTTTAACAACAACAATGTTGTGCTTGTAGATCAGTTAGGATCTCTGCACATGGACGTTGGTGCCATTTCAGCTTGCTCATCAGCTGTGAGATTCATTCCAATCAAAATCATTTATTACAGTGAGGAAATTGGTCAACTCAGCAATGTTAGCTGAATTGCAGCTTTTTCTATTTGGTATATGGGGAAAAACCTAGATTGACCACCTGTCAGCTATGTTGCCCCTCAGTCATAAGAATGTGGGTTCAAATCTCTGACACTCCGAATGCAATTTCAAAGGAGGATATTAAAGATGTATGTATAAAATTCTGCGGTCTTTGACGGAAAGCAGAGCAGCTGTCCTTTGTATCATAGCCCGTAATCAAGATCATCAGAACAGCTTCATTGGTGCTGTTGGTTCAAAAAAACTGTCAGTGTCCAAGCTGAAGTGATTTTTTTTCATTCGATGTAAAGTATTTTGAGAAGCACTATTTAACTCTTTCTGCTACGTCCCATCAAAATACAATAGCAAACCATCATCATGGATTGTCACATCATCGAACAAAAATAGATCTTTCCAATTGGCTTTACAACTTATCGAAACAATTAATGGCAATGACACTAAACAGCATTGATTTGCAGAGGGATCTTGTGGTCCAAGTCCATAATTCACGGAAAGTGGCAACACACATAGACAGAGTTGTAAAGAAGGCATACGGTATGCTTGCCTTCATTGGTGAGGGCATTGAGTGTAAGAGTCTGGAAGACGTGATGCAGCTTTATAGGATTTAGAGTATTGCATGCAGTTCTGGTCACCCCATTACAGGATGGATGTGGAGGCTTTGGAAAGGGTGCAGAGGAGTTTTACCAGAATGATGTCTGGATTAGAGGGCATTAACTATAGGGGAAGGTTAGACAGATTTGGATTGTTTTCTCTGGAACGCCTGAGATTGCAGGGAGACCTGATGGAAGTATATAAAATTATGAGAGGCATGGATAGGATAGACAGTCATAACCCATTTTTTAGGATGGAAATATCGAATACTCAAGGGCAGATCTTTAAGGTGAGTGAGGCAAAGTTTAAAGGAGATGTGTTGGTGAGCGGCTGGAACACACCGCTGGGGTGATAGTAGTGGAAGATATGATAGTGGCATTAGAGATTTTTGGATGAGCACATGAATATGCCAGAGATGGAGGCATATGTATTATGTGCAGACAGATAAGGTCTTGGTCTTGGCATCATGTTCGGCACAAAGATTGTGGGCCTAAGGGCCTGTTCCTGTGCCGTACTGTTCTACCTTCCATGTTTATCTCCTATAAGCTGCAAAACATTTAAGAAAATAGGGCCACAGGAGTGTTTTGTAAATAGAATATGTTGTTTTGATGACCCAACAATGTAAAGTTGTGTATGAATAAAGTTTATTTTTGAAAGAAAATAGCTAAAACCTTTGCCAAATTGACAGCCCTGATATGTTCAGAGCAACTAAATGAAAGCTAAGAGTCTGTGCTTTGCAATCCATTTCCCTGTTGCTTCACATGCAACTCTCATTCCCCTGAAACCCTTCATAAATTGGATTTCTCTACATATCAGAAGTAAATGTACTTCAAATGCAACTTGATCAGCATGTAACGCCTTCACACCAGATGAGCATACAATGCAGCATTGTATGAATCAGGTGGTTCATTGTCTACTATTCCAGTGTATCAGCGCTGCACGGCCCTACATTTCATGTTCAATTTCCTCTTATTAAAGCAGTCCTTTTGGTCAATGAAAAGTGAATCATCCTGACTCAATTTTTCATCTGCCAAAGCTTATTTGACTTTAACAATAGGATGTGAATTTTAAATCTGCTTTAATCTTAACATAAAAAATATCCTCTCTTCGAAAAAGTTTTAAATATCCCTTTTTTCTACTTATATCATTATCAGGCTCCTATTTCTTTCCTGCACTCAACCACATGAACAGATTTTCTTTTGAACAGGCCATGCTAACAAAAAGAAACGAATGCAGGCAAGCAACTACTAAATTGGAGTCCTTTCTACAAATAATTGGTAAGTGGAAATACTCAAGTCCTCGGAATTAGATTTTGTCCAGAATTAAGGCACGACTTTCACACAATTTGCGCTTTGCACATTCTTCACGGCAGGCGGAGCCAAGCCCTCCGGCAGGCTAACAAACATTTAGAATGGTACAAGGAAAGGACAAGTTTGGAGGGAGATGGGCCAAACACAGGCAGGTGGGACAATTGTAGCTGGGACATATTAGCCGGTGGAGGCAAGTTGGGCCGAAGGGCCTGTTTTCACGCTGTGAGGCTCCTCTATGACACTATGTACCTAGATACAGTAAAATGCTTTGTTTTGCATACAAACCGGTAAAATCACAGACCTCACCTTGCCCGTACACAACTGTCACCACGTTTTGATGCCGACAGAGTTACAAAGGTTTGCCGAACAATTCTATTTTCTGTCTTTCGCCGCTCGTAGCAGCAGTCCTCTCCTCGCTCCTCCCACACTTCGCCAGACCTCCTCACCAAGGATGCAGGACCTGTCTGGTAGGCCCGGCATGCCCACTGCAGACTCTGAACCCAGCCCCGAGCCTACCAGAGCCAACAGGACGTGCGCCACGAGAGCAAGGAGGGACCCACAAGTAACCAGCGGGAGCAAAGTGGGCCAGAGAGCGTGGCGGGCCATCGAGAGCGAGGAGACTGTCGGAGAGTGAGGGAGGCCGTCGAAGAGCGAGGTGGGCCCCCAGAAAGCTGTTGGAGAGTGGAAAGGGCCGTTGGAGAGCAAGAGGACTGTCGAAGAGCGAGAGAACTATCAGAGAGTGAGGTAGGCCATCGAAGAGCGAGGAGGGCCACCAGCGAGCTGTCAGCGAGCGAGGAAAGGCTGTCGGAGAGCAAAGATGGCCGCCAAGAACAAAGGGGGTGGGGGTGCCAAAAACGGCGGCCTAGCGACGTGTGGGAGGAGCGAGGGGAAGACTGCTGCCACGAGCGGCGAAAGACAGTAGATAGCACTGGTCGGTGAACTTTTGTAACTTTGTCGGCACCAAAATGTGGCGATAGTTGTGTATTGCCTAGCTGAGGCCTGTGATTTTACCGGGTTGTATGCAAAACAAAGCATTTTACTGTACCTAGGTACATAGAGTAATAGAGGAGTGATACAGCATGAAAACAGGACCTTCAGCCAAACTTGCTCACACCGGCCAACAATGTTCCAACTACACTGGTCCCACCAGCCTGCGTTTGGCCCATATCGCTCCAAACCCTGTCCTATCCATGTACCTGTCTGTTTCTTAAACATAGGGATAGACCCTGCCTCAACTACCTCCTCTGGCAGCTTGTTCCATGTACCCACCACCCTTTGTGTGAAAAAGTTACCCCTCAGATTCCTATTAAATCTTTTCCCCTTCACCTTAAATCTGTGTCCTCTGGTCTTCGATTGACCTACTCTGGGCAAGAGACTCTGTGCATCTCCGTACGTGTGACAATAAAGCATCGTTGAATCATCGAGACTTGAGTAGAGTATTCAGTGCATCTTTCCTTGCAGAGTGCAAGGGTGCATATTAGAAGATCCAATCATTTAGACAGACATTAACAAAAGTTCTGTCAATCCCCTCAAGTGTACATAAAAGTTCCTATTTCAAATAGAGGAGCTTTGCATGCAGTGGTGCAGTATGTTTTCTACGTCTAACAGCAAGCAGTGTTTGTAAATAGCCTGGTTCTCATCAGTTCATTAACTTCAGAAGATTACACTGAAGGCAGCTGCAAAACAGCACACTCAATGGGTGATCAGGGAATGTGACAGAAACTAGGATTTCTGCTTTAATCTGCAATTTGGAGAAGTTATCGCTAGTTTCATGATGAACGCTAACTATTTCAGCATCATTTCAAATGGAAAATTCATCAATGGATCAGACTCCCAGAGGCGTTTCAACTATTGTTGTTCATACAGTGTTAAGAGTCATCTAGCACAGGTACATCACTAATCATTGTGCCCATCTACATGAATCTCATCTGCCCACATTAGGTCTGTAGCCTTCTATAGACACAAATTGCTGGAATAACATTGCGGGTCAGGCAACATCTCTGGGGAAAAAGGATGGGTGATGTTTCGGGTCGGGACCCTTCTTCAGAACCGACCTCTTTCTCCAGAGATGCTTCCTGACCTGCTGAGTTACTCCAGCACTTTGTGTCTATCTTCGGTATTAACTAGCATCTGCAGTTCCTTTCTGCACACCATAGCCTTCTATGCCTTGCCTATTCAAGTGCCTGAATGAATGCCTCTTAAACATTGTAATTGTATTTGATTCCACCCCTCCTCTGGAGCATAGTCACGATATCAACCACTCTTTGGTGTGAAAAACATCCTCCCCCCCCCTCAGATCCCCTATAAAATTTCCTCCCTCTCAACTTCATATTTTTGATACCAATGCAATGGGAAAGAGGTTCTGAATATCTAACCTAGCCATGCATTATATATACAATTATGCATAATTATGTATCAGCTCACCCTCAGTCTCTTTCGTTAGAGGGGAAACAAATACAGTCTATCCAATCTCTCCTGAGAACTAATGTTCATAAGTTCATAAGTGAGAGGAGCAGAATTAGCCCAAGTCTCCTCTGCCATTCAATCATGGCTGATCTATCTTTCCCTCTTAACCCCATTCTCCTGCCTTTTCCCCATAACCCCTGACAACTGTACTAATCTGTATTAATGTTCTCCAATCTAGGCAACATCCTGGTGAATCTCTTCTGCGTGGCGAACTAAATCAAAAATTATATCAGTCACAATGCTATTGTATCATTTTAAAATTATTCTGGAAATTTTCTCCTGAACCAAGAATTTAACCCTGTAAACAGCGAGAGGTCAAAATTTCCCTCCGTAAATAACGATCATAAAAATTAATTGCATTAAATATTCCTGTCCAACTTAGTGCACGTTGCTAGGTATAGCACCAACGCTTTGGTTCTGCAACAATAGCAGAGGAAGTACACAACTGTTGTAATAACACTTGGCATATTAGGGACAGGATGAATTCACTTGAAAAAAAAATTGCCAGTACATGCAAACTGGAGGAATAACACCTCATGTTCTGCTTGGGTAGCTTACAACCCAATGGTATGAACATTGATTTCTCCAATTTTAGTTAACCTACTATTAACCCCTCCCCCCTCCCCCCCCCCCCCCTCCACAGCCCTTTCCCGCTTTTTACCCCACAATGCCACTTTTTTTTTCAACCTTCTCCTCTCCTCCCCTGTGCACAATCTGCATTCCCGCCTATTTCTCCCCTTCCCCTCATGCTACTGTCCTCCCTCTAGCTTCGCAATTCGTAAGTCTTGAACCCTGTCTCACAACCTTCTGCTTTTACCTCTGGCCTTTGTTCCAGCCATCAGCCTATCAATAAACCCCCTCGCCTGCACCCACCTATTACCTGCCAGTTTGTCCAGCTTCTCCTATCTTACAGCTTTCTTCTCCCCCCCCCCCCTCCCCCTACAATCATTCTGAAGAAGGGTCTCGACCTGAAACATCACCTATTTCAGGTTCTCCAGAAATGCTGCCTGAGCTGCCGAATTGCTCCAACGTTTTGTATCCTTTTCCCTTTTTTGGAATCATTATTTGTAACTTTTAAGGTGGACCATAGCAAACTAGCTTTGACCAAACCTTGAAAACAAAATTGCAAGAAACTACAGCAATCAGATCACAAAACCCTGGCTGGTGAAACTGTCCATAGAAGCACAAGACCCCTGCAACCCGATTTATTTCAGGATTATGATCATGCCTTTTAGCTGAAGACTGCCTGGTGTAAAGAACTCCAAAATTCAATGTTGCTACAAAAGAAAATTGAAGAAATTACTGTATTCAAAATTGCATTTTCCCTTAACTCCTCAGCAACTCTCTCACCAGGTAAACGAGTGGCACGGGGTGTAGAGGGGAGAATTATTGATATGGCTTCAATAATGTGGAAAGGAAGCTTCAGCGATATATCTTAAAATGAGTTGGAGTGTATCATTTAAAGTTATCAACTGAACAGCCCGGAGGAATACTTCCAAATCTTATCCAGGAACAGCACTTGTATTATATTAGAAGCTCAGATTGCGATCTTAAATGATGTCTTCTGAACAAGAGCTACACACAGTATTGTTGCAATGATTCCATCGCAGCCAAAACAACAATATACCTAAAGGGCATCTTTAAGGCACAAATGCCTCAAGGCATTTCAAAGAGTATTATTGATCAAACATTTGACATTGAGGGATGTGCAAGAGATATCAGGAAGGCTTTAAGCATGACCTAAACAGAGGCAGAAGGAGTGAGATGCGGTAACTAAGGTTGAGGCACCTTAGAAGGCACCCATGGCCAGTGACAAAAATCCAGGCTGCCCAGGAGACCAAAGATGGTGGAGCACTGAGTTCTTGGAAGGCTGGAGGAGGTTACAGAGATAAAGAGAAATACAGGACCTGCGTGGGTTGGAACATAAGGTGGTGAACAGATTTTCCAAACACAATGGTAACTTGTTTAGTCAGAGGGTTTAGTCAGAGGAATTTCTTTAGTCAGAGGGTGGTGAATCTATGGAATTCTTTGCCACAGATGGTTGTGGAGACCAAGCCAGTGGATATATTTAAGGCAGAGATAGATGTATTCTTGATTAGTACGGGTGTCTGAGGTTATGGGGAGAAGGCAAGAGAATGGAGTTAAGAGGGAGAAATAGATCAGCCGTGATTGAATGGCAGAGTAGACTTGATGGGCTGAATGGCCAAATTCTGCTCCTATCACTTATGATCTTATGATCTTCCAAACTTCCTTCACTATATACACATGCTTCTGATCTTGAATTCTAATTAAGTTACATATTCAATGATATTTTAAATTACGTAAAGATGCAATGTCATTGTCTCCTATTTCTGCACTGTTAATCAGGGTCATTACATTTGGGAGAAGTTAATACACAGGCTTTTTTATTAAGTATGAACCAAAACTTAATGGCGGCTCTGTTTCAACTTTCCTCAAATGACTAAAATGATTTGAGCTTTAAACTCACAATTATTTTCATGTCCGCACATACTCAAACACACAGGCACAAAACTGACAGGTGAGCATTCATAGCCCGCAACAAAAATATTGGATAAAAACACTTTTTTTTCTTCCCTTTCCTACTTCCACTACCAACCAAATATAATACAAGGATAATTGCTGATTATTAATTAATGTAATTACTGATTTCAGCCTAAGAATTTCCTAGAAAGATTAATGAACATGTCCTTCTTAATTGTTGTTTCCTTTAGTAAAAATATATATTTTTAAATGTGCTGATTGGTAGATTAATGAGCTATTGTGAATGATACGGCAAAAAGAATTAGGAGGGTTGATAGAAACTGAGAGAGAATGAACTACAAGGAAAGAAGTGGAGACAGGGGACTGACGGGATTATTCTGCGAGCTGATAAATGCTCAAGGGGTCAAATGGCCTTCTTCTATGTCACCAGGAATTGTGTTAAATTCCAATAAGGGTGGAAATGTCAAGTACTCGAGAGCATAGCATTATCGTCAAAGAGGGACATTTTAATGGTGATGTGCAGGTCTTTTGTTTTTAACACTGTGCGTGGTGGGTCCCTGCACTTGCTACCAGAGGTGCAGTAGAAAGAGATATGATATTCGCATTTAAGAGGCTTTTTAGGTAGGCACATGCATATGCTGCGAACAGATGGATTTACATCACATGCAGGTGAGCATTCATAGCCCGCAACAAAAATATTGGATAAAAACGCGCAGGTTAATGCGATTGGTTTAAGTTGGTATCATGTTTGGCACGACATTGTGGGCAGAAGGCCCTTTTCCTTTGTTGCTCGGTTCTATGTTCTAAACCGATGAACAAAAAACTCCAGTAAATTGGATCGATAAAACAGGAAATCATTAAAATATTGTTGCATAAACATAATTGCATTTCACCCAGGAATTGTCACATGGGTGCCTCACTGGTACATATCAAACATCAAGAAATAATGCTTTAGTGTCTGAAGGAGGAGAAGAGGTAAGAGTTGTGAAGGAAGAAATAGCTATTCTTACAGCTTGCCTATGGAAATGGTTCTGACCAAAAGTGTAGCAAAAGGGTAAGAGTGTGGCAGGCATTAGAATATTGCTGAGTTCCCAGACTTAGGGCTGGAGGATGGAGAGACGGGTGAGATCAAAGCAAAAGGACTAGCGTGGAACGATTAAGCTCGTTCAAGTTAGTTCAAGAACCAGAGGGCATAGGTTTAAGATGAGAGGGGAAAGATTTAACAGGAACCTGTGGGGCAATTTATTTCACACAAGGGGTGGTGGGTAAATGGAATGAGTTGCCAGAGGAGGTAGTTGGGGCAAGTACTATAACAATATTTAAAAGACATTTGGACAGGTACAAGGATAGGAAAGGTTTAGAGGGATATGGGCTAAACACAGAGAGGTGGAAGATCTTGGTCGGTATGGATATCTTGGTTGGCATGAGCAGGTAGGGTCGAAGGAACAGTTTCTGTGCAGTATGACTCTGATTTTAAGTTGAAGAATGAAAAAAGGAAGTAGGGGCCGAAGTGACTGCAGTTGGCTGGAATTCTGGGCAATAAACAAACCACTGGAAAAGCTCAGTAGGTCAGGCAGCATCTTTGGAAGGAAATGGACAGATAATGTTTTGGGTTGAGACCCTTCTTCAGACTGATGAAGATTAAAAAGGAGAACTGCCTTCCTCCTCAATTAATCAATTATCTGGATCAGGACTTAACATGACCTTGCTTAAATTAAATATAAAGGATTAAATATGAATTAAATACAAAGTTTTACTGAAAGTGTGCTTTTGAAACTCAAATGACAGCTCTTTCTTCCAGTTTTTCAATGGCACCCCTTCCAACCATAAAGATCACCTTCAACTACAAATGTGGTATGAACGTGCTTCTTTCTATTTGGTCTGTTGAAAGCGATCCAAGAGTCAATCATGTTGGTCTGGTTTATGGGTATTTCCCAATAGGGACCCGTATTTTACTGTGTAGTTGTTCATAAACACAGGTCCTACTGTGGAATGCCTGCATCAATACATTCGAAAAGTTCTACCCTGCCATTCATCAGTGTGATGTCTCTTGTTGTTTACGTTAACGGCTGGAATCCAGACTAACTACTTTGACCCTTGCTTCAAACAAGGAGCAACTGAATACAGTCCCTTGAGAACCACTCTCTGCCAAACCTTAGAAAGGCAGCGAACCACATTCCAAAGGCTGGAACCTTTGCTATCAGGTCATTAACAGAACATGATTGATTGATGTACATTGATGGATTGCAGGAGAAAGGACTTGACAGACGAAAAGATTGCCGTCTTTTTCTGCATGACTGAGAAATTGCAGGATTCTAAGAATCTTAGCATTCAGGAATAAACCTACTGTGTCGTTGACCCCAGACAAAACCTGTTAAACACTATTATTTATCCACTTGTTTTCATTCCATGAAGTATGAGTTACGAGAGAGCATAATCATCGAGACTTCACCACATTTGGTTTCAGGATAACACAAAAGTGGTTCAATGGGCTTGTTTATAAAACACTTCCCCTCCATCCAAATACAATTCAGAATAGTTGTCCCCTGTCTACGCTCCTTTAACCGGCACATTGAATTTTTTTTGTTTATTATATGGTTATGTTCTCATATTCTGTTGTGGTACTACAAGTAAGAATTTCTGAAGAAGGGTCTCGACCTGAAACGCCATCCATTCCTTCTCTCCAGAGATGCTGCCTGTCCCGCTGAGTTACTCCAGCTTTTTGTGTCTGTCTTTGGTTTAAACCAGCATCTGTAGTTCCTTCCTACATAGTAAGCATGTCATTGTTCTCTCTGGGACATACGACAATAAAACTCTCTTGACGCCTGAATACTTATATCTCTAACACACATACTTATTTTTCTACACTCTGCCTTTACCATTCCCTTTGCTCACAGGAAGTGGCAGAGCTGCGCAGCAGCTGCAGCTCACCTGCAGTCCGTTTGTCTTTTGTGTTTTTTGTTGTTTTTTGTCTTAACTGTAGTGTTTACATGTGATGTAGTGATTTTTGTGGTTGTGTACTATGTGTGGGGGGGAACTGTAAAATTGTTGTCTCTTCCGAACGGAGACCCGACCTTTTTTTTCTGGGTCATGTCTCCGTTCCTGCTGTGGCCTACCATCGGACAAACACCTGGAGCTGGCGGCCTCCAGCTGGGAGCACCTGGGCTCTGGTTCGGAGAGCCCGCGGACCAGACTGTACTCACCACCTGCGGAGCTGGCTGCCTTCAAAGGCTGAGGTGGCGCTGTGATTGCAGCTGCGACTCGCCTTCGGAGGCTCCGGAGGCTTCGGACGCGGGGCGCGGGCCGCAGGCCGTGTGGACGTCGGAAGCTCGTAGGTCCCTGGGTGGGGGCCGACATCGGGAGCTCCGGCAGCGTGTTTGCCCGCCCCGAATCGCGGGGCTTGAGTCGGCCCGCTGCGGACCTTTCACCGTCCGGCGCGGCCTGAAATAGGCCGCGGGATTTTCTCTGCCCGGCGGGGGTTTCAATGTCGGGAGCCCCGACCACCCTGACGTGGCAAGTTCAACAGCCTGACCGCGTGAGAAGACGGCAGGGGAAGAGAAAATACATTCTGGCCTTCCATCACAGTGAGGAGGTGACTGGAGGAGACTCACTGTGATAGATGTTTCTTTTTTTTGTTTTGTGTTGGTTTGTGAGTGTGTGTGTTATTGCTTATTTTTATTGCTCTTATTGCTCAATTGTTGGATTGTGGGTAACGGAATTTCGTCCAAAAGACTTGTTTTTTTGGATGACAATAAAGGTTATTCTGATTCTGATTCTGATTTGGCACTCCTGAGGAGAATTACATGGTCTATTACTTCTGGAACATGTACCTACCAGAAATATTCATGTGAACGCAGATGAAAATTGGGTTAACACAGGGTAAAGCAATTTTGCACACACTTTTCCCTTCTGAATGGCTTATTATTCAAATAGTTTTTCTTTAGCGTGCAGCTCCATCAAACATCATCAATTGTAGTAAGTGGCACAAAATTCCTCTGCGGTAAGATCTTTAACTTCGCTGGGCTAAAAATCGGCTATTATTTATTTACAAATAGCGGCTTTTGCTAATCTAATTCCCGTGAAATTTTGCTACTTCAAATATCATGCAGCAATATTTATCTTCACTGAGATCTCCTAACACTTCAAATGCAACCTCACTCGTGCCAAGGATGCATTGTCTATGGAGGGCAGAGGCAGGGTTACTCTCAGCTTTCTCACCATAGCACCATGCTTTGCAGATGCAACTTTTGTCCAGCCACATTTCAGGGCTCACTGCTCACAAGGGAGGCCACCCCAAACTCTATTCTCCAGGAGAGGACATGTCAGCTACTTTTCTTTCATTCCACAGCTGGAGGGAGAGTTGTTACGGAGCTTACCTGCATTGCAAGCTTTCCCAATGTGTAAGGTCCTGCCATTTATTGTATGTTTTCCTCTTGTATTTATTTAATTTCACATCGTGCATCACATCACACTTATCCATCTTAAACTCCGTGTTATTTCTCTGTCCAAATTTCCAACCAATCCACATCCTTCTGCATCTTTCAAAATCTTTTCTCATTATCCAGAAATCTACCAACTTCTGTGTCATCTGCAAAACGTACTAATCTGACCACGTATATTTTCAACTGGATCTGGCTGGAACCCTGAAACCATGGTCCCTCTCTGGAGATTTGAGTCCTCCCTAAAATAATATTCCTCACGTCAATGTTCCTGTCTACGACTCCTGCTCTGTGGGAACAGCATCACCCAGAATTTTCACCACCATTACTGCATTCAAGGCCAACGCTTCCCAGAAGCGAGAAGCATATTCTTGTACTGCACTGGGTCCCCTGTACAACTGCCTGCAGGTATCCCGCATGTTGTTTTACATCTGAATGTGACAACACCAGAATACAAAACATTTGGCTGAGACGACAGCATAATTTCAGCACGGAGTTACACAGGGAAATGTGAGTGCTGGCGCATGTTAATGCTGCAAATGGAAATTCTTGCTTTTTAAGTGACTCTCACAACACTGATTTCAATGCCCAATAAAAATTACATGGAGCAATGCATGGAAGAGAAGCAAAGCTACACCACACTGTGTGATGTGCACACAGTGAGATTGCCTGAAATGAGAAGTTGAAACACCAATCTAACATTTGCAGATGAACCCAGCCTATTAGCTCAAGAATAAATGAACAAACCTATTATGAAGATGAAAGTCTCTGTGAGATTGCATCTGTTATTGAAGACAACTGGAATTGTCATCTGGAATTCTCAAAGAATTCAAAGTACAGAATACCAAGTTAAGGTAATGGTAGATCAGCAATTTCAAGCTGATCAAAATATTGAAAGGCAAAGAGGTGCTATTTTGCTCATTCAGTCAGAATAGTAATATTATTGATTTTCCATTAGTGCGGTCATCGGAAATCTTGGTGAAGATAATCAATGCTGCTTGAGTGTTCACCCTTAAAGCAGCACAGATTGGGGGAATAAGGTGAGTAAAAATTGGTTGCTTTGTGACTAAGGAACTGTTGATGATATTCAGAATGGTGCAGTTGAAAGGTTAACTTTGCAAAAGAAGATTTTGAAATTTGGGTGCAGGAGGTAATTTCACATTATCCCAAGGAAAATCAATCAGGTTTAGCTCAGATGAAACTGCCATTTCCCTTGAGACTGAGGACAGCATGGTGGTGCAGTAGTAGAGTTGCTACCTTACAGCGCCAGAGGCCCGGGTTCAATGCTGGCTATGGGTGCTGCTGTATGGAGTTTGTACGTTCTCCCTGTGACCGTGGGTTTTCCCCGAGTGCGCCGGTTTCCTCCCACACTCCAAAGAGTAGGTTAATTTTGCTTTGGTAAAAATTGTAAATTGTCCCTAGTGTGTAGGATAGTGTTAGTATACGAGGATCACTGGTGGAGAAAACCTGGTAAGCGTAGCCCGAAGGGCTTGTTTCTGTGCTGTATCTCTAATCCAAACTAAAAAAGAAGTCCATGCGGGAACGTGTTTGTTTTTGAACTGTGATGTGGAAAAACTTTCATGGTAGCAAAAGTTGTATGTGAAATGCATCACACTGCTCACATTATGTGACAAATCAGGTGGGCTCGCAAGCATAAAATATCTCCTTTGATCACCTTTCAAATTTCTATTTCATTCCACTTTTTTACCCTCCGTATTCTATTAATTATAAACCTAGTTAGGTTAAATTCACTAAAACATTCCTCTCTCACATTCCTGCCAACTTTTGCCTTCGTTCTTTTCATTGTCCCTTTCATAAATCAAATTATTTTTTTCTTCAAGTCTAATTTTTTTGTTCAGGGCTTTAAAATCCATGTGGCGTCCCATTGCTCCAGTTCCACTTCAATGTTTAAACTTTTCAATATGTGTTTATTATTAATCCAACAACAATCCCACCACCACTCCCTCATCTTTACCATGGATGTCCAGTCACTCTACACTTCCATCCCCCACAAGGATGGTCTCGAAGCCCTCCGTTTCTTCCTCGACCGTAGAACCAAACCTGCCAATCCCCATCTACTAACACTCTCCTCCGCCTAGTTGAGCTGGTTCTTACCCTTAACAACTTCTCCTTTGACTCCTCCCACTTCCTCCAAACCAGAGGCATAGCTATGGGCACTCGCATGGGCCTTAGCTATGCCTGCCTCTTTGTCGGGTACGTCGAACAATCCCTGTACCGGGCGTACACTGGCCCCATCCCCGAACTCTACCTCCGCTACATCGACGACTGCATTGGTGCTACCTCTTGTACCCATGCAGAACTCATTGACTTCATACACTTCATTTCCAATTTCCATCCTGCCCTTAAATATACCTGGACTATCTCCGACATCTCCCTCCCGTTTCTGGACCTCACCATCTCCATCACAGGAGACAGACTAGTGACTTACATCTACTACAAACCCACTGACTCGCACAGCTATCTGGACTACACTTCTTCCCACCCGGTCTCCTGCAAAAAGTCTATCCCCTACTCCCAATTCCTCCGTCTACGCCACATCTGCGCCCGGGATGAGGTGTTTCACACTCAGGCATCAGAGATGTCCTCATTCTTCAGGAAACGGGGCTTCCCCTGTTCCATTATAGATGAGGCTCTCACTAGGGTCTCTGCTACATCCCGCAGCTCCGCTCTTGCTCCCCCTCCCCCCATTCGTAAAAAGGACAGAATCCCCCTCTTTCGCACCTTCCACCGCACCAGCCAGCGTATCCAACAAATCATCCACCAACATTTCCGTCACCTACAACGGGACCCCACCACTGGCCACATCTTCCCATCCCCTCCCCTTTCTGCGTTCCGCAGAGACCGTTGCCTCCGTAACTCCCTGGTCCACTCATCCCTTCCTACCCAAACCACCCCATCCTCAGGCACTTTCCCCTGCAACCGCAGGAGATGCAACACCTGTCCCTTTACCTCCCCCCTCAACTCCATCCAAGGACCCAAACAGTCTTTCCAGGTGAGACAGAGGTTCACCTGCACCTCCTCCAACCTCATCTATTGCATCTGCTGCTCTAGATATCAACTTCTTTACATCGGCGAAACCAAACGCAGGCTCGGCGATTGCTTCGCTCAACACCTTCGCTCAGTCCACCTTAACCAACCTGATCTCCCAGTGGCTGAGCACTTCAACTCCCCCTCCCACTCCCAGTCTGACCCTTCTGTCATGGGCCTCCTCCAGTGCCAGAATGAGGCCCACCGGAAATTGGAGGAACAGCACCTCATATTTCGCCTGGGCAGCTTGCAGCCCAGCGGTATGAACATTGACTTCTCCAACTTTAGATTGTTCTTCTGTCCCTCTCTTCCTCTCCCCCTTCCCAGATCTCCCACTGTCTTCCTGTCTCCACCTATATCCTTCCTTTGTCCCGCCCCCCTGACATCAGTCTGAAGAAGGGTCTCGACCCGAAACGTCACCCATTCCTTCTCTCCTGAGATGCTGCCTGACCTGCTGAGTTACTCCAGCATTTTGTGAATAAATGCCTTCGATTTGTACCAGCATCTGCAGTTATTTTCTTACAGAAATTGATCAGTGTGTATCATCATCCCTACATCTGGGTTCAATTTGTACTCAGGAATTTGCACAGTGTAACCAGTCTGATAGGCAGAATGGTATTGAGGGAGTGCATTCCTGCTGAAAACATGTTGGGTAAAGTGTTGTAAAGGACAGATCAAACCATGGTTTAAATTGATACAAATTTGCACACCCATTGACCTATTCAAGATTAATGACATGCTGTTCTTTTAATTCACTGCAGGTGATTTACATTGCATATTTTAATTCACAAGGGTGCACATGGTTTACTGCAATTCATTGAATTATCTAATGGTTCCATGCATGGCCTCCCATTTCTTATGTTCCATAAACTCAACCATGTGCAACTTTGTGCCATGCCTAATTCAGCAAGAATCCTGTTCACCCATCACCCAAGAGCTTTCAGACTCACACTGGCTCCATGTCAGTTTAAAATGTACTATGCCCCATGATGCTCCCTTCTCCAGCTCTATGGTCCATTCCGGCCTCTCATTTCTTTACACAGAGAGTGGTGAGTCTGTGGAATTCTCTGCCACAGAAGGTAGTTGAGGCCAGTTCATTGGCTATATTTAAGAGGGAGTTAGATGTGGCCCTTTTTGCTAAAGGGATCAGGGGGTATGGAGAGAAGGCAGGTACAGGCTACTGAGCTGGATGATCAGCCATGATCATATTGAATGGCAGTGCAGGCTCGATGGGCCGAATGGCCTACTCCTGCACCTATTTTCTATGTTTCTATGTTTTCTATGTGCATTCCCAGTTTGATTTGTCTCTCCCCTTGCAGTTATATGCTGTTTTCATGGCCTTAAACTCTGAAATTCCTCCATAAATCTCTCGGTCTGTACATGTATGTGTCTCTCTCACACTGTAACACTCACGAGAATTAAAATATGATGTTTAGTGCACTGAACGGCAGAACATAAATGGTTGTTATTCACTCAAAATCGCCACACACGATTTACACTGCCTATTTAATCCAACGTGTTCTATTAACACAACACAATTCACTACACGCTGTTTACATGATAAATTTTAATTCATTACACACCGCTTACATCATGTATTTTAATTCACTACATGTGGTTACACTACGCATGTTAATTATGGACACACGGTTTGGGCCGCACATTTTAATTACAGCTGCACCATTTACAGCAGGCATTTTAATTCACCACACACAGTTTACACCATGCATTCAATTCAGTGCACACAGTTTTGCACTGTCTTTCAACGCTGAACAGTTGAGAGCCTGGCAGTAAACTGAAGCAGCAGCTGTCATGCAAACGGGCTATTGGGGACCCCAAATGCTCATTCCGACAAGACTGCACTTACGTCTGGAACTAGTGAAGTGAACTGAGGCATCCTAATGAGTTCCTGGACTTGAGAGAGGGAGAGTGTGACATATTGCTTGTGCTGGCTGGTAACTAAAATGGACACTGAAAGCTGACCACGGCGCGACACTCAGCTGAGACTCAAGGTAATGAATGAAGAGATGTCTGGACAAGGGATAAATTAAGCTGCTGCCTGCATGATAAAAAGCTCTCATCACCTACTCACTGGTGCACAGGCTTGGTCTTTATCTGCACTCTCTCCTCTACATAACTTGTGCAGAGGAGCTAGCAGGTTATTAGAAAAGGAAATTCTTATGCTCTTCAAGGGACAAAGTCAGTCATCATCATGCAATAAGATGACAGACCCTTGCCACCTCCTGCAACTCTCGCTTGTTCATATCTTAGACAACACAAAGCATTGACAACAAAGTCCCTGCTGCTCTGATGGTAATGTGTTGCATTTCAGCACAAAGTGCCCACTCCTACATCGAGAAGGAATTCTTCTGTACTTTGGGAACACAATATTATTATTGACCTAGATTCCCATCCAGGCTTCCATCAGGGACTTCTCCGTCTGAAGAAGGGTCTCAGCCTGAAATGTCAACTATTCCTTTTCTCCAGAGATGCTGCTTGACCAGCTGAGTTACTTGAGCATTTTGTGTCTATCTTCTGTCAGGTACGTCTTGCCAGTTACAATTTAGACTCTCAATACCTAATGGTATGAAGCAACAGTGTCCAATGAACCATAGTGCAAAGATACAACTATTTTGGACGTCCACCTACAAGTATTAGATCTTGCTGAAAATCTTTCACATCAGGAGTTAAAGGTTCACCTATTTGCTGAATGAATGGGGCAGAGCACTCACCGAACAGTGTCTATAGCGAAGTTCTGTCAATAAACCAGTAATCAATTCCTGACCTGACCCATCAATGTCAATCTCCAACAACTTAATCTGTACAATTTTCGCCACTGAATCTTTCCTGAACACCGGGGGAAAAAAAAGATTCTTATTTTAACCCTTGCCCCAACTTCTTCAACCTCTCAAGATGCCCAGGCAAATGACATGTAAACAACAAGTGTGTTGTTCCCAAATGTGTCATTAGTGAGCCTGAAGCTGATTCATTCCTCTGTGGTGGCTTCTATGCTACAGTACAAACAAAAATCACCAGATGAGAGACATTCAGCTGTTATCTCACCCCTGCTGATAAATAACACTAGGTTTCCGATCTGTCTAATGTTAACAAAATAAATTTCTTCTCTTCCTTCTCATTAATTGAAACAAAAAGCTCTGGTTTGATTCAAATAGCAGCCAAGACAATGGGAGCTCACAGTGTAATGAGATACCGATCTATTTTTAACCAAGAATACCGTATGCAGTCCTTGGAGTTGTGATGGAACAGCTTAGACTGAGATTAAGTATCTATTTCAGTTTATGGTTTTTCCCAGAGAAATGTATATCTTCATTGCATCTGTAATAGTCCTCAGAATGAGAAACATGTGATCCTGTCTTTAAACCGCAAACACAGATATATTGCAAACGGATAGCCTATTGAACCTATGTCTGCTTGGGGTCAAAAATATCTTCCCTTAAACCAGAGCTCTGGCTTGCTCACATCATGTTAACAGTGGATCTGGAGCCGGTTTAAGGAGCTCTCTGTGATTGAGGGCAAGTGAATTGGGCACGTAAATAACAAAAAGGGACCAGAAGCAGCAACAGTGGCTTCACATCCCCCAACCCTGGCTGCAGTTAGCTGCAAACACCCCCACCCCACTCGCTTATGCTCCCTCTCTCTTACGACAGCTGTGCCTTGCCAGTAGATTTGCTTGGAAATTGCCTCCTACATGTGTTTTCAGCAAATTTACTGACAATACCCTAAAGTAATTTGTTCAGAGCAATTATAGTAAAAATGTCCCATATTTAAAATGTTCAGTGAAACATTTAGGAATTTCATAAATGTAATATCACTATTTGGCTGCAGCAATGATAATGATCCAATGCTGAATTTTAATACAAGTAGCTGGTGTGCAGTTAAATCCTAAAAATTGATGTTTGGCAATATTATGTTGGAATCTGAATTATCCTTGCAACCAAAAATAGCCAATGTGCATTTTGTGGGCACAAGGAACTGCACATGCTGGTTTGCAAAAAAGGACACAACATGCCGCAGTAACTCAGCAGGTCAGGCAGCATCCCTGGAGAATATGGATAAGGCCATGTTTCGGCGCCGGGACCCTTCTTCAGACTGACGGTCACAACCTGAAACGTTGCCTTTCCATGTTCTCCAGAGATGTCACCAGACCTACTGGGTTACTCCAGCAGTTTCTGTATTTTGTCGAGTTGCTGAAGGAACTGCAGTCTCAACAGGATAGCAAAAACTACAGTTAAATTGTTTGAATGACACGCAAAAACACAGTTATCAGCATGTAATTTGGTCAAATTATCTTGGATTTCTAAAATTCAAAATGTTAGCAAGGAGAGTTCCTTGTCCAATATCTCACACTTTAAGCAATTTTCTCCCCTGGGGGACTCTTGAATATAACATAACTGGGTACAATGTGTTTTGTGCAGAAGGGAATGTGAATTGGAAGGCTTGAATGCTGTCACCCTGTAGGATGCATGCACCCATTGCATTAATGATTAGCACCTTTTAGTCTGTGTATTGTAGAGAGAACTACAACAGTTTTGGATGTGCTGATTTTAGAACCAATAAAGACATAAAATCATGTTAATGTATTGCAAGCTGCCTTTCCATTCTCCATTAGCTCCCCGCCCTACTCATTCATGTTTATTACAATGTTTCTGCAGTTCTCTCTCACCATGAATGTGTCTGCTTCTCTGGAAGATTGAGACAATCGGGTATGTCGCTGAATACTCCATCCAATTTCTATGTGTACAGTAGAAAGCATGACAATTTGTTGGATCACAGCCTGGTTTGGTAACTCAAATGCCCAGAAACAGAGGTGGCTGAAAAAAGTAACAAACTATATGTGGTCCATCACTGATATTGACTTCCCCACCATCAATGCGATCTACAGGAGGTGCTGCCTCGAAAAGGCAGTTAAATTAAAGGCCCACACTACCCGGACCACACTTTCATCTTACAGCTACCATTGGGAAGGTAGAGGAGCCTGAAAAACGTGACCTCCACCTTCAAGAATAGCTTCTTCCAAGCAACCATCAGAATTCATGAACTACACGGCACATCCCTAACCACAATCTTACCTCAGCAACGATCTGCTATGGACTTTGATTTGGTTGCACAACTTACTTTGAACTTGCACTATTATGGTTTGGTTACCCAGCATTGCTTATTATTAATTTATTGCATTATCAATTAATATATTCTACTTTGTTGTGTTTTTGCATTAATGGGCTTGTAAATCTTCAGCATGTGAGAATGTCATTGCTCCATATGACAATTAAACACACTTGACTCTAATGTAGCTACATCAAATCAGATCGCAATATATTTGATTATTTTTGTGTTTGTACAACATTTTTGATGGTAGTTGGCTCCAATACCTGACCTTCCAGACCGCTCACACTGTCTGCTCAGTCTTGTAAGTGTTATTTCCTGGCTAGGTTTAGGTGTGGGTCAGTGATCTTGCCTCCAAGTCAGAAGGTTTGAATTCAAGTTGCTTGTGATACACACTCACAAAACCTTGGGCTGACACCCCAGTGTAGTCATGCACTATCTGAGGTGCAGTCTGTTAGATGAGCTGCAAAACAAAGGCGTTCTCTCTTGGGTAGGTGCAAGAGATCATACAGCTTTAATCTGAAGGCCACCAGCAGAGGCGAGCCAAACGTCATTATGAACATTTAACCCTCTAGTTATGCTGTTAAATGGATTATTACACCACGAGTAGATTGCAGTGCTTGAGAGCACAATGTTAAAACCAAGAGCTTATTTCGGACACTATAACAATGACCACAATTCAGAATTGATTAATTTGTCATTTAAAAAATTGCTTTCTGACATTGTAAGAGAGAAACGAAAAGTGCTAAAATTGTCTCCATTTCTAGCCTGAGAAAAACCAAAATGTTGTCAATTTACTGAAACAACCATTTCAGGTCATGAAGCAAGGGCAATAAAATAAAGATAACAAACATAAAAATGTTAAACTAGGCACTGAAGGATTACCAGGGCACAAACTTTATACTCACTTCTGGAATCTGAGCAACTGTGTAGACTGAAATAGAGTACATTTACTGGTGTGAAAACAAAAATTAGGTTGTTAATCTAGGTGAAATCAGAAAAAACCTCTTACAGGAAGAGACAACAGAAATAAATGAATAAACAGGGACAAAACGAAAATCAACATACACAAAATTATAAATTACACAATGATATGAAATAAATTTAATAATCAGGCTCTACTTTATTTAGTACAATAATCTTCAACCACAATTTCAGCATATAGTTTTTAAATACAATGGTAAAAACAGCAAAATAAATAGTGTATAATAACTGGAAATATTTAAGTGTACATAGCGATTCAAAACCATTGTCTCTGCGAATACTGTATTATAATATTTATAAATTCACCCTTCCAGCACTGACATGACTATCTGACCCTTTTCAGCAAGTCCCAGAAGGCCAGTTCTTTCAGATGCAGTAAAATGTGTAGTCTCTGGTTACTGATAAAGCTTTCCTCAAAGTCTTTTCCAGCCATTCAGTGATCTGGCTTAAAGGAAAAGACCAGCTCAAAATACCCAAGGGCAAGGATTGGAGGGCAGATTCGGCAGTCTGCTATTTCAACAGGAGCAGCCTTTCCTCATCGTTCAGTTTCTCTATGGATATGCTCCCAAAAACTTTATTAACCCTTTCATTTCATCTCCAAATTCCATGAGTCCGGTTGGGATGTAATCTCTGAATAACATGTCTGTGAATTCCCTCAACAAGGGGCAGATTTTTAGTAGCCTATTTTTTTCTTGGTATGTCACAGGACACCCATAATATTTAGCACCATAATATTTTTGTGACTAATAATGAAATCTTATCAGGGGTGATTTTAGTCTCAACATACGTGGGAACACAGCCAACTTTGTAAGTTAATCCATACTGAACATTTTACTGCATTTGCTAAGGTCACAGCAATATAGATTCTGTTCTGACCCTGCATTCGAAATGCAGCAACTTAAAGAAACATTTTGGCAGAAAACCGAAATTCTCATATTCTCTTTCTTGACAATAGCCCATTGGTAACAATTTAAATGGATCAGGCATCAAGTTATCGTCTCAAGGACTTCCGCTACAAAAGATGTTCCACGGTTTAAAATGCAAGACTGTTCACTTTATTTCCTCTGTTGTTTAAATCCCTGCTCATAGGAGGCAATGTTCAAATTTCAGCCAAGGCATAACCATGAGCACTATGCTTATGTATAAATCACTTCAACATATTGGCCAGAAATTTCTCCGACAATTTAAGTGTACACTTGGTGAATGTCGGGATGTGCAAGCGTCGGATGAGAAGCATCTTAACCCTTTTGAGAACTGACTTTGCTCAGGGTTTAACCATAACATGTTTCCATCTCATACTTTTGGGAATACTGTGGAGGATTCTGGAAAAGAATAGAGCCCAATATTACTCTAATTATAGAATTAACTTCTCATTCAACAATAAAAACAAACCTCGCCTAATTTTAAAGATAATAATGAATGAATAAATCAAAAGAAGCAGATATTCCAAAGTCTCAATCCATTGTTGCATGCTCTGATTTAACCAGTGTGAGTAAGTGTACAAGGTTTGCTCTGAGAATCCTTTGGAAATGCACAATCTTGATTCCTGTCACCTTGCCTCATAAAACTAATCAAGAGTCCAAGGAATGAATGGTATGTTAACACGGATGGGCACCAAAATTGTTGGCAATTTTATTAGTGGTTACTTAATGTCCTTTAAATATGTACCAGTAGAACATTTGGCTGGCAAGCAAAACATTATCCTCGTCGTGTCACCGTGCATCACAACTATCAGTGCCTCACTCTCTCGTACTTGTTTACAGGAAGTTTAAATGTCTAAGCAAAAATGTTAAGTAGATGATAGAATGAAATGTGAAGTAATAGATTCTGTGAAGCAAAAATTCTATGAAAACAATACAGCATTCATTTTCAGAGGAAGCAGAAAAAAATGTCAGATTTAAGCGGGTTTAAAACTGATGGAAGTTTTGCATGTGAAATGAAGGACTCCAGTTAACTCCCAACTGAGTTCACTGGCTCAGCTCTATGGATCTGTTAGGCACACATAACTGCGCAGATAATCCTAACTGGTTTGTGACTGTGGAAAGCAATTAAGTGGCCAAGTCTGCTATTCTAAATTTATACTATATCATTGTAAATAGCTGGCATGTTAGAACTTCACTGATCAGATGCATCAACACAAAAAAAACTTATCATGCAGCCTGTCAAATTAGCACTCACCTGAATATTTCTGTGAGATAAAAAAAATTAGGACCAATTAGTTCCCGGAGTCCAACACACACATTATTTAATTAAAATTTCTTGCAGTGATTTTGCAATGTACTGCTACAACATTCAAGTTGTCCAAGAACTTGATGTAAATGCAAAATTTAAACAAAAGTAATCCTTCTAAATTAGGAATTAAACCAGAAACTACGATATAATCCAATCTATTATTTTTATGAAAGAATAGAAAGTGTAATATTTGCACTGTGCTGCTAAAACCATCTTATTGCGTTAAAGTACTCCGAGGTATTTTATTACCACAATTTTTTTTTAATGTTTTCTCCCCCCAAATAGAAATGCTAGTATTGATCACTAACTTATAGCAATCATTCAATTAAGTATTTCCTTTTTCAGAGTTCAATAAATATCTTTAGGATGGCAAGAAAATGTGAGAATTAACTTGGACCATCTACATTTGTAGTACATTCTTCAATGATTGTACAAAAAGTAGACCAGTTAGGTGATCTTAAATGAGCTGTGTTCCTTATGATACCAATGTAAAATCTATTCAATAACCAGCAATGTGATTGCTAAGTTGTACCCAGTGAATGGTTTCAAATCAGCTTCCCGAAAACAAGATGCTTTGAAACAAAATTCTCATAATAGCATTCTGAAACAGGAAATCAGTGCATCTCTAGTTTGGAATTAGCAGCCCCTACCATCTCACTACTGACCAGAGGCCAGGTAGCATTACAATATCCTGATGCAAAAACCTTGGAGACTATTAGTGGTGACATAGCGACAAATCTCCAACGAGCAGCAGAACATTTTCAAAGCCTGATAGCGTTGCAAACTGGATTTTTGTATTGTTGATCAACTTTAAAACTACAGCCACTTGTTTGAACCCCCCCCCCCCCCCAGAGTTCTGAGTAGGCAGAAATCTAGAAAAGGAAGTTCTGATATTTAGAATGCCCGACATTAATTGCACAACTGAAAAATCCCTGCAGTATCCTGAGTTTTGCAACAGCAGAATCTGAATTTGCTTCAACTGAAAGAAAAGACAAAACTCTTCAACATTGGAAAACAATTCAGTGATCGGTGCCTGCGAAAGTACCAAGATGTGGACAGTAGTGATATTCGCACATGCTACCCCCAAATACAACACTCACCCTAAGCACAGCATTTTCCTTCTCACTCAAATATCATGCCTGCTGTACATTCTATACACAGTATAATTCAAACCAAAGATTCAAAATGCATGCTTTGTCAGTGTGTTCAAAGAGACTCTGGTAAATCGTATCAATAGCCACTGCTTAAAAGGTACTCAGTAATTGTTTATGGTGTTGGCATTTTATTTGGGCCCTTGATCAAAGTTTTATTAGATTAACAATAATTGTACTAATTTTGAAAAAAAAAAGTTTCTTGTACTACCTTCCCCAACTCTCAAATAATTCAAATCACAAATCCAAAGGCAAAATACATGAGGAGAAAAAGCAATAGCATATATACATCTATGAATATAGTGTTGGTGGACTCTCAACTGTTGCATTCATAATCAAACAGTTGCGAAATAGAAACACAAATATTCGTGTGTTTTTTTACATCAGTCTTAAAACTACTTTGGCAAATAATATCAGCCTTCTATTTGGAACTCTGCATGATAATTAGATAGGGTCTTCCAGACAAGCAGCATTTATTTATAGTGCCTTGCCTCTGCCACACATCATGCCTAACAAATCAATGGCATTCCATAGTTCACCACAAAGCAATATTATGGGTGGAATACTGGGCATTTGCACACAACAATCAAACTGCAACTATCTGGTCCTTTGCAGTATAATCATCAGCAAGCAACAAACTTTTCCTCCTCACCTTCCCCCACTGCAGAGATTGTAGTTGGCAGTTTGCCACTGATTAGCAGAAAGTGCTCCAGTGCCATCTACAGGCCATCTACATTGCTCTCCAATTTGTTTATCTGCAACCTAAAATCACCTCAAATGTCTTTAATAGTGGATAAGAAATGAGCCCAGGCAAAACAAAAGTTTGTATGAAAAGGAAATAACTGTTTCATTTTCACTGCCTGGACACAAATGATAACTCACTTCAATAAAAAGGCTTGTGGGGAAATCATCTCTTGCAAGTTTCTATGAGCAGTTGCCAGGAGTTTAGTTTAATTCTGGATGGTGCCAGGGAATTGTGATATTGAATCATGCAAGTGCTGAAAGACCAATAAAAGCTCTCAGTTACCTGTCTGGTGTGCAATGGGCCTTTTGTCTTGAAGCCGCCTTGGGAACTACATTCCGACGCGCTGAAGTGGTCTGAGCTCGTAGAAGAGCGCTTGGACAAGGTATCGCACCCCCCAACAAAGGTGTTGTCCAAAGGGAGCTCCTGAATCACGTGATGCTTTTTTGCAGAAACTGGAGTGTCCGGCTTTAGATGAAATGAGGGCTGTGGTGAGCCTGACTTGTAATGCCTTGCAAGGTCTGGGCTGTTCGGCTTAAAGGTTGTAGGTGGTGTTGTGTTCCAGTCAAACCTACCTATAGTCTGCTCCTCCAGCTCAGTTGGAAGAGTAATGGTCCCATTGATGGGTTCGTGGGCAGGGTCATCCGGTTTCGATTCTTCAATGGTAACAAAGTTTAGAAGAGAACTCTTAGGAGACTTTCTTTTCTTCCTTTTCTTCTTTTTGTTTTGCTTGCTCTCTTGGTTTGGGGACATCCATTCTGCACCCTGCTTGTTTCTTTGCGTGGCTTTGAACCTCGACTGCCGGCAACGCACCAACACCGTGACAAATATGACCACAATCACCACCATTGCCCCCGCTACTATGGCGATCATGATGGTGAGATAATCGTCATTTTGCCAAGGCTGGGTACTGTCCCCGATGTTCTTATCTAATGGCGTCTCCATCGTTCTTCTTATGAGCTCGTTGATGTAACTAGCATTACTTATCGTGTCATTCACATACAAGTAGACAAGGACCAGGGTGTGCAAGGGTTTAGGGTACCCTAAGTCACTAATGTTTACCACCAATCGATGCAAACCTTGGTCTGCAACAGCGGGTTTTTCCTCCAGAGTAATATTGCCAGTCACTGGATCAATTCTGAACAAGCCCTTGGTATTTCCACTGACGATGCTGTACTTGAGTTCGGCATTCATTCCTGTGTCAACATCCACTGCAAATACCTCTGCCACCACTGAACCAGGAATGGCAGAGAGGGGTACCAGTTTGAATGAGGTGTTTGAAGGTGGATAGATTACAACGGGACTGTTATCATTGACATCTATGACATTGATGGTGACTTTGGCAATGGAGGTACGGACCGGTCTACCTCGATCTATTGCCTTGACTTCAAACGTGTACGAGCTTTGCAGCTCCCTATCAAAGGAGACATTGGACCTTATAACTCCGTTCACAGGGTGCAAGATAAAATTGTCATTGTCACCAACAACAGAGGCCATCACCTCTGCATTCTCCCCGGCATCTGCGTCCGTCACCGTGATTACACCTACAGTGCTGTACTTTGGCAAATTTTCAGACACAAAGAACTGGAAGTGGTTGTGAGTGAATTTGGGATTGTTGTCGTTCTCGTCCAGGATGGTGACAATCACGGCTGCTTGGCTTTGAAGAGGAGGGTTGCCACTGTCTCTGGCGGTCACCGTGAAAATGTAGCGCTCCTGCTCCTCCCTGTCGAAGACCCTGGATGCGGTCAGGACCCCGGTCTTGCGGTCCAGGTCAAAGGAGGAGGCATTGGGACCCAGCTGGTAGACAATCTCAGCGTTCTTGCCACTGTCCTCATCCGTGGCACTGATGGTGGTGAGGTAGAGGCCACGGTGGTTGTTTTCGGCCACAGACAGCTCTATGACAGGCTGGTTGAACACAGGGGGGTTGTCATTCTCATCCTCTAGGCGCACTCTGACCAGGGCACTTTGATTCAGGCTGGGCTTACCAGAGTCAGATGCCACAATCCTGAAGCTGTAATCTCTTGTGCTCTCATAGTCCAACAAGGCAGAGGTCTCCAGCAGGTACTGGTTGTCGTACACCGCCTTCAGGTGGAAAGGCACCTCTTTCTCAATGTAGCAGACCACCCTCCCGTTCACGTCGGTGTCCTTGTCCGACACGGTGATCAGGGCGATCTTGGTGTTGACCGGATCCTTCTCGGACAGGTGGACGGTGCCGTTGATGGGGCTGATGATATAGCGGATGTCGATGGTCGGTGGGTTGTCGTTGACATCGGTAACGTTGACGGTGACGGTGGCCCTGGCCGGGCTGGAGCTGCCGTCTGTAGCCAGCACTGTCATCTTGTGCAGGGAGGTCTCCTCCCGGTCCAGGGCTCGCTGCACAGTGATCAGACCCGCCGTGCTGTTGAGTGCGAAGTGCCGGCGGACCGAGGCTGAGACCTGCGGGCTGAAGAGGTATCGGACCTGGGCGTTGGAGCCCACATCGGCGTCGGTGGCGTGCAGTTGGATGACAGATGTGCCCAGAGGCGCATTCTCCGGCAGGCGCACCTCCAGCTGGCTCTCCTTGAACACCGGCCGGTTGTCGTTGACATCGCTGACTGTCACCTGCAGGATGGCCGTGCTAGACTTCTGCGGGCTCCCCCCGTCCTCAACCTTGATCTTCATCACATAGGTGTCCTTCTGCTCGCGGTCCAGGCTGCGCTGGACGATCAGCTGGGGCCACTTCTCGCCCTCGGGGCTCTCCACCACGTCCAAGCCGTAAGCCCCCATGCCGTTCAAGAGCTGGTACCTCTGCACCCCGTTGCTGCCCGTGTCCGGGTCGGTGGCCGAGGGCACCGGGAAGCGGCTGTTGACCAGGGTGTTCTCCGGGATGGAGATGTTGATCACCGGGGAGGGGAACATGGGCGCGTTGTCGTTGACGTCGCGCACGACCACCTTGATCTTGACCAGCCTGAAGTGGTCGTTGGGCAGGATGACCACCTCCACCTCGAAGAAGCAGTCGGCGTCGGTGTAGGTGCCGACGCAGAGTTTCTCGCGGTCCACCCGGTTGGAGGTGGTGAAGATCTCGCCGGTGCTGCTGGACACCCGCAGCAGGGGGACCTCGCCGGCCTTGGACACCAGCCTGTAGATCAGGTTGGCGTTCGACCCGGTGGCGGCGTTGAGCCGTGAGATGTTGAGATCTCTGGGGATGTTGCCCAGCAAGATATTCTCGGGCAGCTCCTCTTGAATGGTGTAGACGAGCTCCTGAGCCAGAGCGGAGTCCACCGTCAGGAGAGCTACCAGCGCCAGAAACAGGTAAAAACCCCGCATGTCCATAATCCCGCGGATACTGCTGCTATTTACAACCCCCGGACTCTCTCCCCCTCCGCCCGTCCCCCACCTACACGATTATGCACAATCTTGGGAGGGGTGCTGTCTATACTCCGAGGCGATTCCCCCATTGGTTTTTTTTGTAAAACAAGTTTATTTCCACCAACTCCCCCCCCCCCCCCCCTCCCCTTCCCCTTCCCCTTCCCCCTCCTCACCGTATTTATTTACCGGCTAGCGAAGACTGCTGCAGAGAGGGTTAACCACTCACTAATATTCTCCTCGGTGCGGTATTCAGAATGCACAGTGCACAAAACTGTCGGAGGGAGGTTGCACGCAACTGCCAAGCAACAGAAGCAGTCTGCAGAATCTTCTTAGTGTGACTCGGCCGCATGAGGAGGATGAGCATTTGGCTTTATTCTTGTTTTTTTAAATAAAAAAATCGGCACCAAACCGCCGGCGTAGTCTGGAAATATTTGCAGTTATCCCACTGTTGCGACAGTTTGCATTGCATCAGAAGTTGCGAACACTACAACCAGATGCAGAAGATTCGTTTCTTGACTCTCTCTCGTTTTAAATCCCAGTTTTCTTAAATGCTGTTCACCTTCTGCAGCTTAATTCCAGACTGTTTTGTTAAAAAGGCCAGCGCACATTAACCACGGATGGAGCAAGTTGCAGGAGGCAAGAGTTTGCATCTTCTCCTGTCTGTCTGAGTCGCCTCTGATCCCTATCTCTTCCTCTCTCTGTCTCTCTCTCTCTCTCTCTCTCTCTCTCTCTCTCTCTCACATACACGCCTCTCCACTAAATCTTCTCCCTAACTCTCAATGAGCCGAAGTGAGTATAAGCTCTCTCGATCCCGCCTCTGGGCCCGATGTTCATTGGTTTCTCTCCTCCCGTCAGCTGGAAGACGGCGAAGCCCAGGCATTGGATCCGCCGTCCGTCGATCAACAGCGCAGCCTTGAAAGTTGAGCAGAATTCCTAATAAGCCAAAAAGCTGATGTCATGTAGCAGTCCCAAGCAGCAACCTGCGCCAAGCTAACACCAGCCCCAAAGAGGTTTTTATTGCACATTAACAGAACGCCCACCAAGCAAGCAGGTGATAGCAAATAACAGTCTTAAAGAAATCCAGTCTGCCTTTCCCTGGATAATCTATCCTGAGTGTGGACAATATGAAACACACTCTTAAAATGGGATGTTTTAAAAATATATATCACCGACATGTCCAAGAGAAAACTCAGCAAACGCTTGAAAGGATGTGCTAATAGATTGTGGGGAAAAGGGCACCTTTTGTGTTGCGCGACTCGTTTCTATGCTGTTAATTCGATTTAATATCTGAGGTATATTACACTGGTTTCATTAATTGAATGTTTCCGAATCAAAAACATAAAATCGGACTTTCAAACTGATATCTCCATTCGTGCACACCCACACCAGTGATTATTAACAGGCATTTTATTCAATGAATCTGTATTAATTTTTTTTAAAGTAAAGTTATAAAATAATCAAACTGCAATTGTGTCGGTTGACTTAAATGCAGTTAGTGAGTGTTGTAAGTAACATCATGAAAACAATTACCACGTGAATCAGAGAGTTGCGATTTGAGTATTGGTAGAAATGGGACATTCACGTAACTAAATGATTGCCATCAAGTGCATTCGGGTGCCCATGAGTTAACCTTTGTTTGAAACATGCACACAAACATGACCCAAGTGGACCCAGTACCGACGCGAGTCCGCATGGTTTAAAAGCCTCGCCCACTATGCAAGTTTAGGATTTATTCCCGAACAGGGTGACATTTAAAAATTATTGCAACAATTTTATTTAATTATTTTTTTAAGGAGGCAAAAATATCCGCAGTACAGTTCTCTCAGATACCAAGGTACCATACGGAGATATGAAACTTACAAGGAAATACAAACAATAATTTCGCTTTGGACGGGATCAAATACTCAGTATGATACGCTCCACCTGAGGTGGAAGTCGACATGTGTTAAAACACAAGCCGTTAACTTGTTTGCATTTTGTGGAGGAGGGGCAAAGATGGGGATGGGAATTGACCAACAAATATCTCTTGCGTCTTTACCGTCGGTGCCAGTGGTATATGGCCACGTGTTACACGCTCATAGTGTACGGTGTCACAACTCAAACATCGGGGAATCACACAATAAGAGAGTTCGAGCGGTTAACTCAATGGGGCACATTTCAGTGTTTTGATTTAAACACAAGCGTGATACAAATCAATGCACCGCACAGCAAAACTGAAACATTAAAAGTTCTTTTATTGGTGAGATTTTTTGCAAGCTTTTTAAAAACAAATGTATTATTCCCAGGAGATTAAAACAAATCAACCGGAGATAATTTTGCAGGAATTGGCTTCATTCTATGTGGGACCAACGCGTTCGTGGTGTAGTTGTAAGAATTATTTCAGTATTTCTGGTCTTGAGTGTGCGGCAAGTTTCGCTCATTAACCGCAATTGTAGACGCAGAGTGAAGGGAAAGGGTGAATAAAGCCATTCTTACCTGAAATGTCTGCTACCCCGACTTGCCTAGACAATGACAAATTGCCGAAAAACACTTGTCATCCTATTCAATGTTCCGGGCGCATGACATGGAGAAGCAAAGGTTAAGGGCGCAGCAACGCGTGCGGAATTGGTAGTTTAACTTCAACGCTAAATGTATTATCCCCCACACTCAGTGCCTTTCCAATTGCACGCCCAACAATTCTTAATCCCGGAATTTGAAACACACAATGTTGGAACCTTTGTTGAATTCTGTTTTAGGTTAATTCTGTATAATATTGAGGCTTATTTTGCGAGTATCGGTTTTCGGGTCACAAGGGCAATGCTAAATAACCTCATTAACGGAAATGAGCAGAAACCCAGTATTTGGTCATCAATTTCCAAGCCCCACAAGATAGAGCGCTGAAGTCCTATAGTCGAACCCTTCGGCAAGTAACGTGAATATGCAATCGAAATCAGGGATTGCTTCGAGGACGTCCTTTAGAATGCGCAAAAAACAAAAGCTTTAATACGTTCTGATCACTTTTTTAAAAACTGGAATCTGGCGAGTACAAAATTCTCCAGAGATTCTCTCAAGTAAGAAAATCTCGTGGTTCTACATTGGTCAACACTGCCATCTAGAGGGGCTTTTCTTTAATAACAACTTATCCAAGGCACTCTTTCCTTCCCATCTGGACGTCCAGCTGCACTCTCAGTAAAAATCTGCCCTCTTCACCTGAAGGATGTGGATTATTTCGTTGGAAGGAGTCCCCTAAATCTTTGTGTTGGCATTAGGGCTGCCTTTCTCCTACTATACGGGGTGAGCCACAGATAGGGTAGATAAGAGTGTGGAATGGCACTCCTATGAGGGAATCATGAATGACGAGGAGAACACTGTTTTAAAAATAATATGTCACTGATTTAAATTGGGGATGAGGAGGAATTTGTTCTCACCAAGGGTTTTAAATCTTTGATGTTCTCTAAACCCGAAGAACTATGGAGCAGAGATATTGGATGTATTCATGCCTGAGCTAACCAAAGGCGAGTCAATGGTTATGGAGACTAGGTAGGAAAGTGGAGATGAGGTCAATGAACAGATTCAATGTGATTATTGGAGGGCAGCTTTGGCATGAGGGGCAAAGAGGCCGACTGCTGCTTCTATTTCAAATGTTCTCATTACCTCAATAAAAAATTATGGCAATTAACTCAACTTGACTGGACTAAAATTGGGGTCTTTCCACAACATGCCAAAGCTCTATGCAGCCAATGACTCTCTTTAGCGACTTTCTCCAATCAACTTCATCAGTCTGAAGAAGGTTCCCAGCCCAAAATGTTGTCAGTCCATTTCCCTCCACAGATGCCTGATCTGCAAGGTTTCTTCAGAATTTTGTTTATCATCAAGATCACAGCATCTGCAGTCTCTGGAATAGATTGTCTGTCTCGCATATAAAAGGGTGAAAATACAATCTTTCCACCTTGCCATGTCCCATTGCAATGTTGTTCAATCGAATCAAGTTGTGGATGATTTTTTGTACATTTTAATATATATGCAGTAGAATGTCACTGTCAATCCTATTTCTTTGGTAACTTTACTTTTAGTCACACAAAGGTTATTTTCCATAAATGTTAGATATTTAACAGCATTTTATTAATGCTGGTACAGTAGATGTATTCCTATAATAACTGCAAAGCAAGCTATCAATGCAAAACGAAGCAATAAATGTGGATAAACTGGAGAGTGAAACAGAATGAACCTTTGAAGTCACTTCTTTCATCAGATGATTTTGCAATAGGAACCAGAAAGTTATTACATAAACCAGCCAAATAAAATCTGCTTGAAGAGCAGAACTTCTTCAAGGAGAGCATAATACAGAATATCCACATCCCTATTTACTAGCCATTCCCCTACAACAGTGACTATGTAAATAGCAGATTGTTATAAAACCCATCCAGTAAACCAATATCATTCATGGAGGGAATCTGCTAGTGTTATCCTATCTGGTCGATGTATGACTCACCAATGGGTGACACAGCTACTAGACCTGTTCCCTCACAACCTCAGGGACCCGTTCAATCTTGACCTAGGGAGCTGTCTGTTTGGAGTTTACACATTCTCTTTGTGATCTTGTGGGTTTTCTTCATGTTTTTCAGTTTCCCCCTACAGTGCATTCAGAAAGTATTCAGACCCCTTCACTTTTTCCACATTTTGCTATATTACAGCCTGGAATGGATTTAATTTTTTTTTTTAAATCATCAATCTACACACAAGACCCCAGAATAAAAAAGCAAAAACAGGTGTTTAGAAATTTTTGTAAAGGAATCAAAAAGAAATAACTGAAATTTCACATTTACGTAAGTATTCAGACCCTTTACTCAGTACTTTGTTGAGGCACCTTTGGCAGCGATTACAGCCTCGAGTGCCTCATCTATATCCTGCAGCTCATTCTTTAGGAAACGGGGCTTCCCCTCTTCCATTATAGATGAGGCTCTCATTAGGGCCTCCTCTGTATCCCGCAGCTCCGCTCTTGCACCCCCTCCCCCCATCCGTAACAAGGACAGAGTCCCCCTTGTCCTCACCTTCCACCCCATCAGCCAGCGTATCCAACAAATTATCCTCCAACATTTCCGTCACCTCCAACGGGATCCCACTGCTGGCCACATCTTCCCATCCCCTCCCCTCTCAGCTTTCTGCAGAGACCGTTCCCTCCGTAACTCCTTGGTCCACTCGTCCCTTCCTACCCAAACCACCCCCTCCCCAGGCACTTTCCCCTGCAACTGCAGGAGATGCAACACGTGTTCCTTTACCTCCCCCCTTGACTCCATCCAAGGACCCAAACAGTCTTTCCAGGTGAGACAGAGGTTCACCTGCGCCTCCTCCAATCTCATCTATTGTATTCGCTGTTCCAGATGTTAACTTCTCTACATCGGCGAGACCAAAAGCAGGCTCGGCGATGGTTTCGCTCAACACCTTCGCTCAGTACGCCTTAACCAACCTGATCTCCCGGTAGCTGAGCACTTCAACTCCCCCTCCCACTCCCAGTCTGACCTTTCTGTCATGGGCCTCCTCCAGTGTCATAGTGAGGCCCACCGCAAATTGAAGGAACAGCACCTCATATTTCACTTGGGCAGCTTACAGCCCAGTGGTATGAACATTGACTTCTCTAACTAGATATTTCCTCTGTCCCTCTCTACCCCTCCCCCTTCCCAGTTCTCCCACTGCCTTCCTGTCTCCACCTATATTCTTTATTTGTCCCGCCCCCCCTGACATCAGTCTGCAGAAGGGTCTCGACCCAAAACGTCACCCATTCCTTCTCTCCAGAGTTGCTGCCTGACCTGCTGAGTTACTCCAGCATTTTGTGATAGCTTTGATTTGTACCAGCATCTGCAGTTATTTTCCTACACGGCCTCAAGTCTTCTTGGGTATGACGCTACAAGCTTGACACACCCAAGCTTGTCTCCCATTCTTCTCTGCAGATCCTCTCAAGCTCTGTCAGGTTGGACGGGGAGCGCTGATGCACAGCTATTTTCAGGTCCCTCCAGAGATGTTCGATCGGGTACAAGTCCGGGCTCTGGCTGGGCCACTCAAGTACATTCATAGACATGTCATGAAGCCACTCCTGCGTTGTCTTGCCTGTGTGCTTAGGGTCGTTGTCCTGTTGGAAGGTGAACCTCCGCCCCAGTCTGAGGTCCAGAATGCTCTGGAGCAGGTTTTCATCAAGGATCTCTCTGTACTTTGCTCTGTTCATCTTTCTCTCGGTCCTGACTAGTCTCCCAGTTCCTGCCGCTGAAAAACATCCACACAACATGATGCTGCCACCACCGTGCTTCACCATAGGTATGGTATTGGCCAGGTGATGAGTGGTGCCGCTTGATATTCAGGCCAAAGAGTTCAATCTTGGTTTCATCAGACCAGAGAATCCTGTTTCTCATGTTCTAAGAGTCTTTTAGGTGCCCTTTGGCTAACTCCAAGTGGGCTGCCATGTGCCTTTTACTGAGGAGTGGCTTCCGTCTGGCCACTCTACCATAAAGGCCTGATTGGTGGAGTGCTGCAGATATAGTTATCCTTCTGGAAAGTTCTCCCATCTTCACAGAGGAACTCTGGAGTTCTGTCAGAGTGACCATGGGGTTCTTGGTCACCTCCCTGACCAAGGCCCTTCTCCCTCGATTGTTCAGTTTGGCCGGGTGGTCAGCTCTATGAAGAGTCCTGGTGGTTCCAAAGTTCTTCCATTTACGAATGAAGGCCATTCTGCTCTTCGTGACCTGCAATGCTGCTGAAATTGTTTTATACCCTTCCCCAGATCTGTGCTTCGACACAATCCTGTTTTGGAGGTCTACGGACAATGCCTTCGTCTTCATGGCTTGGTTTTCTCTGACATGCACTGTCAACTGTGGGACCGTATATAGACAGGTGTGTGCCTTTCCAAATTATGTCCAATCAATTTAATTTACCACTGATGGACTCTAATCAAGTTGTAGAAACATCTCAAGGATAATCAATGGAAACAGGATGAACATAAGCTCAATTTTGAGTGTCATAACAAAGGGTCCAAATACTTATGTAAATGTGATGGTTCAGTTATTTCTTGTTAATTACTTTGCAAAAATTTCTAAACACCTGTTTTCACTTTTTTATTCTGGGGTGTTGTGTGTAGATTGATGATTAAAAAAAAAAGAATTTAATCCACTTTAAAATAAGGCTGTAACGTAGCAAAATGTGGAAAAAGTGAAGGGGTCTGAATACTTTCTGAATGCACTGTACATTCCAAAGACTATGTGGGTTGGTGGATTAACTGGCCACAGTAAATCACTTGTGAGTGAGTGTGTATGTGTACAAAGTTCTGTGCCCTAACTTGGGATACATATAACTATCTGGTTACTTATGGGGAAATAAGGGAAAGGTAATAAATGCTGATAGACCACGCAATGTCTCAATCCAATAATTAATATATCAGGATATACAATTGCTGATATTGTCTCTCCACAGAAAGAGGCAGAGGGCTGGTGAAGTTTTACCAGTAATAATTATTTTCTGAAGAGATTTGCACATTTGTCTACGATGCTTATTCTACAATATTCTAAACATTGTCATAATCAGGAAATGGTCTGTGAACAATTGAGAAGCATTAACAGGCGTATTTATATTCCGTTCCGTCACTCTGCACAAACTTGCAGAAATAAGATGTAAGACAGAAAAGAGATGGGAAATTGCTGACTGAAGCTATGCACACCATAAACAACTTTAAAGATATCAGATTGTTCCGTCAGCAATCTAAGCAACAAGCGTGAGAGCATCAAAAGTAAAAATATGATTTTGACATTTTTGACTTCATAACTGTAACACTATCAAGATTTACAACTTTTTCAAGCAGGTTATGATCAGACGAAAGTTTTCTAGAGAGAATAATGCATTACCAGACTGACAAAACAAACAGACAATTCTAAATTCATATACCTGCACTCACAGCGTGTTTCTGCCTACAAAGCGTCTTCTCCCAAGTTCTGTCTTCAGATGCTACAGATCTGTCTTTCTTAAATATACAAGCTTTTTTTTTGTTTGGCAGGTGGAATAGAGTTACAGAGCAGCAACAATGGTGGAACAGGTTCAGGAGCCAGAATGTTCATCTCGTACTCCGAAAGTCAACCAGGTTACAAAAAATTGCTACCTCCCCTCAATGGATTTTTTTTGAAATGTTATTTTTGCTTTGTGAGAAAATGGTGCAGTTAATTTGAGCCCAACAATCCCACCTCTAGCAATGAGATGAGCTACCAGACTATTTGCTGTGTGGTTAACTGTGGTCAAAACACCAGGAGGGGCTCCAGCTTGTTTTCTTTCAAAGTGCTAATGGGTTCTTTTGATTTGAGCAGAACAGAAAAATTGGGCTTTTGCTGAAGACATCATTTAGAAGTCAACATCTCCAACCCTCAAAACTACAGCAAACTGCTGGTTGGTGGTGGTGGAGGAGGGTTGCAGAGGGAAAGATATTAGGAGCATATGAGGGTAATAATGGGCATTGATGAGTCAATCGTGCTCTCAACATCAGCAATGCCAAGGAGCTGATTGTTAACTTCAAGAGAGTAAAGCCAAGAATCCACAAACCTATCTTTGTCAACGGGATGGCAGAGAGTGAGTCAACGCTTCGTTCCTGGACGTGAATATCCCTGAAGATCTGTCCTGGGTCCAGCATATCGATGCAATCATACATCAACACCGTTACTTCCTTAGAAGATTGAGGAGATGCAGTATGTTGATGAATATTCTATTGAACCTCTACAGGTGTATGCTAGAGAACAATAAGAGACAGAGTGCTGGATTAACTCAGCGGTTCAGACATCATCTATGGAAAATGTGAAGAAGTTACATTTTGGGTGGGGACCCTTATTCAGACTGATTGGGGAGGAGGGGGGGGGGAAGATAAAAGAACGGAGGGGCAGGATAAAAGCCTGGCGAGTGATAAGTGGCTTTTTTTTGATAGGCACATAGTTGGAGAAAAGCCACAGATGAAAAGACAAAAGCTATGGGATAAGTATCGAAGAGGTATGAATTGTGAAGCCAGGGTAAGGAATATAGGTGGATTGGGAGGGGGAAGTGGAAGGGGAAGGGGAGAGATGGGTACGCATTCAGGTGGGATCACAGGGAAGAGAGGGGTGGGGGAAGGGGAGATTTGGTGAACAACCTACAAATAACCCCCAAACTTCCCCCTCTCACTTCCCCCCTGTTCCCTGTGTTCTATATGTCCTACCGGGACTCGCACCAATTTCTCCCTCCCTTCCAGTTCCATCAATGCTCAACCATTCAACATGGTGAGGGATTAATGTTGCTTATGCAAATACATCACAGTATAAAATCAGTTTCTTTAGAAAATTGCAGGAATGTATGTTTTAGATTTAGATTTAGATTTAGAGATACAGCGCGGAAACAGGCCCTTCGGCCCACCGAGTCCGCGCCGCCCAGCGATCCCCGCACATTAACACTATCCTACACACACTAGGGACAAATTTTACATATTATCCAGTCAATTAACCTACATACCTGTACGTCTTTGGAGTGTGGGAGGAAACCGAAGATCTCGGAGAAAACCCACGCAGGTCACGGGGAGAACGTACAAACTCCGTACAGACGGCGCCCGTAGTCAGAATCGAACCTGAGTCTCCGGCGCTGCATTCGCTGTAAGGCAGCAACTCTACCGCTGCGCCACCGTGCCGTTTGGCCAGTATACACTCAGTTATCTCAAATGTCTGCAGTTATAACAGCATGGAATTACGCAGATCATTATATATATATTTAATTATAAAATTAAGTGTAATGCAAACAGTTATGTGCCAGTATTGATTTAAAACATATTGTAACTCACTAGAGTTGCAATTAATATAAGTAAAAGCCAGAAACATGCAACTTTGGCTATCTTCAATGTAATTAGCCAAGGTATGTGGGAACATTGGACAAAGTAATTCTGGCTGGTGGGTTCCCTTGCCCGATATGTCCTTTGGCGAAAAAACACCAATAGTCGAAACTCTGATTTCTACTCTGGTTCCCAAATTCATCTTAATGACTTAAATGGAACTGAATTTCAGATAAGGAGTGTACTGCACTGACTCAATGAAGTTGAGCATCAGTGCCAGAGGATGAATTCTTATTGTGATATCATAAAATGACCTATTTTTAATACTCCCTCAGCAGTGAGTACAAATAGTATTCAGAACAGGATATTTGTTTTCAATTTAGTTTGTGGGTATTCACACAAGTGGGATTGGCTGCAACACTTATTACCGTTGTAAGCCATTTATAAATTATGTAAGAGTTATTAATAAATTACAAACGTAAAATAATAACATTATGAGTACAATTAAGTATTACACTTAATAGCTTTCTCATGTCGTCTTCCATCCTTCCAGCACACACCACCCACCTTATCTAGCAATGCAATCTGCTATAAATCCTTCAGATTGGATTGAAAGCAAGTTTAGATTCCAGAAACAATTCCGAGTAAATATTTGCCCTCTTCTGCTTGTGCTAACTGTGCAGAGTGAGGATATTGACCGGCCAAATAAGCAATTTGTGCTCTGGAAGAGCCTTACAGACATTTGGGACAGCCTGGTTGCAGTGGTTGTGAGGCAATACCCACTGCAACTATCCACTCAGCGAGCAGCTGAGGACCAGAGGAATGAGGAGGAGGCAGAGGAGTGACGAGGTCAAGTCAAGTCAAGTCAAATTTATTTGTCACATACACATACACGATGTGCAGTGAAATGAAAGTGGCAATGCCTGCGGGTTGTGCACAAAAAGAATTACAGTTACAGCATATAAAAAAAAGTTAATAAGTTACTATTAGTGTCGACAAACATTTAGTCTCTGGGGTTATAAAAGTTGACAGTCCTGATGGCCTGTGGGAAGAAGCTCCGTCTCATCCTCTCCGTTTTCACAGCGTGACAGCGGAGGCGTTTGCCTGATCATAGCATCTGGAACAGTCCGTTACTGGGGTGGCAGGGGTCCCTCATGATCTTGCTTGCTCTGGATCTGCACCTCCTGATGTATAGGTCCTGCAGGGGGACGAGTGTAGTTCCCATGGTGCGTTCTGCCGAACGCACTACTCTCTGCAGGGCCATCCTGTCCTGGGCAGAGCTGTTCCCAAACCAGACTGTAATGTTGCCGGACAGGATGCTCTCTACAGCCCCAGAGTAGAAGCAATGAAGGATCCTCAGAGACACTCTGAATTTCCTCAGTTGTCTAAGGTGGTAAAGGCGCTGCTTAGCCTTACCCACCAGTGCGGCAATGTGCGTTGCCCACGTCAGATCCTCTGCGATGCGGACTCCCAAGTATTTAAAACTGCTCACCCTATCCACAATAGACCCATTTATCTCCAGTGGAGTGTACGTCCTTGGATGTTTAGCCCTTCTGAAGTCCACAATCAGCTCCTTTGTTTTAGTGCCATTCAAGAGGAGGCTATTGTCCTGACACCAGAGTGCCAGATCAGCCACCTCCTCCCGGTAGGCCTTCTCATCGTTGTTGGAGATCCGGCCCACCACCACAGTGTCATCAGCAAACTTGATGATGGAGTTTGAACTGAACCTGGCCCCACAGTCGTGTGTGTACAGGGAGTACAGTAAGGGGCTAAGGACGCAGTCCTGGGGGGATCCTATGTTCAGGGTGAGGGAGCTAGATGTGTGTTCCCCCATCCTGACCACTTGGGGCCTGGCAGTGAGAAAGTCCAGGACCCAGGCACACAGAGGGGTGCTAAGCCCCAGTTCTAGCAGCTTCTCAACCAGTCTGCTGGGGACTATTGTGTTGAATGCTGAACTAAAGTCAATGAACAGCATCCTCACATAGCCCCCCTGGCTGTCCAGATGAGAGAGAGCGGTGTGTAGAACCTGGGAGACCGCATCATCCGTGGACCTGTTCGGACGGTATGCGAACTGTAGTGGGTCCATGTTGCGAGGAAGGAGGGCGCAGATGTGCTTCTTGACTAGCCTCTCAAAGCATTTCATGACAACCGAGGTGAGGGCCACCGGTCGGTAGTCATTTAAACACGCTGGAGAGGCATTCTTTGGCACCGGTACAATGATGGATCCTTTGAAGCATGCAGAGACCACAGACTTTGCCAAGGAGAGGTTGAATATTGTGGTGAGCACTGGAGCAAGCTGAGTAGCACAAGACTTTAGTACTCGCCCAGATATACCATCTGGGCCTCCAGCTTTCCTCGTGTTCACACGCGTCAGAGCTCACCTCACCTCACCTCATGCTCGGACACCGAGAATGTGTGCACATCCCCGGCGGTGGATCCCCCTCCAGCCTCGCTAGCCAGCGCCCCTTCGGTGCTGTTTTTAGACGGCGAGCTGGTGGTGTTACCCGTCTCAAACCGTGCATAAAAAGAGTTCAGGTCATCAGCTAAGGAGGAGCCGGCACTTCCGGTTGAGGGGTTGCTGGACCTGTAGCTAGTTATAGTCCGTAGCCCCTGCCAAAGGCACCTGGTGTCCTGCTGCTCCATCTGTGACTCCATCTTATCCCGGTACCTCCTTTTTGCATCCTTCACTGCCCTTCGCAGTCGGTAGGACTCTCCCTTGTAGTCGTCCATGTTGCCGGATGCCAGAACGGAGTTGTAAGCAGCGGTGCGAGCATTCAAGGCCACGCGAATAGACCTGTCCACCCAGGGTTTTTGGTTAGGGAAGATACTGACCCTTACCGTGGGGATGATGGTATCGGCTATTGTGGCAATGAAGTCCGTAACCGCTTCCGCAAACTCATTTACGTCTCTGGAACTTGCTTGGAACATGTTCCAGTCGACTTCGCTCAGTGCATCCTGCAGCATGGCCTCTGAATGGTCAGCCCACCGCTTTACGTCCCTCGTCACTGTCGCTTCCCGTACTATCCGTTGTGACTGGATGTGACTGGAAGGAAGAGGCAACTTCCTAGAAAGCCCCCATCATGCATCATCCTCATCTGCTTCCAATACCATTAATGCAACTCCACTTCTTCATGGCGCATGTCCCAAACCTTGCTGTTCCTGTCTGATTGACAAGCACGGCATTCATGTATCTGTCATATCCTTGCCTGGATCTGAATGTAGTGAACACTCTTCAAGGACACTGAACATAAACGCTTTGTATTATTTGTCTGCCATTTCTTTACATCCCAGCAACAGGTGTCCTCTGACCTTTCTGACACATGATACATTTAAATATGACATTAGTTATCATGACAGTATCCACACAGGAAAAACTAATTGACATCTGTAAGTACATTTTCCATTCCAAATTTATTAATGGATATATGTACAGGGTGCATATAAACCAAATAATCACCCTAACACATCTCTTTACTATCTGCCTTTCTCTGTCATTGTGCTGTTGTATAATGCAACCCTTGTGGCCTATATTTTGGCTGACATCCTTGCGTGTGTGGGCAAGGATGCAGGTAGCTTTGGAGAATGACCCTGTAGCAAGAAGAGCAACTTTTCAGCATGGATGCCAATTTCCAGCAGCCACAGTTCCAGTTGTCTGAGGGCAAAGGCTGTTTTCCTTATCCATACCCACTAGGAATATCTTTAAAAAAAATAGGATGCGTACCCATCGTAAGCGGTAGTCACTATCATAAGACACTATCACCATCAGAAGACACTACTCATCCTACCTTTCTAAATTTTCCAAACAAGCTGTCATGAGAGTAGATGCATCCTTTGATAGTCCTTCCAGTGAGATGGTTGCAGTGCACACAATAAAAAAGGATGGAATGCTTACTACACCAGTTTTTTCCAAGTAGATCATTAGGTTCAGTGAATCAGAGGAAGTTTTCACAAATGCTGCATCAACAAATATAAAACCACTTCACCAAAATACAAACACTAAAAAACAAACTTGAGAAGGAAATTTGCTTCTGCCAGATCACTGTAAAACTGCAAAAATGAATTAAATAAACCAGACAGAAGCCAGCAGTAAACAAAATGATTTGTTTTTAAATAGTTTGCAAGAAGCATGTACTTTATCATCATTTATTTACTATCCAAAAGAGACCCTGTTAAATTGAGCAGATCCAGATGTTCGGAACAATGTTAACATTTGTAGGCTGTGTGCACCAAGATTTCTTCCCCATCTCTAATTACTCAGATCAATGGATAGTTAAGAGTCCACTGCATTGGGAATGGCTAGCTGATGGTTCAGGGGATAAGTAGTGGTTGGCTGAAGAGCACGTTTAATATGTTCCTGACTGCAGGCCTATGCATTGCTAACCAGAAATCAGGAATGCAATGTGCTGCAGCTCTCATCCCAGCCGAAAACAGAACTGAACACAATACTTTAAATGCGGCCTAATCAACATCTTATACAACTGCAACATGACCTCCCAACTTCTATACTTTACTTACCCTCAATTGTATATCAGCCACAACTAGACACATAAATTGAGCGAGTAACCATATACACAATATGTAGGAAGGAACTGCAGATGATGGTACACACCGAAGATAGACATAAAATGCTGTAGATACCCAGCAGGTCAGGCAGCATCTCTGGTGAAAAGGAACAGGTGATGCAATGCAGCAACTCACCAAGTCACCTTAGAAAGCACCTTTCAAATCTACAACATCTTCTAGCTGGAAGAACAAGGGCATCAGGACTTCATGATCGGGGCCTGTCCGAAGGCTCGTCGGTCAGCATGACCGGTAACCGGAAGGAGCTGGAGACATCGGATGTGAGGAGCATTGGCTGGTAGGGTGGTGAACCAGGGTAATGCCTCCAGCACCTTCAAAGTCCCTGAAACACAATGATGGCCAGATGGGCTGACTGGACTTTGGACTTTGAATAATGGTGCCAAAGTGGCAGCACCTGTATGTGTAATATAACAAGAGGAGTTGAGTATAGGAGCAAAGAGGTCCTTCTGCAGTTGTACAGGGCCCTAGTGAGACCGCACCTGGAGTACTGTGTGCAGTTTTGGTCTCCAAATTTGAGGAAGGATAGTCTTGTTATTGAGGGCGTGCAGCGTAGGTTTACTAGGTTAATTCTCGGAATGGCGGGACTGTCATATGTTGAAAGACTGGAGCGACTAGGTTTGTATACACTGGAATTTAGAAGGATGAGAGGGGATCTTATCGAAACGTATAAGATTATTAAGGGGTTGGACATGTTAGAGGCAGGAAACATGTTCCCAATGTTGGGGGAGTCCAGAACCAGGGGCCACAGTTTAAGAATAAGGGGTAGGCCATTTAGAACAGAGATGAGGAAAAACATTTTTAGTCAGAGAGTTGTGAATCTGTGGAATTCTCTGCCTCAGAGGGCAGTGGAGGCCAATTCTCTGAATACATTCAAGAGAGAGCTAGATAGAGCTCTTAAGGATAGCGGAGTCAGGGGGTAGGGGGAGAAAGCAGGAACGGGGTACTGATTGAGAATGATCAGCCACGATCACATTGAATGGCGATGCTGGCTCGAAGGGCCGAATGGCCTACTCCTGCACCTATTGTCTATTGTCTATTGTAATATATGAAGAATTAATTTCACTGTGCAGCTGCATATGTGACAAATAAAGCACTATTGACTATTGATCACTGCTCCCCTTTACTGGATGATCATGAGATCAAGGCCACAAATGATTCAGTATTACACGTCTGCAAAATGTGGATGTGATGAGCAGAGCAAACCAAATCCATCATGATCTGGCCTGATTTGTGGTTCAAGATTTAAGGGCCTGTCCCACTTTAGGCGATTTTAAGGCGACTGCCGGCAACTAGGCTGTCGCCGTCAGTTCGCCGGGTGTCGTGGGCATGATCGTGAGGAGTCTTCCAAGAATCGTAGTGGATCTTAGCGCGTCACTGAGAAATCATCCGGAGTGAAATTTCTCGGCGACAGCTTGCTTGTCGCCAGGTATCGTTGCTTATTGCGGGCGCTGTCGCATGCTGTCCCCAGGTTTGATAAGTTCTCTTAGATGCATTTAGAAGCACATTATATTAAAATAAGTAAAGTCATTTCAAAATACCATAAAATTCTTGTGTTTAACCAATTTATTTACCGTCAGGACATTTGACAGGTAGATTGGAGGCGACAGTTTGACGGTCAGGTAAGCGTGGGAATTTTGCGATGCTTATGGCCATCAGCCATTACATTTAAAGTGGGCTCCCAACCCAGATATGCAACCCAGAAACCAGATATGCATCTCCCGTACATTTTGAAAGAATGCCCACACACTTTTCACAAAAATCCACTTAACCACTTTAAAAAAAATTTTTTTTAATACTGCTATTAGTAAACTGGAAGTAAATCCAGTTTATGCCTTGTTACAGTGATGTTTGTTTTTTAAGTAACCCATACAAGATGTTATAGTTCAAAACTATCAAGTACTTACCGACTTGTCAGTGATTTCAGCGAAAATTAGGACGCCGGGGGAGCATTGACAGCGTGGGAATTTTGCGATGTTTCCGAAGACGCTATAATCTCGACCTGACTCAGCATTGTCGTGGTCATTGTCGTCGGGTAAAAAAAAGTTTGGCAATCTGCTACGACTTTGACAGTCGCTGGCAGTCGCCTAAAGTGGGACAGGCCCTTTACTTACAGGCCAGACTGAGTAAGAATGTTAAACTTCATTCTCCGAATGACATTTGTGAACTCAGTGGGATTTTGACCATAATCAGGCAGTTTCAGGATTATTAATAGGCCTATGTTAATTTTTCTTAAAATTTCAACTTAATTCCTTTTGATTGTAATTCCATAAGCATTGTAATAGGATTTCAAACTCACATCTCCCAGTCCAAAATCCATGCTTTCGGATAACAAGGTCAGTAACATAACAGCAATGGTAACATACCCCAAGAGTGATAGCATTACACTTGGACAAAAATCATTACATAGCTTGAATGCACAGAGTTGCATTGTCTCAGATGGTAAGAGAATCATTGAGTGATAGAGTCATAAAGTCAAGCAGCACAGAAACAAGCCCTTAAGCACCCATTTTACACTAATCCTTCAATTATCCCATTTTATTCTCCCATTTGCCCATCAATTCTCCCCATATTTTACTGCCTTTCTATACACTATGGCCAATTTACAGCTGACAATTTTAATCTACCAATGTCTCTGGGATGTGGAAGAAAATGCAGGACCCAGAGGACAACCCTGTGGATCACAGGGTGAATGTGCAAATTACACTCAGATAGCATCGAAGGACAGTATTGAATTGATCTCACTGAAGCTGTGAGGCAGCAGCTCTGGAGTGGCAACACTGTATGATCTTAACTAAACTGGCATTTTTCAGCGTAATTCTGATGATATCTTGCTGAGTATTTTACAATTAATTACTCATTGATTAATAAGTTATATCAGCCCAGGAAGAAAATTAAACTTGCATTTCTTTCCAAAGTTTTATCAATTTAGTTGTTTAATGAAGCATGAGGTCTGACCATAGAAGCTCAGGCTGCTCAAAACGTTGTTATTGATATTTTAAAAAACTTTTTGAAATTTTGGGCATTCTTGGCAAGACCGATAATTATCCCCAGATGCCCTGAGAAAGCAATATACTGATGTGAGGGCATCCCAGGATAGTTAAAATTGAACCAAACTTTATGGAGCCTGGGGTTGTAGCTGCAGAGATACTAATTTTACATTTGGCCAGATCTCGCTCTGCAATGTCAGTGGCTTCCAAAGTTTAACCATCAGTTAATCTGGTTCCTTTATGGATGCTCAGAAGTGCGGAGGTCCCAGATGCACCAATATATTCAGAACACTAGGTCTCCACATGAGGTCAATGGTGGAGCCCAGTCTTGCGAGGTTCAAGCATGGTGCAAGATCCAATGACCCATTGATTTCAAAATCGCAGCAACTTTTTTGTTGGAATGCAAAAAGGAGGAACGTCAGATGCTGGTTAATACGCAAAAGGACACAAAATGCTGGAGTAACTCAGCAGGTCAGACAGCATCTATGGAGAACATGGATGGGTGATGTTTCAGGTCGAGAGGCATCTTCAGACTGATTGTAGGCGGGGAGAAGAAAGCTGGAAGAGAGGAGAGGCAGGACAGAGTATGACAGGTAATAGGTTGATGCATGCAGGGGGGGTGATGGGCAGATGATTTGAACAAAATCCCGAGATAAAAGCAGAAGATTTGAGACAGGATTGAAGAGTTGTGAATTGTGAAGCTAGAGTGAGGAAAGTAGCAGGAAGGGAGGGGGGGTAATAATAAGTGTGAGTCCCGGTGGATCACAGGGGAGGGGAGGAGTGAAATACAGCTGTTTTTGATAATTTACCTGAGTATTGTTGCTCTTATCTGTTTCATTCCTTGAAAAAGTAAAAAACCGTAACAATTTCTAATTTATTTATTTATCTTTGTTCAATTTATTTCACAGCTACTTTAAAATCCTTTATATTCACCTCATATTTTTGATAACGTGGAAGGACGGGGTAGAATGAGAAAAGGCATTGAGTCCATGGGTCACAAAGTGCTGGAGTAACTCAGTGGGTCAGACGGCAGTGGGGGGGAGGGAAACGCAGGGAGGAAGAAAGCTAGGTGGGTCCACGGGTAGCGATTTCAGGAGGATTCCTGGCCCTTAAAGGTGCCATGTAACCCTGCTTATCTGTGCAGCACATAATCTACCCATGCCTCCTCCAATTGTAATTCCACTAAATCCTAAGCATCTTCCATTTCTTTCTCACTTATTGAGCTAAATGCATTAATGTTGTTCATGTCAATTAATCACTATTCTGCTTTCAATAAACCGTGGCCCAACCTGCATGAAATAAAAGGTGTGTTGTAATTTCAGGCCATTCTTTCACCTTGTACGCCAGACTTTTTTCTTCAAAATATATTGGTGAGAAAGTTAAAATGTGTGAACAATGCATTGGCTTTGATGGGACCTTTTACTGTTGTTGGTTTTCAAATTCCTGGCAACATTGAATATTGCATTTTCTAGATTATTAATCAAGTCCCTTACTAGTCTGAAGAAGGGTCTCGACCCAAAACGGTGCCATTCCTTCTCTCCAGAGGTGCTGCCTATCCTACTGAGTTACTCCAGCATTTTGTGTCTACCCTTAAGATTACTTGTCTATAAAGAAAAATACGATGATACTAAACTTGCGAGAGATAGGTAGAGTGGGGACAATAAAAATGTTTAAAGGTTTCTGATGATACAAGGAACTTCATCACCCCCCCCCCCCGCCTCCACCAGGAACACAGCCATTTCTCCCACTATCCTGCAAATGTTCCCCACCTCACCCATGTCCCCTTCCACCAATATCCCTCCTTCTGGCTTTACATTTTACTTATCTTCACTACTAATTTGACACCCTTTTGTTTCCTTTTCATTTCTAGTCTTTGTCTGTCCATCTCCCAATTAAAACCCCCTCACCTCTATCCACCTATCATAGAAACAGAAACATAGAAAAATAGGTGCAGGAGTAGGCTATTCACCCCTTCGAGCCAGCACCGCCATTCAATATGATCACGGCTGATCATCTAAAATCACTACCCCATTCCTGCTTTTTCCCCATATCCCTTGATTCCTTTAGCCCTAAGAGCTAAATCTAACTCTCTCTTGAAAACATCCAGTGAATTGGCCTCCACTGTCTTCTGTGGCAGATAATTTCACAGATTCACAACTCTCTAGGTGAAAATGTTTTTTTTCATCTCAGTCCTAAATGGCCGACCCCTTGTTCTTAAACTGTGACCCCTGTTTCTGGACTCCCCCAACATTGGGAACATTTTTCCTACATCTAGCCTGTCCAATCCTTTAAGAATGTATATGCTTCTGTAAGACGCCCTCTCATTCTTCTAAATTCCAGTGAATACAGTACCAGGCATTGTCCCACCCACCTTTCTTCCAGCTTTCTCTCCCCTTCCACAGTCAGTCTGAAAAAGGGTTCCGACCCAAAATGTTGCCTGTCATTCCTTCTCAAATGCTGTCTGACCTGCTGAGTTACTCCAGCACTTTGTCTTTTAGACAAAGGAAACTGGTGATGTTTTGATATATCTTCATACTCCTCTTGTGACAATGTATTTCCCAGCCAAAGAGGAGATGTTTCCCCTGACAAACACACTGTTGAAAATGATCAACGTTACACATGTAATTTGTGTGTACCTCTCCTCCACTCACTGCATTCATAAGGTCATAAGTGATAGGAGTAGAATTAGGCCATTCGACCATCACGTCTACTCCGCCATTCAATCATGGCTGATCTACAGTATCTCTCCCTCCTAACCCCATTCTCATACCTTCTCCCCATAACCTCTGACACCTGTACTAATCTTTGGTATCACAAAATGCTGGAGTAACTCAGCGGGTCAGGCAACATCTCAGGAGAGAAGAAATGGGTGACGTTTCAGGTCGAGACCCTTCTTCAGACATACCCATTCCTGAGTTGCTCCAGCATTTTGTGATACCTTCGATTTGTACCAGCATCTGCAGTTATTTTCCTACACTACCTGTACTAATCTTCTGTAACAACCACCCTACTTTTATAAGGAGCAATTCCCATAGTTTCTACTTTGTCTGCTATTTAAATGGATTGTTTATTATGAATAAATTCCTGCCATACCATCAAGTATTTTCTAAGCGTTACATCCAGCACACTGGCTAACACTGCGCTATCATTAAAAACTTTATTTATTTATTGTAAAAATTGAAGCGACTGGAATAGTTTGTGTAAAGGAACATCAGGGAGATCAATAATGCAAGTGGATGTAATGAGTGGGTCAGGGGAATTCAGCAAGTGTAAATAAGTTCTGGCTTCTTCGACAAGTTGCCATCATTAAAAATGGCGTTGGCATCAATATAATGCACATGTTGATTTTTGTTAACTGTAGCAACAATTGCCATATTGCTCCCAGATCAATCTCCCCATTCTAATATGGTGACGCTGTGATGTTAAAAATTAATTGTGAAATAGCTCTGGGGGTAGATGCACAGTTATGCTACTTTGCAAAAGCCATATAAGCAATGAGGTTACCATATCCAACTGTGCTGAGCAGTCCGATTGCAGCCAAATGACAGCATTACACTGTAATTGGCATCACTGTCCGTGAAATCAACAGGCAAAATCAAGGATTTTGTTCCTAGTTTTTAACCAGAGCTAAACTCATTTGGAAAATGTCCATGATCATATGTCAAGTAAGCATAGAAATGGCACTCTCTGTTGCCCAGCGACGGAATAGCTTGCAATCATTTAATATCTAGGTTCACAGATGAAGAGCTGCAGCCAAATTGAGGTACCACTTATCAGCAACCTTAGAACCACAAGGCCATAACGGAAGGAAAGAAAGTTCACAAAATAAAGAGTCAGGAATTCTTGCCTGCTAAATCCTTATCTAGGAAAGGCTATCACTTGTGTGTGAGTTCTAATCTTCAGTGAATACCATGCTTGTTCTTTATCTTGTTCAAAAACCTATGTGTTATGACTGCACTACAGCAGCAGGACAGAAATTCGTAAGATTCTCATGCGTCTTTCTCCTCAGATTCAGGCATGTGTCCTGTGTGTGTGCGTGCGTGCGTGTATATAAATATATATATGGACAATGGACAATAGACAATAGGTGCAGGAGTAGGCCATTTGGCCCTCAGGATGTTCCACAGATCAAACATTCTTGCACCGCAGGAGATTCTTGAACCTATTTACACTAGTGGAGCGACAACATTACAGACCCAGCAGCCCAGATCCAACCCTGACCCCCAATGCTGTCTTGTGTAGGAAAATAACTGCAGATGCTGGTTCAAATTGAAGGTAGACACAAAATGCTGGAGTAATTCAGCGGGTCAGGCAGCATCTCAGGGGAGAAGGAATGGGTGGCATTTCGGATGGAGACCCTTCTTCAGACTGATGTCAGGAGAGGGGGCGGGACAATGATCGGATGTAGTAGGAGACAGGAAGACAGTGGGAGAACTGGGAAGGGGAAAGAGAGGGACAGAGGAACTATCTGAAGTTAGAGAAATCAATGTTCATACCGCTGGGGTGTGGACTGCCCAAGCGAAAAATTAGATGCTGTTCCTCCAATTTGCACTGGGCCTCACTATGACAATGGATGAGGCCCAGGACAGAAAGGTCAGACTGGGAGTGGGAGGGAGAGTTGAAGTGCTGAGCCACCGGGAGATCAGGTAGGTTAAGGCAGACTGAGCGAAGGTGTTGAGCGAAACGATCGCCAAGCCTGTGTTTGGTCTCGCCGATGTAGAGAAGTTGACATCTGGAACAGCGGATACAATAGATGAGGTTGGAGGAGGTGCAGGTGATCCTCTGCCTCACCTGGAAAGACTGTTTTGGTCCTTGGATGGAGTCGAGGGGGGAGGTAAAGGGGCAGGTGTTGCATCTCCTGCGGTTGCTGGGGAAAGTACCTGGGGAGGGGGTGGTTTGGGTGGGAAGGGACGAATGGACCAGGGAGTTATGGAGGGAACGGTCTCTGCGGAACGCAGAAAGGGGTGGAGATGGGAAGATGTGGCCAATAGTGGGATCCCGTTGGAGGTGACGGAAATGTTGGAGGATAATTTGTTGTATACGACGGCTGATGGGGTGGAAGGTGAGGACAAGGGGGACCCCATCCGTGTTACGAATGGGGAGAGGGGGAGCAAGAGCGAAGCTGCGGGATTTAGAGGAGACCCTAGTGAGAGCCCCATCTATAATGGAAGAAGGGAACCCTCTTTTCCTAAAGAATGAGGACATCTCGGTTGCCCGAGTATGAAACACATCATCCTGGACGCAGATGCGGTGTAGACGGAGGAATTTATGAGTAGGGGATAGAGTTTTTACAGGAGACAGGGTGGGAAGAAGTGTAGTCAAGATATCTGTGGGAGTCAGCTGGTTGTAGTAGATGTCAGTCACTAACCTGTCTCCTGTGGTGGAGATGGTGAGATCCAGAAACGGTAGGGAGATGTCACAGATGGTCCAAGTTTATTTAAGAGCAGGATGGAAATTAGTGGGGAAATTGATGAAGTCAGTGAGTTCTGCATGGGTACAGGAGGTAGCACCAATGCAGTCGTCAATGTAGCAGAGGTAGAGTTCGGGGATGGGGCCAGTGTACGCCTGTCTTTGTGGTTCAGAGGGAGTGGATTAGCTGCTATTGCTCTCTGCCCCAGTGGTTTCGCCAAGTTTATCTGATGATGCTCCTGCCTCCATACCATGTCAGCTCCTGCTGACATCTTGAATATTTCCACTCCTTCCTCAAATATGTTGGAAACACTGTGTGGCAGCATGGTGGCGTAATGACTAAAGTTGGTTCCTTACACTACCAGAGACAGATTCAGTCTTGACCTCGAGTGTAAATAGTGTGAGTTTGCCGGTTCTCCATGTTATCATATGGGTTGTGCATGAAATACTGGAGTAACTCATCAGGTCAGGCAGCATCTCTGCTGCACATGGATAGGTGACGTTTCGGGTCGGGACCCTTCTTCAGACTGATTGCGTAAGACGAAGCAGTGGGGCCAGGATAAAGCCTGGTAAGTGATAAGTGGATACAAGTGAGAAGGATTTTATTTAGCAGATGGGTGGACAAAGGCAAGAGATAAAAAGACACAAAAGGGTGTAAAATAAGAAGAGGACTGAAAGGTGTAACCAGAGGTAGGGATATAGGTGGGAGGGTATGGGGAGGATGGATCCTCGCATTTGCTCCAGTTTCCTGTACATCCCAAAGATGTGCAAATTGGTAGATTCATTGTCCATTGCAAAATTGAGCACAGCGTACCTCATTGATTGAATGGAACAGGGAAAATAAGTGCTTGATGGGTAGCAGGAACCTGGTGGGCCAAAAGGTCTGTATCGGTGCTGTATTCCTCTCTACAATCCTTTTGTTGTGTTTTGTTCAGCACTGGAAAACCTTAAAGCTCTCTCTCCTGGCATTCAAAACTTCCCTGATGAGACTGAATCCAGAACATATTGGCCAGTGCAACCCTGCAGCGCTAATGCACCTTTTCTATAAACAAAGCAGGCTGGGTTAAAGTCATGCTGGCCAGCAATAATATCAACTCCCTTCTGAAACCCGGAGCCAGTGAACAGTATGATTATCGCTGGCTGTGACCAGCAGTCATGAAATATATTGGCAACTTGATATGGTGTCCCCTGCATCAGAACCATAGCTATTTGTTAGGTATATAATCTGATTGCCAGTGGTTCTTGACAGGAACAAAAATACTTTATACTCTATTGGCTTCTCCAGGATGATAAACTTATTAAGTGCAGTGTTCCTAATTGGAAGTGAAGATGGAGAATACAGGTTTTTCATACTGGCTTATAATGTAAATGTATGATCCAAAGCCAATGAGTTTGTTTGGATTCATAGAAAAAAAACATAGATTCATAAGCAGAGTTAATACTTCCCCCAGTATCAATTAAAAAGAGACAATTTAGTAATGCTTAAATGTTAATGTTTGCAAACAAAATTGAATAAATTCAAAATCTGCCAGGATTACGTTATTATAGGATATACAATTGAATTACTTATTGAAACATTTGGCACTGGTGGAAAATGTTGTTTTATTAATTTTGACAGTAATCCTTCTAAATCCTGAGAGGCATATTTATTTATTTATCAAATAGGAATGTTCTGCACTTATAGGGATAGAATAGGGATGTTCTGCACATCCCTCCAGAGGTGATGAAAAACTGTGAAACTTGAGGTGTTGAAATCATGCTCAAGTTCTGCAACACAGCGCTAATGACGAATGACAAGCCAACACAATGGTCACAATCCAACATCATCCCCATCCCTAAATCTAGGAGCCTGAACAAGACTGACAACTATCGTGGCATCAGCCTGACATGTTTCGTGGCCAAGGTCTACAACCGCTTAATTCTCAACCGGATTAGGGCTGCTATCGACCTGAAGCTACGTTACAATCAGAACGGCTTCAGAGAGAAGAGGAACATGGTCACACAGATCCTGGCCCTCGGAAGAATCATTGAGGAGATGAAGAATAACAACCTGCTAGCCGTCCTGACCTTTATTGACTACAAGAAGGCATTTGACTTGATTCATCGATCCAATGAAGGGACGCAATTACAAGGTTAGAGGGCCTTCTTTTAAAACTGAAGTGTGTGGAATTACTTCTCGTATAGGGCAGTGAATCTCTGAATGTCTCTCAGCCAGAAGGTTGCGGATAAAGGATAGCAGGAGTTATTTAAAGAGGAGGGATATGCATTTTGAAAGTTTAAGAAATTGAGGGCAGGGGCACAAAAGAAGCGATGAGACCTGGCCTGACCATTCATGTTCAAATTGAAAGACAGGACAGGCTTGAGCGGCCGAATGGCCTGCTTTTGATCACAATTTTGTGTTGATAGTTTGAAACTGACAAAATATCTACCAGGTTTGACAGGGGGTATCCTGAAGGATGTTCTTCTTGCAAAGGAGTCAAGAACCAGCGACACAGTCCCAGCATAAAGGGAAGGTCGTTTACAATTGGGATGACGAGGGTTTCCTTCATTCAGAAGGTGGTGAATCTTTGAAATTTCTATCCTGGAGGCCGGTTGACTCCCCATCATTGAGCCCATTCAAAATAGAAATCAGTAGATTTCTAGATATCAAAGGAACCAAGGAATATGCAAACAGTGCAGAAAAATGGAGATGAGATTACAAGAATCAGATATGACCTTGGTGATTGGCAGAGCGCAACTGAAGCGCCACATGGCCTATCTCCGCTCTAATTCTTATGCCCTCAAATTCATAACCCAGCAGGTGGCACCAAGGATAACCAGCCAGTGATATGACACGGCACATTCCCTGTTCATTCTACATCACGAATTGCTCTCTCCAGATTTAAAATAAGATGGATCCCAGGAGTAATAATGGGTCAGAGTTTCACTCTCTCAGCCTGGAATTGATTTCCGCAGTCCCTCCACTGAGCTGGAGTGGACGAAAAGGGCAGCCTGTCTGGCTCCCAGAGTTTCAGCATGGACTCAGAGGCACCATGGCCTCTGGGGACGCAGCAAGGAGACCCCATGCCTGTCCCTGTCAGTGCTGGCTGTAAGATCAGTGAGTTTAGTTCTAATGAAATTGCATTCTTTCAGACGCACAGAATTGTTTAAATACTTTAAAAAATGAAGTCCACAATGTAAATAAAGATTAAAAATATTATTTTAAGTGTTATAATGTAAGTTACATCCAGCTAAAATAATAATAAATGTTTTTGTTTAATGAAGTAGATTTAAAATGATTTCAAAAAAGGTCACATGTTCTCCTTTGCTCACACCTCCGCAATCCGCCTTGCAGTAAATGGAATGGTGGATAATCTGCTTGCTATAAATCTAAGAAGCAATTCTCCAGGCAAAGTGATGGGGAATCTCCTCCGTAAGACAAAGTTCTGCCACCGGAGTCCAGTGGGAAAGTGAATTGGCAGGTTTGATATTCTGAGCATCCAGTGCTCCTGCTTTTCACTGAGGTCTACCTGATGTCCCTGTTATGATCCCTACGCTGTTATTCTTCATCGTTCCGGCAAGCAGCAGACTGCGTCTGACAAAAGACTCACAGTGAGAGATGCTGAACTCCAGGGTAATGCAACGAAAATTACTAATGTAAACTTGTCACATGGCAAATGTGCCTTCCTATTAGTGGAGACATCGTTACACCACAGCGAGGTGATGGCATAGTAAATGCTTGCTTACATAACTGAAATTTTGAAGGGAAGGTTTTTACAAAGGCAAATATAAAAATGGGATCAGAATATGCAATTTTAAAATAGGTGATTGAATTATGTTTGTATGACTTGGTTCAATTAACCTTTGCCAACTGATCCAGTTTAATCAGAGGACTAAGCCTGATGCACCCCGGGGCAAATAACACATCAGAGATGAAGCCCCGTCAACAGTAGTCATTTCAATTTACTTTTTGCAATGCAACAAAACAATCCAAGGTGCTGCACAGGATTATTACTGGACAGGCATTGTTGTCAGGTTGCCCAAAGAAATGAAGGGATTGTGCAGTGTCGGGGTTATTGTCAGGGTCACCAGATCCGATACTGGGCTGGTGTTTACAAGAATTCCATTGCCAGCAAGGCAGGTGGATAATTTTACATTCAATTAACGAAGTCATTGGAAGCAAAGGAAGTCTGTATCAGCAACATTGACAATGAATTGTTGTAAACCCATTTTGTTCACCAGTGCTTCGAAAGGAGGAGATACATTGTTTGAACTCAGTTGGCTTATATATTAATCCTGACCTCAGGCAGAGTGGGTAACTATTAATTACCTTATGAAATATCCGAGCAAGCTACTCTGTTCAATGGAAATTAGAGATCTGCTAAAAAAAAAAAATCATAGAGTTATACAATATGGAAGTAGGCCTTTTGGCCGAACTTGTCCATGCCGAACAGGGTCCCTCTCTAAGCTAATTCCATTTGCCTGCATTTGGCCCAAATGCCTCTAAACATTTTCTGCATATATACCTGTTCAAATGTCTTTGACAGAATAGGCTGGGTTTGTTCTCATTGTGTACTTAGTAACAGTCTATTTCACAGGGTAGGGGAGTCTAAATGCAGAGGGTTTAAATAGGTTTAAGGTGAGTGAGGAGAAATTTGAAAGAGATCTAAGGGCAAATGTTTCAACCAGATCTGAAATGTTGTAATTGTATCCACTTCTACCACTTCCTCTTGCAGCTTGCTCCATGCACCCACCACCCTCTGTGGGGAAAAATAAACATGCCCGTCAGGTCCCCTTTAAGTTTTTCTCCTCTCACTTTGCCTTCTAATTTTAGACTCCACTACCTGGGGGAAAAAGTCTGTTATTATCTATTTTATCTATGCCCCTCATAATTTTATAAACCTTAATATTGCTTGTAATTTTAAAACTCTGCCTTTATGACTTCCGTTGCTTTATTTTTTAACCAATCCTAATCCTTTAAAGACCTCTTGGTCTTCAGTGTTAAAAAATCATCAAGGATCCCCACCATTGGGACATAATCTCACCTCACTGTTACCATTAGGCAGGAAGTAGAGAAGACTGAAGTCCCACACCACTAGGTTCAGGAACAGCTTCTTTCTGATAAACTACCTGGCTCGTGAACTAACCTGCACAATCTTAATTCTACAGACATTGCAGATGCTGGAATCTTGAGCAAAATACAAATTGCTGGAAGAACTCATTAGGTCATGCAGCATCTTTGGAGGGAATGGACAAGTTAGGGGTCCCTTCTTCAGTCTGAACCTTACCACATATGCTTCCTGAGCCATTGAGTTCCTCCAGCACTTTGTTCTTTTTCAATCCTAATCCTCGACTATATGACAATATGGTCCACCCCTTGCACTACCAGGGACTTGGTTTTTTTTGAAGACTACTTCCTTTTAGAAATTATTGTATTTGTGTTTGTAACAATAAATTCAACTTGATGTGATGTCTGCAAATGAATGCTGCCAACTGGGATATTCCAAGGTGCCGGAGTACATGAGGGATGCACTGAAGCATTGTAAAATCTTGGTGTTGAAGGACCACTCACTTGAGTCCTGCCACCACTGCACTTTGAGGAACTGGGTGTTGTGTAACAAGCTCTCAAACGCATCATGGGTCTTTTGTGTAAGAGGAAATATGAATGACTTACACACCTTGTAAGAGAATGTATTGAACTCACAGTGCAATGTATGTAGAGGAAGATATGTCCCATTTGTATTTACTGTGTATATTGTGAAATAAAGTATTTTTTGGAAAACAACTGAGGAATAGCCATCAATGCTGGTCTTGCCAGTGATGCATAGATATCAGGGTGATCAAAGACACACAATTTAATGCAGGCAAGATTTGAGGCTGTGGTGATTACCAATGGAGGAAGGACTGACTGACAGAACAGTGCAGAGCCTAATGTTAGAGTGGAACAGCAGCTACTTTGACATCTCTCTACCAGTGCAACCAAAATTACAACAGGAACACATAAATCTAATGCCTGGGTAGCTTACAACCTAATAGTACGATCATTGAATTCTCCAGTTTTAGGACACTAACTTACAAACCCCCCTCTGCCCTCTCTCCGCTCTTTTTACCCTCCTCTCTTCCCTGTGCCCTACCCGGATTTGCACCCATTTCTCTCCTTTTCCCCTTCCCCCGTCTCCTTCCACCTATACTCCTTCCTCTGGCTTCACAATTCATATGTCATTTATCCTTTATCTCACACTTTTTGTCTTTTGATCACTGGCCTTGGTCAATCTTCCCCCCCCCCCACCCCCCACCCCCCACTCACCTGTACCCATCAATGACTTGCCTGGTTTTGTCCTGCCCCCACCTCTCTTCCCGCTTTCTCCCACCCACGATCAGTCTGAAGACGAGTCCCAATCCGAAACATCATTTATCCGTGTTCTTCTTCTCCAGAGATGCTGCCTGACCCACTGAGTTACCCCAGCACTTTGTGTCTTTTTTCTCACACAAATCCCAGATTTACTTGAATGGAAATAGCTCAATACCATCAGTTACAACCAACATGGTTTAACTTGATCCACATAAAGCTCCTTTCGATATAATTACTCAGTTAATGTTGGATCGGTATCCTTATTTGCGAATATGTTCAAAAATAAAGTTGTTGTCATTTCAGGTATGCCTTGCTTAAGGTTGTATAAAGTACAGGAGTTCTTAATTCTACAGAAAGCATAGAAGCTTTTACTCGCTTCCATTCTCTCCAGGTACAGCTGCGCAAAGGAAAGCAAAGCGTTAACAGAGATTGCATTAAGATCCAATTCACAGCACTAAAGCAAAATGTGTATGTAAGTACTTTTCCTCACCAAAATTGCTTTTGTCTATGAAGTTTTCATGTGTAGGTACAGTGTCAGCCTGCCACCAGGGACCAACTCTTCAAAGATTTCAATAGAGAAAGATTGGCTTTGACATAAAGCAAGGCATAATTTTATTATTGGCTAACATTAGTACGATAGAAAGTGCTTTGCACAGACAGAAACTCAATCGCACAAAATATAACCAAACAGAAATGCATTATATAATATTGAGCAAGGCAGAAGTATTGTTTAAGAATGCTGTCACAATGTATTTCAACATGGTTGTCAAACCAAACCATTGTCATCAGACCCTTTAATAGGGCATTTTGGACCAGTACCACTTTGTTACATTACCACATTACAATTGTAAGTTCCGTCCATTATCATCACTGCATCAAAGGCAGTCATGGTACGTTTACTATAATATGATTTAGCATCTTTTCTAACTTTATGCTATGTTGCATCAGTTACATAACAAAATGCAACCAATGGACAAGAAAATATCTGCAATTAAAACAGCCCGATTACATGTAGCAAACACGATTGATGCGACTGAACACATTCCCTTTAACAATGCATTTATGTCCCCAATTCGTATTTTGCGTGGTGTCCATTTCACGTGACGCTGCACAAATGGCACCGATCAAGTAAGTATTTCAGAAAGGAGCAAAGTGTCTGCATTTTACTCTATTATCTCCTTACAATTACTTAACTGCACGTAAGTTAAAATAAATTTAAAAATCAGAGAATGGGAAGCAATGTGATGGTGAAAGTAAAATTGTAAGGCACAAGGATAAGCTTTCAAGATCACTATTAATAATTGATCTATATCATATGTACACAGATCTATAGAATAAAATGCATGATGCATATTAATATAATGTTTATGTATCGTATTAAAATTGAACGCCTCTAAATTCCTGTTCAATATGAGATGGATGCCACCTAATCTCCTATTCCTATAGGTTGTAAGTTCTAACATATAACCATGCTATGAATGCCTTGTGTAGTCTCATCCTCTTCTCCCCCTCTCTTTCTCACCCCACTGTGACATCAGTGTCAGCTCCAATTTAAGTCTGTTTCCCAGTATCCTGCCTAAGGAAAACAAGGCAAGAATTAATCAGATACCGGCATTCTATCATCTGGCTGATTACTGAAATGGTAAGACGTGACACCATATTTTTCTCTGAGAAGCACTTACACAAAAACAATATATATTCTTGTTTGTTTAACTAAAGTGATAGCTAGATATGTGTTTTTTTAAATACAATCATAACATGAGTTTAAATGAAATTTACAAAATACTTAAAGGGGATCGAGTCCGGATAACAAACAGTGAGCTGCGTCAATTGTTAAGAAGAAGCCAGGGCAGCACTGCTCTGATAATCATCTATGCAAACATAATCATAATCTGCAAACATATAATCATCTTTCAATATGAATATAGCTGTTTCGATCATTTCCTGCCTGACCTTTGTCCAAATTTGATATCCCAATTGCCCAAGAATGGTTCAGTTTTAAACCAGGCAGTTGGACAGCACAAATGCACAGCAAGTTGTGCCGCTACCTCGTTGCATCTGATACTCGATTTAATCCTAATCTTAAGTGGTGTCGTATGAAGTTTGCAAATTCTCCCTATGACTGCATGGCTTTTCTGAAAGGAGCTCCATTATCCTCCTACATCACTAAGGCATGGTGGTCTGAGGCCAATTGTGTAATGTTCCCCCTGGTAAAAGAGTGGTAGAATCTGGGGGGAGTTGATGAGAACGTGGGGAGAATAACCTTTCAAGATGGGCATTAATACATTGATCTATATCATATGTACCCAGAACTATAAAATAAAATGCATAATGCACATTAAACACACACACACACAGACACAGACACACATACACATACACACAAACATATATAGATATATATATATAGATATAGATATAGGTATAGGTATATACCTATATATATATATATAGGTATATACTATATAGGTATATATATACACGCACACAGACACACACACACACACACACACACACACACACACACACACACACACACACACACACACACACACACACACACACACACACACACACACATATATATATAGGTATATTTATATATATATATATATATATATATATATATATATATATGTGTATATATATATATATATATATATATAAAATATGAATGTAAATGTAATTTGTGTAAAGATTTGATGGTCAGTGTGTGCTTGGTGTTCCGTGCTGTCCATCTCTCGCGGTGACTCTCTCTTTGACTAGAGTAACGGGTAGTGGTAAGTGTGTGAAATAGGTCATAAGATATCTGAGTGGACAGAAAAGCAATGGGGCATCTCCTCCATCCATCAAATGAAAGGGCTGTGCTATATTCACAGCACAAGGATTGAGAAGGAAGTTTCAATATGAGGAGGTGGATTCACTGTATTGAATCAGTTATGCAAGGAAGTAAGATGCCAGAAAGATTTGATTTAGTGAGAAAACTCCAAGAAATTCATTTGCTTTATAGGTCTGCAATAAAAATCAAAATGCAAAGGATATAACTTCTATAAGTGATGACTATTATTTTTATTTCTAGAGATCAGCAGTATATATCCCACTGTGTTGTTAAAAGGTGGATAAGCTTAATTTTCTGTAAAAGGCTTACTGTGCAAATACAGCAAGCCAGATCCTGCTGAACAAGTTCCCAAAACCATCTCCCTTCTGGGAATGAAAACAAAAATTGCTGGAGTAACTCCGCGGGTTAATTGGCATCTCAGGAGAAAATGGATAGGTGACTTTTCGGGTCGGTACCCTTCTTCTGACTGATGAAAAGAAGGATCCCGACCCGAAACGTTGGCAATCCATGTACTCCTGGGATGCTGCCTGATCCGCTAAGCAACTCCAGCACTCTGTGTCTTCTTTTGTGAACCAGCATCTGCAGTTCCTTACTTCTACATCCCCCGGCTAGGAATAATTGCCTGCATTTTTCACAAATTTCTATTTGGAGTCATAGAGGCAGGGCCATGCAGCACAGAAACAAGTCCTTTGGCCCACAGAGGGTTACTGTCGGCCACCATTTAGTAACTACCTACACTCATTCCTTTAACTAGGAGCTTGTCCATAGCCTTCACAATGGTCGTGATTCAAGAGCTTGTTTGGATACTTCTTATAAACTTTGAGACATGCTGCCCCACCATCTACTTAGGCAGTACAATCTGGATTCCAACCATCTTCTAGGTAAATGATTATCTCTAAAGTATTTATCCCTTCCAATAAACCTAGGCTTTCTGAGAAGAGAGAGTTAGAGAGAGATGAGAGGGCGGCACGGTAGCGCAGCGGTAGAGTTGCTGCTTTACAGCGAATGCAGCGCCGGAGACACAGGTTCGATCCTGACTACGGGTGCTGCACTGTAAGGAGTTTGTACGTTCTCCCCGTGACCTGCGTGGGTTTACTCCGAGATCTTCGGTTTCCTCCCACACTCCAAAGACGTACAGGTATGTAGGTTAATTGGCTGGGTAAATGTAAAAATTGTCCCTAGTGGGTGTAGGATAGTGTTAATGTACGGGGATCACTGGGCGGCACGGACTTGGAGGGCCGAAAAGGCCTGTTTCCGGCTGTAGATATATGATATGATATGATATGATAGAGGGGGAAAACATGGAGAGAAAAAAACCAGGGAAAGAGAGAGGGAGTGGGAAAAAAAGACAAAAGAAGAGGGGGAAAACAAGAGAGGAGGATAGAGAGAGAGAAAGAGAAGAAGAAAACGAGGGGGAAAGAAATAGGTCAAAATCTGATCTAATGGGCAAGGCCGATCTTGCTGCACTGAATTAAAATTGCAGTATATAATTAAAGTAAATTAAAATCTTGACATTAAGTCTTAAATTAAAAACATTAACAAAACCTCCCAAAACGTACATAAAAACTTTAAACTAAAGTAAAATTACTTTAAAAAGGAAACTTATTTTCCCCTTTGCTTCCTGATCTGCACTCTTCCATTCTGTGAGAACAGAAGAAATCGATCTATCAAGCCTGCTCTGTCATTCAATACAACCATGCTCTGATCTTAGTCTCAACTCCAGTTACCTACCTGATCCCCATAACCCTTTATTTCCTTGTAGATTAAAAGTAGTCTCTCTCAGCATTGATTACGTTCAATGATTCAGCCTTCACAGCTGCCAGGGATACAGAATTCCAAATACTTCCAACCATCTGAGACAAGATTTCGTCCTCATCTCCATCTAAAATGGGTGACCCCTCATTCTGAATCTAAACCCTTTGCACTAGCTTCCTTCATGAAGGAAAGCATCCTCTCAGTAAGTACCTGTCATGTCCTTTCAGAATCTTACATGTCACACAAAGGTCATCTACCATTCTTCTAATCTCCATTGAATATGGAGACAACCTGCTCCTTTGTTTCTCATTAGGCAAAGCCTTCACCAAACGACTCAACCTACAGTGCTACCTCCAAGCAAGTATTTACCTCCATAAATAAGATAACTCCCAGATTGGTCTCATCCATGTCCCATGCAGCTGCAGCATGATTTCACCTATCTTTGTGTTGATGTAAATTGGGTCTTGCATCCAACAGCAAGTTAAAGCATTAGATTTAACCTGTGAGATTCAGCCCAATAACTTTCTATCATTTAATGCATTTCAATGCTGGGGTAAATACCCTTTTCCTAAAGCTAAAAGCTAATAGCAGTGCATTACAACTCAGATAGCAGCTTCAGAAGTTACGTATTTAATTACACATCAGTCTCTTGATGAAATTACTGTGGTATTTGCATGTACATAACAAGTGACATTATCCTCACTGTTATTTTGACAGCCCATCATGTGTCAGTGTTTGTTATGATTTGTTTTTTACATGTCCGAAAGAAATAAGTTCTTCTTAAATACATTACACCGACAGTCACAGTTTGTAGTGAATTGATGCAAGTTTAATTTCAGTTTCACACTACACCTCTGAAATATTAATCCAAGCTTGTGTTAATGAAAGCAAAGAATGCAGTACACACAAGAACATTTATTCCATGCAATCCTTAGAGAGAACTGCAGTGGACACATAATTGCACCTGAGAAAGCATGTTGTTGATGCAGATATTTGCAGGTTTTATTTGCTCGTGGATGTCAGGTAGTGAAATTCACTAGCAGTCTCAGAAAGTTGATACAAATAGTTTAATAGCCCCTAAAGCTTGGCGGCGACAGAGTATCTACATTGATTGTATTGTGTGGATGTGATGTTTATGAGGCAATCATGACCAATGTTCAATAACAGATGGGTGGCTAGTGGATCCACTGCCTTTCAGAGCCAGAGATAGGTATTAAATCCTCACCTGTCCATGTAGAGTTTGCACTTATTCCTGTGACTGCTCCAGTTTCCTCTCACATCCCAAAGATGATTTCCTGAGATGGAAAAAAAGGACACCTCATAAAACCAGTGCGGTCGATCATATTCCTGAAAAACTGGAAACAAGCCCATTAAAACCAAGTCAAAATACAGAAAATAAAGTGCTCAATATTTTTGCTTTGATTGGAAAGATACAACGCAGAACTAGGCCCTTCGGCCCACCAAGTCCACGCTGACCATTGATCACTTGTTGACACTAGGTCTATGTTATCCCACTTTCTCATCCATTCCTTACTCACTAGGGGTAATTTACAGAAGCTGATTAACCTATATATCTTTGGGATGTGGGAGGAAACCGGAGCACCTGAAGGAGACCCATGTTGTCACAGCAAGAACATGCGAACTCCACACAGACAGCACCCGAGGTCAGGATTGAACCTGGGTTTCTGCCACTGTGAGGCAGCAGCGCCACCAGCTGTGTGCACTGGGCCACCCATGTTTTTGTCTGTCATCAATACGACACAGTTTCATTTCTTCCACTTTTTAGAGTCCTCATTGGTTACTTAAGATATTATTTTATCTGTTTCTTGAGTGAGATATTAATGCTTTTATTTTAATTTTAAATGCAAAGTCATTGTTAATTGAAGCAGTTGTGATCTGTGCTCAATAGTAGATGGGTGGCTTAGTGACAAATCTTGTAGCTCCACTGCCTCACAGCACAAAAGAACCATGTTCAATCCCAGCCTCTGTCTGAGTGGAGTTTCCACCTTCTTCCTGTGACTCAATGGGTTTCCACTGGTGCTCCAGTTTCCTTCCACATCCCAAAAAGACATAGGTTCACCTGCACCTCCTCCAACCTCATCTACTTCTCTACATCGGCGAGACCAAACGCAGGCTCGGCGATCGTTTCGCTCAACACCTTCGCTCAGTCCGCCTTAACCAACCTGATCTCCCAGTGGCTGAGCATTTCAACTCCCCCTCCCACTCCCAGTTTGACCTTTCTGTCATGGGCCTCCTCGAGTGTCATAGTGAGGCCCACTGCAAATTGGAGGAACAGCACCTCATATTTCGCTTGGGCAGCTTACAGTCCAGCGGTATGAACATTGACTTCTCTAACTTTAGATAGTTCCTCTGTCCCTCTCTTCCCCTCCCCCTTCCCAGTTCTCTCACTGTCTTCCTGTCTACACCTATATCCTTTCTTTGTCCCGCCCCCCTTGACGAAGGGTCTCGACCCGAAACGTCACCCATTCCTTCTCTCCAAGATGCTGCCTGACCTGCTGAGTTATTCCAGCATTTTGTGATACCTTCGATTTGTACCAGCATCTGCAGTTATTTTCGTACGTAAATTGCCGCGAGTAGAAATAAGCAACTGCAGATGCTGGTTTACAAAAAAGACACATAGTACTGGAGTAGTTCAGCGGGTCAGGCAGAATCTCTGGAGAACATAGATAGCCGACATTTCAGGTCAGGACCCTTCTTCCGACTGATCAAATTGCCCCTAGTACTTTGGTGAATGGTAGAATCTGGGGACAGTTGTGGGAATGTGGGGAGAATAAGACAGAATTAATGTGGAATTAGTGTAAGTGGATGGTAGATAATTGGCACAGATTCAGTGGGCCGAAGGGCTGTTTCTGTGCTGCATATCTCTATGACTACAATTCTGCTTACAACAAAAGCCTGCAAAACCTTTTACAGAAGTGCTCTCCAAGTTGAAGTTACAGGCTGAATTAGTAGCACATTTGGTTCTGTGGAAAGTTATTGGAGATTTGAGTGAAGTAACCAAGATTTAAGCTATAGAGCCAAGTGGGCTGCATTACCAGGATGAACACTTTCAGGTGAAGTCTTAACCCAAGCCACCTTCTGCTTTCTTGGATGAATATAAAAGATTACACACAATCATTACAAAAAAGTGCAGGTCATTTGCCCCAATCTCAATCATTCCAGCACCAATCATCATTTGTTGATTATATCCAACATTTGTTGAGTATAACCAGGACAGAGATTAATAGTTTTTTGGAAAGTGGTTGGAGGTGACCAATCATCCATATCTTATTGAAATGTCGAGCATGTGGGAAGGGACATCTGGCTTACTCCTACTTCACACTTTATTTGATATCTAGCAGAGACAATGATAGACCGAGTGGCCTCGGTCACTGATGTGATGTAACATTTAAGTAAACGCACACCAATGGTTATCCATATAGTTGCTGATGGAATAGTTTGGGGGAGAAATGTATTTCTCTTCATGCGTAAAGGCAGAGACATCTACAACAATCAGATACATTCACTGCAGTTGTCCGATTCACTCCATGAACTGTCAGCTGAACATGACCTTGGACAGGACCTTGAGCAGGACCACTTTGTAAATAAAGCAAGCTTGACAATTCTGATTTATCCACTTTTTCAAATCTTTTTTTAATTTAAGGTGTGAAATCTAACATTGGATTTCTAGAAAGGAGGACCTATTTTGCTTTCCACGTGCTGCATTGTGGATTAGAAATCCCATTTACTGTGGATGTCTGTCAGTTTTATGAGAAGATGCTCAGTCCCATAAAGCTGAATTTTATAATGCATTATATAATGCTTCAAGAAATTGTTCTTGCACATGTATATCATGTGGAAGCCTATGCTTTATTTTATTTATTTAGAAAAGCTTCTTAGTTTCAACAAAATTGCTGTAAAGTAGATTCTGTGTCAGATAAATTGTTTGATTTGTAACTGTTCACAGTCTTAAAATATGAGTTTTCATATTCCAAAGCACTTACTCAGGACCTGGTGTTTTTGTTAATTTTTTTCCTTCTCTTTCTCCACCTCTCTCTCCTTTTCCTTCTTCACATCCTTTCTTTTCCTTCCCTGTCTCATTCATTTTTCCTTCCTTCTTTTCCTTCCACTTCCTTCTCCTCCTCTTTCTCTTCTTTTCTACTTTTCCTTCTCTTTCCCCTTCTCCTCCTCCTTCTTCTCTGTCTTCCTTCCCTCAAGACCAAGGGTGACTCACTTCCATTATATTTTTTCATGGATTCGGAGATGGCCGATGTGACTGGGTGTGTGAGTCACAGACTCTTCCACAGAAAGGGCAGGAGCTGACTGATGGGGTTGATGTGCAATTGCTGAGGTGGTGCACTGCTCTGTTGTTTATAGATGAGTTTCTGTGTGCTCCCCACTGCTTTATCATGACGTACTTGAGACCATCTGAATGCACCTTCTCCACTTTGAAAAGTCACGGGCCAGTAAATTCCCAGGAATTTGTGGGAGCTTTAGCACCTGGAGTACTGTGTGCTGTTTTGGTCTCCAAATTTGAGGAAGGCCATTCTTGCTATTGAAGGAGTACAGCGTAGATTCACCAGGTCAATTCCCGAAATGGCGGGACTGTCGTATGTGGAAAGACTGGAGCGACAAGGCTTGTATACACTGGAATTTAGAAGGATGAGAGGAGATCTTATTGAAACATATAAGATTATTAAGGGATTGGACATGCTAGAGGCAGGAAACATGTTCCCAATGTCAGGGGAGTCCAGAACCAGGGGCAATAGTTTAAGAATAAGGGGTAGGCCATTTAGAATGGAGATGAGGAAAAACATTTTCACTCAGAGAGTTGTAAATCTGTGGAATTCTCTGCCTCAGAAGGCAGTGGGGGCCAATTCTCTGGATGCTTTCAAGAGAGAGATATATACTCTTAATGATAGTGGAGTCAGGGGGTATGGGGAGAGGGCAGGAATGTGGTACTAATTGTGAATGATCAGCCATGATCACGTTGAATGGTGGTGCTGGCTTGAAGGGCCGAATGGCCTACTCCTGCACCTATTGTCTATTGTCTAATGTCTTAAGAAATATCTGAGAATCCTTTTTTTTTTCTTCTCATAAGGTCAAAAGTAATAGGAGCAGAATTAGGCCATTTGGCCCATCAAGTCAACTCCACCATTCAATCATGGCTGATCTACAGTGCATTCAGAAAGTATTCAGACCCCTTCATTTTTCCACATTTTGTTATGTTACAGCCTTATTTTAAAATGGATTAAATTCTTTTTTTTTAATCATCAATCTACACAAAATACCCCATAATGAAAAAGCAAACACAGGCGTTTAGAATTTTTTACAAAATAATTATAAAGAAATAACTGAAATATCACATTTACATAAGTAATCAGATCTTTTACTATGATATTCAAAGTTGAGCTTTGGTTCATCCTGTTTCCATTGATTATCTTTGCAATGTTTCTACAACTTGATTGGAGTCCCCAGTGGTAAATTAAATCGATTGGACATGATTTGGAAAGGCACACACCTGTCTATATAAAGTCCCACAGTTGACAGTGCATGTCCGAGCAAAAACCAAGCCATGAAGACGAAGGAATTGTCCGTAGACCTCTGAGACAGGATTATGTCGAGACACAGAACTGGGGAAGGGTATAAAACAATTTCTGCAGCATTGCAGGTCACGAAGAACACAGTGGCCTCCAACAGGACAACGACCCTAAGCACACAGCCAAGACAACGCAGGAGTGGCTTTGTGACAAGTCTGTGAATGTACTTGAGTGGCCCAGCCAGAGCCCGGACTTGAACCCGATCGTACATCTCTGGAGGGACCTGAAAATAGCTGTGCATCAACACTCCCCATCCAACCTGACAGAGCTTGAGAGGATCTGCAGAGAAGAACGGGAGAAATTACCCAAATACAGGTGTGCCAAGCTTGTAGCGTCATACCCAAGAAGACTTGAGGCTGTAATCGCTGCCAAAGGTGCTTCAACAAAGTACTGAGTCTGAATACGTTTATAAATGTGATATTTCAGTTATTTCTGTTTAATTACTTTGCAAACATTTCTAAACACCTGTTTTCACTTTTTTTATTATGGAAAGTTTGCCACACCAAGCAGGTGCAAGGAGTTGCACTTTGGGAGGTCAATAGTCAATAGTCAATAGTCGTTTATTTGTCACATACACATAAATGTGTAGTGAAATGAAACATTACCCGCAGTTCAACAATAAGACCAATAAGAGTAATCAATAAAAATGCAATAACACATACAATCATAAACTAACACCAAACAAAAAGAAACATCCATCACAGTGAGTCTCCTCCAGTCCCCTCCTCACTGTGATGGAAGGCCAGAATGTCTTTTCTCTTCCCCTGCCGTTTTCCCCCGCGGTCAGGCTGTTGTCGTTGCCACGTCGGGGTGGTCGGGGCTCCCGACGTTGAGGCCCCCGCTGGGCGGAGAAAACCCCGCGGCCTATTACAGGCCGCGCCGAACGGTGAAAGGTCCGCGGCGGGCCGACCCAAGCCCCACGATTCGGGACGGGCGAACACGCTGTCGCTGCCGCTGCTGGAGCTCCCGATGTCGGCCCCCATCCAGGGGCCTGCGGGCTTCCGACATCCACGCGGCCCGCGCCGGAGCCTCCGGAGACGAGTCGCAGCCGCTCCCGCAGCATCCGAAGGCGGCCAGCGCCGCAGGTGGTGAGTCCGGGCCGCGGGCTCTGCGAACCAGAGCCCCAGGTGGTCCCAGGTGCATGGCCGGTGGTAGGCCGCAGCGGGAACGGAGACACGACACAGAAAAAAAAAGGTTGCGTCTCCGTTCGGGAGAGAGAATTTTACAGTTCCCGTTCCCTCCCCCCCCCCCCCCCCCCCAACATAACATACAAACACTACACCATATTAAAACTACAATTCATACAAAAACAACAAAAAACACAAAAGACAGACGGACTGCAGGCAAGCCGCAGCTGCGAGGGCAGCGCTGGCTCCTCCTCCTTAGGCGTAAGGGGAAAATATACAATTAATAGAATGATCCTAAACAGCATTGATGTACAGAAGGATCTTGAGATTGAAGCTCACTACTCCCTGAAGTGGCAACACAAGTAGATAGAATGGTAAAGAAAGCATCTGGTATGCTTGCTTTCAGAGGTTGAGGCATTGAATATAAAGTCAGCAAGTCATGATGCAGCTATATAAGACTTTGGCTGCATCTGGAGTATTACACACAGTTCGGGTTGCCCCATTATAGGAAGGATGTGGAGGCTTTGGAAAAGGTGCAGGGGTGGTTTACCAAAATGATGCCTGGATTAGAGGTATTAGCTACAGGGAGAGATTGGTTAGACTTGGATTCTTTACTGGAGTGCCAAAGGATACGGGGAGACCTGGTCGAAGAATATAAAATTAGGAAAGGCAGAGGAAGGGTAGACAATCGGAACCTTTTCCTGAAATGGAAAATCGAATACTAAAGGACACAGTTTTAATGTGAGAGGGACAGAATTGAATGGAGATGTGTAGGCAGTTTTTTCCCCACAGGGTGGTGAGTGCCTGGAAAGGGCTGTCACGGGTGGTGGCTGAGGCAGATATAATAGTTTAAGAGACTTTTGGAAAGGGATCTGGATATGCAGGAATAGAGAGATATTGGTGATGTGCAGGTAAAAAAGAGTTGTTTCATCATGTTAGGTGCTGACTTTGAGGCCCAAAGGGCCTTTTCTTGTGGTATCTTGCTTTATGTTCTATGTTCTATGTAAGTAATTGGATATTTGTGTTGTGGGAGGGGGGGATGGGGGTAGATTGGAGAGGGGGGGGGGGGTGGGGGAGTGGCAAGTAATTTCAGTGAAAGTGCTGGAGGAAGTGTAAATTAAGTTGTTTTTACATATTGTCATGTGGCAGAGAGGGGATCCATTTAGTCCTTTGAGTCTATGTCTAGTCTTCTTCTTCTTCTTCTTCTTCTTCTTCTTCTTCTTCTTCTTCTTCTTCTTCTTCTTCTTCTTCTTCTTCTTCTTCTTCTTCTTCTTCTTCTTCTTCTTCTTCTTCTTCTTCTTCTTCTTCTTCTTCTTCTTCTTCTTCTTCTTCTTCTCCTCCTCCTCCTCCTCCTCCTCCTCCTCCTCCTCCTCCTCCTCCTCCTCCTCCTCCTCCTCCTCCTCCTCCTCCTCCTCCTCCTCCTCCTCCTCCTCCTCCTCCTCCTCCTCCTCCTCCTCCTCCTCCTCCTCCTCCTCCTCCTCCTCCTCCTCCTCCTCCTCCTCCTCCTCCTCCTCCTCCTCCTCCTCCTCCTCCTCCTCCTCCTCCTCCTCCTCCTCCTCCTCCTCCTCCTCCTCCTCCTCCTCCTCCTCCTCCTCCTCCTCCTCCTCCTCCTCCTCCTCCTCCTCCTCCTCCTCTCCCTCCTCCCTCCCTCCTCTCTCCCTCCTCTCTCCCTCCTCTCCTCCCCCTCCTCCTTTGTACATCCATTAATAAATAATCTCAGGCCTGATCTTATGAAGAAGGCAATTTTATTGATGAAGCAGTTGAAATTGGTTCAATCCGAGGCAGTTTCATTTGGACGTTTAGGTGGGATATATTCTGACTTGTTTGACGTACAGTGCATCATAAATATACATATAAACCTACGACAACCTACGACGACACCTACGACAACCTACGACCACGCAGACGACAACCTACGACAACCAAAATCAACCTACGTCCCCCGGGACAAGCTAGGACAAGCTATAACCCTGTCGGCGACTACTGAAGACAACTGAAGACAATTCACATCATTTTGGCCTCCGGTTATGATGCCGGTACCAGTTGCCGGTAACGTTGTTTGACATAGGTAGACACCAATAGAATTCACCAAAGTTAGCACCGGCGACAACCTACTTCACCTGGCGACAACCTACGACAGTACCTATGTCAGGAGACGTCAAGCTATGCTCATTGGCATCAAATCCACTGTCGCAGAAACATTTTCAACATTCTAAAAATCCAGTGGCGGCCAGAGGACGCTACGGCTCTTTGGAGACTACTCACGACCATACAGGTGACACCCGGCAACCATGTGGCGACAGCCTAGCCGCCTGGTCGCCTAAAAATATAGCTTAAGTGGGACTGGGGTTTTAGACACTATGTCCTCGAGTCTTAGACACCCCACATCAAAACAAAAATCATTTTATTTATATATTATCCCTCTCAGGTCACCCCTCAGATTACTATACTCTGGGGAAAACAGATCCAGCCTATCCAATTTTTCCTTTTAACTGAAATGCTCACCTCCAAGCAACATCCTCTGAATCCTCTCTGCATCCTCTACAGCACAATTACACTTTTTCTATAATGTGGTGACCAGAACTGTACATAAAACCCATGTTTGATTGATATTTTAGAAAGAGGGAAAGTAGCAGTAGCAAGAGGAGGGGTAGGCAAGAACTAGCGAGCGATAGGTGGATACAGGTGGGTGGGGGGGGTGGTTGATTGCCCCAATAATATTATGATCACCCTCGGTCTCCTTCATTTTAGTAAAAGATATTCCAGCCTATCCAGGTCTCCTCTCCTTACAACTCAAGCCTAATGATTTGTAACAATGTCCCAACTCCTTTACTTAATGCAAGTAAACCACAAGGTTTATTTGTAACACAGCCCACCTGTGTCACCACTTCCAGGGAGTTACGTATTTGTACCCAAGATCTCTCTGTTCAGTAAGAGTTCTCAGGGGCCTGCCATTCACTGTATATGTCCTGGTATGGTTAACTTTCCAAACTCCATCACTTTGCATTGGTCTGAGTTAAATTCCATAATTCTGTAATGAAATTAAATTTAATTTGTCCACTTATCCAATTTGTCGTGAACACCTCCACTTTTGGGAAGGCAGGGATACCTGATATCTTGTTAACTTCAGCACTGTAGCCACACCACAAGGCAGAGGATTCATGAACATCAAATAGTTAGAGGAAGGGTCCCGCTGAATTACTCTAGCTTTTTGTGTCTATCTTTGGTTTAAACCACCATTTGCAGTTCCTTCTTACAAAAATAGTCAGAGGTGTTGGAAACTAAAGGCCCTGTCCCAGTTCGGCGATTTTTTACGCGACTACAGGCGATTAGGCTGTCGCCGCGCGGTCGCCGGCGTGTCACGGGCACGGTCGTGAGTAGTCTCCAAACGTAGCGTTTTTTTGGTTGGCACTGGATTTTGTGAACTTTTCGGCGACTGTTGGTTTGACGCCAATGAGCGTAGCTTGACGTCTCCTGACGTGGGCGCTGTCGTAGGTTGTCGCCAGGTTGTCGCCTGGTGAAGTAGGTTGTCGCTAGGTTGTCGCCAGGTGATTAAGGTTGTCGCCAGTGCTGCCTTCGGTGAATTCCAAGGGTGGACGTGATCTGATCATCTATCAGTGTAGTGTCCATAAATGATGTTAGGTTTTGTAGGTTTTTGCACTTGTATTCTGTTTAAAGTTTGAAGTTTATTTAAATTTACTGAAGTTTATTACAATATTTTTGCATGCACTGTTGTATGTTGTTATCAACCTTTTTAAAACATTTGTTTGTATATCAATAAAGGAAATTCTTGATATTTTGACGGAAAATTAATGTATGAAGTTATTGTATTTCAGAGTAGTTTCTCATGGCATCACTTTCAAATAGTCATGATGCAGAATGATTGGAAACCCTATTGTACACCCCCTTTTATAGGGAAAGTGGGTGAAACGTGAATTATCTTCAGTTGTCTTCAGTCTTCAGGGTCATAGCTTGTCGTAGCTTGTCGCGGCTGGACGTAGGTTGACTTCAGTTGTTATAGGTTGTCACCTCTGTAGTGGTAGGTTATCGTGGGTGCGGTCGTAGGTGGACATTCTACGTGACGATTGGTTCGCCGGTTTTCAGTAGCTTGCCGTAGCTTGACGTCGTTTAGGTGGTAGGTTGTTGCAGCTTGTCGTAGACATTGTCGTAGGGGTGGTCCAGTCACCGTTTTTTTGGCGACCTGCTATGACTCTGCCAGTCGCCAGCAGTCGCCTTAAAAAACGCCTAACTGGGTCAGGGCCTAAAGGCTCCATTCTTGGTCTGCCTATGACCTTCTGACATCTTGTGTTAACATAGCCCTTCAGCACTATTTCCAAACAGTTACACATTTCTATCTACTAATGGCCAGAGACATTTAGACATAGTCATTTTTTAAAGTTTAAAAATTAAAAATATGAATGAAAGTTTAAAAAAATATCATTTAAAATCCCCATTCAACTTATATAGGTTAATTAAAGGCATTAACATTAATTAAAATAGAGTAGAGAGAAAACAACCACTTGCACTCTCTAATTTATTCAATGAAAGTCGGTGACCTCATTCAACAAATGGGCCCAGTTATGGGTAGCATAAATCTTTGGGAATATAAAGGAAGTGTACCCAACTATTAACACGGTCAGTTCAGAAAATACCATTATACTGTCACCTCCAGTGTATTTAGTATTCTGCCTGCATCAAACACAGAAATCCAGAATGTGTTGATATGCACTCTCTCAGTAAGATCTTTCTTTAATTATAAATAGTCAATTTCTGGTAAATACAGCCAGAACGAGAAAGTGCACATGCAAAGGGAAAAGTTTTGTATTTATATTTTACCTTTTTACATCAAGATGTCCCAAATTGCTTTGATTAAAAGATTAATATTAGCCAATATGCTGAGGATAATTCCCTTGCATTTATTTAATGTAATGCTATTGGGTATTTTACAACAATTTTATAGGATACTAGACCAAGTGGACCTGTTGGGCCCAAACCACTCCTGCATTGGTGCAGCACCCTCTCCTCCCCCACACCCTCCTCCCCCAATCACCCCCTTCTCCCTCCTTCCTCCCCCTCCCTCCCCTCCCCCTCCTCCACCCCCTCCCTCCCCCACCTCCCCCCCTCCCTCCCCTCCATCCCCTCCCCTCCCTCCCCCACCCCCTCCCTCCCCTCCCCCTTCCCTCCCCCCCTCCCTCCACCCTCCTTTCCCCCTTCCTCCCCCCCTCCCCCCTCCCTCCTCCTCCCTTTTGAACTTTAAAATGTGAATAACTTTAAAAATATAACACCGATTTCAATGAGACCTCTTCCATTGGACCATGGGACGATGGTAAAGTGGGCCAGAAATTGTTGTGCTAACTTGTTCCATTTTGGCTGTAGTTCAGGAACAAGCGAACAAACTAGAGTTTTAGTATTTAGATTTAAGGCCTCACAATGATATCTCGTCTGAAAATGGCATCTGTAACATTGCAGCACCAACTTAGTATGACAGTGAGGGTACCAGATCATTGTTTGAGGTAGGAATTGATCCTACAGCCTTCTCACTGAATGTGAGGTAGTTCTGTGTGGTTCACCTTCTATTTCAAGATTTAGTTGATACATCAAGAAAGTCGAGAGGCTTTAATTGTCATATGCACCACGGCAGGAACAATGGAATTCTTACTTGTGCAGCATTACAGGCACAAAACACAACAAATAATTATACAATCAATTATGTTATTCCAGGTAAACTAGACCAATAATAGCACAAGCCAAAATATGTTGTGCCACCATAGTAGTGGAAAGTCCATACTAGTTTTAAGTAGGGTATTTGTTAGGGTTGTGCTCAGTAGTTCAAGAGCCTGATTGTGAGCAATTTTGGGCATCATATCTGAGGAAGGATGTGCTGGCACTGGGGAGGGTCCAGAGGAGGTTTACAAGAATGATCCCAGGAATGAGTAGGTTAACCTATGATGAGCGTTTGTCGGCACTGGGCCTGTACTCGCTGGAGTTTAGAAGAATGAGGAGGGGCCTCATTGAAACATATAGAATAATGAAAGGCTTGGGTAGAGTGGATGTGGAGAGGATGTTTCCACTAGTGGGAGAGTCTAGGACTAGAGGTCATAACCTCAGAATTAAAGGACGTTCTTTTAGGAAGGAGATGAAGAGAAATTTCTTTAGTCAGAGAGTGGTGAATCTGTGGAATTCGTAGCCACAGAAGACTGTGGAGGCCAAGTCAGTGGTTATTTTTAAGGCAGAGATAGATAGATTCTTGATTAGTACAGGTGTCAGAGGTTATGAGGAGAAGACACGAGAATGGGGTTAGGAGGGAGAGATAGATCAGCCACAGATCAGCCATTGAATGGCGGAGTAGACTTGATGGGCCAAATAGCCTAATTCTACTCCTATCCCTTATGACCTTATGATGATTAATGGGAAGATTATATTCTTGTATTTGGAGGCAAAGTTTCTCACGCTCCTGGAACTACTCAGCAACGGTAGCAACAAGATGAAAACATGGTCAGAGTGGTGTGTGCGTCTGATGATATTAGCTTTGATGATATTTTAGGGCCTGTCCCACTTAGGCGATTTTAAGGTGATTGCCGGCGACTAGGCTGTCGCTGACGGTTCGCTGGGGTGTCGCGGGCATGATCGTGAGGAGTCTTCAAAGAATCGTAGTGGATCTCGGCGCATCGCTGAGAAATCAACCGGATTGTAATTTCTCGGCGACAGCTGGCTTGTCGCCAGGTATCGTTGCTTATTGCGGGAGCTGTCGCAAGCTGTCCCCAGATTTGCTGGATTGTCGCAGATGCATTTAGAAGCATGTAATATAAATTAAGTAAAGTCATTTGAAGATACTATAAAATACTTGTGTTTAACCAATTTATTTACCATCAGGACATTTGACAGGTAGATTGGATGCAACAGATTGACGGGCAGGTAAGCATAGGAATTTCACGATGTTTATGGCCATCAGCGATTACTTTTAAAGTAGTCTCCCAACCCAGATTTGCAACCCAGAAACCAGACATTTTCAAAGAATGTCCACACGCCGCACAAAAATCAATTTAACCACGTTTAACATTAAATTTCTTAATACTGCTATTAGTAAACTGGAAGTCAATCCAGTTCATGCCTTGTTACCGTGAAGCTTGGTTTTCAAGTAACCCGGGCAAGATTTTATATTTCAAAACTCTCAAGTAACTACAGACTTGTCAGTGATTTCAGCAAAGATTAGGACGCCGAAGAAGCATTGATAAGCGTGGGAATTTTGCGATGTTTCCGAAGACGGTGTAATCTCGACCTGACTCGGCATTGTCGTGGTCATTGTCGTAGGGTAAAAGAAAATTTTGGCGATCTGCTACGACTTTGACAGTCGCCGGCAGTCGCCTAAAAAATCGTCTAAGTGGGACAGGGCCTTTAATGATATCAATCCAATTGACATCAACACAGATGGTAGGCACATGAATCAGTGGTTGCATTGTCAAGTCTTGGTTGCAATGTGTAATATTTACAAAATGCATTGGAGTTACTCACCTTGGCACACAAATCCATGATCTTGACTACCAAACATGGCGTTTGGAACTCCATTATGATCACTCAAAATCATGCCATCTTGACTTGGAAATATATTGTGGTTACTTAATCACTCATCACTAAGCCTAGATCCTGGCACTCCCCACACAACAAAACTACTCGAGCACCTTGGAGAGCAGGATTCCAACAGTTCAAGAAATGCTCAAGGGCATTTAGAGTTGTGCAATAAATACTGGCTTTACCAGAAATGCCCACAACCCATAGAATGATGAAAAATTCAATCCTTTTACCACCAGGGAGATTCCATCTTTTTTTGATCACTAAGATTCTCAGTGCCTTTAGCTGGCATCCTTCTAAATCAGGCAGCTTGGGAGAAATAGTAGTAGCTTGAGAAGAGAGGCAGGATGGAAAGAAGTTAATAGAGAGGCAATATAAAAACAAGCAATATATAAAGAGAAAGAGAGACTTAACAGCCAGAATGAGAGATGGAAGAGGAATGGAGACATTGGATGAAATCTATATGCCAATGAAAAGGGAAGAAAGAGACAGTTAAATTCTGGGTCAAGATTCCCACGTCCTAATAATGAACAAAAACTTGCACGAAGATTAGTATTCTCTTTGTAAATTGGCACTCACGTACAGAAAAATAATATCTTGTAGGAGAAAGCTATTCATTGAACCCAGGTTTTATATATTTCTGTCCCCAGGCCAGTTTCTCCACGGAAATATCTACTGTTCATTAGTTATTCTTGTTATGTTCTCCGTGTATTTGGTATTTCAAGGAATAAGTCAAGTACCAAAAAAAAAAACCAGTTGAAGCTGGAAGAGTGCTGTTTCATTTACATGAGCTTTAATGTCAGAAACATTCAATCAACTTGGCATCTGATGAGGAAAAAATACAATGAAGCAATCATTGAGCAGGATAGTAATGTTTTCACTAGAGTCCAGCAGGATAGAGCTGGTTAAAAGATACAGCGGGATACAGATCATGAGCTGATATGGGCGGAGAAAGTGCAGAAGGAGTTTAACCTGGGAAAGTTTGAGATGTTGCACATTGGGTGGCCAAAATTAAGGAAAAAGTGTGCAGTTAATGACATGAGCATCGTGATGAGCAGGACTGCAACATTTCAAGAAATTCTCGAGGGCATTTAATAGAGGATATTAGCTATAAGGAACGGTTGGGTAAACTTGAATTGTTGTCTCCGATGCGTTGGGTGTAACAGGATGCAGTTGTGCATTATATTTGTTGATCATGATAAAAATTCCAGAAGGGTATTGACAGGAAGGATGTGAAGAGGATGCTTCCTCTTGGAGGAGCATCTAAAATGAGGGCTACCAGCTGAAGAATAGAGGTCTTCTCAATCAGATTCAGAATTCTTTGGAACACTCTTCCTCAAAAGACTGTGGATGCAGAGGCTTTGAATATTTTCAAGGCCGAGGGAGATAGATTCTTGATAAGTAAAGATTACCAAAGATACGCAGGAATGTGAAGTTGAGATTATAATCAGATGAACCATGATCTTATTGATTGGCAGAGTAGGCTTGAGGGTGCGAAGGGGCCTATTCCTGCTCCTAACTGGCATTTTTACATTACTTATTAGTGTTTATTATCTCATGGTTTGGTTAGCTGCACACCCATCTAGCATTTAGCTTTATGATCCAGCATGTCATACTGAGGAACTGATCGTTTTATGCAGTTAGTGATTATGGTGTATAAATCTTTATATTAATGGGTGTTACTTGTTCTAAGCATACATTATTAAATGACTTTTATCTCTTCTGTAATTAATGTATATCATACAATTAGGAACTACTGATGTACTTCATAAACCAAGATGCCGTCATTTATCTGATTCTTTGACTCGAAAATGAAGAGAAATTGACACATAGGCTGGATTGTGTTCTCAATCAACTGGTGATTCGAAAGGGCCTGCAGGCTGGTACTGTAATATGAATTAGTATTTAGGGGACACTTGCACCTGTACACTGCAACATGGAAGGACGGAATATGTTGGTCATGTACAGGGTGCATCTGATGTCCTGCTACAATGCCGGATATGGAGGGTAGAGGCAGATGGCTTGGATCTCCGATTGAAGCTCAGACATGAACCACCCTGCATTTAGCCAGCAAAATGGAGTAATTGGAAATGTGTAAACAGATGGTCATTATATTGGCTTATCTGGATGGAGCCTCAGAGTGGGAATGTACATGAACATTACACCCCTTCTGCCAGTCCACTATGAAAGTGGGTGTGTGTGAACATCAAAAAAAAAACGCAGAAAATCTTAAATAAAACCAGATATTGCTTTTTTATTGATCTTCTTGGTCATATGATAATAAAACACTCTTGACTCTCTTGAAACACACAGCCTGTCAGGCAGCATCTGTGGGACGAGAAATGGTTAATGTTTCAGCTTGAGGACTCTTGATCAGAATTGGGAAGGAGAGAAAAGAAGTTGGGGTTAATCTGCATGGAGGATGGGAGAGGAGTGATAGAGTAAGACACATCTGACAAGATGAGGGCAGTGTCACTGTGGTGATAGGGTGTTGATAAGGCCATCTGGTTGATAGCTTGATAAGCACAGTTCAATGGAAAAGATCATGAGCAAAGCTACATGAAAAAGCTGTGAAATGCAATGCTGCAGGAAACGCCCAGTAAGGTCAGGCTGAACTCGCGGAGACAGGGAAACTGGGTCAATATCACAGATGGATGATTTACATTAGAACTGGCTAGATCATCCACAGAGCTACATGGAGTTGTTGAATTTGAAGGCTACAGCATGCCCAGAGAGAAGATAACGTGCTGTTCCTCAAGCTGTACTGAGGCTCATTACAGCAGTGCATGGTGCCACAGATTGACAACTCAGAATGGGAATGGGATGGAGAAATAAAGTGACAACCTGAAGTGGTTGAACTTGATATTGATTCCCAATGGCTGACTCGCCCATACAGAAGATGAGGTGCTGTTCCTTGGGCTAGTTAATATGCAGGGCTCAGTGGACAATCATTGTGATTGTTATGTGGAGAGGAAATTCAGGCCCTGTGTTCATCTTACTCCTTGTGGATGATTGGAAAATAGGCAATTAGAAACCTCCCAACAATTTTTTAAGCAATAAATACCTAAAATTAAAATGGAGGAAAAGCAAGACCATGCTTCCAAATTGCTAAGACTCTGTAAAGTCAGGTATTAACGATGAGGTAGCCAAAATTATTCAGCTTTCGAAGCAATCAGAAAATAAGCTGGATCATTTCCAGTTCACTACTTTTCAATGCATTTAAGGTCAGACAAGCCCTTTGATCCACTTTCCCATTTTGATTCATTCTTGATGGATTGGCATTGTAACTCTATCTGCCCACCTTTAGTGCTTCTGTTCAGAATCAGTTCGGCTTTGTTATTTTTAATTGACTACTCCAAGCGTCGATAGCTTTGCAGAGGGAGAGAGAGAGTTCTAGATTCCAGATATCCTTTGCAAATAAAATCCTATTGACATCATTGTTTATTCCATATTCAAAAATCCCTCCTCCAGCGGAAATACTTTTGTTCAGCTACTTTAGCAAATGAGATATATATATGGGGAAGAAAGGAATAAATGGATATATAAAGAGTGCTGTAGAGAGCGGTAGAAGCACTGTTGCCGACAGCATTTAAGAAGTGTCTAGACAGGCACTCAGATTACCTAGGCATCCATGGCTAGAGGCCAAGTACTGGATGTGTTCCCACTAGTTGGCATAGATGTGATGGGTTGAATTAACAGTTTCCATGCAGTATGACTCTACAACGTAACACTTGTGTGGATCATAAATGCCACGCTTAACCTGTTGTGTCCAAGAGGCTGCGAAGTGAATAAAAATAAATTCGCTCAGAAACCTCAGAAAGGGATGATAATTGAAATGCTCATTTGGGAAGTAAAGCTGTTTTGGGCCAAGACATAGAAGGCTATGAAACCAGCATTGATAAATAACATTACTATAGATAGGTTCTTGATGGTCAGACTGAACACGGTGGACTGAAGTATCACTTTCTGTGCAGGATGACCCCTGCACTCTTACACAGATAGCGATAGGTTTGACAGATTCACACTTCCATTCAGTGAAAGAATTGGCTACCTCCATAAAGAAGCCAGGTTTCTCAATAATTACATAGAAACAAAAAAACTGCAGAAGGGTCCATGTAAAGAAGGGTCATGCCCCCAAACGTCAACTATTGAGGCTATATAAGACCGCATTTGGAATATTTGGAACATTTGGAGAGTCTAGAACCAGAGGTCTTCTTCTTCTTGCGTTTGAGGCAGCAGAAGTTATGAAGTTGCTTCTGCTTCTGCTTCTCTGTTTGTTGTCGTTCACCTGACTGAGGTCAGTTGGCCTCAGTTGACCTCGACCACGTGGAGGTCGACAACATGAGCCCCACCGGAGGTCATAGCCTCAGAATTAAAGGACGTTCTTTTAGGAAGGAGATGAGGAGCAATTTCTTTAGTCAGAGGGTGGTGAATCTGTGGAATTATTTGTCACAGAAGGCTGTGGAGGCCAAGTCAGCGAATATTTTTTTTTAAGGCAGAGATTGATAGATTCTTGATTAGTACAGGTGTCAGAGGTTTGGGGAGAAGGCAGGAGAATAGGGTTAGGAGAGATAGATCAGCCATGATTGAATAGCGGAGTAGACTTAAAGGGCCAAATGGCCTAATTCTACTCCTATCACTTTTGACTTATGACCTTATGACCTATTGATGTCCTCCAGAGATGCTGCCTGACCCGTTGAGTTATTCCAGCATTTTGTGTCCTTTTTTCTCCATAAATACACTGGGTCACTGTAGCTGGGTAACCTGGACACTGGTGGCAGGAGTGGTTCAGTTGTTAACCACAACGCTAACTTGTGGGCACTCTGCTAACATCTTCTGAAGCCTCTGACAATTGAAGTGTTGAGCACCATTAGATCAACCTTACCTGAAAGGCCTCCCCCTAATTTTAAATTGGCAGAAAAAGTTTGCAGAGGTGTTGAAGTTGTGGATTAGGTGGAATAGTGAGGGCTAGAGCGAATGTCAAGTTTCTGTGAGCAATGAGTTTGGGATCTGTAAACGGTGGTTTAGTTTAGTTCTGTTTAGAGATACAGCATGGAAACAGGCCCTTTGGCCCACCGAGTCCGTGCCTACCAATGATCACCCGAGAACTAGTTCTATCATACACACTAGGGACAATTTACAGAACCCAATTAACCTACGAACCTGCACGTCTTTGGAATGTGGGAGGAAACCGGAGCACCCAGAAAAAAACCATGCAGTCACAGGGAGAACGTACAAACTGCGTACAGTCGCCACCCATAGTCAGGAACTAACCTGAGCCTCTGGCACAGTAAGGCAGCAACTCTACTTCTGGATCACTATGCCACCTTTGGTTCTTTGGTGGAAGAGGGTTTAGGTGGTTGGATGGGGGTTTGGGGAGTGGTCAGATTGAGCGATTGTGTCCTGGTTCCGATGAGGTAATAAAGGCTGAGGTTGAGGTGTTGGTTGGGAAATGGAATTCAGCAGCTCCAGAGTTAGAAGTTGATGGTTGTCATAGGAGAGTGAGGATAGTCAGCTTGTTATAAGGGGTGGCTTTGAGGAATGGCAACACTGTGGATCAAGGTGTGTGTGTGTGTGTGTGTGTGTGTGTGTGTGTGTGTGTGCGCACGAGTGTGTGTGTGTGTGCACGCGAGTGCGTGTGTGCGCGTGTGCACGTGTCCACTTGTGTAGGGAGTCACATGCAAAGTGGAGGATAATGCTATAAGCCCCAAGGAGCGACAATAGTTAAATAACTTAAAGGAAACTAAACTGGGATGGGTTCCCAACAGTTAGCTGGGATCTGCTTCAAGAGGTCTCCTTTAGCTCATGCCAGAAGGTGCTATAGAAGCCCAATGGAGTGTGGGAACCCAATGATGTGCTGGCCTCTAAACTACTTAACCTGGTTTCTCACCACATTGCCCTGAGCAATCCCCACACCGGCAATTATCTCCCCAGAAAATGGTGATTTGCACAAGTACAATTCACAGCAAGGAGTGCCTGGTTTAATTTCCAGAGTGACACCATCCAAAGAGACTCCTATGCTCCCTAGTTTATATTATTTTTCACAGTCACAATAATGAAAAGAGCAAAGAAATGATAAAATGTCCACATGGGGATGCTTTGTGAAAGTACTTAATTAAATACATTTTGAAGACAAAAAATAATAAATATTGTAAAAGAGGGATTAGAATCATAGTTATACAGCACAGAAACAGGCCATTTTCCCCATCTGGTTCTGCTGATCAAGGTGTCTTCCTGTGTTAGTCCCATGAGCCTGAGTTTGGCCCACATCCTTCTGAACCTTTTCAATCCATGCACCGCCCAAATGTCTTTTAAATACTGTAAATGTACCCGGCTCTACTATCTCCTCTGGCAGCTCTTTCCATGTACCCACTACCTTCGGTTTAGGATTGCACTAGGCATAATGAACCATGATAAACCACCGTCTGTATTTACAATTGCAATGGTTCCATGATCGTTCATTACAATACCAGGTCCATTCCTGCATCACACCCTAGAGGTCACACCCTGCATCACACATTAGAAGAACAAATATGACAGGAGATTGCAGACTGCTGCAGGTCAAATAAGGTTGGTGTAGTAGAGGATTTTAACTTTTCCAACAAAGACTGGGTGAATCATAGTGTGAAGTGTTTAAATGGGGTACAATTCCTCAAATGTGTGCAGGAGAGTTTTCTTCAGTAGTATGTAGAGGCCCCCACACTTGAGAGGGCAGCAGTGGATCTAGTATTGGGAAATTGGGAAGGGCGTTAATTAAGTGTTTGTGGAGGACCCTTTTAGGACCAGTGACCACAGTTCGATTAGGTTTAAGATTGTTATGGATAGGGACAGGGAGGGTCCATGTGTTAAAATGCTCAACCAGGGTAAGGCCAACTTTGAGGGTATGAGAGAAGGTCTCGCTCTAGTTGACTAGAGCAGGTTATTTGAGGGGAAAGGAACATCAGCCAAGTGGGATGTATTTAAAAGTGTGCTGACGAAAACTCAGGATATGTACGTCCCCGTTAGAATGAAGGGCAAAGCAGGCAAATGTAAGGAAGCTTGGCTGATGAGGGAAATTGAGGCATTGATCAAAAACAAGAAGGCTGCATGAGAAAGGTATCAGACAGATCAAGTGCATCCCTGGAGGAGTTTTGGGAACTAAGGAGTAAACTGAAAAAGGAGATCAGAAGGGCCAAAAGGGGCCATGAGATAGCTCTGGCGGGTAGCATTATGGCCAATCCCAAAAGATTTTATAAATACACAAGGGGGAAAAGAGTAACTAGAGAGAGAGTGGGACCAATCAGGAATCAAAGCGGTCACCTCTGTGTGGAGCCACAGGAGATGGGCAAGGTCCTCAATGAGTATTTCTCCTCTGTATTTACTGAGGAGAAAGACAGTAGGACGGAGGAACTTGGGGCAGTCAATGGAATTGTATTGAGGGCAGTCAGTGTTCATGTCAAAGAAGTACTGAAGGTAGTGTCGCATATGAAGGTAGACAAATCTCCAGGGCCAGATCAGATATATCTGAGGACATTGCGGGAAACTAGAGAGGAAATTGCGGGAGCCCTGGTTGAAATTTACGAGTCGTCCTTAAATACAGGAGAGGTGCCAGAAGACTGGAGGGTGGCAAATGTTGTGTCTCTTTTCAAGAAGCGCTGCAGGGAAAATGTTGGGATCTATAGGCCGGTGAGCTTAACGGCTGTAGTTGGAAAGTTACTAGAGAGTATTCTGAGGGATAGGTTATACAGGCATTTGGATGGGCAAGGGCTGATTAAGGATAGTCAGCATGGTTTTGTACGTGGGAGGTCGTGTCTCACAAATCTGATTGATTTTTTTGAAGACGGGACCAAAAAGGTCGATGAGGGCAGAGCTATAGATGTTGTGTACATGGATTTCAGTAAGGCGTTCGACAAATTTCTGCATGGTAGGCTGCTCTGGAAGGTCAGATTGCATGGGATCCAAGGAGAGATAGCTGAATGGATAGCAAATTGGCTCCATGGAAGGAAGCAGAGGGTTATGATGGAAGGTTGCTTCTCAGACTGGAGGCCTGTCAAGCAACCTGTGACTAGTTTTGTGCCTCAAGGTTCAGTGTTGGGCCCGTTACTCTTTGTCATCGACATCAATGATTTGGATGAGAACATACAGGGCAAGATTAGCAAGTTTGCTGATGATACAAAAGTGAGTGGTTTTGCAGACAGTGAGAATGGTTGTGAAAGATTGCAGCAGGATCTGAATCGATTGGCCAGGTGGTCGGAGGAATGGCTGATGTGATTTAATACAGAGAAGTGTGAGGTGTTGCTTTTTGGGACGTCGAACAAGGACAGGACGTACACGCTAAATGGTAGGCCTCTGGGTAGTGTTGTGTAGCAGAGGAATCTAGGAGTACAGGTGCATGGTTCCTTGAAAGTCAAGTCGCAAGTAAATAAGGTGGTCAAAAAGGCTTTTGGCACTTTGGCATTCATCAGTCAGATTATTGAGTATAGATGTTGGGAGGTCGTATTGCAGTTGTATAAGATGTTGGTGAAACCACATTTGGAATATTGTGTTCAATTCTGAACACCATGTTATAGGAAAGATAGTGTCAAGCTTGAAAGGGTTCAGAAATGATTTGCGAGGATGTTGCTATAGGGAGAAGTTGAGTAGGCTGGGTCTCTATTCCATGGAGCGCAGGGGGATGAGGGTGGATCTTATAGAGGTGTTCAAAATCATGAGAGGATAGATCGGGTAGATGCACAGAGTTTCTTGCCCAGAGTAGGGGAATCGAGGACCAGAGGACATAGGTTCAAGGTGAATTGGAAAAAAATTAATAGGAATCCGAGGGGTAATTTTTTCACACAAAGGGTGGTGGGTTTATGGAACAAGCTGACAGAGGAGGTGGTTGACGCTGGGACTATCCCATTATTTAAAAAACAGACAGGCACATGGATAGGACAGGTTTGGAGAGATATGGACCAAGTGCAGGCAAGTGGGACTAGTATACCTGGGACGGTGTTGGCCGGTGTGGGCAAGTTGGGCCGAAGGGCCTGTTTCCACACTGTATCGCTCTATGACTTTATGACTCTATGACACCCCAGGTTTCATGGTCTGTAAAACAGCCTGTGATGTTTCAAGATGCATTTTCTCCGGTATCTTTCAGACCTTACATTATGGTGCATTATTCTGGGAGGTGACATGCCATTTGCCATTAACCTACAATTTTGATCAAAATGACTGCTGTCAAAAGAATTTGAAAAAATGCAACAACTCATTTAAAAAAACATCCATCAGTGAATTACAGGCAGAAATCTAATCTCAGAATTCAGGTATTTGAGCTCTCTACTTGCTTTCTGTAACATAATTTGAAGCCCTCTGTTAGATTAGTTGCTTGTTATCCTAGCCAGCAGGCAGAATTCTCTCCATTCAATGTTATACAGTCAAGGCTCCATCAATACAAAACAGAATAATTGTTTTCCTTGCACATCGATGTAATGACTGGAATATTCAGTAAAATGCCAGTGCAGAATTTTATAAAACAAATTAATTGTGTCACAAAGTCATGTCCTTCTCGGACTTAAACCTGCAGAATGGCACAATGGTGTTCAATCAGGAAGAGAAGAGATTAGCTACAGGGAGGAAGAAAAAACATTTCCTAACATGATTGGTTCTGGAGTTATTTTGCAGCAGTGATCGAAAACATGAAATGCAGCTTTTTAATCTTTAGTCCGTCAACTTTTCACCCACTGCCCCTCTGTGTAACCAATCAGCGAGCTGGCATTTTGGAATTGCTTGAGCTGTGCAGCTATACAGAAATACACACATGCACTTTCTGGAAAATCTTCAAAAACTAATCTGTTTGGAATGTCATGTCAGCAGCTCTCCCTTCTGTGAAAAAGATATAACGCTTATCTAACAGTAACCAGAACTAAACAATTTGCTGCCAATTTGCCAACGATATACATTTCAGATGGAACCTATCCATTATTTGTAAAATAGCCGCTGTGTATGATTTCTGTGTACATTGCATCCATTTCGATAGATTTTTGTTTGGTTAAGGAAGCACGTGGATAAAGGAATAGAGCTACATATCAGCCATCATTCAATAAAATGGTAGACCAAGCTTAAAATAGTTGAATGGCCAACTTCTGTTCTCATAATCCACGACGCCATTTATCGCATCAGGCCTTGCTGATTCAGACCAGAAAACAACTGCTTGTGGGTCAGGCAGCATCTGTGGAAGGAAATGGGAAGACATTGTTTCAGGTTGGGACCCTTCTTCAAACTGATGGAGTGAAGGGGAGAAAGTTGGTTGAAAGAGGTGCAGGTAAGAGATGGGATAAGAGCAGACAAGTGATAGGTGGATCCTGGTAAGTAGGTTAGTCAGATGGTGGAGCGAAGGGTGGAGATATTAACCAAAGTTGAAGATGAAAAGTGCAGAAGTCAAAAGCCTTGGTCTCTGTAAATTGCCCCTCATGTGTAGGGAGTGGATTTGAAAGTGGAAGCAATGTGAATGGGTGATCAATGGTCAGTGTGTACTCACTAGGCTGAAGGATCTGTTTCCATGCTGCATGTCCAAAACTGAACTACAAGGCTGTAGATGTTGGAATCTAATAAGAAGGGAATGTGAAATGTGAAATGTAGAACTAGTGGCAATGACAGTGGATAGTAAGGAAGAGGTTAAGGGGGGGAGAGAAAAAAAAGAGGGTCCTAGAGTAGGGCAGGTGGGTTTTGAGCAGATGGAGCAGATGAAGGAAGGGAAAGGATCTTTATGATGGGGAAGGGGAGTGGAGGAAAGGTGCATGGAGGCAGAAGCTGGGTAGATAAGGGTAGATGGGGAGGTTGTTCTGCTGGGAGGGTTGTGAGAGCAGAACTATGGGAAATGGAGGAGACACAGGTGAGTACTCCATCCACAAACCTGGAGGGAATCCAATTTTATGTTAAAAAGAGTGCATCTCAGATATCCTGCGGTGGAAATCCTTATCCTGAAAACAGATGCGGCAGAGAAAGCAAAACTGCGGGAAAGATATGTTGTTCTTGCAAAAGATCGGGTGAAAGGAGGTGTTGTCGAGGTACCTGCAGGTGTCGGTGGGTTTCTGGTAGATTATCAGTGAATAATTGGTCTCCCTAAATGGAGACAGAAAGATCAAGAAGGAGGAGAGAGGTGTCAGATATGATCTGTGAACTTGCAGGAAGGGTTGAAGTTGGTGATGAAGTTGATGGTATACATATAGAAAGGTTTGGATGGATATGGGCTAACCACATGGGAGTTGCTTACATGGGGCATCTTGGATGAGTTGCACCATTGAGTCTGTTTCTGTGCTCTATAACAATGGGTTTATCGGGACAATTCAGCTTGTGGATTTTAGGCAGGAGATAGAAATGGTCATTGCAGGTTGCTGTGGAGGGGAGATCACTCGAAGTGATGAGCTCTGTGATGGATGATGTCGGCGCATGGTGACTTGGTGTGGGCTCTTCCCAGAGAAGGATCAACACTCATCCAATACAATCGCTGTACCCGATTCTGAGCCTGGTCTGGATGGAGTCCCTGACCGTATCCTCAGGACCTGTGCAGATCAGCTGGCAAAGATATTCACAGTCCTCTTTAACTTCACACTATAACATCACAAGGTCCCATCTACTTCAAGAAAACCACTATCATCCTTTGCCAAAGAAAAGTAAGGTAGCGTGTCTAAATGACTATCATCCAGTGGCCCTGACAACCATCATCATGAAGTTCTTCGAGAGATTGGCGATGGCGCACATTAACTCCAACCTCTCAGCTAGCCTTGGTCCATCGCAGGATGCTAACCATCGCAACAGGTCCTCAACAGACGCCATCTCCCTGGCCCTAAACTCATCTCTGGAATACCTAAACAACAAGGACTCCTATTTATCAACTGTAGTTCTGCTTTCAACACCATAATCCCGTCCAAACTCATCTCCAAACTCATGTAGTCCAATCCACCACACAGACTTGATGTCCCTCCATCTAAACTTCATGCTGCCTCGGAAAAGCAGCTAACATAAACAAAGACTTGTCCCACCCTTGTCATTCCTTCTTCTCCCCGCTCCCAATGGGCAGAAGATATAGAAGTTTGAAAGAACATCCTGTGAGACTGAGGAAGCTTCATCCTCTCTGTTATCAGGCTTCTGAATGCAGCGAAGGCACTGCCAAATTCAGTTCTACCTCATTGTGGACATTGAACTTTGTCTCTTAAACTGATGTTCTACAATGCTGAGATCTATATTCTGCACTGTATTTTCCCCTTTTCTCTCTCTATTGTACTTGAGTTTGATCTAATTGTATATATGTACAGTATTATTTGATCTGATTGGATTGCATGCAAAACAAAGTTTTTCTCTGCATCTTGGTACAAGAACTGACGACAAGGTAGAGGTCAAACAGCCACAGTGAGGATGACTAGGCAGCAATTTTGTCCTTCACCAGAGGTTTGCAGGTTCAAAACCCACTCCAGAAATCTGAGCCCAAAATGTCAGCAGAATAACAATGCAGTACTGAAGATGAGTTATACTTTTGGGGTGCTACATCTTTTGTGCTACATTCGTCTGTTGTGTTACATCTAAGGTTACATTGATTCTAGAGCATAGAGACATGCCATTCAGTGCAAGTAATAACACGGTGGCACAGCGGTAGAGTTGCTGCCTTACAGCGCTTACAGCGCTTACAGCGCTTACAGCGCCAGCGACTTTGGTTCAATCCTGACAGGGGGCGCTGTCCATACAGAGTTTGTACTTTCTCCCCGTGACCACATGGGTTTTCTCCGAGATATTCAGTTTCTTCCCACACTCCAAAGATGTACAGGTTAGTAAGTTAATTGGCTTGCTATAAATGCTTTAAAAAAATTGTCCCTAGTGCGTGTAGGATAGTGTTAATATGTGGGGTTTGGTGGTCAGTGTGGACTCAGTGGGCCGAAGGGCCGGTATCCGCGCTGTACCTCTAAATCTAAAACTAAAACTGAAACTAAAAGTCTATGTTGCCAAGATCCCTGTCTCTTCTCATCTAAATCTCCCCGTCTGAACCAGTTCTATATTTGTACCACTCAGTGGGTAGTAAAGTTTTCTCTGAATTCCCCAATAGATTTCTTGGTGCCTGTTTTATGGCCTTTGGTGATGCTCTTCAATAAAAGTTGAAACATTTTCCTTGCATCCACCCTGGGGCTACATTGTGTAAAAGAGCTCTCTTAGGTCATCCCTCAGCCTTCTCTGCTCAAAAGAAAGTGTCTGTTCCTCCTTTCCTGCTATGCATATCTTCACAATTTGTGATATCACTTTGTAAATCACCTCTGCACTGTTTCCTGTTGTTCAATTTATAACACAAAGCTTTTCTAAAAGTGGCACAGGTTGTGCATAAATTTGCTCATCTTTAATTGTTTCCTTTCAGAAATAAATCTTGAGTATAAATTTGTACAAGGAGTAAGTGAGACTATTATTCTTCTTAACAATATTTCCCACATCACATTGATCTGTTATGAACTTAATTTGCCAACCTTTCGCCATTTCTGTTCGTTAATATTCTGCTGCAATAATTTGAAGAGATCATCAGTACTGACCTGATCCCCTCATTTGATATCATTCACAAATGAAAAAATTGTATTTTTGAGTTCCAGAGTCGAAATCATTAATGTAAACTCTGAGCTTCAGAGGATCATCACCATCCATCTCTTCCCAGAACAATTAGCTGAACTCCTAGTTTCTGTTTTCTGTGTTGAAGCTACCTCAGTCCCATTCTGCTTCTGGTTTCCTGATCTTATTCTCTAACCATATTCAGTGGTCCATTATGAAGAATTCTGTCAACGGCCTTGTGAAAAATCCAAATAAATTACATCTCCTCCATTGTCATCGCCCGTTCTCTCTGTTGCCTCCGCAAAAAAGTTTCATCAAGTCGATGAAGTGAGATTTGCCTTTTTAAAATCCACGCTGATCATTCATTGTTATTCTTTTCCTCTCTATATAATATGTCCTTGAGTAACGATTCCATTATTTTTCTTACCACCAAGGATAAACTGCCTGGTTTATAATTCCCTAGACATATTCTATCCCCCTTCTGATATATTAGCATTATTTTAACTATCCGTTCATCTCGGGCATTACACCTTTTTAAAATTGATTATTATATATGTGCCGTGATAGACCTACCACCTATTCCTTGGATTTTTTTAAATGCATGGTTGCATTTCATGTGAACCATAGGGTTGATTCCACTCCCTCCCATTGTTTTAATTTCATAACTCACTATATCATCCAATGATAATGCCACCTTCTCTACTTCCCAAGTAAATATTGCAGCAAAATAATGATTTAACCCCCCTAATCATCGTCTGTGGTACTTTCACATCTGACATTTCATGGTCCTATTTAATGATCCTATTTATAAAATACTGTTTTGAGTTCTGTTTCCTGATCATTTAATTTCATGTTTCTTCTTTGCTTTTCCAACAGTTTCCCTGATTTCTTTCAAACCTATTTTATAAAGTGCTCATTGTGGGAGATTTGTTGTTGGATCTAGTAATGGGAAAGGAACTGGAGCTGATAATGTAAATCAAACTAGGGAACAGATCTAAGCAATAGTAACCATTATTTATATATTACTAAAACTCTCATCTTGTTTGTTCCCTACTTCCTGTATGTTTGTCCCGTATGTTTGTCCCGTATTTTTATACGGTTTTCACAGTACACTATAGCGCGGCAATTCTAGGCCCACCCTACTCACCATTCCCCTGTGTACTGACCACATTGACTTTTGCTACTTTTTAAAAACAATTTACTTCATAAACTTTAACAAATGCACTCCCCCCCACCACCCCCGGGAGGACCAGTGGCAGGACCGGCACCCGTCCCAGCATGCCCCGCATCTGACCTTCCTCCCATGGTGCAGCGCGGCAGCAGAGGATCCAACAGGGTCTAACAAGATGGCCGTCGCTGCCGTTCGCCGCCGACCGCTGCAGGAGAGGTTTCTGTTCCACGGCTTGCTCTGCCCGCAGCACTTGCCACACGGGGCAGAGGTGAGTGGCTCCCTCTCCCCTTCCCTGTCCCCCCTCGCCCGGGGGGGCACCCCCGCCCAGCAACGGGTCCACGGATCGGTAGGATTGCTGGGCCCGCAGGAGAGCTTTCCACCCAACGGTTTGGGTCCACGGCTCGCTTTGCCTGCACCACTGGCCGATGGCCATCCCCGCCATTTGCCGCAGACCTGCAGAAGACGTTTCGGCTCCATGGCTGCCTGCGGCACTGGCCACATGGGTCAGAGGTGAGTGGCTCCCTCTCCCCTTCCCTGTCCCCCCTCACTCGCCCAGGGCCCCGGGGGACACTCCCCGGATCCGTTGGGCCCAAATTTCTGCATTGGTCCAGCATCCTCTCCTCCCCCCCTCACCCTCCCCCCTCTGCCTCCCCCTCCCCCTCCCCCTCTCCCCCTCCCCCATTCACCCACTCCATCCCCCCTCAACCCCCCTTATCTCTCCTTCTCCCCCCACTCACCCACACTATTCCCCCTGAAACCCCCTTATACCTCCCCTCCCCCCCACTCACCCACTCTATCCCCGTCAACCCGCCCCCTCCCCTCCCCCCCTCACCCACTCACCCAATCCATCCCCCCTCAACCCCTTATTCCCCCCACCCCCCCCCTCAAGTAGCACACCCGTCTACAATAATATAACATGGCCTTGAAGTAAGTACTTGGTACCTTTCACATCCCTTAGTCGTATAATCTGTCCAAATTGTCTAAGTTGGAACAAATATCAGTTCAGTTTAGTTTATTGTAACTTGTTCCAAGGTGCAGTGAAAAGCTTTTATTGCATGCTATACATCTTCTGTAAAAGTAAGGGTGGGGGAGGGTGTGGTCTGGCCAGAATGCCAAAAGGATATATGGATGACTTCAGCCTTAAAACAATGTGGTTGATTTACAACTGCCTTCTGAAATGACACAGCCAATTGTTCAGTGTGTCATTGTATTCCAAGAGGAATAAGATGAAGGTACTCCAAGGATACAGCTGGGCATAGATCAGATGGAAAGTTAGGTGGATCAGTGACAGATTAGCTTTAGTGCAGACAAGTGTGAGGTAATGTACTTTGGGAAGTGCCTGATGGTCTGCATCCCAAGGTACCCAAGGAGATGGCTCAAGAAATCGTGGACGCATTGGTGATCATTTTCCAATGTTCAATAGATTCAGGATCAGTTCCTGGGGACTGGAGGGTAGCTAATGTTATCTCACTTTTCAAGAAAGGAGTGAGAGAGAAAATGGAGAATTACAGACCAGTTAGCCTGACATTGGTGGTGGGGAAGATACTGGAGTCAATTATTAAAGAGGTAATAACGGCGCTTTTGGATAGCAGTTAAAGGATTGGTCCATGTCAGCATGGATTTATGAAGGGGAAATCCTGCTTGACTAAACTTCTGGAATTTTTTGAGGATGTGACAAGTAAAATGGATGAAGGAGAGCCAGTGGATTTAGTGTATCTAGACTTCCAGAAAGCCTTTGATAAGGTACCGCACGGGAGGTTGGTGAGCAAAATTAGAGCACATGGTATTGGGGTAGGCTATTGACATGGATAGAGAATTGTTTGGCAGACCAATTGGTAGGCAGGAAGCAAAGAGTAGGAATAAATGGGTCCTTTTCAGAATGGCAGGCAGTGGAGAGTGGAGTGCCACAAGGCTCGGTACTGGGGTGAGAAGTAATACTAGCAAGTTTGCGGATGACAGAAAGCTGGGTGGCAATGTGAACTGCGAAGAGGATGTTAGGAGGTTGCAGGGTGACTTGGACAGGTTGAGTGGGTGGGCAGATGCATGGCAGATGCAGTGTAATGTAGATAAATGTGAGGTTATCTACTTTCGTGGTAAAAATAAGGAGGCAGATTATTATCTCAATGGTGTCAGATTAGGTAAAGGGGAAGTGCAACTAGACCTTGGTGCCCTTGAACACCAGTCACTGAAATAAGCATGCAGGTACAGCAGGCAGTGAAGAAAGCTAATGGCATATTGGCCTTCATAACGAGAGGATTTGAGTACAGGAGCAAAGAAGTCCTTCTGCAGTTGTACAGGGCCTTGGTGAGACCAGTTTTGGTCTCTTAATTTGAAGAAGGACGTCCTTGCTATTGAGGCAGTGCAACGTAGGTTCACGCGGTTAATCCCTGGGATGGAGGGACTGTCATATAAGGAAAGATTGGAAAGACTAGGCTTGTATTCACTGGTGTTTAGAAGGATGCAAGGGGATCTTATAGAGACATATAAAATCATAAAAGGACTGGACAAGCTAGATGCAGGAAAATTGTTCCCAATGTTGGGGGAGTCCAGAACCAGTGGACACAATCTAAAATTAAAGGGGAGGCCATTTATAACTGAGGTGAGAAGAATTATTTTCACCCAGAGAATTGAGAATTTGTGGAATTCTCTGCCACAGAAGGCAGTGGAGACAAATTCACGGGATGAATTTAAAAGGGAGTTAAATAGAGCTCTAGGGGCTAGTGGAATCAAGGGATATGGAAGAGGGCAGGCACAGGTTATTGATTGTGGGTGATCAACGATGATCAAAGGGCCAAATGGCCTCCTCCTGCACCTATTTTCTATGTTTCTAAGTTAAATTATGGTAGGACATACAATGCCCTCCATAATGTTTGGGACAGGGACCCATCATTTATTTATTTGCCTCTATACTCCACAATTTGAGATTTGTAATAGAAAACATCACATGTGTTTAAAGTGCACATTGTCAGATTTTAGTAAAAGTCATTTTTATACATTTTGGGTTCACCATGCAGAAATTACAGCAGAGTTTATACATAGTTCCCCCATTTCATGGCACCATAATGTTTGGGCCACAGCAATGTCATGTAAATGAAAATAGTCTTGTTTAGTATTTTGTTGCATATCCTTTGCATGCAATGACTGCTTGAAGTTTGGAATTCATGGACATCACCAGTTGCTAGGCGCCTTCTCTGGTGATGCTCTGCCAGGCCTGTATTGAAGCCATCTTTTGCTTATGCTTGTTTTGGGGCTAGTCCCCTTCAGCATATAAAAGGCATGCTCAATTGGGTTCAGATCGAGTGATTGACTTGGCCATTCAAGAATTGACCATTTCTTAACTGAAAAACTCTGTTTATCTATGTAAACTCTTTAACAGTATGTTTGGAATCATTGTCTTGCTGGAGAATGAACCGCCGGCCAATGAGTTTTGAGACATTTGTTTGAACGAGCATATAGAATGTGTCTATACACCTCAGTATTCATTATGCTACTACATTCACCAGTTGTATCACCAATGAAGATAAGTGAGCCAGTACCTTCAGCAGTCATATATGCCCAGGCCATAACACCCCCATCACCATGTTTCACAGATGAGGTGTTATGCTTTGGATCTTGGACTGTTCCTTCTCTCCTCCATACTTTGCTCTTGCTATCACTCTGATATGTTAATCTTCGTCTCATGTGTCCACATGATCTTTTTCTAGAACTGTGGTGGCTCTTTTAAGTATTCTTGGCAAACTGTAACCTGGTCGTTCTATTTTTGCGGCTAACCAGTGGTTTGCATCTTGCAGTGTAGCCTCTGTATTTCTGTTCATGAAGTCTTCTGCGGACAGTGGTCATTGACAAATCCACACCCGACTCCTGAGGAATGTTTCTGATCTGTCGGACAGGTATTTGGGGATTTTTCTTTATTATAGAGAGAATTCTTCTGTCATCAGCTGTGGAGGTCTTCCTTGGCCTGCCAGTCCTTTTGCGATTAGTAAGCTCACCAGTGCTCTCTTTCTTCTTAATGATGTCCCAAACAGTTGATTTTGGTAAGCTAAGGTTTGGCTGATGTCTCAGTTTTATTTTTGTTTCTCAGTCTCATAATGACTTCTTTGACTTTCATTGGCACAACTTTGGTCCTTATGTTGATGAACAGCAATAAAAGTTTCCAAAGGTGATGGAAAGACTGGAGGAAAGACTAGATGCTGGGAGCTCTCTTATACCTGCGTTAAGGAGGCATTTGAACACACCTGAACAATTACAAACACTTGTGAAGCCATGTGTCCCAAACATTATAATGCCCTGAAACGGGGGGGACAATGTATAAACATAGCTGTAATTTCTACATGGTGAGACCAAAATGTATAAAAATGGCCTTTATTAAAATCTGCCAATGTTCACTTTAATCACGTGTGATTTTTTTTATTACAAATCTCAAATTGTGGAGTACAGAGGCAAATAAATAAATTATGAGTCTTTGTCCCAAACATTATGGAGGGCACTGTATATGACAAATGGAGAGGGACCTTAGGGGCACTATTGTGCAATGATCTTGGGATAACAGTGCATAACTCCTTGAAAGTGGAAACACTGGTGATAGTGTTGTGATCAAGGCATTGGGTAAGTTTACGTTCATAGGGCCAGACTGGTGACACTAATGTTATGCCTATGGGAGGTATGTTTAGTTTAGAGGTACAGCACGAAACAGGCCCTTCAGCCCACCAGGTCTGTGCCGACCAGCGAACCCCGCCTATTAACACTATCCTACACCCACCGGGGACAATGTTTTACATTTACCAAGCCAATTAACCTACATATCTGTACTTCTTTGGAGTACAGTCTGTTTATACGATTTTACCGGGTTGTATGCAAAATATGGGAAGTTGTTGATAATTTTGTGTATGTCCCTCCAATGGCCAACAAAGGTGATCTTTTTTCTTTCTGCAAGCATCACATCTTGCAGAAAATGGAGGACAAATCTCTAGCATCCTGGCCAATACTCACCTCTCAATCACTGCCATGCGAACTATTGATCTAATCTTTAATCCACTGCTTTTTATGTGAGATAACCTGTACATTTCGCTATACGTGGGTACATGTGACAATAATCAATTGAATCATTTAATCATTGAATTTCTTCACCACAGTTACTGGATATTTGCTGAACGTGCGGACGTGCAGCCACTGTTGTAATGTAACAAATTTGTGCACAGGAATCTCACATAAACAATGGTGGACTAAAGATCAGATCAATAGTTTACATGGTACTGATTGAGAGATGAGTATTGGCCAGGACGCTGGAAAAATGATAACCTTTGATGGCTGTTGGAGGGACACACTCAAATATTCACCAACTTCACATGTTTAATTATTGAACGTGGCTTTTATCTCTGCTTGCTTCTCCACCATTACATGGAAATCTCAACACTCCAGAATGCCAGCCTAAACTTTTGGATTTAGGACAAGAACCGCAACCTTTCACCTCAAAGGCAAAAATCTGAATCAGAGACTAACTTAATTCCAATCCAAAGATAGACACAAAATGCTGGAGTAACTCAACAGCTCAGGCAGCATCTCTGGAGAAAATGGATAGGTGACATTTCAGAACAGCACCCTTCTTCATACTGAGCGTGTCCGGGGCAGTGAGGAGCAAATAAATTGGAAGCGAAAAGAAGCAGGACAACTCACTGTTGCAAAAGATGTAGAAACAGGTGTAAGCCCAAGACAGATAGATAGTTGCGAACTGTGAAGCTAGTTCAGTGTGTGTGGGCGGGAGAAATTGGTGCAAGGTCAGCCAGGGGAAGGGGAGGGAGTAATGGGGAGGAAGTAATGGGTAGGATTGTCAGGGGAGGGGGTGGTGGGAGGGGGAAGAGAGGTGCTTGTAGAAATTACTACCAAGTGCTAAAAAAATTCAAAGTTTAGGTAACTTCTACAAACAACTCCCTTCCCCTTCTTCTTTCTCCCCCCAAAACTGCCCCCTTGCAGTTTTCCCCCAATTCCCTTCCCCTAAACCCAGACTGACCTTGCATCAGATTCTCCCCCTTCATTAAAGTATGTTAACTTGCTTCAAAGTTTGCAACTACAGTATGTATCACTTTTGGCTCACAGCTGTTTTTATACCCAGCCTTTCTCCAACAATCTGCCTGTCAGGGTACCCCCTCACTTGAGGTCATCTTTTGGTGGCCGTGATTTGTCCTGGCTCTTCGCTTCCATTTTATTCCCCCGCTCCCCTTACCACAAACAGTCTGAAGAAGGGTCCCAACCCAAAATACATCACCTATCCATTTTCTCCAGGATGCTGCCTGACCTGCTGAATTACTCCAACATTTTGTGTCTTTCTTTGGTATGAACCAGCACCTGCTGTGCCTTGTTATTACATTAATTACAATCCATCTTTACAAGTTTTGTACTATGTGCTTCATTGTTTTGGGATGCCTGGATAGAGAATTACATTGGCCTTCTCCTAGAACATTTAAATTGTGCAAATTGCACAGCATATTACATTTTAATGTGTTAAGTGACCACAGAAGATGCAATAATTTCATATTCTCGCAACCAATGCCTTCAAAATAAATTAACTGCAGCACTAATTGCATCCTTATTTGTATGCTGGAGATTGTATTCCCAATCATTTTTCTTCTCAAAGGAATTACATCCTTGAACAAAAATGTTGAAAGTTCCTTTTTGAACTTCTAAAAATATGAAGTCAAGGGCAGAATATTTTATGACAAATTGTGCAATGGAAACAAACACAGTGTGAGGGTATTTTTTAAATAGTTTGCTTTCTAAGAAATTATTTTGAAATGTTGGATAGACTCATTTGTCTGCCTATTTTTATTTTAGTTTGCTCATCCTAACTGAAAGAATGAAGCTGCCGTTAATTGTACTCTTAAAAGCAAAACTCTATGCCATTAAACATTTTAGGGGTTTGGTGATGACTTAAATAAAGTGCTGTCTGAACTTGTGTGGAAAGCAGGGAGTGGGAGTATGAGACTCCATAGTGACCCACAGTCATAAATTAGCAGCATCAGGCATCAGATCCTCCCCTGATAATTTCATCAAGATCAACAAGATGTAATCTTGAAAGCCATTTGCACAACACTAGGACAAATAAATGTCCTTGTTCCTCCCTGACTGGTGGTTTTGATACTCAGAAGACTGACTACCTCACTGTCTCTAAGCAGCTATAGAGGGCAATTATAAGTAATTAAATAGAAATCTGTTACCCTTTGTCAAATGCATTTCTGATGTTGTTTTTCCTCTGCTTCCATTAAGTGGTCCCTTGATTACATTTTAAAGTCTGAAAATAATTTGAAGGGCTGGAAATGCAAGGCATCAACTAGAATACAAGTCTCTGCGAAAGGTAAGTCACATTCTCTAAGGGAGCAGCTCAGAAAGCGGCAGGTGTTTGGCTGGACTTTCTGCAACACTCTCATCTGTTGGAGCCTAACACAGCTAACTGTTGCTTGTGCAAATGTTCCCCCTAAGGTCATCACTGAATACACCTCCATTCCCCTTTAGCCTTTCCCTTGCACTGCTTGCTCGATGTTGTGCAGGTTCCTGATTTTGTAACCGGATGGAAATGTAACTACACTGCCCACAGCACCTTCATATTGAAGTGAGTTGAGTCTGAAGAAGGGTCTCGACCCGAAACGTCACCCATTCCTTCTCTCCCGAGATGCTGCCCGACCTGCTGAGTTACTCCAGCATTTTGTGAATAAATCGATTTGTACCAGCATCTGCAGTTATTTTCTTATACTATGAGTTGAGTGCTTGATAACTCCTCATTGCTTATTAAATGTTCAATACGTTCTGTGATCTGCACTGGGCTTTTTTCTCAGCCCCAGGTGAATGAGTTGCTGCTCAATTTGGGCTGGACAGATGAAGTTCTCCAGGGAAACATAAAACAGAATAAGGAGAGGACAACATGATTTAAGTCCTGAGATTGAGCTCAAACAGCAATTTAACTCTCAAGGCTGATGTTCCTGACCTTTCACAGTTATTCGAATTTAAATATTTTAAAATCAAATGATCCAAAGTCATTTGTTTAAAAAAAAGATAAGTTCTATCGTTCACTTGCTACAGGTGTAATCAGTTTAAAATACAATATTTATTACTGACCGCATTGCCAATATTCACAGGGCTCATTTTAAAACATTTCGCATGAGCAAAAAGAAATTGAAATGAGCCAATTTTCTTCTTTGAAAATACGCTTCCTCGTATCACCTGCAGCATAGTTGGAAAACAGTAAAACTAACACGGAAACACGCCTTCACTCCAGCACAATTGCATGAGACAAGATCAGTGTGGGAACCCTCCCTAGAATGGACAGCCTGAGCCCCAGTTCTGTGAACAATTGCACCTTTTCCTCTGTGATGACCCACCATCATTGAGAGCATGGCGAAGAAATGAAGCATTCTTCATATTGAAAGGCCCAGAAACAGGTAAATGTTGCTATCAGTGATGGTATTTTGTTCTAGTTACTCGTGTGGAGGGGCCGAGGGACATAACAAAGATTGGCTGCAGTGAACAGGTAAGATTATGCAAAAAAATAGATTAATTTAATTTAGTTTATTGTTACGTTTCCTAAGCTACAGTGAGAAACTTTGTCTTGCGAGTGTTCCTTTACTCCTTTGTTTTTCAGTTGTTGGTTCTCTCACGAGAGGAAGTATCTACTCTCCATTCCCTCTGAGAATGTCATACATTTCAATAAGATGGTCCTCCATTCTTCTCATCTCCACGAGTTCATGCCAAAACCTCTCAACCATCCTTCAGAAGATGACCTCTTCTTTTTAGAAATCAATCTCATGTTCTGTCTCCTTAAACACAAGGACGAATGATATACTGGATACTCCAGGTGGCGGCAAGATTTCTACTTGTGTACTTCATCCTTCTTACAATGAAGGCCAGATCCATTACTTTGAAAATCTATGACCTAGATTCCCTGTGCGCACGTTAACCAGGGTTTGATTCAGGGTCAGCTCTGTTGATGCTGGAATAGGTCATAAAATAAATGACCACTTGGATGATCAAAAGACAGTTTTTTTTTTGTGTATGTGCAATTCTCTGAATTTGAACCCTGTGACAGTTTTATTTCGTGTTGCTTGGGAACTATTGGCAGAATCATTGTTTTGAAGCTGCATCAAACTCTTTATTAAAGCATGCAGGTGAATTAAAAGAAATGAAGCTAATCATGGTTAAATTTATTAAAACGTGTTGGGTGATTGAAACTGTCATCAGAATTGATGCAGGCCTGTTCTTGTTGAGTCCAACTTTGAATGGGTAACTGAAGACATTTTTGCTCCTTTAATTGTATTAGAGCTGACATATATGTCAGAATTATATGAAAAGATGTGGTCTTATCAAATTTTGATTCCACATTGCACGCCCAGACCCAGGCAGATGAGAGACAACAGGATGGGAGAATAAAACAATTGGATTATATTTTTTAAAATCAGAATTAGTTAAGCCATAGGGTGATTGGAATGATCACCTCTCTCCACTTGTGCATTGAGATGCTCCCCTTTAAGACAGCTGTCAGGTCTTTTGACAATGAGTTACTCCACCTTCCCTATGGCTGGATTGAATGCAAAGGGAAAGCCTCCCCTAATTGTCCCTCTGTGCAAACAGCTCTGACAACCACTCTCAATGATTTATATCTCTCAAAGCCCAGGTACCTAATCAGAATCCCTGCACAAAACTTCACACCTGTCTCTACATCAGGATAGCTTGGTGTCCTCTTCTCCATTGGTTTCTGGCTGTCAACATGTGGATGTGAAATGTGTACAAAAATATAGGAGTAAAACTGAAAATAATGGAGGGAAGCACTACAGAAGAGACACTTGCTTGGGTTGGATGTATTGGGAAAGGAAAGTGAAACCAAATTGCGAGTTCATCAATGTTTATTTTTAGGCACAAATGGGCATAAAATGATTTTCCCAGGGTTTGATCATCTCCAATAAAATTACTCCATTGGGAAACTGACCTGTGAAATTCCATTTGCATTTTGCCTTTGTACACCTGACATTTTCCAAGCATCAGCTATGTTCCAAAGGATAAAAACAGACTGCCGGAGGAACTTAACAGGTCAAGCAGCATCGTTGGAGGGAAATGACTAGATGATGTTTTGGGACAGGACCTTTGGTTACTACTTCCATCTTATTATGCACAAAAAGTTTGTTTCCCTAAAAGCTGGATCCATCTGTGTCCTAGTCATACAGTGTGGAAACAGGCCCTTCACTTCACCTGTCTGCATTTGGCCCATATCCTCCCAATCCTTTCCTTTCCATGTACCTGTCCAAATGCTTTTTAAATGTTGTGATAGCACCTACCTTTAACTATCGACTCTGGTAGCTCGTTTCATATAACTACCAGCCTTTGTGCAAAAAAAAGTTGCCCTCAGACTCTTATTAAGTCTCTCCCCCCTCATCTTAAAACTATGTCCTCTGGTTCTTGATTCTCATGCTCTGGGTAAAAGACTCTGGTCATTTACCCTATCCATTTCTCACATGACCGTATACACCTCCGTAAGGCAAGTTTTATCCACACTCTCTATTAAAACCCAAGTCTAATTTGCACTGATTAAAGTTACCATCATCAGACCATGTGGCAAGAACCCTTCATCGTTACAATGTGCAGAGTTTTGTCGATGATGCAGGGAATGACAGCTTGAGAGTGGAACAAATCAACCTCCCGATGAATTTTAAATGTATCATAAATATCATAGGTGTCCTGGCGCGATTGCCACCTCAAAATTAGCTTTAAAACCGATTTCAACACCAGATACATGCAATATTATGATACCCAAGGTTTAGTTAACATGAGTGTTAGCTACAGTGACCTCTGACAGTTGCTCAGCGGTATTCTCTACATACTAATACTGTGTTTTATCCTTCATGCCTCTTTATGGAAAACTGTTGAATTAATATAAGGCATGTAATTTCAGGCAGGATTTTTGCAGTATTGTCATCCACTGGGAATGGACTGATAACGCTTGAGCACGTTTTGCTTAGCATGTTCAAAAGCCATGAAAGGCATCTTGTTACCTCCCATGGGTAAAGAGATTATCTTCCAGCATTCTTCAACACTCAGGCTACATGTTTTTTTTAAATCCAGAAGCTCATGACAGAATTATCAAGTAGAAACAAATTGGTACTTACATTTATAATAAAAAGTAGCTGGAAATACTGATTTGTGCAAAGAGAAACAGATAATGTTCCTGATCCAAGACCCTTCATCAGAACAGTATAATTTTGTACTTTTCCCCATCATTGATCTAGTGCTAATTAGATCATTGATCTCATGCCAAATGCATTGCTACATCCATGGTGTTTTATGAAGTTATTTAAAAAAATTGTCAGACAGTCGGCATGCAGGAAAGATGAAACACTGCGCAGGCCAGGTAGCATTTGCATAGAGAGAAACAGAGTTAACAGTTCAGGTCATAGTGTCACAGAGTCATAGTCATACAGCACAGGAGCAGGCACTTCAGCACAACTTGTCTATGCTGGCTAATATGTCCATCAAAGCTAGATGCCTTTGGCTTTGTTTGAACCATACCCCTTTCAACTTTTCTTATCCATGTACCTGCATAAATGGCTTTCAAATATTTTATTTGACCTGCCCTAACCAATTCCCCGACCAGCCTCTGTGTGTGAAAACATTGCCCCTCAGGTTTCTATTAAGTGTTTCCCCACTCACCTTAAACTATACCCTTTAATTCTTGATTTTTTTACCCTTCCTGCTTGACTTTAACTAATTCCTTAATTTTCTTTTGTTTAAATTCCTTATTTCTAATATTTACAGTATTTTTCTGCCTTATGATTAATAGTAATTAACATTTCATCATCCTCCCATTTGTAAAAGAAGACCTTTTTTTAACAACAGCTAGTATCGCTCTCGCACCTTTGTGCATCAGAGGTGAAGAATTTTGACCAAGATGACCATTCTTTTCTTTCTTCCAGCTTATATCCATTAATCTTTTGCTAATTTTGATATGACAATGACCAACTACAGATGAATGTGGTATCTGACTATAGGAGGAAACCCCCCTCCCCCCATTAGAAAATCCTGCCCTCTCACATTGGCACTGGACTCCTTTACTCCTTTTGAGCTCCATTCTTATCACCATTGGAGAATAACAGTCATGAGGAGATAATGTCTGGATTGCTTGCCTTGGAATAGTGGAGATGGAGAGATTTAATTAAGGTGAATAAAATTGTGAGAGCTGAATCAGCGTGAACAGCAAAAACATTCTCCCTTTACCAGAGAGAACAGTGAGCATGGGCATAGATTTAAATAAATCTGTCGAGGGTGTGCTGTCATTGCCCTCAGGGAACATGTGAAGTGGCACTGGCAATCTTGGGCTGGTCCCGGCAGCTCAGTCCTGGCCGTGAAAGAGGAGGCGTGGTGATCTTCTCCCTGCAGTTAACCCTTGCCTCGAGAGAAGGCGCTGGTGGTCTCAGGTTTATCCTGGTGGCTCAGGTTTGGGCTTGAGTAGGCGACGCTGCAGGTGTCAGGCTTATTCTGGCGGCTCAATCTTTGCCTCTATGTGTGGCACAGTCCCTCATTGTGCATGGGCAGGAAAGGACACTGGCATCTCAGGCTTGCCCTTGCCACTCAGTCTTAGTCTGAGTAGAGATGCTGGCTGTCAAGGGTTTCTTCCTGGCAGCCCATGGTTGACCGCATGGTGGCACTGGTGGTCTCAGGTTTGTCCCAGTGGCTCAGTTTATCTCAAATCTGCGACAGAAAAACACAGTTAGCAGGGAGGCCCTCTGTCATCCTCTGTCATCCTCTGTCATCCTCTGTCATCCTCTGTCATCCTCAGTCTTCCTCTGTTTCCTCCGTCTTTCACTGTCTTCCTCTGTCTCTGTGGCCAAACCAATGTCCGCTAATTGGATCCAGTTGTTACTATGGATGCTGGGGATTGGCCTCTCCTGGCCTGTCAGCCAGTGATAGAAATAAGAGCAGCATCCAAGAGATTAGCAAGGAGTTGAGGAATTGTTTTTCACTCAATGAGTGATGGTTGGAAAAAGATGAGCATGCAGAAACCTGCAACACACTTGCTATGTACCCAGATGAGCACTTGAGGAGAAAGAAGTGACAGGACAGTAGCCCATGAGCAATTGGGATTAACTATTGACCAGGGACCTATCGGCAGGGACCAGTCTGGGCCAAGGGCTGGAATCATGAAATACAGAGATCATTAAACTTGATTTTATCTTCTGGGTGTGAGTGCAAATATAGGTCTACATCCAGCATGAGATCCAGAAATATCAAACTAGGTGGACATGGATCTGTCACCATCATATGGCTACAACATGGGTGGCAATCATACTGGTGACACACTGTGTATTTGGAAGAGCTGCTGCCTCACCATGCCAGAGACCTGGGCTTAAACCTGACCTCCAATGCTGTCGGTGAAATCTGTACGTTCTCCCTGAGTTTCCTCGTCATGCCCTGATTTCTTCCCACATCCAAAATATATGTGTTGGCAGGTTAGTTGCTCATTGCAAATAGTCCCAAGTGTGCAGGTGAAAGGTGGAACTGGGGGGGGGGGGGGGGGGGGGTGAGGGGGGGGGGGGGTGGGGGTGATGGGAATGTGGGGAGGATTAAAAATAGGATGAATGTAGGATCAGTATAAATGAGTGGATGATGCTTGGTGAATAGTTGATGGGCTGAAGGGGTGTTTCCATGCTGTAAATCTTTATTGCACTCTGAGGTCACTGTATGACACTCAAGAGACTGCCAAACAGTCAACAGGTTAAAATTTAGTCAGCAATGGACAAAGAACTCAGTGACAATCTGTTTTGAAGTGAGATTCCTCGCCCAACAGCAAATTTCAGAGATCAGAATATGACTCTGTGTGAGACACAATTGATTAATGTTGACCTTGAACTTGGATGCCAATATTTATTATCACAATGCAGCTGATGGAATACATCCATACTGTCTTTCAAAAAGGAGCACTTGATTCTGACTGAGTACTCTGCACTGGCTAAAGCTTTGAAAGAGGCACCAGATATTCATCCTGGTGCTACACATTCATAAAATTGGAGCAATGCTGTGAGTTTTGGAGAATGATGGACATGAAATAAAGATGCAAACATGTCAAGAACCAACAATTATTTTACCATTGGAATCTGGGAAGAGTAGAGAATACTGACAAGGTCTCTGCTTTCCCAAATTCCCTGCCTTTAGTCTTCACTCCTTTTAGTACAGGGTTTCTTATAACTTTTTTTTTTACCTCTCACCCTTTAATAGTTGGTGACAAGGGATGATGATGGCTTGGAGCAGATATACCTCCACCGCCTCCCCGGGGCCGCTGATGCCGAGGCTCACCTGAGGCTGCCGCCGCCGACCTCCACCGCCTCCCCGGGGCCGTTGCCGTCGACGAGCGAGGCCTCTGCACCGCCGCTGCCGCCCACGTCCTTCCCGACCCCTTCACCGCTGCCGCCCACGTCCTTCCCGACACCTTCACCGCTGCCGCCGACATTCCCGACCCCTTCACCGCCGCCCACGCCCTCCCCGGCCATCCGCTGACCGAGCCGACCGTCACTCACCCGGGCTCCAGGTCCCCGCGGGCCTCCCCCAGCGACCGTGCTGACCCGCGCCGCTCCACCGCCCAGCAGCAGGTTACAGCCGTCGCTGTACCCGGCCCCCGGGACCAACAACAGGCTGCAGCTCCACCTGGCCCACACACACCGCGCTGGGTCCACAGCCCCCACCAGGCAGAGCCCCTCAGCACTGCTGGGTCCTACTGCCCACCCTCTACTACAGGTAACTGCAGCAGGGGTTCCACTGGGTCTCCCCCTTCCCCCTCCAGCCAGGCGACCCCCAGTACTCCCCACATCGGTTCTCATGCCCCCCTCTGCCCAGCTAACCCACCACCCCCCCACCATACATCCCCTCCACCTGCCCCCCTGCCTCCATCCGACCCCAACCCCCACCATTGCCGGGTGTTCACCATCCCCCCTGACCTCCCCCTTTCAGACACCGAACGGTCGGTCCTCAGCAGAGGCCTTACCTTTGTTCCCCTCCGCCCCCACATCAACGAGTTCCGCGTCCGCCATGACGTGGAGCTCTTCTTCCGCCGCCTCCGCCTCCGAGCCTTTTTCCATGGCAAGGAGTCCCGACCCACCACTGATGACCCCTTCTCCCGTCTCCAACGGACCCCCTCCACTTTTACCCCCCAGTATGGCCTACTACCCCCACTAGAACATTTATTTCAAACTGCCGGCGTGACATCGGCCGCCTCAAATTTTCCACTCCCCTGACTAACTCCAACCTCTCCCCTCCTGAACGTGCAGCCCTCAACTCACTCCGCAACAACCCGGACTTAATAATTAAACCCGCTGACAAGGGAGGGGCTGTGGTAGTCTGGCGTGCTGACCTCTACCGCACCGAGGCCAGACGACAACTATCAGACACCTCTTCCTACCTATCCCTGGACCATGACCCCACCGATAAACACCAGACCTTCATCACCAGCACCATCACCGACCTCACCAACTCCGGCGAACTACCCCTCAGTGCCTCCAATCTCATAGTTCCCCAGCCCCGCACGGCCCGATTCTACCTCCTACCCAAAATCCACAAACACAATTGTCCCGGCAGACCCATTGTCTCTGCCTGCTCATGCCCCACCGAACTTATCTCTACCTACCTCGACTCCATCCTATCCCCCCTGGTCAAATCCCTCCCCACCTACGTCCAAGACACCTCACACGCTCCCCATCTCCAGGATAACTTCCGGTTCCCAGGCCCCCACTCCCTCATTTTCACCATGGATGTCCAGTCACTCTACACTTCCATCCCCCACAAGGATGGTCTCGAAGCCCTCCGTTTCTTCCTCGACCGTAGAACCAGCCAATCCCCATCGACCAACACTCTCCTCCGCCTAGCAGAGCTGGTTCTTACCCTCAACAACTTCTCCTTTGACTCCTCCCACTTCCTCCAAACCAGAGGCGTGGCTATGGGCACTCGCATGGGCCCTAGCTACGCCTGCCTCTTTGTTGGGTACGTCGAACAATCCCTGTTCCAGACGTACACTGGCCCCATCCCCGAACTCTACCTCCGCTACATCGACGACTGCATTGGTGCTACCTCTTACACCCATGCAGAACTCACTGACTTTATACACTTCACCTCCAATTTCCATCCTGCCCTTAAATATACCTGGACTATCTCTGACATCTCCCTCCCGTTTCTGGACCTCACCATCTCCATCACAGGAGAAAAACTAGTGACGGACATTTATTACAAGCCCACCGACTCGCACAGCTATCTGGACTACACTTCTTCCCACCCGGTCCCCTGCAAAAAGTCTATCCCCTACTCCCAATTCCTCCGTCTACGCCGCATCTGCGCCCGGGATGAGGTGTTTCACACTAGGGCTTCCGAGATGTCCTCGTTTTTCAGAAAACGGGGCTTCCCCTCCTCCATTATAGATGAGGCTCTCACTAGGGTCTCTTCTACATCCCGCAGCTCCGCTCTTGCTCCCCATCCCCACACTCGCAACAAGGACAGGATCCCCCTCGTTCTCACCTTCCACCCCACCAGCCAGCGGATCCAACATATTATCCACCAACATTTCCGTCACCTACAACAGGACCCCACCACTGGCCATATCTTCCCATCCCCTCCCCTCTCTGCGTTCCGCAGAGACCGTTCCCTCCGCAACTCCCTGGTCCACTCGTCCCTTCCTACCCAAACCACCCTAACCCCGGGCACTTTCCCTTGCAACCGCACGAGATGCAACACCTGTCCCTTTACCTCCCCCCTCAACTCCATCAAAGGACCCAAACATTCTTTCCAGGTGAGACAGAGGTTCACCTGCACCTCCTCCAACCTCATCTATTGCATCCGCTGCTCTAGATGTCAACTTATCTATATCGGCGAAACCAAGCGCAGGCTCGGCGATCGCTTCGCTGAACACCTGCGCTCGGTCCGCATTAACGCAACTGATCTCCCGGTGGCCCAGCACTTTAACTCCCCCTCCCATTCCCAGTCTGACCTCTCTGTCATGGGCCTCCTCCAGTGCCATAGTGAGGCCCGCCGGAAATTGGAGGAGCAGCACCTCATATTTCGCCTGGGCAGTTTGCGGCCCGGTGGTATGAACGTCGACTTCTCCAACTTCAGATAGCTCCTCTGTCCCTCCCTTCCCCTCCTCCTTCCCAGATCTCCCTCTATCTTCCTGTCTCCACCTATATCCTTCCTTTGTCCCACCCCCGACATCAGTCTGAAGAAGGGTCTCGACCCGAAACGTCACCCATTCCTTCTCTCCCGAGATGCTGCCTGACCTGCTGAGTTACTCCAGCATTTTGTTAATAAATCGATTTGTACCAGCATCTGCAGTTATTTTCTTATACCATTGGGAAAATCTGCTGATAAAATGAAATGTAGACACTAAAAAGCCATAGGTGCATCACACTTCTAGTCTTTGAACTGTGGAGCTGAGCTAATCTCTTTGCTGTGACAACTGCAGTGAATAAAGTATGCAGGAAATGAAAGGAGAGAGCTCTCTACCTACAAACTATGCCCAGAATGTGGCTTTGCAGCCAGGTCCTGCACCAAATTATTCCAATTTAGAGTCATACAGCATTGAAACAGGTCATTCAGCCCACTTTGCCCGCACCGACCTAGGTGCCCCATCTACTCTCGTCCCACCTACCCAATTTGACCCACATCTTTCTAAACCTTTCCTGTTCATGTACCTGTCCAAATGTCTTTTACATGTCATTATGGTATCTGTCTCAACCACCTCCTCCAGCAGCTCATTCCATATATCCACTCCACTCTGTGTGAAAAGGTTGCCCCTCAGAGTACTATTAACTCTTTCCCCTCTTCCTTCTTTCATTCCAGCTTCCCTGAACCCTGCGACGTGAAATTATTTAATGCATAATCTGGGCACATCTGGATCATTATTTATGTACTATGTTACAGTGTGGAGTTTATGATGTGCTATGCATTGGGGAATTATATTATCACGCTGCATTATGAAAAAGGTGCCTTTATGTGGTGGAGGTGATATCATATCCTTTGGGACCAATAGTTACCTCTTCTACTCAATGGCAGATGAGGTTGTGGATGTGGAGATGAGACATTTTTCTTCTCCTCCCTGCCGCTGCTACCTCTCTACCTCCCAATACACCTATTGCTCTCCAGGCTCCATCTTATGGCCTTCAGGCTCCAGAATCCTTCCTCCAGCCATGTGCAGCAGTGTTTGATTGGCAAGGTTATGCACCATGCAGTCGATGAAAACAGAACCCCACACAGGCATAACGCTTATTTCTTCAGGACTGAAAGTGTTTACAGAATCCCATTTTTTTACTTTAGTCCAGGTACGAGTGTGTTTCTTGTTCTACTTTAATCCAGGTGCAAGCATGTTTCTGTATCTGAGTTCAGTTGTTACAATTGGAGATTGCAATGGTGAGAATATTGAGGAAATATAGGATAGCACTGCATTCAGTGTTCACTATGCCTCTTGTACTTTGCAGAAACTAAATGCAGATTGGTCAATTGCTTGCTGGAGCAATTTTGCAGGAATGGCCTCAGCTGTCAGTATGCTGTTACTTTAATTCAGCATTGTGTTCTGCTCTCTAAATGTCGCCTTTTGCCACCAAATGCAAGTTTAAGGAACAACATTTCATCTTCCAATTAGGTAGGTTACAATCTTTTGGGCTCAATATTAAATTCCCCAATTGGAAATAACTCTTTCTTTCTTTCTGTCTGTATAAGAACCATTTCTGTCTGCCATCTTTTTAGTTCAGTTTGCAGATACAGCATGGAAACAGGCCCTTCGGCCCACTGAGGCCATGCCGACCAGTAATCACCCGTGCACTAGTTCCATCCTATACACTAGGGACAATTTAGAGAAGCTAATTAACCTACGCATCTCCGGAATGTGGGAGGAGACTGGAGCACTTGGAGAAAACTCACTCGGTCACAGGGAGAACGTCCAAACTCTGTACAATCAGCACCCACATTCAGGATTGAACCCACTGTAAGGCACTGTAAGGCAGCAACACTACTGCTGCACCACTGTGCCGCCCTTATTTTTTTAGTTTTTACTTTTCCTTATTTTATATCTTACTTTCCCTCTGTGTATAGTTAGCCTGCTGAGCATGTCCCAGTGTGCCATACCCAAACCAGAAATAAATTACACATTCAGAGTAGCTTAATTGGATCCCACCCGCCACAGGAGTTCACCCCTCAGAGAAATTCCTTTGTTCCACCAATAGTTCCCCTCCCCCTCGCTGTTTACTACTATCTAGATCAACTTGTATCTATGACTAGGTAGGAACTGCAGATGCTGGTTTAATCCAAAGATAGACACTAAATGCTGGAGCGTGACAGGCAACAGCATCTCTGGAGAGAAAGAATGGGTGATGTTTCGGGTCGAGACCCTTCTTCAGACTGATGAATGACTCTCAGGTCTGATACAGGGATTCTCATCTGAAATGTTAACTGTTTCCCTTTCTACGATACTGCCTGAGCTATTGAATCTTTCCAGCATTTTCCACTTTCCATTTTTTACATTATACTGCCTCGGTTTTCCCTCTCCTACTTATAAAAGACTGCCTGGAAAGCAGATCGAACAAGCTTGCTATTGACTATGTATTACATAGACATAGAAGCTCAACGTTCTGGTAACGGGCCCATTCAGCCATTTCGAATGACTCTTTCTGAGACAACTCCGTTGTTTCATACTTCTCTCTCCGATGTCTCGTCTAACTTGCACCTCTCTCTTTCAAAGTCTAGACGAAGGGTTGCACACCTAAAACAATAACTGTTTCTCTTGCTGCCTGACCTGCTGAGTTTTTTCCAGTATTTTTCTTTTTATTAAATTGAAGCGTAGGCTTTGACTCTCGGGACTCACCCCTTCAGCAGTGTCAGCTGGCTGCAAAATAGATGATGAAGGATCCTGGCACCTTGGCAATCCCTGTGAGGAATTTCTTGTGAGCTGTATTGTCCTGCACAATGAGGAGTGGAAAACCTTGCAGTTTATAAACAGGTTGAGATTATTAATGGAAACCCCTGTGGGTAGCAGAGTGGTGTCACTGACTGTCAGCAGCAGTGGGAAAAACTGGCAGCTGAGATTCCACCTGCTCCTCACTAAAGTCAACGTGCAGTCACAAGTTCACAAGTTCACAAGTTAACATTTCTGATGACCTCTCTTGGACCCACAATACCTCAACACTGATCAAGAAGGCTCACCAGCGTCTCTTCTTCCTAAGGAGACTAAAGAAGGTCCATCTGTCTCCTCAGATTCTGGTGAACTTCTACCGCTGCACTATCGAGAGCATCCTTACTAACTGTATCACAGTATGGTATGGCAACTGCTCTGTCTCTGACCGGAAAGCACGGCAGAGGGTGGTGAAAACTGCCCAACGCATCACCGGTTCCTCACTCCCCTCCATTGAGTCTATCCAGAGTAGGCGATGTCTGCGAAGGGCACGCTGCATCGTCAAGGACAGCTCTCACCCCAACCACAGATTGCTTACCCATCTCCCATCTGGGAGGCGCTACAGGTCTCTCCGTTCCCGGACCTGCAGGTTCAGGAACAGCTTCTTTCCTGCGGTCGTTACCTTACTTAACTCTGTACTTCGGTGATTGCTGCCATCCCTCGGGCACTCCTCCCATCAGTGACTGATCTCGCTCACCGGAATTTCCTATACCGCTACTGTGCATATATGTATATATTATATGTTTTACTATTCTATCACATGCACTCTGGTTAAGATGCTAACTGCATTTCGTTGTCTCTGTATTTGTACACTGCACAATGACAATAAAGTTTGCATTGTATTGTATTGTAAAGAAGTAGAATTAGGCCATTCGGCTCAACGAGTCTATTTCGCTATTAAATCGTGGCTGATCTCTGCTTCCTAATCCCATTTTCCTGCCTTCTCCCCATAACCCTTGACACCCGTTCTAATCAAGAACTTGTCGAACTCTGCCTTAAAAACATCCACTGCCTTGGCCAGTTACCAGAACGTTGAGCTTCTTCATCTATGTAATATGTAGTCAATAGCAAGCTTGTTCGATCTGCTCGCCAGGCAGACATATATGAGTAGGGTCGGGAAAACTGAGACAGTATGATATCCACTGACTTGGCAATGAGTTCCACAGATTAACTACCCTCTGACTAAAGAAGTTCCTCCTCACATCCTTTCCGAAAGAGCACCCTTTAACTCTGAGGCTATCACCTCTGGTCCTAGACTCTACCACCAGTGGAAACATCCTTTCCACGTCCACTCTATCTACGCCTTTCATTATCAACTAAAGTCAATATTTCTTTGTGGATATAGTCTTCTCTATTGCAGCGATGAACAGTGAATTGGGAGAGCATGTCAAAGAGGCGTCATTTTAGACAGATCCAATGGCACAGAGCTGAAGGTCAAAATGGCCTTGACCGCCATTGACCGAACAGTCAGAGCATTTTCCACAACATTTTGTGTGCCTGTTGACAGAATGCCAAAGCGCTACTGTATGGAATGCTGACTGAGGGCAAACGTTCTTGTGGTGGACAGAAAAAGGAGCTTTACAGACCCTCGGAAAACATCCCTGAAGTTTTTCAACATTGATTCGAAAAATGGGAACTATAGGCATTGGATCATCCTGCCTGACATACCTGCATTAAAAGCGGAGGTGGCCTACATGAGGAAGTTAGAATAGATGTAAGAAAGAAGACAAGGAAATCTTGCAAATCAAGAACCACTGATGCAATAGCATCCCTATACCTCTGACACGTGTATTAAAGTGACTTTCAAGCCTACTTTGGTCCAATCAGCCAAATCCATATCCATCACAACACTATCAATTAGGGGTCATGGCCTAACTTGAGAAACAGTGATGAATAATGACACGCTGTGTCTCAGCAATGACAGTCTTAGAAAACCTACACCTATGAATACATTCAAGCATAAGACATAGGAGCAGAATAAAGCCATCCGGCCCATTAATTCTGCTGTGCCATTCGATCAATTTCATTCTGCTGCCTTCTCCCCGTAACCTTTGATGCCCTTACTAATCAAGAAATGTTCATCAGAGAGGTCCGGGTAGGATGTGGAAACTTTGAAGACTCTTGAGAGTAGTGTCTTCACTGATAGGCATGTTCTTGCCTTGTGTAGCAATGTCTCTGAGTGGTCCATCATGGCCTTAACAACATCGCTGGAAATGCAGTGCTGCCAGTGGTGAGGTTGTGGAGGTATTCATGAATATCTCAGCGACTTAACGATGGAGATGGAGCCTCCCTGTTAGTTGTTGACTCTGTAGACTTTGAACAGTTTTTTTAGTTGCCTGTAGTGATTTTTGAAAGTACCTAGTCAGATCTCAAGCATGAGAATAGTGATCTTTTAAGAAGTGGAAAGGCACCAAAATCATATTGGGGCGGCATGTTGGTGCAGCGGTAGAGTTGCTGCCTTACAGAGCCGGAGATCCGGGTTCCATCTTGAATACGGGCGTTCTCTGATGGGAGTTTGTACATTCTCCCCAGGACCTGCATGGGCTTTCTCCAGGTACTCTAGTTTCCTCCCAGATTCCAAAGACGTACAGGTTTGTAGGTTAATTGGCTTGATAAAATTGTAAATTGTCCCTAGTGTGCGTTGGTTATTGTTATTGTGCAGGGATCACTGGTCAGTGTGGATTCAGTGGCCAAAGGGCCTATTTCCACATTGTATCTCCAAACTTAACTAAAATCAACCATGTGCTCAAGTGGTGAAACTGTTCCACAGAGTTTGTTGAATGTGGCTTTCTGCTCCATTTTATTGTCAGTAAAGGCAAGGAGGAAATGAGTGTGAAGCAAATACTATCATTGTACTTCATGTATGTGATATTGGGAAAAAATCAGAACTAACCCTGCATAATTTTACATTCACTGCAATTTCACCTATTCCAGCATGAACCTGGTGGACTATCTAGCAGTCAAAAAGCAAGTGCAATGTGATCCAATTTCTAGGTTCAGTTCCCTTCTGGTGGCCTTTGTAAGTGAAACGTCTTCCCCTGCAGGGCTTACTCTCCTATCAACCAGATGAGCTGAGCTGCAAGAGCCCCAATTAATTATATGCAAGCATAATGACAATTATTGGGTACACTTCTTCATTAAGTACAGCTGTTCCTGCATGATTATGTCCTCCTAATGAGCAAATGTGCATAATTGCTGATTCTACAACTTACCACACTGAAAGAGGTTATTAAACAAAATCACCACAGGTACTCTGCTGTTCTACTAAACCTTTTTGTTGTATATTTTGAATTAAGAATTAAGAATGGGAATGGATTTATTGTAATTGTTGGTTCGGCACATCAGGGGGTTTTTCGTCTTCAGACTTTAGAGATATAGCATGGAAACAGGTCCTTTGGTCCACCGAATCCTCACTGACTACCAATCAAACTGTGCACTTGCACTGTCCTATACACTAGGGTCAATTTACAATTTACAGAAGCCAATTAACTACAAACATGTACATCTTGGGAGTGTAGGTGGAAACCGGAGCACCTAAAGAAAATTCATGTGATCACAGGGAGAACATACAAATTCCGCACAGACAGCACCCGTAGTCAGGAGATAACCCAGGTCTCTGGCATTGTAAGGCAGCAACTCTGCCACTGCGCCCTTGTGCTGATAAGTTAGCACCATAACCAAACTAAAAACAAATATAGATTTCAGACATTAGATGCAATTCTTGAATGGTTGCCATTTATTCCTTTTAAGGTGAAGAACGCAGTACTTAACATTAATTTAATTCATGAAGTGTCTTTCATGGAGGCATCACAGCGATACAGCTAATAGAGCTGTTGAACCACAGCTTCAGCAACCTGAGTTCAACCCTGTCGTCTGATGTTGTCTGTGTGGAGTTTGCGTGTTCTCCCTGTGACCTCGTGGGTTTCTTTCAAGTGCTCCAGTTTCCAAAATGATGTGTGGGTTGGTAGGTTAATTGGCCACTGTAATTTGACCCTTGTGTTTAGGTGAGTGGTCGAAGCTAAAAGTAGTTGATGGGAACATGGGGAGAATTAAATGTGCTTCATGAAGGATTTATGTGACCTGGTTCTTGATAGTCTGCACAGACTCTGTGGGCTGAAGTGCCTAAACCATTTATTTTAGAGTGCTCTGATAATTATTACTCTAGCTTTTCTTCAGTTTAATGCCATGTTCTATATCCATCCCAGAAGATAACTAGATCTCGAACAGCACAACATAACTTTGAAGTCTCAGTGTTAGATTTGGGTTTATTATTGTCACATGTACTGAGGTATAGTATAAAGCTATGTTTTGGATGCTATCCAAATAGATCAGATATACCTTACATAGATAAAATCAAGTCAAACTCAAGTTTAATAAATTGAGCAAATGGGGTATTCCACTGGTGGTTTATCCCAGAATTTACTGTTCAAAGCTCAACGTTTGACACAGAGGCAGGAGAAAAGTACGCATTAAGTCACAGCAAGTATAAGCAAGTTTCAACTGACAGCAATGGGAGGTCTCATGTGCGCCTCTTTGCTGTTGTCAAAAATAAGTTAATTTGGCAAATTAAATATGCAATCCATGGTTTAGATTGATTAACAGGCAAAAGTAAGAAATCAATTGATGGGCTAGTTAGTTCATTTAATCCCTGTGACTATCATTATTGACGTTCAGTAGGTTTTGACTTTACAATGTTAACTGTCTTACAGGATTGCATGAACTGATTTGCATTAAAGTTGTTTTCAAAGACAATCCACCATGCTTACTGAAACCATCATCTTCACACTGATTGCCTCCAAGAATTAGTAGATTGCGTTCAAATTTGCTGCTTGATGATTAGGTTTTTGGCCTTTATGCAATTCTATTCACCAGATTTAATATAAGTTAAGGTAGGATTTCATCCTTGTTTGCACTAAACATATGATCTAGTTATGCTGTGTGTTAGACTCTGCTTCCAAAATTCAGTTTGCCTAATATCAACAGAACTGAAATTTGCAAGCAGAATGCAAAACCTTGCTGTTTATTTACTGCCGAGAACCAACTTCTCATCTGTAATATTTATTTAAAGGTCCAGCAGAGGCATAGTGTCTGTTCTAGGTTAAAGTAGGTGATTCCAGCTGTGACTGATTACACACCACTGACCAAAGAAATATGTCTGAGGCACCCAGTCATTGCTTGTATTTGAAGACATGCAGTATTCGAGGGGCAATCAGTGCATGAGACTGAGCTTTTGGAGAAGCATTGAGAAAAAAAAAATCTCATCAATAAAGCCCCATTAAAATTTTCATTGTCATAGATGAGAAGTTCTCAGATTAGTGACTAAGTTTCAAATGATTTTGTAGCGTACATGAATCACAGTAATAAAACTCAAAGCAATAAAATTATTGGAATGCCATTGCAGCCTACAGAAGAAGATCATACAATGATGGTACTGAGGTGCTTAAATATATTTGGAATAATTTATCACCCTTCAGTCACATTTTGTATGATTCATAATTATCCCTATAGCATGTACTGCAATATATTTCTGATCATGTTATAGCCAATCTGACATGGAATTAGGTTTTGGCTTGTATACACTGGAATTTAGAAGGATGAGAGGGGATCTTATAAAAAAATATGATTATTAAGGGGTTGGACACGTTAGAGGCAAGAAAAACATGTTCCCAATGTTGGGGGAGTCCAGAACCAGGGGCCACAGTTTAAGAATAAGGGGTAGGCCATTTAGAACGGAGATGAGGAAAAACGTTTTCAGTCAGAGAGTTGTAAATCTGTGGAATTCACTGCCTCAGAAGGCAGTGGAGGCCAATTCTCTGAATGCATTCAAGAGAGAGCTAGATAGAGCTCTTAAGGATAGCGGAGTCACGGGGTATGGGGAGAAGGCAGGAATGGGGTTCCTAATTGAGAATGATCAGCCATGATCACATTGAATGGTGGTGCTGGCTCGAAGGGCCGAATGGCCTACTCCTGCACCTATTGTCTATTGTCTATTGTTCCCAGATCACTTCAAATATAATTGATGACAATGTTCAATATATTACATTGTGTTTCTTCTGTTACCCATAACAAAGTGTTTTTCAATATGTTTGTCATCGTGTTTCTTGATTGATATTGCACATAAGTCTATAAAAACTGAGATGTTTAACAGTATGCAGTTATAGCAATTGAAAAGATCCATTTCTGAATCTATTCCCAATTGTCATAAGGGATCCATTGAGGTAACAACCAGACTAGATTAGGAGATTACTCTGTGTCACTCAGGCACATAATGGCAGCCGAGAAAGTTGTTCGACAATGGTTTATATCCCAACTGAGTAATTCTTCTTTTTTTTTTACTGCAGAGCTTGGAATTGAATAAAAAACATTCCACCTGAGGGATTGGTTGAGGTGAAACGACTATGCCAGAACAATTTTCTCTACCTTGTAACACAACCACTCTTACTGCAAGATTGATCCTGCCCAGTCAATGTGTGGACACATTTGTTTTTAGTATTATCTATGTGGGCCTTCCTTAATAATAAATCCAAAAGTAGATTTGTGACCACAGTTTAGATTCTTTACCTACGATTGTTAAGACAATGAATTTATTTGAAAATTGTCCAGTTCTCCGAGATGGAGATTTCTGGCTTTTCTGTCTCAATAGGCAAGATTTCTGAATTTTAAATATTATTTATCTGATCTCCTCTGGCCCTCACACCCTCTGATATACTTGCACAGACTCAGTTCGAGGCTTCTACTGTTCCTTCATTTAAATTGGTCCACTAGTGGCAGCAAAAACATTCAGTTGTCAAGAGTCTGAGATCTGAAATACCTTCCTTAAATCGCTCTGCCCCTCTCTCTCTCTCTCCCCTCCTTTCTCTCCTCTCTCTCCCCTCCTCCCTCCCCCCTCCTTTCCCCCTCTCTCCCCCTCTCTCCCCCTCTCTCCCCCTCTCTCCCCTCTCTCCCCTCTCTCCCCTCTCTCCCCTCTCTCCCCTCTCTCTCCTCTCTCTCCTCTCTCCTCTCTCTCTCTCTCTCAAAAAAAAACTCAAATTGATTTTTGTTTTAATTTAATAATTGTTGAAATGAAGTTTTAAAGAGCTGAAAATGTTCCTCTCTCACCAGTAAGGTTAAACTTTCATATTTGAATAATAATAAATCATCCCTTTAACAATTTGAATTGATTTACAATTATCCAAGTTATTTAACAGTGGCCCATCCTCTTCATAATAGCTATTATCCACTTGTTAAATCAATCGATGTCCAGTTAAACTCTCATCTCGTAATTATCACCATTATACTTTAATTGACACTAATGCCTTGCCTGTCATTGCACCCAACCCTGTCTCCATCTCACTGCTCTGGGAGTGTGTTGCATCCAAAGAACACATCCAACACTTCAGCAAAGACATTTGATCAAGGTTGGTTTAACTATCTACCAGCAGTCCAGGGGACCATTTTAAATCAAAGCTGAGTCATTCGCCATCTGTCACGATGAATGATGGAGCATTATTTGGAAGATGCTTGAATTTCCTGTTTTCGATCTTATAATATAACCTGAAGGATCATACCTTTCGTGCAAAAACAGTGTAAATTCATCAACCCTCTTCACCCCTCTCCCCTAAGGCAGAAGATACAAAATCTTGAAAACACGTATCAACAGATTCAGTAACGGCTTCTTCCCTGCTGTTATCAGACTGTTGAATGGTTGATTTGCTTAGACACTTCACAAAACCTCTAAATGGGGTGAGAATTCAGAAATCGGAGGTGCAAAGAGACTTGGGAATGATGGTACAGAATTCCCCAAAAGTTAATTTGCAAGTTGAATCGGTGGTAATTAGGGTTGAGACGGAAAGATAGACAGGCCATGATTGAACGGCAGGGTAGACGGTGGGCCAAATGGCCTAATTCTGCTCTGAGAACTTATGAACTTAAGGAAACAAAATGTTCACAATAATATACCACTACCAATAAAACTACCAATACCAACCCATTCCTATTTATTGACTATAGCTCCCCCTTCAACATTTTCATCCCAACAAACTCAAATGCAAACTCCAGAACCTTGAGGTCAGCATCCACCTCTGCAACTGGATCCTTAACTTCCTGACCCACACAACACAATCAGTGAGAAGACGAAGCAAAACATCCTCCATGATAATCCTCAACACCGGTGATCTGCAAGGATGCGTTCTCAGCCTCTCATTATACTCATAAATGTGTGATCAAGTTCTGCTCTAACCCCATTTACAAGTTCACAGATGATGCCACCATAGTGGGCCGGATCTCAAACAATGACGAGATGAAGAACGGAAAGGAAATGGAGAGCTCAGTAACATGGTGTGAATACAACAACCTCTACCTCGTCATCAGCAAGATGAAGGAGCTAGTTACTGACTTTGTGTGTTTGCTTTAGACAGCATCAATAGTGCCGAATTGGAGATGGCTGAGAGCTTCAAGCTTATTGGCGTAAATATCATTAACAAATTGTCCTGAACCAATCACATTGAAGCTTTGGCCTCTTACTTGCTCAAAAGACTAAGCAAATTTCCTATGTTTCTAATGGCTCTTACCAACTTCTTCAGATGTACCATAGAAAATATCCTAGAAGAATGCATCACAGCTTGGTTTGGCAACAGCTCTGCCCAAGACTGCAAGAAATTCCAGAGAGTTGTGGATGTAGCCAAGTCCATGACACCAACCTTTTTGAGGATGTAACTAGGAAAATTGACAGGGGAGAGCCGGTGGATGTAGTGTACCTTGACTTTCAGAAAGCATTCGACAAAGTCCCACATAGGAGATTAGTGGGCAAAATTAGAGCACATGGTATTGGGGGTAGGGTATTGACATGGATAGAAAATTGGTTGGCAGACAGAAAGCAAAGAGTGGGAATAAATGGGTCCCTTTCAGAATGGCAGGCAGTGACCAGTGGGGTACCCCAAGGCTCGGTGCTGGGACCTCAGCTATTTACAATATACATTAATGACTTGGATTAAATGATTCAAAGTAACATTAGCAAATTTGCAGATGATACAAAGCTGGGTGGTAGTGTGAACTGTGAGGAAGAAGCTATGAGGTTGCAGGGTGACTTGGACAGGTTGCGTGAGTGGGCGGATGCATGGCAGATGCAGTTTAATATGGATAATTTATGTATCTTTATTTATAATGATTGATCTCTTGCTCTCTTGCTACCCACTTTGCTGCTGTAACACTGTAAATTTCCCCGGTGTGAGACGAATAAAGAAATATATTATTATTATTATTATTATTATTATTATTATTATTATTAAAAGAGTGAGGTTATCCACATTGGTGGTAAGAATAGGAAGGCAGATTATTATCTGAATGGTGCCAAGTTAGGAAAAGGGGACGTACAACGAGATCTGGGTGTCCTAGTGCATCAGTCACTGAAAGGAAGCATGCAGGTACAGCAGGCAGTGAAGAAAGCCAATGTTGACCTTCATAACAAGAGGAGTTGAGTATAGGAGCAAAGAGGTCCTTCTGCAGTTGTACATGGCATATAACATTATTAAGGGGTTGGACACGTTAGAGGCAGGAAACATGTTCCCAATGTTGGGGGAGTCCAGAATAAGGGGCCACAGTTTAAGAATAAGGGGTAGGCCATTTAGAACTGAGATGAGGAAAAACTTTTTCAGTCAGAGAGTTGTGAATCTGTGGAATTCTCTGCCTCAGAGGGCAGTGGAGGCCAATTCTCTGAATGCATTCAAGAGAAAGCTAGATAGAGCTCTTAAGGATAGCGGAGTCAGGGGTTATGGGGAGAAGGCAGGAGCGGGGTACTGATTGAGAATGATCAGCCATGATCACATTGAATGGTGGTGCTGGCTCGATGGGCTGAATGGCCTGCTCCTGCAACTATTGTCTATTGCCTATTGTCTATTGTCTATAACCTCCCCCTCATTGAGTCCATCTACACTTCAAGTAAGAAGCCAACTTAATCAAGTACCATTTTCACTGCGGTCATTCCTTCTTTTCCCCGCTCTCATCAGGCATTAGATACAAAAGCTTCAAAGTACATACACCAGATTCAGGAATAGCTACTTCCTTGCTGATATCTGACTACTGAATGGTCCTCCCATAAGCTGCGTGGGGAGTAGTCCCGATCCTCCATCTTACCGCACTGCAGACCTTGCATTTTTTTAAATCTATACTTTTTCTGTACTTGTATTGCTGTAATGCTGTAATACCATAATCTGTACTCTGGTATTTTTCTTATTGCGCTATCTGTTGTACTGATGTATGGCTTGATGCCATACGATGTTTATACTTATGTATGGTATAATTTGACTGGAAAGCTCGCAAACAAAGCTTCCCACTGTATCTTGGTTCACATGACAATAATGAACCAATACCTATGTCAGATACCTTCTATATATTGAAATACCCCTAATGTTTGATATATAGTCATTGTCCCAAAACATTAATACTCTTGCTCCCTCCACAGATACTGCCTGACCTGTGACTTTTTTTTCTGGATTCTCTTCAGATTTGCAGCTGAATTCTGCAATGTTCTGCTTTTGAAATTGGCACTGATTCACGGTTGATTAAGCAATATAATATCAATGCTTGGATGGTAATAATAGGGATGCACAGTGGTGCAGTGGTAGAGTTGCTGTCCTATGGCCCAGGTTTGATCCTGATCACAGGTGTTGTCTGTACGGAGTTTGAATGTTCTCCCTGTGACTGCGTGGGTTATCTTCGGTGCTCTGGTTTCCTCCCACATTCCAAAATGTGCAGGTTTGTAGGTTAATTGACTTCTGTAAATTGTCCCTAGTGTGCAGGATAGAACTAATGTATGGGTGATTGTTGATCGGCAAAGACTCAATGGGCCGAAGGGACTGTTTCCACGCTGTATCTCTAAACTACGGAACATGAATATGCAGGGAATGGAGGGATAAGGATCGTGTGCAGGCAGAAGGGATTAATTTAATTTGATATCATGTTCGGCGCAGACATTGTGGTCTGAAGGGCATATTCCTGTGCTGTACTGTTCCATGTTTTCTGTTCTATGCCTTCATTATCTTAAATTTACCCCTGGAGCATATAAGAAACAAAATTATGAAGCACTCATTTTGAATGCTCAGTGAATATTTTTAAGGCAGAGATAGACAAATTCTTGATTAGAACAGATGTCAAGGGTTAAGGGGAAAAGGCAGGAAAATGGGATTAGGAGGCAGAGATCAGTCATGATTGAATGGTGGCGTGGACTCGAATGGCCGAGTGGCCTAATTCTACACCTATAACTTGTGAACTTGTGAAGGATAGAGATAAACAGTCAGGAATCCTTTCCCTCAAAAGACGTTCATCGCGGAGCAAATTGGAACTATTAAGGCTGAATATTTTGTTGAACAGGTGAACTGGAGCTAAAATAGGTAACTTGAGTAGAGGAATACACAGCCTGTGATCTCACTGGACAGTGGACCAAATTAACTGGGCCAAATAGCCTATAGAAAATAGAAAATAGCATATTTCTATATCTGCATACCTATTTAATCCCACCTATTAAAATATTGCTGTATCCACTTTATAGAATAATAATGTATACACTTGGATAGTTGCAGAAGAAAACTGAGCAAATAAACAGTTGCTGTCATTTAAAGTACATGTGACTAAAATGTTCCTATAAATCCTCTATTCCAGTCATGAGCATAAAGAAAAATACATTGTTCAATGATGACAGCCCATCATTAGAACAAAACATATTAACGTGTTTTTTAAATTACTAATTATTGCATCGATCCATATTCAACAACGACAAAAATAAAACTTAACATTGGTTTTCTATTCTATTACCCAAAGGTAATGTAATTAAGCTAGAAATTCCCAATTAGGATAATGAGAGTTTCAAAACCAAATAGCTCTTTCACTTCAAATAAAGTACATGAAAGTACAAAGAAGAAGGCATAGGTTGTTCAGCCACTTGAGCCAGAATTGAAATTTCAAGGGACAATGGCTACCTTGATTTTATTATCTCTACATCTTTACAATTTCCCATTAAATTTACTATTTCCTATAATACTTTTGGTTACAGAAAAAATAGTCCAATTTCAAAATTAACAACTAAACCATAATCGCCTGCCATTTGTAGAAGAGTAGTCTCGAACTTAATTTTTGTTTTCTTTCCTGCCATGAAAGACATAGATAGAGTGGATGTGGAAAGGATGTTTCCACTGGTGGGAGAGTCTGGGACCAGAGGTCATAGCCTCAGAATTAAAGGACGCTCTTTTAGAAAGGAGGTGAGGAGGAACTACTTTAGTCAGAGGGTAGTTAATCTGTGGAATTCATTGCCACAGAGGGCTGTGGAGGCCAAATCAGGGGATAATTTTAAGGCCAAATTCTTGATTAGAACAGGTGTCAGGTATTATGGGGGAGGAGGCAGGAAAATGGGATTAGGAGGCAGAGATCAGGCACGATTGAATGGTGGAGTGGTCTTGATGGGTCGAATAGCTGAATTCTACTCCTATAACTTATGAACTTGTGAACCTTCAACCTTCTAAATTCCAGGAAATGTATGTGGGCAGCCATTAGATTATGACCGGGTTCCGTACCGGAGGATTGTTCATAACCTGAACTGTTCCTATGTAGGAAATACCATGAACAGTATGTCGGAGAGGATCGCAGAAACAGCTGTGATGGGAGGGTAGCATGGCCACCAGCTGACCTCAGTGACTCAGTGGATGGGTGGGGTGAGCCTGCTCAGCATGCCCTCGGCCTTGAGTGATGTGGCTTGAGTTGGAGGTTGAGGAGAGAAGGTACATGAAAGTGACTCCTGCCCACCTGGCAGAAGATGCCTGCAACTCTGCAGCATCCAGTAAATCTACCCCCATTTATCCCACTGGTCTCCCAAATGCTTGCTAACATGTACTATGGGGTGTCCATAAGTTGTAAGAAAGAACTGCAGATGCTGGTTTAAATCGAAGGTAGACACAAAATGCTGGAGTAACTCAGCGGGTCAGGTTGCATCACTCGAGAGAAGGAATGGCTTCCTCCAGAGATGCTGCCTAACCCGCTGAGTTAATCCAGCATTTTGTGTCCATAAATTGGACGTTCGTAATCCGGTGAGCACCTGTAAACATTGCACTTCTAACTTTTGATTTCTCATTGACTCTTGGAGACCTCAATGGATATAGAAATACATCCTCAGACATTGGCATAATTTTATAGTTGTTTTCATAGGATGATATCACCATCCTGCTTCCAAACTATAACTGCTAATGTATTATGGATTTAATACAAGTTGTCAAGGACAAATTCCTCTCATATCATATCATATCATATCATATATATACAGCCGGAAACAGGCCTTTTCGGCCCACCAAGTCCGTGCCGCCCAGCGATCCCCGCACATTAACACTATCCTACACCCACTAGGGACAATTTTTACATTTACATTTACATTTACATTTACCCAGCCAATTAACCTACATGACCAAGAACAACTGAAGAGAAGCAATTTGCTTGACTATTTTAATTCACATTTACTGTCCTTAACTGAAACAAATTTACTTTTTTTCCAATGGAGCTGTGAAGAAACCAGACAGAATGTAGAAAAGGAATGGGAAAGAAAAAGGTATCTGTCTAAAAATGCATTAAATCGGTAATTAACTTGATTGGTTGGTTCCTTGACGTTTTATTCTACACCCATTGCAAATTCTATATAACTTATCTGTTTATACCTGATTTTTAAAAGCTTGTCCTCAGTAACCTACAATAAATCTGTGAAACTGAAGTCACAGGAACCAAATTTCTGAAGTTTCAATGTGCAGCAATTACAGTATTGTACATCTGACTGAGCAGTGAAACTTGAGAATCCTCCAATCCTCCAATGAAGATATCAGGTAGTGCAAAAGGCAAAATAAACAGCATGCAGAATATAGTGTTACAGTATAACTATAGAGAAAGTGTAGTAAAACAAAAAGGCCAGAAAAGGTTAGATTGGAAGATTAGGAAATCCATGCATAGCATATGAGTCCACTAAACAGTATTGAGTCCCTGTTTTATCATGGAACACCATGTGTACATGACACAAACCAACTCTTCTTAATATTTTTTAGTTCTATAATATTCCATTCGCCTCATGGGATACAAGTATTGCTGGCAAAGCTGACATTTATTGCCTATTGTGAAATGCAATGAGTGACTTACAAAGTCATTTCAGATGGTGGTTCATAGTCAACTACATTGCTAGGTCAGAATGGGTTGTCCTTTGAGGGCATTAGTAAACCAGATGAGCCTTTTCAACAATTCAGGACACTCATTCTGGTTATTGTTGATTTTTACTTGTTCATTTTTCAGAGGCGGGTGTCATTGAGAAGGCCAGAATTTGCCCTTCCCAACTAGACCTTGAGAAGGCAGTGGTGGCTTACCTTCCTGAACTTCTGCAGTTCCCCTGGTGAAGCTACTCGCAGAGTGCTGAGGGGGGGGTTTTACTCAGGAAAAATGGGAGGTACCAATTTAGTTACCAAAAATATGGACCAACATCCAGAGCGCTAGGTTATAATTGCACCATGGCCTTGATGGAATTTTAAATCCTTGATAATGATGTTCCAGACAATAAGCAACAGATGTTCTTCAGTGCAGGAAAACTGCTATCATTACCTGGTCTAGCACAGGGTGTGATTATGGTCATGAAGTTAAGTTCCCTCTGATATGGGCTTGCATGCACGTGTATCAAACCACAAAAGATTTATTTGATTGAACTTAAATTGTTTGGCTTATGAATATTCATGGCATAACCATCTGCTCTTGGAATGTCACCTTTGATTATGGTACTACTGCTTACTCTACTTGCTATGTCTTGCTGTGCACAGCCTTAAGTCAGCCTACTCAAACCTGGCTTTGGAATTCTGAGTAAAGATGTTAAGTCAAGTCAACTCAAGTCAAATTGAGTTGATTGTCATATGTAAAAGTACGATGAGGAACAGATATAATAAAAATCTCGCTTGTAGTTGCAGCACAGGCAAATACACTCAGATAACATACACAATCATAAAATTGTACATAATGACACACAATTTCTATAAACAGTGCCACAAAAATCAAGGCAGTTGTACAAAACGGGGTGGCACAGTGTCACAGTACTAGAGTTGCTGCCTTACAACAGCAGAGACTGTGTTGATTGTAAATAAGATTATTAAGGGGTTGGACACGTTAGAGGCAGGAAACATGTTCCCGATGCTGGGGGAGTCCAGAACCAGGGGCCACAGTTTAAGAATAAGGGGTAAGCCATTTAGAACGGAGATGAGGAAAAACTTTTTCAGTCAGAGAGTTGTAAATCTGTGGAATTCTCTGCCAGAAGGCGGTGGAGGCCAATTCTCTGAGTGCTTTCAAGAGTGAGCTAGATAGAGCTCTTAAGGATAGCAGAGTCAGGGGGTATGGGGAGAAGGCAGGAACGGGGTACTGATTGGGAATGATTAGCCATGATCACATTGAATGGTAGTGCTGGCTCGAAGGGCCGAATGGCCTACTCCTGCACCTATTGTCTATTGTCTATTCAGACCCAGGTTAAATCCTGACTGCGGATGCTATCTGTAGAGAGTTTGTATGTTTCTCCCGGTGCTCCAGTTTCCTCCCACATTTCAAAGACATGCAGATTTGTAGTTTAATTAACTTCTGTAGAATTGTCCCTAGGATAGAATTAGTGTATGGAGTATTCGTTGGTCGGCGTGGATTTGTTTCCACGATATATCTCTACAACTAAACCTAAAACTAAAACAATTTTTAAACAAGTCCATGCTACTGCAAAAGTTGTGTTTTATTGTTGAGGTAGGTTGAGTGTTATGCAGGTTGGTTTAAGAACATGAATAAAGGGAGCTTACAACCCAACAGTCTCAATATTGAATTCTCCAATTTTAGATAACCTTTAAAAATCCCCTCCCCTCTCCATTCCTTTTCTTCCCCCATCCCATTCTCCTGCCTCCCTCCTCACCCCTGTGCCTTACCTGCACTCCCAACTATTTCTCCCCTCCCTCACCCCCTCCTCCCTCATTTCTTCCTCTGGATTCACAATTTACAACTCAGCAGTCTGTCACACACCTTCTGCTGTAATCTCGGGGCTTTGTTCCAACCATCTGACTAACAAAAATCCTCATCGAGTGTGTCCACCTGCCATGCTTTGTCCTGCCTCTCTCCTCTCCCACATTTCTTCACCCCGCCCCCAAACAATCAGGCTAAAGAAGGATCCCAGCCTGAAACGTCACCTATTCATGCTCTCCAAAGATGCTGCCTGATACACTGAGTTACTCCTGCACTTTATATCCTTTAGTGCAAATCAGCATCTGCAGTTGAGGCTTTAGACTTTAGACTTTTAGACTTTTGAGATACAGAGTGGAAACGGGTCCCTCAGCCCACTGAGTTCGTGCCAACCAGCGATCAACCCCATACCCTTGCACTATCTTACACATTAGGGACAATTTATGATATTGTTTCACAGAAGCCAATTGACCTACAAATCTCTATGTCTTTGGAGAGTTGGAGAGTAGGGGTCAACTGCGGGTAATGTTTCATTTCACTACACATTTATGTGTATGTGACAAATAAACGACTATTGACTATTGAACCGGAGCACCCGGAGGAAACCCACACAGTCACAAGGAGAACATACAAACTCCATACAGGTTTCAACTTGTTCAGAAACCTGATGGAAACACTTTCACCTTTGCTGCTCAGCTCAAGTTACTATCTTCTTGCCCCTGTGTTTCTGAGCTCAAACCCGTATCCTCAGTAATTCGTTTCCAGGCATTCTAACAACAGCAGAACATGACCCATTGTCTTAACATCAGGGGATGGGTGACTAATACACATGACTGAAGCCTTTCAATCCACTGATTGCCCCAAATGACATCTGTTAAGCAGCGTCAGAGGGTGAAATTGAGTATACCGACTGAAATTGAGAATAAAGTCTGACCAATTTCGCAGCTTGAGAAATGTGGAAGCAGTTGCCGGTAGTGGTTGACAGGTGGGAGAAGCTCTGAACCATTTTCCACAGCAAACAGGCACCATACCCTCAGGGGACCCAGGGAAACGATGAGCACATATGGAAGCCCCAAGCAATGTTGTCACTGATCTTTATATTATGATAGATGAAATCACAGAGGGTGCAGTATCTGGTTACTGTAGGTCTTTTGTTCAGTTTTGGCTGTGGCTTGTTGAGGACGGCTTTGATAAAGTACCTGCCTACATAGAGTGATATTAAATTGCTGGCCAGTTTTTTTTTAGGCTCAGGTGCAATACTGGAGCACGTGTCACTCTGACAAACAAACAGACAAGCAATCCTGCTAAAAAACTCAGTGCAGCCACTTGCCTTGGTTTCTGCAACTATACTGAGGTGGCACGGTGGCACAGCGGTTGAGTTGCTGCCTTACAACACGGGTTCGATCCTGACTGCAGATGCTGTCTGTATGGAGTTTGTATGTTTTCATGTGACCGTGTGGGTTTCCTTCAGGTGCTCTGGTTGATCCAATTGTAAATTGTCCATAATGTGTAGGATAGTGTTCGGTATCAAGTCAAGTCAATTTTATTTGTATAGCACATTTAAAAACAACCCACGTTGACCAAAGTGCTGTACATCAGTTCAGGTACTAAGAAACGAACATACAATGGCACACAAACATAACAGCACATACATAAACAGTTCACAGCGCCCCCTCAGGGGTATGGGGGTGATCGCTGGTCACTATCTTGACCTCTATCACAGAATAGCACATGCCACCTCTCGATTCCTCTCCAAGTCACACATTACATTCTGATGTGGAAATCCATTTCCATTCCCTTATTCAATTTAGGATAAAATCCCAGATCATCCTGAGGCATGGCAATGGTTCAAGAAGCTTGGTCTACATCAGGGCTATGGCAAATCAGTTACACCCACAGCCTATGAAAAAAAATTATAGGAAATTTAAAAATTAAAAAATTAGCATGAACCTTAAAGGGTAGTCAGCACAATCAATCGATGGTTCTGATAGTATTACGTGAGAAATATTTAATAGAAAATATTTTGATGTAATCTTAATTGTGACATTTTTAAATGAAATCATTGCCTAACTGTAAGAGACTATTAACCATTTTAGAGTCATGTGACACCAAAACAGGTAAGTCTATTCAACGATCAACCCCTCATTTTTACTATGTAAGTGTGAATATTTTTTTGCAGCATTTTGTTTTATATCTTTTTTATATTCTAAAAAATGTTTATTTGTGGGGAAAAAAATATTTTAATCCTTCGTCCTTGGAGAGCTGAGGTGTAAGGTGAGAGGAGAGAGAGACTACTTTTTTAACTCAGAGGGTAGTCCACATTTAGAATGTAGAAACTATAGAAGTGGATACAATTATGACTTTGAAAATACATTTTCATATGAATAGCAAAGGTTTAGGGGGATATAGGCCAATTGCATACAAATGGGTCCAGCCCGGAATGCCAACTAGGTCAGCATGGACAAGGTGGGCTGAAGGGTAGCTTCCATGTTGTAGAGCTCAATGACTCAATCATTCTATGCATTGCAGTGAACTCTCCCCAGATTTTACCACTCGCTTAAGCAATAGGGGAAATTTTCAGTGGACAATTAACATACCAAGCTACACACCTTTGGGACGTGGGAGGAAACCAGAGCATTCGGAGGAAACCCTTGAGGTCACCAGAAGAATGTGCAAACTCCATACAGTCAGCATCCAGTTAGGAATGTGAGGCAGCAACACTGCCATCCTGCCTCTGTGCCACCTCACAAACACAGATTATGTTCGACTCTGCTCTGCACGATTGTGCAGGAACTGACTTCGAGTGAAATCGATGCAAAACAACAAGTCGCTGGTGGAACTCAGTGGGTCAGGCAGCATCTGTGGTAGAAAATGGACAGTTGCTTTTTCGGGTCAAGACAGTTTATCTGGATGCCCAAAATGTCAGCTGTCCATTTTCCTCTGTGGATGCTGCCTGGCTCAGTGAGTTCCTTCAGCAGATTTTTTGATGTAGATTCCAGCATTTCTAGTCTCTTGTGTTTCTAATGAGTGAAATTGACTTTGGGAAGTCCACAATGCCAGTGTCATTAGATAAGCACTTATCCATCCTTCCTGCAATATCGTCTCGAGCAATGACATCATTGTCTTTGCCCGTGTGTTGCAGCTTTCCTAAAAGCAGCTTATAAATTATACAGCAGGGAGGCGACGGAAGAGGTCTGAAATTATATGTTCCTGTCTCCTATATATTTTATGAGCTAAAATGGTATGGAAATGTGTTCGGCAGAGTTACAAAGGATAAAACACCCAGAATTATGCAATTTTGCCCAGTTAGGCACAATGGAACAAAAAAATTTAATGAACAGATGTATTTAGAACCATGCATGGTGTTTATGATATGATATTGTCAGGTTTGCATGGTGTGATAATTTCTCAAAGAGAATCATGTCCTCACAATGCATTGGGACTTCGTAGAATTAGAATTGGAAGAAAATGGTAACAATGAAAGGAAGATAACATCTCTTCAATTTAATGAAAGTCTATTTTAACAAGTGGAATTGTCATTCTGGGAAGGGGCAGGTAAGTTTCTACCTCTGGTTGTTAACTATTTGGGGATAAACATTTGGTAGGAATCGTGAAGAAAGATGTTGGGGGGAAAAAAGTGAATATATCTCTTCTGGGTTGTTTATATCTGCAACCAGATTCAAAAGAGGTAGCATGCTATTATTTAGGTTTAATTAATGATCGAGAAACTGACATTTCCTTGACTCTGAAATTGAATTTGAATCTAACTAATTGCTTCTTTCATGTTTTTCTTGGTATATGGATGTTTCTGTGATACACATTTATTACCACTAGTCAGTCCTGAACTGAGGAGGCAGTTAAGACTCAATCACCTTAATGAAACCAAATGTAGATTCGGTGATCGCTTCGATAAACACTTATGCTCTGGCAACTTAGGGCCGAATGGCCTACTCCTGCACCTATTGTCTATTGTCTATTGTCTATTGACATGATAGCTGCCAGACAACAATATCTTTTGACAAGAGTCAGTCTGGGTTCACTGCATGCTGTCTATAGTGTCATCCAAGCTCATGTGTGGGAAGTATGTGAATTTGGAATCATGGCTTCTCTCAGGCAAATAACCTTCTTAGGAATTAGATGCAGTACTCTTTGCAATATTTATTTGGTATTGGTATTGGTTTGTTACATATACCAAGATACAATGAAAAACTGTGTTTGCCTGCTATCCAGGTAAACTATCCATATATGAATACAATCAAACCATGCAGAATATAATTTTACAATACAACTACAAGTGAAAATAAAAGAAAGAGTACAATGGGTGCAATGAGGTAGAAATGAAGGATTGGGAATATATCCTTACCCTAAGAAGTCTGTTCAAGGCTGATATCAGTGGACAAGAAGCTATTCTGGTGTTATATACCTTCAATCTTATGCCCGACTGGAGAAGGGAGAATAGGATGTGAGTGCTCCTTGATTATGTTGGCTTTGAGGCAGCATTGAGTGTAGATAGAGTCAATTTCAGGGAGGAGGGGTAAGGGAGGTTGGTTTATGTAATGTACAGAGCTGCATCCACAGTGCTCTGCAATGCCTTGCGGTCTTAGGCAGAATAAGTTGTCACACCAAGCTGTGATTTATCCTAATAGGATACCTTCTATGGTATATCTACAGAACGTGTCATTGGGGACATGCCAAATTTCCTTAGTTTTCTGAGGATTTAGATGTAGCGACATGCTTTCTTGGTCGTAGTGTCAATGTGAAAACTGAATGATGAACTGAGATTGCAGGGATCAGTGGGGTGAAAGAGTCCGTTTTTGGGACTTAAAATTGTAGATTTGCAACTTCTTCAGGATAAGAAAAAGATTGCAGGGTCAGGATTAGCTAATGCAAAAGTAAGATCAAGGTGAATTTACTTGTCTTCAATCCTGATTGTTGTACCTGGTTTACCATGACAACAGGAGTGACTGAGAATAATGCCTAAGAGAAATTAACGTTCCAAAATAGAGATACTTCACAATGTCTTTTCATGCTGTTATGTATTAATTATATTCAGTTAAGCTTTAACAAACACTTTGGTATGCAGATTTACAGCTCCTTCGTGGAAGCAACTTTTTGTTTGGGGAACATCTCCTGACATGATGCAGGTGTCTGGAATACATTAAGCAGGGAGAAGATGAAGAGTTGGGATACATGCCCAGAAAATGAGAAGAAGAGTTGGGATACATGTACTGTAGTGCATCTCCACAAACTCTCCTCCACATACCTGGACTCTGATACATGGAGCCCCAGAAAGTAATCCTGTTATTTTCTGCACCCTCGGAGTTGTCAGAGCTAGATTAGTTGGCACAGCTAATAAAGCTGCTGACTCACAGCACCAGCGACCTAACCTTGCCTTGACCTTAACCAACACAACCAATCCTACCCGTGGCCATGTGGAGTTTGCACATTCTCCCTGTGACTATCTGGGTTTCCAACAGGTGCCTTCATTTCTTACCACATCTCCAAAACATGTGGATCGGTGAGTTAATTGGCCACTATCAATTGACCCTTATGTGTATGTGAGTGGTAGAATCTGTGGAGAAATTGATGGAAATGTAGAGAGAGTGATGGATTAATGTACGGTTAATGGAAATCAATGCTTGATGGCTAGCTTGGACTCAGTGGGCTGAAGGGCCTGTTTCTATGCTGTATAACTTGATGACACCAAGCCAAAAATAATAGAGGCGCATGATAGACCACTCGACCCTAAAAACCGTAGTCATGGGTCAATTCCGCCCTATCAGTCTCCTCAATGTAAAGGGTAAAATCTTCTTCAGCATCATAGCTCAGAGGAAGACCAGCTATTTAGAGAGAAACAAGCTTGTGGATACAACAGTCCAAAAAGCAGGCATTCCAGGGTTCTCTGGATGTCTCGAACATACCAGCATGATTTGGCACCAAATCCAGACTGCAAGAAAAGAAAAGAGAGATCTGCATGTCATTTTCCTTGACCTTGCCAATGCGTTCGGAACTGTCCCTCACAGTTTCCTCTGGGCATCCTTTGACTTCTTCAGGATACCAGAGACTATCGCAAGCCTTGTCAAGGCTTATTTTCAAGATCTGCAGCTCTGTTTCACCACGCCAGACTTTACCACCACATGGCACTGCATGGAGATTGGCATAATGGCAGGGTGTACCATCTCCCCATTGATTTTTACAATGGCTATGGAAGTCATCATAAGGGCCTCCAAGTGGGTGGTGGGTGGCGAGCGGCTGAAGTCTGGAGTCCGTCTACCCCCATCAGGGCCTACATGGATGACATGACAATCATAACAACAACAGCACCTTGCACCAGGTGCCTTTTAGGGAAGCTTCAAGAGAACATCACTGGGGTTAGAATGAAATTTAAGCCATCCAAATCAAGAAGCATTTCTATAATCAAAGGCAAACTGACAGATCAAAGGTTTTTCGTTGATCAAGAACCAATCCCAACTGTCAGAGAAGCCAATTAAAAGTCTGGGAAGATGGTATGACTCTAAACTGAAGGACACTGATCAAGCAAACGAGCTTAGGCAAGAAATCATCAGTCTAGCAAATATCGACCGATCCATGTTGCCTGGAAAGCTGAAAATCTGGTGCCTGCAGTTTGGGTTACTACCTCGCCTTATGTGGCCACTAACCATGTATGACATCACCCTCACAAGAGTCGAGAAGATGGAAAGAACAATCAGCTCTTTTGTGAGAAAATGGTTAGGTGTTCCTCGATGCCTGAGTAGCGTAGGCCTGTACGGTCAGGGGGTACTTCAGCTGCCTCTCTCTAGTCTCACAGAGGAGTTCAAGTGCACCAAAGGCAGACTAGGGATGACCCTGGCAGAATCGAGGGACACTGTCATCCGAGCTGCTGCCCCAACCCTGGCTACAGGAAAGAAGTGGACCGCTAAGAATGCGACACAGCAGGCAAAATCTTCTCTCCACAAAGGCGGCATAATTGGGCAAGTCCAACACGGAAGAAGTGGCTTGGGGCTTGACGGAAAGCGACCTTGCTGGAACAAGGCATCCTCACTGGAGTGCCGGAAGTTGGTCATGGCCAAAGTCCGCCGACAGCAGGAGTCGAGTAGGTGTGCCAAGGCTGTGTCACTAGCTAAACAGGGCCAGTGGATGAGATGGGAGAGTGTGGAAAAGCGGACGATCAGCTGGAAGGACATGTGGGAGATGGAGGCGAGCAGGATAAGTTTCCTCATTCGGGTAACCTATGATGTCCTTCCTAGCCCAAAAAAGCTCAACCAATGGCTGGGCGAAGATCCATCATGCCCCCTGTGTTCAACACCAGCCACGCTTAAGCACATCCTCACTGGGTGTAAAGTAAGCCTCTCCCAAGGACGGTACACCTGGAGACATAATCAAGTGCTCAAATGCCTGGCAGCGACTCTGGAAAGCAGGCGAACAACCAACAAAGCCCTACCCCCCAGAACAACCAACCCATTTATGCCAATTGCCTTTGTTCGGGAGGGGGAACAAAAGTAACGGAAAATTCCACCAAGGACAAAGTTTGGACAGCTGGAAGCAGCCCATGATTGGCAGATGCTGGTGGATGTGGACCAACGGCTTACAGTTCCATCAGAGATAGCCATCACCAACTTGAGGCCTGATCTTGTCCTTTGGTCGAACTCTCAGTGCATGGTGTATTTTGTGGAGCTCACAGTCCCTTGGGAGGAGGCTATGCAGGAAGCCTTTGAAAGAAAGAATCTGCGACATACAGAGCTTGCAGCGGAGGCAGAACAGCAGGGCTGGAGAGCAAAGATCTGCCCGGTAGAAGTTGGATGTCGAGGATTTGTGGCAACATCTACCGTAAGACTGATGAAGGACCTGGGGATCAGCGGACAAGCCCTAGGCCAGGCTATCAAGGAAACATCACGGGTGGCAGAGCGGAGTAGCAAGTGGCTCTGGCTGAAGAGGAAAGACCCCATCTGGTCTCCCAAATATGCCAGCTAGGCAGATGCAGAGGGGGGTGGTTCTTGGACGCCAGAATGCACTGCTGAGCCTACTGGAGACGTCGTGGTCCAATCAGCAAAACGTCGATGAAAGTAGGTGCCCACTTGATAACTCCAATGACGTGTCTGCCCAGCCTTTCATAACTTCGGAGGAGCATAGGTGAGTGCATAAACCTCCCATCACCACCGGGAGCAAGTTGACATTTGGCACTTTGGATTTCTAACATCTTGTCCAGTGTATTTGAAAACATGACACCGAGCCAAAGATAATAGAGGAGCATGATAGACCACTCGACCCTAAAAACCGTAGTAGGTCATGGGTAAATTTCAGCGCCATTTTAGAGAGCAGATTCTGTGTGCTAGACTGGGCAGTGTTCACAAATCTCTATGATTTCTTCGTATATAAAATGTTTGCAAACAATTATTTTTGTTCAACTTCTTGGATAAGTTGACAGTTGACATTTATAACTATTTCTTGAAGAGTTGCTGCTTCATGATCTTTAAACTTTGGATGTTACTGATTGAATATTTGCACTAGAGATCCATTGCGTCTGTATCAGGCTAATTGGTCATATTTAATGAACTGTTCTTCTTTGCTTTCTCTATTAATTTTAATTTCTCCTCCAGGAGCTGTATCTCTTTTTGTTTGTCCTACATTTTAAAAAGTCATGGAAGCAGTGATTAGGCATTTGCAAACAATAGAACTCTACTGTATCCACAATATAATTGAAAAAAACATTTAACTTTATACTTAGAGCCAAGAAAATTTGAATTGGTGAATTAATTAGTTAAAAACCCTTGACAACCACTAAAATGACCAATGCTGCCTAACGTGGTACAGAAACATGAATCCAATTCAAATAGACACAGTGGTGGAGTAAATCACTGGGTCAGGCTACATCTCTGGAGAAAAAGGATGGGTATGTTTCAGGTTGGGTCCCTTCTTCAGAAAAGGGGGGAAGGTGAAGACCTGGTGTAAATCAGGACCTGATCTTTTCGTTGGTTAGCTGATATGCAAAACAGTGCAATCCTGTAGATCTCGCACACACAATGATGTAAATCTTACCATGAATGACAGAAATAAAAAGTGTTATCCTTGTTTATGAAGTTCATTTTTGAATGATTTAAAATTGAGGGGGTTGGTGCAATATACTGCTAACCCACAAATGTGTCGTTATGAGATATTCACATTTGAAAAATCTATAAATCACAAAAAAAACCCAAGAAGGTGCCAATGTTATTTGACCAACTTATCGGTTGAATTTAAATAAGATTTTTTTACAGGTTGTAGGGTAGTGGGTAAGGATCGTGTTAATGCATGTAACACATTTTTCACAAAAGTGATGGTAAGCACTATATTGCACTGACCTCCTCAATTATATGTTAAATTAAAAACTAAACTATGGTAGCAATGTACATTATTCATGTCTAAAGCTAGCACTTCTGTGTCAGTGTAGGTATGTATGCATTACATTTTATTACACTAATATAGAATGAAAAGAATGAATAAATATCTTGACATGTCTTTAAAGTTATTTTATTCACAATATTAAGATTTTTGGAAATAAGTTTGATTACGAATGTGTATGGGTAATAATAATAATAATAATACATTACATTTATATAGCGCTTTTCATATACTCAAGGACGCTTTACAGGGATTTAGAGAACATAGGGAAATGAATAAATAGATAAATAAGTAAATAAGTAAACGAACAGAGAAAGGAGACAGAAGGTGAGGTGGCCTTCAGTGGTTGAAGGTTTGTAGTGGCTTTGTAGGTTATGAGGAGGATATGGGTAGGGCCTAATGAAATGTATGTGAGAGAACAGTGATCATGATGGGGAGAACCATGTGCTGAGAAGTGTGTGCATGACTCATGTTATATATATATATCAAGAGAGAGAGAGAGAGAGAGAGAGAGAGAGAGAGAGAGAGAGAGAGAGAGAGAGAGAGAGAGAGAGAGAGAGAGAGAGAGAGAGAGAGAGAGAGAGAGAGAGAGAGAGAGAGAGAGAGAGAGAGAGAGATTGAAAGAAAAAGGTTGCTAAACAAATAATTAGAGGAAATCACAAGAAAGAAACTAGAGATATATGTGTGTGTGTATATATATATATGTGCATAAACATAAACCATAAAGGTCAAATCGCCTTTAGGGTTTATGTCCATCATGTGAAAAATAACATGAAGAGAGAAATAGAGCATTGCCTTAAATCAAAGTTGCTTCTGATCCATGAGAAGGAATTTGAGATCTATTTATCTCTATCTTGCCTCTCACACACAAATACACCATCACACACACAAATACACATTCATATATATATATATATATATATAAAGTTACATTTGTTCAGAGTGTGTGTTAGAGCAATACAAGGGAAACTGCACAAAAGAGGAGGCGGGGAGGAAGGATGGTAGGGAAATAGGCAGAAACAGGATGCAAGAATAAAATCAGAGAAATTAAGTAGGGGGAAAACATTTTTAAAGAAAAATAATAAAAAAATGATAGATGAGATATATTCTGCATTTTATTGGTATTATCACGTATACTGTTCCCCCACAACACTGGTTACACTGCAAGAGGCATAACGAATGATGGGTTTTGCTTCCTAAAGTAGCGGATGTTCTACTCCATTGCCTACTACACTTCAGTATACACCATTTTGACGGAGTGGTCCATCTTGCTCCGCTCTATTATCTTTGCTCTGAGCTATCTATGTGTTAAGCTGCCATTGAATTCTGAGTCAAAATACAAAAACTTCATATGCACCCGAAAACAATACCAGTTGCAGAACTTTAACATTATGAAGCATCCCACAGGAGTGTTATTAAATAATTATCTTGGAAATGTTGCTTTCTACATAGAACAGTCTATCTAGAAATAGACTGTTAATTTTGCAAAGGATGACATGGGAATGTGTTGAATACTTTTGGAAAAGTCTTGCTGATCCATTTTTCAGTGGCATTATCCACCATGAATTATTATTTCCCTGGGCCATTATCTATATTTTATAGAGGCTATCCCAAGTAGACGCTGTTCCAATTTTAATATCCGCCTTCTGGCTTCCCGTTGCGTATTGAATTAATCTATATCAACTTCACTGTCTCACTTGACCTCCCTGCAACACCTAGCTAAAATAGGGCTAAGAACAATAAAAGTTACAGTGAACAAGCTGCTGTATAGTTTTGATCATCCCATTAGTCCTGTGCAAGAATCCCCTCAGAGAATGAACCTAAAATTTAGGCTTGATCTCTGATCTTTGGTTTCTTTAGTCAACAGAAAATTCTCTGCAGCAGCAAGAGATTTCATAGCATAATAGCCGACTGACTTCTCAGGATATGCTTTGAACTCCTGCTCTTTCGACTCCTCTTCCTATACCCTGTCTTTGTGAATTCCCTGTAATTATTTCCCACATGACAATAGAATGCTTTTTTTATTATTATCGACAGTCATGCACTGTTGAATCCAGAAATTCTTTGAAATCCCTATAAGTTTTCTTTTGAAAATCTCACAAAGTTGCCATTCCTTATCAAGGATCCACATAACTGTGGGACTCTCAATCCATGTAATCAAAATATATCATACGATGCTGTTCTTCTGAATCACTGTTTGCTGGTCGCTTTTGGCAGCACTGCGGTGCAGGTGGCAGAGCTGCAGCCTCATAGATCCAGCGATGTGAGATTGATCCTGACCTCTTTCCTGTCTCTGTGGAGTTTGCACTTTTTTTCCCTTTTTTTCCCATTTGCTCAGTTTCCTTCCCACATCCTAAAAATGTGCAAGGTGGGAGGTTAAAGGCTACTATACATTCTATCTAATGCAGATGGCTGAAGGAATTGATGACAATTTGCAGAGAGTAAGTTTCAGAGAAAATAAGTGGGGGAATGGAATTACTCAAGGATTGGATCAAGCTCGGGCTAAATAGCCTCCAACTCTCTCATTGGGAAATTAGGAAAATAAATATGGAGGAAAATAAGAGTTTATTATTCAAATTGTGCAAAGTTTTTTGTAATGGAATTTTATACCCAATACACTTACTTGTGGTGTCATTGTGAGATCATTAAATGTCCTAATTTGAGGGAGAATAAAGCAATTGTAAAACATTTAACACAGAACATACAGCAGAAGTACAGGCTCTTTGGCCCACAATATCTGTGGTGAACATGATGCCAAGACTATCTCTTGTCTACCTGTACATAATTAATATCCCTCCATTCTCTACTTCTCTACATGCCTATCCAAAAGCCTCCTAATTGCCTTGATGATTTGGACGAGGGAAACATTTCTTCACACAGAGAGTGGTGAGTCTGTGGAATTCTCTGCCACAGAAGGTATTTGAGGCCAGTTCATTGGCTATATTTAAGAGGGAGTTAGATGTGGCCCTTGTGGCTAAAGGGATCAGGGGGTATGGAGAGAAGGCAGGTACAGGTTACTGAGCTGGATGATCAGCCATGATCATATTGAATGGCGGTGCAGGCTCGAAGGGCCGAATGGCCAACTCCTGCACCTATTTTCTATGTTTCTATGACCACCAACCCTAGCAGTGCACTACAGGCATGCACCACCCTCTGTGTAAAAAGATTGCCCTGCACATCTGCTTTAAACTTTGCCTCCCTCACCTTAAACGTATGCCCTCTAGTATTTGATATTTACATGCTGGGAAAATGTTTCTGTCGACGCTATCTATGCCTCATAATTTTATATATCAGGTTTCCCTGCAACCACCCAAGTTCCAGAGAAAACAACCAAAGTCTGTCCAACCTCTCCCTGTAGCTAATACCCCTAATCCAAGCAACATTGTGGTAAACCTCTTCTTCACCTTCTCCAAAGCCTCTACCTCCTACCTGTAATGGGGTGACCAGAACTGCATACAATATTCCAATTGTGGCCTCACCAAAGTCCTACAAAGATGCATCATGGCATCTTCACTCTTATACTCAATGCCTTGACCTATTAAGACAAGCATACAACATGCCTTCTTTACCGTTTTATCTTGTGTTATGACTTTTAGGGAGCTATGGACTTGGACCCCAAGATCCCTCTGTATGTCAATGCTCTTGAGGGTCATGCCATTCATTGTATATTTTTCCCTTACATTTGACGTTCCAAAGTGCAACACCTAGCACTCGCTCAGATTAAACTCCATGTGCTATTACTCTGCCAATTTCTGTAGCTGATCTGTTCCCCACTGCATACCTTGACAGCCTTCCTCACAGTCCATGACCCCAGCAACCTTGGTGTTAACTGCAAACTTACTAACCAACCCATTGTCACTCATACCCTTTCAAATTTCCATCTGCATGGTGCATGGACAGTTGTCCTGCTTTATTTTTATCTCGCTGCCTGATACGAGTTTGAATAATACTCATATTACGGTCTCAAGAAATTCTGAGAGAAGTTCGTAAAATTATGAGAGGTATGCAGCGTAGCGTGCAGCGTAGGTTCACTAGGTTAATTCCCGGAATGGCGGGACTGTCGTATGTTGAAAGGCTGGAGCAATTAGGCTTGTATACACTGGAATTTAGAAGGATGAGGGGGGATCTTATTGAAACATATAAGATAATTAGGGGATTGGACACATTAGAGGCAGGAAACATGTTCCCAATGTTGGGGGAGTCCAGAACAAGGGGCCACAGTTTAAGAATAAGGGGTAGGCCATTTAGAACGGAGATGAGGAAGAACTTTTTCAGTCAGAGAGTGGTGAAGGTGTGGAATTCTCTGCCTCAGAAGGCAGTGGAGGCCAGTTCGTTGGATGCTTTCAAGAGAGAGCTGGATAGAGCTCTTAAGGATAGCGGAGTGAGGGGGTATGGGGAGAAGGCAGGAACGGGGTACTGATTGAGAGTGATCAGCCATGATCGCATTGAATGGCGGTGCTGGCTCGAAGGGCTGAATGGCCTACTCCTGCACCTATTGTCTATTGTCTATTGTCCCCCTTCTATTAAAAAATTCTCCTCTTCCAGAATGTACATACAGTGCTGAAAAAAAGTTAAGGGTGCTTTTCAGGATGTTCCAAAGTTATTTCAAGGCAATATTGCACTCTAGGTCACATAACAACCAAATTGCACACGGCAAGTACAACGACCAGATAATGTGTTTCAAGGACACTGAAAAATATTGACCAGGATGCTAAGGATAGCTCCTCTGCCATTTCTTGAAGCAGTGCCACAGCATATTTAAATAGTCACACCAAGGAGCAGACAGAGTCTTCGTTTAATGAGCCACTTGAAATTCAGCACCTCCTAGAGTGCAGCACTCCCTTGATATTGCTTTGGAATGTCATTCTGTATTTGCATTCCCAGAAAGCAGGGCTGACTGATTCAGTCAAGAGGGCTACCCACAGAGCCACATATACATAGGAGATGTTCAATGTGTAAGATAATTGAAATCCATAATACAGAAAATGGATGAAGCTTATAATTTGTGGGTTGTCAGTCATTACAGTTCATTGATGAAGCATTTAGACAAAATGGATAGAAGTGGGCAAATTTATTTTCCAACTTGTTCTATCTGTTGAGCTTGGAATCTTCTCATTGAAGGAAGACATCCTTTGCCTACAATTCTGCAGCCCATCTGAATAGGGATGATTAGGTATCCAGATGCCGATCAAGCTTGATGACCACGTGGCTATGAGTGACAGAAACTGATTATGTGCATGTGCTTTGCATGTAACTACCCTCAACTTACTGTATTTTTTCCTGTAGAAATGTCTCAGATAACTCTCATTGTATTGTACAATGTATGGAGTTTGTACGGTCTCCCTGTGACTGCATTGGTTTTCTCAGGGTGCCCTGGTTTCCTCCTGTTGTGATATTGCCTGGGACTACTTTGTGTATCCCAAGGACTACTTTGTTTGCATGTGCAGGAGTGCGTATATAAGAGGTTGGTGTGATTGGGTGGTCACTCTGGATCCAGATGACCACGGAATAAACAGCCTAGAGTTGAGCTCCAGCATTGTAACCTTTTATACACGTGTACTTGTGGTCCGTCCAGAGTCACTAAAGGTACAACAGGTACCGGACCACGAAGTACAACATGGTGGCAGCGGTTTGGTGATTTGCCTAGAAAGGTAAAGAGAAACCCAAGCGGAAAAGGTTAACAAGTCCAAAAAAAAATAAAAATTTAAATTTAAAAGATTTTTTTTTTTGGTGAAAACTATACTACGAAAATAATTAAACTAGTGCCCTAGGGGAAAGAAACAGAAATGAAGAGTAGTTTCCAGCTCGTACGGGACGCTGGATTGCCTCTCGACAGGGCCTACCGTGTATGTGCACTTACCTGATCTGCAGTCAGCGCTGAGCTGCCGACGGGACGTTGCAAGCTGCTGAGGGAGGGAGGTGTGTGAAGGCCCACACCGACGACGACACCGTCACCGACAGGGACCAGTGAGACCCGACATCGCGGGGGAGTTCGGCGACGGGAGGGACCGACCACCCACGGAGGCGCGACGACCGGTAAAGCCGAGGCACTGCATCCTTACCCAGGCGCGGCGACCGGTGAGTCGGGAAGGCCCTGGGCCCGAGGCAGCGGCAGCGCGCGTCGACTGAGTAGCAGCGGGTGGGAGCACCTGTGGGCGGGGCCAACGCGCACCGCAGCCGAGGCCCGATCGCAACGCGGTTACAGCAGCTGGGAGCTGCATCGTTGCGGGCCCATCGTTGCGGGCCCATCGTTGCGAGCCCATCGTTGCGGGCCCATCGTTGCGGGCCCATCGTTGTGGGCCCATCGTTGCGAGCCCATCGTTGCGGGCCCATCGTTGCGGGCCCATCGTTGCGGGCCCATCGTTGCGGGCCCATCGTTGCGAGCCCATCGTTGCGGGCCCATCGTTGCGAGCCCATCGTTGCGGGCCCATCGTTGCGGGCCCATCGTTGCGGGCCCATCGTTGCGAGGCAGATCATCGCAGTGGAGCAGCGACCTTTACCCATCTAGAGCCTACGCTAAGCTGATCTACACGGCCAGTCTGCTTCTTGAAGGGAAGATTTGGACATTGCTTTGTGTGCTTATCTGTGTGTAATACTGCAAGATTACTGTTTGCATTTGATACTATGGTATGCAGTATGTCCATTCCGGATGGCCGGCGACCCTACAGGAGATACCTACCGACCTGCGGCCCTACTGGTCTTTTCGAGATGAGTTGGGCATGTCAAATGGGGCCATTTTCAAAGGACGGCAAGTAGTCATTCCTGAGTCGATGAGACAGGATGTATTGCAGCAACTTCATGTTGGCCACCAAGGCATTGAGAAGACGAGACACCTAGCGAGACAAATGGTCTATTGGCCCAACATGAACCAACACATTGATGACCTTGTCCGAAGGTGTAGTCCGTGCCAGATGCACATGCCAGAGCAAATGAGGGAAACACTCATGCCACATGAGATACCAGTCACACCTTGGACCAAAATAGCAATGGACATGTTTGAAATTGACAACGTTCAATATCTTGTCATGGTGGATTACCATTCCAAGTTTCCGGTGGTCAACCGACTGACTAGCACCACGAGTGCCATGGTTGCTAATATGGTGACTGGAATGTTTGGTCTGCTAGGAGCACCGACGGAGATCATCTCCGACAATGGTCCACAATTTGTGGGTGAAGCTTTCCAGTCCATGTGCAAGCAATGGGGAATCACCCATACAACGTCGTCGCCTAGGTACCCTCAGTCGAATGGGCTGGCTGAGCGCATGGTACGAACGGTGAAGTCTGTTATCAAGAAGTCCTTGGCAACGAGACAGAGTGTAGCAGCAGCTTTACTCAACTTGCGCACTACACCGATTGATTCCAAGTTACCGTCACCGGCGGAGATGATGTTTGGAAGACAGATTCGGACGCCTCTCCCCACGAACCTTGACATGAACAAGGCATACGAAGGGCAGAGGACCTTTGAGCGACTTGAGGAGCGTAAGCAGAATATGAAGGCACAGTTTGACAGTTCGGTCAAGAGACATGACTTGTTACCATTGCACGCTGGACAGAAGGTCCGGGTTCTGGATAAAGCGAATCAGGTCTGGGTTCCGGCAGAAGTGAGATCGGTCTGCGACGAACCCCAGTCAAGGTCTTACATTATTGAGACGCCGAATGGAAATCGGTTCAGGAGGAATCGAGTGCAGTTGAGAGATCTTCCACTGGAGAAGCCAGGGGTTGGTCCCCATTGTGTCCCCCCAGACAGCGATAGGGTTGAGACCCAATGTGAAGCGGAGGAACGACCGGCCCGTAATGATGATGGGGATTATGTGACACGCTCGGGACGTGCCAGTAAGAAACCTGCACGTTACCGTTGATATTTGTTAATGTTATATGGTGTTTCAAAAAAACGTTTGTGTTTAGAGTTTGTTGTTACATATATATATATATATATATATATATATATATTTCTTTTATAAGACAAGGGGGATGTTGTGATATTGCCTGGGACTACTTTGTGTATCCCAAGGACTACTTTGTTTGCATGTGCAGGAGTGCGTATATAAGAGGTTGGTGTGATTGGGTGGTCACTCTGGATCCAGATGACCACGGAATAAACAGCCTAGAGTTGAGCTCCAGCATTGTAACCTTTTATACACGTGTACTTGTGGTCCGTCCAGAGTCACTAAAGGTACAACAGGTACCGGACCACGAAGTACAACACCTCCCACATTCCAAATATGTACAGATGTTTAGGTTAATTGGCTTTGGTAAAAATTGTATATTGTCCCATGTGTGTAAGATAATGCTAGTGGTCAGAAGGGGCTTTGTCGCGCTTCATCTCTAAAGGCAAGGAAGCAATTTGGTTTATTGGCTAAACCAACTTTTAGTTTAGTTTAATTTAGTTTAGTTTAGTTTAGTTTAGTTTAGAGATATAGCATGGAAACATGCCATTCACCCCACAGAGTCCATACTGACCATTTCTGAAGAAGGGTCTCGACCCGAAAAGTCACCCATTCCTTCTCTCCTGTGATGCTGCCTGACCTGCTGAGTTACTCCAGCATTTTGTGATACCATACTGACCATTGGTTACCATTCACATTAGTTCTCTGTTATCACACTTTCACATCCACTCTCTGCACATTAGGGATAATTTTCAGAGGCCAATTAACCTCCAAACTAGCACGTGTTTCAGATGTGCTAGGAAACAGGATCATCCAGAAGAAACCCATGCCATCACAGGGAGAAGGTGCAAACTCCACACAGACAGCACTTGAGGTCAGGATCGAACCCGGGTCTCTGTTGCCATGAGGCAGCAGCTCTGCTAGCAACTCACAGAGCACCACCATCAGCCCCATCGTCCCCTTTATTTCTCAATAATCTATTCCCTCGAATACGCCAATCGATGCCCAGCGATTCTCCCGTCACCCACCTACACTAGGGGTAACTAACAATAGCCAAGTAATTTGCCAGCACTTCTTTGGGATATCAGAGAAAACCAACATGGTCGTGGCGAGAATATACAAGAATCACATAGACACCACTTTGAGGTCAGAATCAAAGCTGGGCCACTACAGCTGTGTGGCAGCAGAATCACTATGCACCAACCCTGCAATTTATTGCAATTTCTGTTTCCTTCATTTTGTTTTCAGAGATTTTTTATTTTTTTTCTAATGTTTCCTTGTACTGGACATAGATTTCATTGGAAATGTATTTGTTGCTCATCTCTTCTTGCTACTGAGCTGAAGAGTCAATTAAGAGGCAACCACAGTGATTGTTCTAAAGCCACATAGAGACAAACCTGGGTGAGGATGGTAGATTTTCCTCTGTGAAGGGGATTGATGGATTGGATTAGTTTCTGTGACAATCTATGGTTATTATGACAGACACAGTCAAACTCTATTAAAATGGATCACTTGGGACTTAAGACATACGGGTTTAGCAGATTTTCCAAGTTATTGGATGTTATTCTTTGACGATTCTGACCAACCATTTTTTTGCTTTAGTTACACTGCAGAGCAATCAATTTTCCAGTGAATCCAATTGTTCTATAGAGAACACCAATGATCAGACACTCTCGTGACTTTGGCTATGATGGATTGGTCGATTTTTGAGATTATTGGATGTTGTGCTAGTGATATTCAAACACATTTTTTATTCTCTCTTTAGATGTTACATGTTAGAGTAATACATTTTCCAGTGAACCCAGTAAGTTTAAAGGGAGCGTGAGAAATTAGGCTCTGATTTGTTTCAATGGAGAAGGAGAAACAACCAGGTGAGTTTAAATGGAGCGTTTGCATCCAGGGACTTGATTTTTTTAAACTGCGGAATCAATTAGTTTAAAGAAATGCTGGAACCAAGTCCATGGTGTGTGAAAGAGACCACAAAAATAAACACAGGTTGAATCAGATGCTGAACCATTGGGATTTCTGAATACTCGTGATTATTTATTTTGTATATTTGCATTTAAATTCCATAGTTTCTGTGATGGGATTTATAGTCCAGAATTTTAGCCATTAGTCCACTAACTATGCTGCTTCACCTAACTTAGTAAGTAGAATATTTTGTTCATTGTCGGTCACACGCCATTCCCCGCCTGCCCACCCCATTGACTGAGGTAGAGTCTCCTATAAATACCTTGAAACACCAGAAGAAAAATAAATCCCTTTCTATTGCAGCTCACTAGAACACTGTCCCGTGCAACAAAAATTAACAAAAATTCCAATGGAAGTATGATATTGGAATACCTTGATTATCTTTTCACAGTGAGTATTTGGATTCATTTAAATAGTCAGTTATAATTCGTGCAGGCAGTAAAATGCTAATAACTTTGTTTTGTCAATGGCTCTAAGTTACATTACAATTTGTTTGCCTGTATGATTCTCAATTAGCATGTCACAGCCATTGTGTTTGGGGGTTGGGGTGGTCTATTATTCATTGGGATGCACTTAAAGACCAAGCAGGTGAATAGTGAGAGAATGTATTTATTCACAAAATGCTGGAGTAACTCAGCAGGTCAGGCAGCATCTCGGGAGAGAAGGAATGGGTGACGTTTCGGATCGAGACCCTTCTTCAGACTGATGTCAGGGGGGCGGGACAAAGGAAGGATATAGGTGGAGACAGGAAGATAGAGGGAGATCTGGGAAGGAGGAGGGGACGGGAGGGACAGTGGAACTATCTAAAGTTGGAGGTCGATGTTCATACCACTGGGCTGCAAACTGCCCAGGCGAAATATGAGGTGCTGTTCCTCCAATTTCCGGTGGGCCTCACTATGGCACTGGAGGAGGCCCATGACAGAAAGGTCAGAGAAGTGAGAGAAAATACATTGACACTGACAGTCGGGCAGAAGTTACTGAGAGGCAATGTCACACCAATTAAAAACAGAAAATGCTATAGACACACAGTGGGTCAGGCAACATCAGTGGAAAAAGAAACACATTTAATGATTCACGTCAAAGACCCTTCATCGGAACCAGCAGAGATTAAGTGTGGAGAAAATAACTTGTCTTTCATGACTAGTACTAAACAAAGGAGGACAATTCCTTGTAATATGCGCTGAAAAGTTCGGATCTTCTGAGAGTGCTGCCTCTGAAAGCTGCTCAGACAAATATTTAATAACCACAGACCATTTGATTCAATTTAGTGCAATGAGTCGCAGAGAGATAGAGCAGGAAACAAGCTAATCAGCCCCTTGAGTTTATGCCGACCCATAAAGCACTTGTTTACATTAATCCTACATTAGTCACAGATTTTTTTATTTTCCCAACATTCTCGTCACCTAGCCCTAAAGTCTACTTATGACTTATACATTCAGAACAATTCACAGACTAATTCACTTACTAACCCATGGGACATAGGGCAGAGATCTGAGCACCCTGAGGAAATACACGCGGTCACTGAGAGAATGTGCAGATTCCACACAGTCAGCACCCAAGGTCAGGATTGAATCCAGACCTCTGGAACTTTGAGGCAGCGGCTTTACTTACTGTGCCACTGAGCCACTCAGCAATCACTGTGATGTGGTCAGCACGATAAGCTTGAGCACAGCATCTGCAAAGGAAGATCTCCAAGAGCACACACTCAACCCAAACAGTCCAACTCCTGTTCCAAGATAGTTAACAACAGCATGGAGCCTGCAGTTCCAGTGTGTATCTGAAGGGTGGAAGATGGTGTTGGGGATGACATTCTTTTGGTTTCTTCTGTGAACATGCTTAATGCTTTAAACAAACACTGAACTCTATTACAACACTGGGCAAATATGAAATGTAGGCAGAGGGCTCATTAAGCAGAGCCTGTAATTTTGGTCCAGCTTTCTGCAAAGGTAGTATAGCAGGAGCCCCATCCATCTTCTCATCTTCTACTTATTTAGTCCCCGGCCATGTCTGGATGAACCCCTCCAGGCTTGTGCTTCTTAGCTTGGCAAAGCTCTGGGCTATGCAGTGATGTTGGAATATTAAAAGACATCGCTGTTGTGTTCTTTAAAAAGATACAGTGAGTCCGACTGTGTTTTTACGCGAGTGTTTATTCAACCGCCATCTGCTCCGCCGGGCTCCTCCCTGTCGCCCTCTGATGACCCCCTACCAATAGACCTGTGTAGTCTTAAAGGCACATTGCAATAACACCACATCTCCCCTTTCTAGAATCAATCGGTAGACTGCGGTTGATTCACCAGACCTTAGAGGATTATTCTGCCTCTTTAGCTGGAAGGTCTGTTCCTATCCTTTTCACTAAATTAGAAAAACATTTTTCTTTAGAAACTCTCTTTTTTTTTCACTTATAGTTCAACCTATCTGGTCTCACCACTCTTCTCCCAAACCTGGTTCTGGGAGTGGATGGCAGTTCTGGAATGTTCTCTTTTGGTGGCTCTGCTGAGCTCTGCTCTGGAATGTTCTCTTTTGGTGGTTCTGCTGAGCTCTGCTCTGGAATGCAACCCGGGAGTTGCTCTTTCATACCACCCCCCACTCTGGTCCGGCAAGGGTTTCATGGGAATTAGATGGCGACGGTTTCGCCTGACCGTCCCGTGAGGTTCCTCCACGATGTAAGAGCGGGGGGCGGTGTGGCTGCCGATCACAGCTCCAGCTTCGCCTTGATCCGTGACCCACACTTCTTGTCCGGGAAAGAGCCTGTCGAGACTCCGTGCACGATGCCGCAGGTTGTACCGTTGTGCATCTCTGATTCTCTTCTCCTTTTCCTTCCACGCAACCACTTCATTGTTGGGAAGAGCAGGATTCAGCAGGGCTGGAAGTGTTGGTACCGTAGTGCGAAGCCTTCTCCCCATCCAGGTAGGCAGTGCTTGCCGGCAGGTTCTCTATTATCATGTCCACATAGATGTTTGTATTCTCAAACAACTCCTTTTCGTCAGGCGTTTCCCCCATTTTCACAGGAGCACGCGACAGCGTATCAGCTGTCCACAGACACTTTCCTGGCACATGAGAAATGGAGTAAGAATAGCGCATGAGGCGCATCCGGAAACGCTGAATCCGTGGAGGGAGAGCATCCAGTGCCTGTGACCCCAGCAGACTCAGGAGAGGCTTATGATCCGTCTCCATCTGGAAGTGTTTACCGATGAGAAAGTTGCGGAACCTTTCACAAGCCCAGGTCAGGCCCAAGGCCTCTTTCTCCACCTGCACGTATCTCTGCTCCGTCTGTGTGAGAGATCGCGACACGTAGGCTACCGGTCTCCACTCCTCATCCCATTTTTGGAGAAGTACACTTCCCAGGCCGTAAGATGACGCGTCTGCTGAGACTTTGCATTCACGGTTCGTGTCGTACATGGCTAGTACAGGTGGGGATACCAGTGCATTTTTCAAATCTTGAAACGCTCTTGCCTGGTCGACGCCCCACAGCCAGCAGTTCCTCTTTGACAGGAGGTCTCGCAGAGCCTTGTCTCTCTCTGCTAGTTGCGGGATGAACTTCCCCAGCTGGTTAACCATTCCGAGAAAGCTCCTCAGCTCACTCACATTGGTCGGCTCCTCCATCTTCCTTACAGCCTCAGTCTTGCTCGGGTCAGGACTAATGCCACTGGAGGAGAGGACATGACCAAGAAAGGTCACCTCTTCCTTCGACAGGTCACATTTGTCAATGTTAAGCGTAATGCCCGCCTTTTGGATCCTCGCCAGCACAGTATGCAGACGAGCGTCGTGCTCCTCTCGTGTTTGGCCCCAGACCAGTACATCATCCATGTGGCAGACGATTCCCTCGAGTCCCTCCGTGACCTCTGACACCATCCTATTTTGAAAGTGTTCGGGGGCAGAGGCAATGCCGAAGGGCAGCCGCTTGAAGTAGTAACGACCGAAGGGTGTGATGAATGTTGTGTCTTCGGTCAGGGGTATTTGCCAAAACCCCGTGTTGGCATCCAACTTGCTGAATATTCTGGCTCCAGCCAGCATCCCCAGTGTTTCCTCCACCGATGGCAGGATGTACTTTTCTCGACACACCGACTCGTTGAGGTTAGTGAGATCGACGCATATGCGTACGGCTCCTGTCTTTTTCGGCACCACCACCATGCCTGAACAGCAGTCAGTAGGCTCTTCAACCCTGGTGATCACCCCCAGGCCTTCCATGCGGGACAGTTCTCGCTCGACTTTACCCATCAGCGGCAACGGAATCCTTCTGGGTGTCTTCAATGAGAACGGTTGGGCCCCTGGTTTCAACTTGATGGCATACTGCTGTCGTACCTCCCCGAGACCGCTGCATAGCTTCGGGTAGCTAGTCTTAAGTGTCTCTATGGTGATGCTGTCTAGCCGAACCACAAGCTCCAGCTTGCCGATAGCAGGCCTCCCCAGCAATGCAGTGTGCAGGTGTCGTGTGACGTACACATCCTCCATCACCCTTTTCTCTCCTTTCACCAGGAACAGCCCAGCGACGCCCACAACTTCTAGTGGACTCCTCCCGGGTCCCAGCAGTGGCTTGGTTGCTTTACGGAGGGTAGGTGGATCGCTGTCTCTATAGATCTCTTTAAACACGGTGTGGGGTAGGACTGTAACATCGGCGCCGGTGTCAATTTTGAATGACACGTTTTTATCATTTATGTCGATGTTTACCATCCATGGCTCTCCATCGGCTGTGACGCTGCCTAGGAACATAACATCCTCGTCCTCTTCAACTTCCTGCACGGTTTTGGGTGATCTACACACACGCTTGTAGTGTCCCTTTCTCCCACATAAATGGCATTTCGCATCCTTTGCCGGGCAATCCTGCCTTGGATGGGACGGAGAGCTGCCACATTTATGGCACTGTACACTTTTCCCCCTGCTGTGTTGGGCGCTGTGTGTTTTGAGTTGGTGGCCATAAGCCTGGTGAGGTTTGTTTTTGGCACCTTTACTACTGCTCTTATACACTCTGTCCACAGATTTAGCATCACTTGTCTCTGTCCTGGTGTCACCTCGCAGAGAAGATTGTTGCCGTTTCACCTCCTCACTCTGCCTCGCCACATTGACGCCCTTTTCGACCGTCAATTCTGCGTCAAGCTGCATACGTTCGGACAGCCGCTTATCCATCAGTCCGACAACAAGCCTGTCGCGTATCACCTCGTCGTGTAGCACCCCGTAGTTACAGTGCTCTGCCAGCGCATATAACGCAGTGACAAAGGCATCCACTGTTTCATGTTCTCCCTGCCTGCGCATGTTGAACTTGGCACGCTCATAGATTATATTTTTCTTTACTATGAAAAACCGTTGGAAGCCATCGCGCACCCCTATGTACGTTCCGCTTTGTGCTACTGTCAGGTTTAACCCGCGCAGAACATCGTCCGCCTCATCTCCCATGCAATAAATCAGCGTGTTAACTTGATTATCTTCGGAGCTGGCATTCAAGTTACTTGCCAGATGGAACCTTTCGAACCTCCGTATCCAGTTGGCCCACTCTTGCGGCTTTGAAAAGTCGAAGGACTCCGGAGGCTGGATGCTAAATGTAGCATTTGGTCCTACCGGGGCTCTCTGTGCGTTGTCGTCTTGCATGTCGCACTCTTCTTACTCTTCTGCCGTCAACGAGCTCCAAACGATAGTTGTTCGACTCAAAGTACACTTCACGCACCCTACAGGACTTCTGACACCATGTTGTGTTCTTTAAAAAGATACAGTGAGTCCGACTGTGTTTTTACGCGAGTGTTTATTCAACCGCACATCTGTCGCCCTCTGATGACCCCCTACCAATAGACCTGTGTAGTCTTAAAGGCACATTGCAATAACACCACAATCGCCACGTTCTGTTCAAACATTTGAAGTGCTGATTCATGATTCATACAACATGCTTGAGAATGCTTGAATGTTTTATTGATCAAACCTGCAGGGGATAGTCTTGTCTCTCAGGACGTATCCTTCCATTACTCCTCTCAGTTTTTCCACTAACTTGTCTATGGCTGCCTGAGAATCATGAATTCCTCAGGGTGTTCAAGATTTGATGCTTCTAAAGTCACAAGCATATTGCCCAATTCACCTCTACCCTATTGGGAACATTGGGCTTTGTCCATGGAACTGATGCATTACAATGCTAAAAGCTATATCCTTCCACTCTATATCATCCCCCTTTGCTCCACCTATTGTACTTGAGTATGACTTGAATGTAGTTACGTATTATATTATCTGATCTGATTGGATAGCTGTAAAATTAAGCTTTACACTGTACGTCGGTACATGTGGCAATATATATATATAAAGACCACACACAAAACCATAAATCTTTATACTAAAACTCTCGTTTGTTATCTTGTTTGT